>NC_047666.1:15895900-16570900 GCF_011762505.2 Arvicanthis niloticus
GCTTATGAACCAGGATGCCAACATATCAGGCTAGATGTGGCCGTAGGCTTAATAGAGGGAAAACTAGTATTATGATAACCAACCATTCTCAAATTAGATATTTGGCCCATTAAAGAATTAATGCTAGGTACTGGAAAACTATACAAAATATAACAGGTTGGAAAATTATAGACCATGAGGGGGAAGTTAATATCATTGTTTAGCTAATTTGGCATGACTTTAAACTATACGCTAAATGTTTTTGTTTTTACCCATAGACAAATATTTCTCTCATCTATAAACAGAATACCTTCTCTTCTCGGTGACTAGTATTGAATGCAGAGACTCATGACTACTCAATGTACTTAAAATAAAGGACAACTGAATTCTCATATTTAAACAGAATCATGTAAGATGAAAATACATAAAGATTTATTATTAAAAATTATGGAGAAGGGCTACAAAATTCTGGGTGTTTAGAGCATGACAAGATCCTGTAGAAGCTGATCTTGCTTGAGAAAGACTGTATTTAAACAGCAAATCATAGATTTGGGAAGGCCTCAAAGGATCATGCCCTTCCTGGTGAAGTATTGGTTGCTAATAGATTCTAGATGAGTGATTGTCATGGCCATCATTTGTATACCCACAGAACGTCCACTAGCATCCACTAGGTTCCAAACCAAAGGACATACAGACAGTCATGACTAAAAGCACAGAAAAAGAAAGAAACAGAGAAAGAAAGAAAGAAAGAAAGAAAGAAAGAAAGAAAGAAAGAAAGAAGGAAGGAAGGAAGGAAAGAAAGGAGATATATACAAATAAAAATATAATTTATTTGGTAAATGGACTTGGAGAAATAATAAAGGGAGTACAGAATTGTGGAAGAGATAATAAGCAGACTATACTATCTGAATCTATCAAGTCATCTAAGAACAAAAGAACAAAGTTTAATCAGAGAAAAAGAAAAAAGGGACAGAATAAAAATTAAGGTATCTAGATATGTTATTTTTAAACAATTCCATATCACTAAAATGGGTAAGATCTCACAAAGTGTACTATATGCATATATACTATATATGCCAATGACAATAATATTGTTGCTCAAAATAAAGCATCCATGATGAGAGAAACAATCTGGTTTGGAAAATGATAGCGTGGAATGGCGTAATTAACAAACAGCTTTCCCCCACAGATTTGGTATTACATAAAGCTCATCTGCTTTTAGTCAGAGTGATATTTAACAACCAGCTCAAATTATGTTTTTAGAGATATTTAAGTGTTTGCCAATATACATAGAATACACTGATGCTTCCTTAGTATGAAATTTCAAGGAGAAAGAAAATGGCAAGTAGGCAAAAACAACTATACAAATATTAATTAATAAAATAAATTATGCCAACCACTAACCATTAATAACTAAATTTACTAGTCAAAAGTGCTTTGGTTACTATAATGTGAAAGATTTGTGTCCTAAGAGAAAGTTTCATTAGGCATCTAAGTGATGCTTTAGGGACACAAATGGGTTGAGTCATGTATATGTGTTCATACATACATCTATATTCCTTGACAAATAAGACAGTTTTAAAGAAAAACCAACCAGTCTATTGTATGCATTCATGCATTCAATAATGTTGACTGATTACTTACTATATGACAGATAGCAGAAAGTATTATGAGAGAAAGCTGTGAAAAAATAATGATGAACCTCAGAAGCAACATCTGTGTATTGAAGAAATTTATATTTTATTGATAAGTAATGAGGAAAAGTAGTAATGAGCAATAGTCTTAAGCAATTACAATAAGAAAACTAAGTGGAGAATGGTGTATGTATCTTTAATTTTTCAAAACCTATATTTAATGATGGTCTTTAAAAGCATTATTCTCCCTTCTAGCTCACCATCTACTAGAGGTACTAGAAAAGAAAGGTAATCTCAATGGCATAAAATTTGTCTTCTGAAAATTAAAATACTACAGTTCAAATATAATGACAAACCTTAAGTCTTTATGAATGAACAGGTTTGAATTATAGTTGATAACTGTTGAGAAACACTATATAAATTTGGAGGATAAAGAGTTGGCTTGGTGGTTAGGAATACTTGCTACTTTAGCAGGTGAATAGAGAATTTCCCAGCATCCCTGTCAGATGGCTCACAACTGCCTGCTGTTCAGCTCCAGGGGATCTACCATCTTCTTTTCATTCTGATGAGAGTTTCCTTTGCAAAGGTATTTTGAGATTGATATATGAATTATATTTTTTTGCTTTGTTTTTCTCCAACATTAGAAGCCTTTCCTTCTAACAATTTCTAGAGTTAGTTCTACTTTTTTCTTCAACCACATGGGTCTCAAATTCAGCAACCACATATACCTATGAGTCATTTTGCTGGACCTACTCTTGTATATTACTTTAGTGCTTTGTATGGGACAAAACAAAGTGAGATTCACATTCACGTTATTTCATATTTAATCTTAGAAGAACTCAGGTTATAATACATTCTTTCTAGTAAAATATGACATACTTCCCTAGTCATTGAGGCAGAATGAAGACTTTTTCTATTGTTTTTTACCTGCTTGTTTTAAATCATTGAGAAAATTCACACTAACAAGAGGTTTGTTCTGTTTATGAACTCCAGACACGTGTTGCCCTCATTCTGTCAAATGTCACTAAACTTCCATGGAAGATTTCATTTTCCCCTTTGAACTAGATTGTTTATTTACAGTGAGTATTAAATATGCCTTTGTATAGCCTGCTTCACATCAACAACCTTAAAAGTGACTGAGGGAGTCCAGGTTGGTTCGTAGGCTATTTATTATCTTCCAGTATCACTGTCAGTAAGTGATTTCATGCAACTGACCATGAAAGTGCACAGTAAATGTTTGATCATAAAATAAAGCATTGTTGGCAAGTGAATCAATGACAATAAAAATTTCCTGAGCTTATCTTGATTAAAATATTCTCCTCTGGCTGTTTTTGAAAAGCAACTAGTAGATTCTGTGAAGATTCTGAGCAAGGAATGTAAGGCAGAGAATGTAATTAAGTCCAATCATTCAGTGATTTCTATCTAAGATCCTGGATTCAAGTGATTAGTAATATCTATGGTGATAACATATAATTGATTTTTAAAACTATTTTGTAACACTTTTGATCAGAAGCATTTAAATATTAGCAGTCACGATTTTCTGATGTGTTAACTGCATTTGCTAGATCATTTCTCTTTTTCCTTTCCCATTGGGAATGAGTACAAGGAGGGGCAGGTAAGGAGGTCAGAAATGATAAAATATAATGAAAAGTTAAATACCTTTTTATTCTGTACATTGGGATCTGTGTAAGTCTTTTGAATGCTCATTATAAACCAACACACATGCTTTCTCCAGTTATTTTGAATGGTAGTGATAACTAGTAACTGTCCTTTCTCTGAATAGTCTCCTCACCAAGCAATCTTGGAAAGTAGCCTCGCCATCACTTCATGGATCAAAAATTGGGCAACATGTATCTAGTAAACTATGCAACCTATGTTCTCCAGATTAACTATGTGATCCTTCCATTCTTATGGATTTTTCCTTATTTATCTTTTTTTTCATCCTATTTTCCTTATATCCTTTCACTCAAGAGAACTATGGCAAATACTCAGAAGAAAATATTTTCAGTTCTGGACTCAAATTGTGGAAACATAATCTAAGCCATCTATCTCCCTAGCCCCACAAATAGTTCATCAATAAGATACTTTGCACTTGCTCTTAAAGAATGTCTAAAAGTCTGGGAAAGAAAAAGAAAACATAAAAAAATATTTCCATGCCATACAACATCAAGTTCAGAGGCGATGAATACATACAAATTGTGAATTAGCACATATGGTAACAGGTCACTTTGAAAGCCATACTAAGGGAGTGGTGAGTGAGCACTTAAAAGTATTTTTGGAGTACAAGGAACCCAACATTCTCTATGCTAATCAAAGAGCTCTGAGGTTTTCTCTTTCTTGAAAGTTACTTGGAACTAGAGTAGATATTAAAAGAGGGAATCAACTTGATTATATTTGACAGGATTTAATGGTTTTTGAGGTCAAGAGCTAACAAGGTTCAATGCCTCCTGGGCAGATATGCATTTAACCAAAGAGAGGCAAACAATTAATAATTGGTGATACAGTTAAAAGCATGGATTTTTAGAATATATTTCTAGTATTAAGTGTGCAAAATTAAGTTTATTGATCCTTGTGCAATAATGTTTCTTTTTAACTATGATGGGGAAGTAAACTTATCTTTTCCAAAAAGACTTCAATGGAGCCAGTCAAATCTTCAACTATCTTAAAGTTTTCCACCTGTAACATTCATCCCCACAGAATTAAGTTATTTTCAGGTTCTGAAATGCAGAAAAAACCTAAGAGGATGCACTCTAGAGGTAAAGTTGTTTCCAAGAAGCTGTGTGAGTTCATGTGCTGTAAAATAACAATAAAGAACTATATGAAATTTCAGAAAGAATACTCTAATATTTAGGACAAAATATCAAGATTTAAATCTCAAATTGTGAGTATAAAAAAGCCTTATCACTATCTTTAACTCATGGCCCTGAGGCTCAATGTGCTTATGAGATCAATATCTATGGACTTTTTCTGCCAAATCTTGTGACTTATTACCAATATTGTACTTTCAAACCTCAACAAGTTATACATTTCTGTGTGTTTTGTGTGTGTGTGTGTGTGTGTGTGCATGCATTCACAGATGTGTGATTAGAATCATTCCAAAACTAATTATTGGAGTCTAATCTAAAAACTGCCACCTGGAATCTAAATCAATCTGTGCTCTTTCTCATCATCCATCAACACTCCCTTGGCCTGCTATGATTTTTAAATATTAGAAAATTTTCCACAATGCCTTATTGATATTGTTTTAGGAAGGCAGAGAAAGGCAGAAGACTACATCCATTAATCAAACACTTTCAATATTCTATAAGACTGAAAAACTGATCTATTTTTAATCATACTTTTTAATGATTTTACATCAAGATTTCCATTGCAACTAACCTAAGCAAGCCAGATATGTGTATTTGGTTTGAAATAGAAGTGTGGCCCCTAATCAGAAGGCATATACAATTATCTGGGGAGATTTTCAAACATATCAATGCTGGATTATCATCTCCAGAGTCACTGGTCTGAAGAGTAAAGTGGTTCAGTAAGTATTTGACCCCAATTTAGAGACTTCTGAGTCAGAACAACGAAGGGCATATCTACTTGAGAAGCTTTGAATCCTGTGTCCTATTCTAAAGTTACTGCTGTTTGGGTCAGAATGTCAGCAAGTACCAATTAATTATAACAGAACACCATGTGGTTTAGTCAAAATTAATTATGTTTAATATAATAGTATATTTCAGGATCAAAATATTCACTTGATACAAAGTTTAAAATAAGTCAAAATCTCTGCTCTTGTTAAACATACATAAAAACCAAAGGTTACCAAAAATTAAATTGTTGTAGTTAAGATAATTGCCATAGTGCACTTTATAGAAATTATTCTTTAATTATTATTCCAAATTTTTAATAATCTAGGACTAAGTAAGATGATAGTTAGAAATATATTTACCTAAAAATTTATAAAATATTGCTGTATGTAAGTTAAACCTTTGTTATAATAGTTAATGTATGCCAAGCTATAAATGGACTAGGCTATGGATAAGCATATGAAACTACAGTGACCTCAAGAGCTCTATTCTCCTGCCTCAGTTACTAAATTGTTCAGTTTACAAACAAGAACTACCATACCATGAAATGAATTATTCATACAATGAATAATTAGACTCACACAAGAATGTTGTTTTCAGGCTGGTCGATAATGTAGTGAATTGAGAATATGCTATACTTATTTAAATAATCTGTTGAATACAAATACAGAAATTCCTTGAACTTCTCAATGACATACAAAGCTACATAAAAAACACATTTGGCAATAATAGACAAATTCACCAATTACCTCATAAGACAAAAATAAAAACACCATAGAGAAAGGCAAGATTATCCACAAAACACAGAACATACTATTGCCCAGTTCTAGGATGGTGTTCAGATGTGCTTGACATAAGGAGACAGAGATATGTTATTTATTGTTATAAACAGAAAAGGCCAAGCCTACCTAGTATTCAAATTTTGTAATAGGCAGGCCTAAATCTTGAATCACTGAGTGAAAATGTACATGTTCAGAAAATAAAATTTAATGGAGAATGGGAATATATATGTTTTGAAAAAATGAATATTTTGACCATTGTGAATGTTGTTGTTTCCCTTCTTTCTTTTTCATCCCATCTATCATTTGTATATAGGAGCCCTACTGATTGTTTTGAGTTTACTTTGTATCCAGGGTCTTTGCTGAATTTCTTTATGAGATATAGGAGTTTTCTGATAGAATTTTTCTGATCACTTATGTATTCTGTCATATCATCTGCAAATAGTGATACTTTGACTTATTTTCCAAATTATATTCCATTGATCTTCTTTGGTCTTTTTGTTACTCTAGCTAAATTTCAAGCACTATGTTGAATAGATTTGGAGAAAGTTAATAGCGTTGTCTTGTCTTGTCCTTGATTTTAGTGTTGTTTTAGAATTGTTTTAGAATTGCTTTTAAGTTTGTTTGTTTTGATATGGGCTGTCAGGGTGCTGTATACTGCCTTTGTTTCTGTTTAGGAATGTGCCTTGTTTACCTGATCTCTCCAAGACTGTTTTTTTTCCTCCATTAATTTGTTTATTTATTCAATTTACAGCCTAATCAAATGATAGGTGTTGGCTTCTTTTAAAGGTCTTTTCAGCATCTGATGAGATGAACGTGTTTATCTTTTTTTCTTTCAGTTTGTATATATGGTGGATTACATTGATTGATTTTTGTTTGTTGAACTATCCCTGCAGTAAAGAACAGCTTACATAACTTACATCTGTCAATCAAAACATGAAACCATCCAAGATACCTACTTATTAACTTGCTTCCCTTTGCTTTGTATTATCCCCCCCAATGCCCCACCCCCCCAAAAAAGCCTAGTCATAGAAACTTTCACGCTGTTGGCAGTATTACAAAAAGTTGTATTTATCATTTGTTTTTGATAAAGCTTATTGGTGGTGGTGGTGGTGTGTGTGTGTGTGTGTGTGTGTGTCTGTGTGTGTGCACGTGTGTGTGTGTGTGTGTGTGCATGCGTGTGTGTGTGCGTGTTTCAATTCTTTGCAAAGAAATAGATGAATCTGAAAATTTCCAGACTGATATCACATAAGCATTAGTATTTTTGTTTTTATATTTAGTTAGTTAGTTAGTTAGTTAGTCAGTTATTCACTTTATATCTTGCTGACTGTCCCGTCTCACAATCCATACCCCCTACCTTTACCCCTACCCCTTCTCCTCTGAGCGAGTAGCCCCCACATATCCTCTTGACACATGAAGTACTACAGGGCTAGGCACATCTTCTTCCACTGAGGCCAGACAAGGCAGCGCAGCTAGGAGAATTTATCCTATATGCAGGCAACACATCAGATAGCCCTTGCTCTAGTTGTTCAGACCATGTGAAGACCAAGCTGCACATCTGCTAGATATGTGTGCAGAGGTCTAGGTCCAGCCAGTCTAGGCACTTTTGCTGGTGATTCAGTCTTTTAGAGCCTCAATGATCTGGGTTTATTGATTCTGCAGGTCTTCCTGTAGAGATCCTACCCGCTTGGGGCCATAATCCTCTCCCCTATTTTTCATAATCCACTCCAAGCTGAGTATGTCTACTATTACTTGTAAAGTTTAACATGCTGACATAAGGCTTCTTGGTTCTAAAGTTCAAAATCACATTTTCAGACTCAAGCAATCTTAACATTTTCAAAGTTTTCCAAAGTCTAAATCATGTGTATCAACTGAGTCCCAGGCATTCTGTTAACAACTGTAAACTCCTATGTAACTGTGTAAATGTTATATATGTCTGCAATATAATCACACATAGTAAAAGCTTGAAAAAGGTTGAAAGGCAGGATAGAGGCAATAACATGGCATGATTTCAAAAACTAAAACTGAAACCCAGCAAGGCAGGAATAAGATCCTTTAGCCACATGTGAAAAACCTGAGGCACATGGCAAATCATTTGGCTTCAGAGCTCTAGGGTAGACCTGCACTTCCTTCTATGCCATCTAGAGTGTATAGTTCCTCTCTATCAGTCTGGCCACTCTTGGTGTTATCAACTTTCTCTGATGAATAACCTATGGCTCTGTGTATATTTTTGTAAATTAAAACTAAATATTTGCCTTCACAGCTTCCCAGAGTGGTCTTTCAGGTTCTTACAGAGAATGTAATCCTGCCATCTATTGCCTGTTCTCAACAGCTTTCAGGGCCCAGTGAGGCAGGCTTCCACTGTTCCTGTTTACTTATTTCTAGTCTCAAAACTCCTACAGAATCATATGTTAAGCTTAGTTTATTCTATTGTTGGACTACTAGCCCTAAGGTCTTCCACATTGCTTCTTCAAACCATCTCAGAATGTCTAGAAACCTCACGATAAGGTTTATAATAATCATACTTTTTTCCTGCTATTTGTGTAGTTTCATTTCTATTGCAAGCTAAAGATGTGCTCTGAGCTCACTGTGTCAACAGCTGTATTCACTTCTTGTGCTGAGCCTTAGGAAACATGTTCACAGAATGCTATTTTTCAGAATCAGGAAACATTTTCAGCCAGGCTCTCTTCCTTTCAGAAATTTAGATCCCCAGGAAACAGAGATTCAAAAATGTGGGGTCTTGCTCTCAAAATACCCTTCCTATTGTTTCAAATAACTTAGGAGGTTTCACTACAGTAGTGCTAAGATGATGAATGTGATGTGGAGGAGATTTTATATCTAAAGATAGAGACCTAAAGATAGAAATCAAGATATAAGTGAAGACATGTTGTACAAAGAATAAGTTAAATACATGAGAAGAGAAGCCAGAAAGATAATATATGTCATAGGTGGTGAATGACTTCAAGGGAATAGTTTTTCCAGACTCAATATGGAAGATGCACATGTGAACTGAACGGGCTGTGACAGTATGCACATGACTTACACAAGCTTAAGGTAGACATCTCCAAGAATAGGGAAGCAGTAGGCAGACAGTTCTCATCCTAACTGAGGCGATACTGGTATTTGATTACTGCTTGTAGAGGAAAAATAAATTTTCTTTTAATGATTTCACCTGTGGTTTATATATAGACCACATACTCCAACATAGGACCTGTAACTAGCAGTAGTCAACCAACACAAACTATATCCCCTCAAACAAGCACGTACAAACACACACACACACACACACACACACACACACAGAGAGAGAGAGAGAGAGAGAGAGAGAGAGAGAGAGAGAGAGAGAGAGAGAGAGAATATGAAGTTGAGGGAAGATGAATGATTTGGGAGGAGTTGGAAAAGGAAATGATTATGATCGAAACACTGAATAAACTTTTCAAAGATTAAAAATAAAATACCTTGGTGTGAATCTAACCAAGCAAGAGAAAGATCTGTATGACAAGAACTTCATGTCTCTGAAGAAAGAAATTGAGGATGATTTCAGAAGATGGAAAGATCTCCCAAGCTCATGTATTGGCAGGATCAATATCATAAAAGTGGCCATCTTGCCAAAAGCAATCTACAAATTCAATGCAATTCCCATCAAAATTCCAACTTAATTCTTCATAGAGCTAGAGAGAGCAATCTGCAAACTCATTTGAAATAACAAAAAACCCAGGAGAGTAAAAACTATTCTCAGCAATAAAAGAACTTCTGGGGAAATCATCATCCCTGACATAAAGCTGTACTACAGAGGAGTAGTGATAAAAATTGCATAGTATTGGTACAGAGACAGGCAGGACGATAAATGTAATAGAATTAAAGACCCAGAAATGAACCAACTTATGGTCATTTGATGTTGAGATTGGAGCTAAAACCTTATCCAGTGGGAAAAAAAGGCAGCAATTTCAACAAATGGTGCTTGTTCAACTGGAGGTCAGCATGCAGAAGAATGCAAATCAATTCATTCTTATCTCCTTCAAAACTCAAGTCCAAGTGAATCAAGGACCTCCACCTAAAACCAAATACACTGAAACTAATAGAGGAGAAAGTGGGGAAGAACCTCGAACACATGGGCACAGGGGAAATTTTCCTGAATAGAACACCAATGGCTTATGCTCTAAGATCAAGAATCGAGAAATAGGACCTCTTAAAATTGCAAACTTCTGTAAGGCAAAGGACTCTGTCAATAAGACAAAACACAACCAACAGATTGGGAAAAAATTTTACCAATCCTACATCCTATAAAGGGCTAATATCCAATATATACAAAGAACTCAAGAAGATAGACTCCAGAGAATCAAATAATTCTATTAAAAATGGGGTACAGAGATGAACAAATAATTCTGAACTGAGAAATATTTAATGGCTGAGAAGCACCTAAAGAAATGTTCAACAACTTGAAGTCATCAGGAAAATTCAAAGCAAAACAACCTTGTAATGCCACCTCATACCAGTCAGAATGGCTAAGATCAAAAACTCATGTGACCCCAGATGTTGGCGAGAATATGGAAAAAGAGCAACACTCCACCATTGTTGGTGGGATTGCAAGCTGGTACAACCACTCTGGAAATCTGTCTGGCGATTCCAATGGAGGAGTTAGAGAGAAGACTGAAGGAGCTGAAGGGGCTTGCAGCCACATGGGAAGAGCGACAATAGCAACAAACCAGAGCTCCAAGGGTCTAAGCCTCCAGCCTGGGAACAGTTATTGAGGGATCCATGGCTCCACCTGTATATGTAGTTGAGGATGGCATTGTCAGGCATCAGTTGGAGAGAAGGGCCTTGGTCTCTTGAAGGCAGGATGCCCCAGTGTAATGGAATGGGTGGATGGGTGGCACACACCTTCATAGAAGTAGGAAAAGGCAGAATGTGAGGGATGAGGGCTTTCGGGAGAATTGGGAATAGGGATAACATCTAAAATGTAAATAAAACATCCAATACAAAACATATAATGGAACTGGCTATTGCAATTGAGAATTTGAGACATTTTGTCAACAATTTAATATTACATGTATTACTGGGATTCCTTATAATTCTCAAGGCCAAGGTATTGTGGAATGGGCCCATGGAACTTTAAAACAATATCTTCATAAGATAAAAGAAAGGGATTGTATTCCCACACACCACAAATTTATTAAAATCATGTTCTTTTTATTTTAAATTTTTAAAAAAATTTGGATGGCCAAGAAAATTTCTGTTGAGTGCCTATGTCACTGTACAAATTAGGCACACATATGCCTAGGTGAAAAAGAAGGCTCCACTTACTGGATCCCAAAAGCTCAGAATTCCCAAAATACAATTCACAGTCCATATGAAGCTCAAGAAGAAGGAAGACCAAAATATGGGTGCTTTGGTCCTTCTTAGGAGTAACAAAATACTCAAGGGAGCAAATACATAGGCAAAGTGTGGAGCAGAGACTGGAGGAGGGGCTGTCTGGAGACTGCCCCACCTGAGGTTCCATCCCATGTGCCTTCACCACATGCAGACACTGTTGTGGATGCCAGAAAATGCAGGCTGACAGGAGCCTGATATACCAGTTGCCTGAAAGGCTCTGCCATAATCTGACATGTACAGAGGTGGATGTTCACAGCTAACCATTGAGTGATCATGAGGTCCCAATGGAGGTGATAGAGAGAAGACTGGAGGTGCTGACTGGACTTGCAGCAGCATAAAAAGAGCAAATATACCATTTAACCAGAGCTCCCAGGGTCTAAACCGCCAGCCTGGAAACACATGGAAGGATCAATGGCTCCAGCTGTATATTGTCAGTCATTGGAGGGAGAGGAGGTCCTTGGTCCCATGAAGGCTGGATGCCCCAGAGTAGCGGAATTCGAAGGCAGGGAGTGATGAGTGGGTGGATGGGTGGGGATACACTCTCATAGAAGAGTCAGGAGGGGAGACAGAATGGGGGGATTCTGGGTGTAGGAATGGGGAAAGGGGATAACATCTGAAATGTAAATAAATAAAATATCTAATAAAAATATTGGATGCCGAGGAATATTCTGCTGAGTGTCTATGGCACCCTACAACTAGGCACACCTATGCCTAGGTAAAAAGGAGGGATCCCCTTACTGGCATAAGGCATGATCTTGATCAGGTATCTAATATGTGGAAGAGGGCATGTTCGTGTTTTTTTTCTGCAGGATGCTGAAGTAGCATGGTGACTGCCAGAGAAACTGGTGAGACATGATTATACTGGGACAAAGAATTATGCTGTGAGCTTGTTGAGTGCCCTGACAATGGTGACTGGGAAGCTGTATTGGACATACATTCCCGACCCACCTTTGCTTACCTATAACCCTCATAGGACAAGCTGCCTTGTCTCAAGTTCTTAGACCTTGGGGAACAGAGAATCAAAAAGAGAAGTTATAATGACTCTTGTATTTTTCTTAAATGTGACCAGTTATTCAGACTCAATCATGTACTGGTCTAGAAATCAATCCAATATTGGAAACAACAGTCTTCATTTAAAAGTCTGGTTCTGGACATTTTCAGAGACATATTTGAAAGTTAGCCACAGTTCTCAATGATGTTATGTTAGCAACAGTTAAAATTGGGATGGAATCTAGATTTCAAACAAGTGTTAGTACATATGTTAAGGCTCTTTGGATTGTCAAGTTAATTTTTTTTTTTTGTTTTTCCTACAGTATTTAATGAAAGTTGCATTGATTTAGAAAGTTGCACTTTCTAATTGTCTTAGTGTTTTGAAATCCGGCATCTCACTTATGAAGGTCTAACAACCAGCTTTTGTTTTATTGTATCACATCTTAGTATCACAGAAACTTGGTCTTCTGAAAAAAGCTTGAAAGTAATGGAAGAAGTGAGTCAGGCTTTAAACAGAAGCAAGAGGGTAGTGAGCTTCATTATTGCTGGTATAACAGCTTTAATTAAATTAATTGCTAGCACCACTGCTTCTGCAATTGCTTTGACACAAGAAGTTAAGACAGCTAAAATGATTTTGTTAATCATTTAGCAAAAAAAGTTACTAATGTATTGATTATACAAGAGGATTTAGATAGGCATTTGGAAGAACAGATTTATGTTCTTTATCCTATATAAATTTTTGGAAGGAGGTTCAGAATGTCACATGTATACCACTGTGCAAGGCTTTGTACATGGTTTCTTTGAAGAAACCTCATTCTTGTGTGGCAAATACCAATTTAGCCATATCCAGTCATATATATTTTGATGTGTGTAGAATTTGAATATTTCTGGAGAAGAATGATTATCCTAGATACTGAAAAAACTGTTTTAATTGGAAATTATCTACATGCTCTTATACTTAAAAATAATTCAGTATGTACTTAAAAATTACCTCCTTACAATAATGTTGTGTGTCATAAAACAGCCATTCTCTACTTCTGGGTCATGACTCTTTTGGCAAAATTCTATCTCCAAAAATATTTACAATACAACTTATAACAGTAGCAAAAATTATAGTTATAAATTTGCAATGAAAATAATTTTATTGATGGGGTCATAGCAACATGACAAAATGTATTCAAAGGATTGCATCATTAAGAATGTTAAAAACTAGGCATAAATATACTACATTCAACATGATGTTTATTTTCCTCTTGATTTTGAGAAGAAATACAAAATGATGACCCAAGGGAGATTTCTCCTATTTGCTGCCAAAAGAATGAAAATTAATTGGTGACAAACTACAAAGTCAAAAATTGTGCAGTTTTCTATATCACTTCTTTCGAGTTAATTGAAATTCCATTTCTTCAGTGAGTTTCTGGTGAGTACTGGCTATCTTAAGAAAAGTTTTAGGCCTGTTTATTTTATTATTGTAATAAAAAATTGACTTTGTTTGTGGAGGTTATTCCACTACATTTAAGACCACATACTATGTGTAATGTTCCCATGGGTTTACTTGGTAATTGATTTTAGAAAACAGGGCATTAGTGATGGGTCCAGTTTGGATACTGAAAGGACAGTGAGATAGGGTTCTTGACCCTGGGGCAGAGCCAGCAGGGTGTGGGTTTTCTTGAATGATGACAGCTGCTGTAGGCACCTTGTTTGTATAATAATGGGTATATTTTAGTTTATGTTTCTCATTAGGGGAATATTTTCCCTGCCAAGGTAATGAAGGAATAATTTCACTGCCAAGGTTAATGACCCCATGATTATCAGAAACAGCTGGATTCTACGAAGCAACAATGGATCTGGTGTTCCTCAGAAAAACAGTGGCTGTGATCTTCAGGACAGCCCTTAAAGCTGTGGAAAAGAACTCTGAAAGCGTAAGTTCAAGAATGCATAAATCCATGTGATACTTGTTCTTTACAGGATTTCTTGACTATGCAAAATATAAAGATGCAATATGAATAATAAGAGGGCTTCACTGACCTGAAGGAACACAGGTAGCTAGACTCATGAGCCAGCTTTTTCACAAAGGAGAGAAAGTCAGGATATAGAAAAAGTCAGGAGATAAAGAAAGGAGATAGTGTCAGGAAGAAGATAAAGAGATATAGGGAATGGTGATCTCAAGGCAAAAAGTAGTTTGTGTTTGCAGTTGAGTAAGAAATAATTTCAACATTTAATATGAAATGAACTATAATCCAGAAATGGAAGGCACACTTGTGATTCACATCTTGAGGTTGGAAGACAGAGGCTTTTGATCCAGATCTTGAGGAATTGCGGCTATGATAACTTAAGCCCAGGAATGGTGGTAGACACTTTTAATCCCAAGAGACAAAGGCAAGCAGATTTCTGAGTTCAGAGTCATCCTAGGACACAATAGGTTCTAGCTGAGGAGGGGCTCCGGTCCAGGCATAGTGGTATACACCTTTAATTGCAACATTCAGCAGACAGAGCCACACAGAACTCTGAGATCAAGGTCTGTCTAAAGAGCAAGTTGGAGGACAGCTAAGCTTAGGCAGTGAAAGAGCTGAAAAATAGAAAGCTTGTGATAATGTAATAGAACAATGGGGCCGTGTTCCAGGTCTAGCAAGCAGCAAAACTTGCCAGTTTCAGTCATGTGGCTCTGTCTGTAGAGTCAAGTGACTAAAATCATAAAGTACTGATTTGTGGGATAATAAAAAGGGAATCTGGAATAGACAATTGAATCTATATGTAATTCCTAAGGAAGCAGCCTATGCAAAAAAAAAAAAAAAAAAAAGACTGGATTTAATCTGCAAGAGAGAGTGGTCTTTAGCAGAGATTGATATTGAACCGAGATCTATCTTGAGCAGAGAGCTATCTTGAACAGAACACGGGACTGTCAGCTTGCACCCATTACTGACTCCAAGTTTTTCCTTGGTGGCTCCCAATCATAGTTTCCTCAGGAAAATTTCCCAAGCTGAGGCTGTTCCTTGACACAGTAGTAAATTTTCAGAAAAATATTTTGAAATGAGAAACTCCCTATTTATACAGAAAGCAGGTTAGAGAATGAAAATGCATGAAATATGTGTAACTTCCTGAAGTAGCTCGAAGCCATTTTCTCAGATCACCTCCCTACAGTCTTAGCAAAACAGACACTGTAGAACTCAAATGAGCAAATTGGATAGAAAGAAGTTTCAGAATTAGGACCTTAGAGAAGAACTGCAGATAGGAATAATGGATCTTGAGGTTGTACCATCTGAACAAGATCAGGCAATACTATATATTTCAAATACATATGCTGGTATTCTGGGGATTATGCCTTACTAGTCTGAGAGTATTTTGTGTGTTCAAATTTTCTTCCACCCACTGTAATGGATAGGTTTGTCACCTTGAGACCACATGGAATTACCTGAACAAATAAATAGGAGATTGCTATATTGATGGGCCTGTGGGTGTCTCTATGGAAGATTGTCTAAATCATTTAATGTAAGAAAATCCACATTGCAGATAGTACCACTCTCTAGAGAAAGGGTTATATACAACTGGAGAAATTGCTCTGGGTACCAGTGAGCAATAAGTTAGCATGCATTCAGAAATTTTCTAATCTTGACTGTGGATGTGATGGGACTGGCTGTTTTAAGTTCCTGCCTTGACTTCCCCATAATAACAGTTTGGAACCTATAATTGTAAGCTGAGTTGAAGCCCTTATTTATTAACTTGTGATTTTTCCTTTGGTTAGAGTATTCTGTAACCGAAACACAAATTAAACTAGATCCCATTTCCATATCATTCATTCAGCTATTTGTATTTTATTATTGTTTGTTTGTTCATGTTTTGTTGTTTTCATAGGTAGTCCCCTTTGTATTTCTTAAATTTTGTTTCAGAGTTACAAAAAGAAAGATGAAAATGTACTTTTCACCAAAAGTAATCCCAAAGCAAAAAATTCTTAAACCATTGAATATGCACTAAAATCTGTGCCCACTGTGCCAGTGCCAACTTTTACTTCTATTCCCCATGCCCAGAATTACAGTCTGCAAGTTCGGGCATCCTGGTAGGTTCATTAATTTTTATGGTCTTATCCTTTTACCCTAGTCTCACATAACCACTGGCTTAGGTGATTGCTTTTAGGAAGAGAAAACTCATTTAAAATCCAAGATCCCAGCAGGGAAAGAGAAAGTTCACTGCCTGGTTAGTTAAGTTCTCAGAGTCCAGGACAAGCATTTTTATTAAGTCATGGCTGGGCCTGAGTGAACACCCACCCCCAACACCTGAAGCTGAACTGACAGGATAAAATACACTTTATTAGTTCATCTGGTGCATTGCTTACACAGTGATCTAATAGCTGTGAATATTTGTAGCTTCTTTAGTGCTAGAGAGGGATTTTAATTGGGCAAACAGTAACCTCTGTCCATTTATTAATTCTTTCCCTTAGGTTTGGTTATAAAAAGGTATGCATAATTAAATCCTGGGAGGTCGATGTCACTACTTCTTAAAGTATTACTGTAAGAAAATTTTGACATCTCTCTCATGTCCTAATGTAATAGAATGTACATGATGTGGTGAATATATATACACATATGCTTTTTCAAGTTGGAAGTTGAGGCATGTTCTGGAAAGGTATTAAGGGTGATAGAAAAATTGCATTAGGGAAAAATAGACCCAAGATGCTATCAATTGAGGAAGCACAATGTCAGGGTATTAATGGCCTGGCCAAGGGTAAATGCTATGCTATGACATGTGTTCAGTTTTCAACTCTGATGCATTTTCCATTAGTTGTGCAAATGAACAGCCATGCACATCTCCCTCATTTGTGAATTGTATGTGGTATGCCTGTTTCTTTTTTCAGGACAATTGTACTAATTAAGTAGGCCATCAGTATGAGAAGGATATTAGCAGAGAGCATCCTCATTATGAGTAAAGGCTGTTATTAGTGTTATTTCTTCATAGTTAATACCTGGATTACCTACTCTTGCCATTTTAATATGAAATCACATTTTATGTAGAATCACGGAAATACAGTGTTTGAGTGTTTGTTTATATCCTAACTCTTTAATTTGGTAGAAGCTTTTGAAAATTGAGCAAAAACTGTGATTCATAAGAAAGGATACATCAAACCTAACATCACAGAATTCTTCTTTTGACATTTAATGGAACTATGAGCAGCACTTCTCATAATGATGTTCCTATAAGCGAGCTTGTGGAAGATTCAGAGAACTACTTCCTTACAGCACCATTAGCATAGGTCAGTTGAGGCAGAGTATTTTGTTTGTTTGTTTGTTTGTTTTTGAAAAATTAGGAAAAAGCCTTAGGCAAAGTTATGAAGAAATATAGTTGCTCAATAAATCAAGAGCTACTTTATGCCTTTAATAATATTAGGATACAGGCTGTAGATAAAACTCAGTTGATAAAACACTGAGTGAATCCCTAGGTTCAATTCTCAGTATTGTATGATCAAGGAAGCTGTGGCACATGCCTGTAATCAAAGTATTAAAGATGTATACATAAGAAGATAAAAATTTCAAAATCATCCTCTGCTACATAATGGGCTCAAACCCATCTAGACTACAATATAACCCCCTTCTGTCAAAAATAAGAATTAATAATAACAAAGGAATAAGAAAAGCCAAAAAGTTAAAATACTTAGGCATATTTTGAAATTAGAGCTAGATTTTTTTTTATGTTTTTTTGTTGTTGTTGTTGTTCTTTGTTTTCTTGTTAGTATAATGATTGGTGGGTTTAGATACATAATATAAACACTAACATTTTTAAAGTAATTTTTCTGTGTGCTGAAAGTTTTGTTCAACTAATTTCTATTTCATATGTAAATCTTAATTTTAAAATTTCAAGACTTACAAGTCGGTTGTACAGGTGTGTCCATAAAAGGAGCAACATCTTTTCAATTTTTGTTTTCACGTTAATAAACATATGTCAACACCAATAGTAAGAATGCTTGTGAAGATTCATCATTCATGAAACAGTCCAAAAGTAATCTGTAGACAAGGCAGAAAATTCTCAAGCACCAGCAATTTAAAAACTGTATAAACATCTATAATTAACTAGGAAAGAAACATGTTTTAGATTTCTTATACTTGTGACTCAGAAACACATGAAACCAAAATTGGAGAAAACACACACACACACATAAATACATACAGAGCAAATATAAAATGATTCTGTAGGGATATATTTTAAACAACCAAATAACATGTTCAAAAAGATGTATGATCAAAAACAAAGCATAAATACCCTAAGTGATTTCAGAGAATAAGTATGCAGATACATACTTTCAATTTATACACTGCTCAAAAGTAGTAACAGACTGGAAGGGTTAGAACTTTTGCAGATTGATGTTTCCTGCTTTTCAGCTTCCTTTATCATTCTGTATACCCTACTTAAATTGGAAAGAAAAAGTCTTAGAGAGAAAGATAAGAGAGGGGAAATAGGTGTGGATGTCATTTCTGTGAACTCAAAGGTAGCAAAGCACAAAGAGGCTCACTGTATTTTAAATCAATATGTCCCTTTTATATGCATTCTCCTCTGACACTCTGAGTGCATCCTTTATATAGTGCCAGAAAATGCAGTACCATTTTTCCTAGAAGTAGTTGCTCACGCCACCACTCAACCCCTTACTCTATAACACACGGGGCACTGTATCAACACTGACAGCCCTCAGCTTCTAAAAGGCATAAAAACTGACATTTAAATGGCCTTTGATGTTTTACTATTCAATTAGCCTGCCTTAATCAGCGTGTTCCTGACTGTGTGGTATGCTGGGCTCATTCCAGTAAAAAAGGCTGGAGACAGCCAGATACAAATGGATTTACAGAGCTGGAGACAACTAATTTTACAGTGCAGTACTTTGGTGCTGACTGTCAGGAGTTAATAGCTCAAATCACGAAGCAAAGAACCCAAGCCCATTATTGCAACCAGTAGTTACCCAACGGTTCTGATTAAGGGGTTCTCAAATGTCATCTGTGAGTAAATTGTATACTATGTACTGTACATGCACTATGTTCTTTGTATTAAATCCCCTTTCCCATCCCTTATTACTTTATTTGTAAATTAATAAGGGCAGAAATGTTAAAATACATACTGGATTTACAAACATACAAAATAACACCGCATGAGAGTTCTTTTGCAAATGACTGAAAAAAATGTCAACTAGTTTATTAAAGTAAATTTACATATTATGAAAAGCTGAATTGTGATCTTTATCATCCCCTTATTGTTTCATAATAGGTCAAACAGTCTGATCCTTTGCATGGTACTTACAGCTACTCAATTTGGTTGGTCTCATCCTGAGCCTTAAATTATTTAATGGAGTGTGAACAGTGAAGATTGAGTTGAAATGTTAGTGTGTGTATGAAGTGTGTTTGTATGTGTGTATGAGACACACACACACACACACACACAGAGAGAGAGAGAGACAGAGAAAAAGACAAAGACAGACAGATATAGACAGACAGAAAGGCAGACAGAAAACAGACAAAAAAATAGGCTTGATTTTTTCATCCATTTTTCATTAATATTAATATTTTACAAGATAGAAATTTCATAAACAACACAACTTACCTGAAGAAAATCCCCTTCAAAGTTAGCCAACCCCTGAATTGTTCCTGAACCTGACCACATAATGTAATAATGAGTGAGGCACCTAGAATATTTCTCCTACATCTACAACAAGAAACATAAATGCTTTTCTCACTATACAGCCAATGCAGTTGTAAGATGGAGGTTAGTGGATGCTGTGATTGTGACTCACAAAGAGGCCAATGTAGCTTTGGTATCATAGTGAGTATAAGTCCAGCTTAGATTAATTGGAAGGAAAAACAAACAAATCTACAAAGTTGTTCTTTAACTTCACTGTGGCACACATAAACAGACAAAAGTAATTCTATGTGATGATGATGATGATGATGATGATGATGATGATGATGATGATAAATGGTTAAAAATGAAAAGTCAACAAGTATTGGTAAGGAAATAGAGAATGGAAACCAGCAGCTCTCTTTGCCTATTGTAAAGAAGGCAGCATTGGTCACATAAATAAACTTACAAGGGATCCTAATAATGGGAACATCTACCCATGTCATCTTTGGACATTTCTAAAAAATAGAAATCACTATCATGTACAGTGTTTATGATTATCATAGAATGCTTCATATTATTGACTTATGAAAGTTGGTGAATGGAGAAATATGAATATCATTCACCCTTAGGTATTTAAGAAAATTATTCCCTGTGTCATGATCAACTAAAAGACATCTTGCCTCTGTCTCCCACTGCTGGTATTAAAACTGTCCAAAACTAATAGCCATCAAAGATGAAGCCCATTCTTTTCTGGAATGCTTGTCTTCTTGCCTCCTACCCTGTAGCATATCTGGCTTGCCTAGACTATTATAGCCAGCACACCTTATTTTTTAGAATGAGTTTGTCACTGAAGCTAAAATTTACTACTTCAACTTCTTTGTTTAGTCAGAAGGAATCAGAGATTCTGCTGTCCTCAGGCTCATATTATATGTGTGGTATATACCCAGCCAAAACATTTCTGTAGTTAGAAGAGTATATCTCCATCACAAGTACTTTAAACATTCTCAAAGGTACATATTTTTCCCCATACAGAATTCTCTCTTCTACAACATGTAACACAGAGCCACTTAGTCACATCACAGAAACCTTTATTATATAGAAGATATATATATATATATATATATATATATATATATATATATATATATATGTGTGTGTGTGTGTGTGTGTGTGTGTGTGTGTTTATATGATTCATTAGCCAGTTTGGTGGAATCCCTTTGAAATACTCCTATTCTCACGTAATTCTTCTTCATTGCAAAATTATGTCTATAAGAATATTCTGTTTTAAATGGTAATCTGAGTGTCCATGATTGTGCTTTCATTCTTTACATGCCAGTGCTTCTCAAAAATAAAGAAACTGGGAAGCCAGAGCTTACTCCACCCTGAGTATGACTATGTGTTGCTGTGGTCCACACATTTATTATTTAAGAGGCTGACCTAAAGAAGCCCTGCTTCAAAGAGAAAACAACAGAGACTTCACACAGTAGCACTTTTCATTGAACCCCCCAATTCTCATTTATTCTGCACTGTTTTAACTTTGGTACAAATCTAATTTTCTATCCACACCTTCTTAAAATAGCATTTTCATATATTTGTAATAAGTATAGAGGTTTAATTTTATAGCATCATTTTCTTTTAAAAATTTTATGAGATGTATGAGATATAAGATAACAAGAAAATAGATTTTTTTTAGAACTAAACATGATGAAAAATATGGAAGAAATTGTCGCTCAGATTGTTAGGGATGTGTTCTAGGATTTGGCCCTACATAGACTGAATATTATTATTACCCCATAAAACATATCATATCAAATAACTGCTATTGTAAATCACTATTATAAGTTTATTATTTTTTATCTAACTGGCAATTAATCATACTAAGATCAATCATACATTACTGTTGCTATGTGCATATCTTAAATAATTTTGCTTATTTGTGTTACTCTGATTACATTTAAATATTTTATTTAAAGCTGCAGGTGCAAGATGTGGCTTCAGTAGTAGAGTGGGTTTAACCCTCTAAAATGTAAACTTCTGTAAAGATCTGTTCATCCTTTGCAAAGCCAAAGTTAATTTAAAAGTCCACTTATTTTAACATTGAATTTAGAAACTGTATTTTTTTAGACATGTTGTTGTTGCTGCTACTGTTTTATGACAATGAAATCTGGAAGTTAATGAAGTTAAAAAGTTCTAAAATGCTTGGTCCACGTCTAAGCACACCTAAATAGATCTCTGTATTTGGTGTATGAGAAAATATTTCTAGGAGTAGATACTGTTTTTGATTGATTTGATTGTGTTCTTTGCTCTAGAAAAAACTACCACCACCATCACCATATACAACAATAACACACACAACACACACATATACACACCCATACATGCACCCATACATGCACACACACACACACACACACACACACACACACACACAGAATCACTCCACAGAGAGAGGATGGTGCAGAGAGAGACTACACACAAAAACCTCAAACCAAATAAAAATTGAAAGAATATAATGATGAATATATGAGGCTTCAGATTTGTTACAAGATATTGCCAAAGGTTTTGATTGGGCAATAGAAATTAATTAGCTTGGTGCAACTATCAGCTATAATTTGTATTTTCATACTTAGTCACTAATGCTAATACTTGTCTTACTACATTAGTCTATAATTATGTACTTCTCATTTTTTAAAACATGTTTGAGTGTATGTTGGAAAGATAGATGCTTATAGATGCCACAAAAAATGTAGGGTGTCATTCTGAGAAAATCATCCACCTCCACTAACTCAGAGTCTCTCATGGACTTAGAGCTCACCTCAAAGGCCAGACTGAAGTAGAAGCTATGGAAGACAATGTTTACTGGCTTCCTCCCCATGACATAACTTAGCCTTTTTTCTATACAACCCAGAAACACCTGCCCAGGAGGGTCATTGCCCATAGTGGGCTGGTCCTTCTCATGTCACTCTTATCTTCTCAGATATGTCTTTGTTTGTGCCAAACTAGACAAATCAGCCCACTATCACATTAGATAATGACAAGTCCTTATGCAACAACATCCCTTATGCTTCAACATCCTGTTTTTGTTTCCCTCAGTGGACTGTGACCCCTGGATATGCAAGTCAAAGGCCTCCCCCACAACTGAATAAATTTAAAAAAAAAAAAAAAAGGCCAGACAGGCTGGACATGGAACATGTGTGACTCCTTTTGTCTCTACTTCCCCACCACTGGAACTGTAAGCAGATCCTATCACTTCGTCATTTTTACTTGAGGTAGGTGTTTCAAACTCAGGTCTTTATGCTTGTAAGACTACTTACTGTTTTACTAAATTATTTCCGCAACCTAGATTCTTGCTACTGCTCTCCTTAGGGTATAGCATTTTTGCTCTAGGGAAGCATCTTCCTTTATCCAGTATGTAGGAGAAGGAGAAGAGCCTTCAGAACATCCCATTGGCTGATACTGCAGTTAAGTTTGGATTACATTATGATGGGAACTTTTTTGGAATGTGTGTCCCTTTCCTGTTTAGGTTTAAATTTTCTCTAGAGGTACAGACAGTGTTGAATTACTACAATACAACAGCACTGTTTCCACTTGGCTGCTTTAGATTACATAGCTAAAAATCAGTGCTGTCTTTTTTTTCCCACAATGTACATGAAGAAATGCCTGTATACTCCAGGTATTCTATTACTATTTTTCAGAAGGATTTGAAGAACCCATCGATTGATTATATTGTTAGTGCAGTGTTCATCTTACAGGATTCCTTCTTCTTTGAGCCTTATTCTATATGCTGAAAGGCTTTACTTTTCTTCATATTGTATCTTTTCCTATTTCTCTAAGGAGCATCTTCATTAACGGAATTGCTAAGGAGCATTTCCTACTAAGATCTTAACTCAATAAGCAGTGAGATACATAAAGTACATTTCATATTCACATGGCAGAATGAATAAGAAAACATTTTGAATTTTCCTTCAACTTCGATTAAATACTGAGTAGTACTTCAGACAGAGAATGCAGCCTTCTGGGAAAATGAGGGAAAGACATCATATAATTAATTCAACCATAAATTAAATATGTTTGACCTTGACATTGTATTACTATCTCAAAGGTAACTTACAGAATTAATATGCAGATGTATTTCTATAAATTCTATATGTAAGGGAGCCATGATGATTCTTTGATGAGAAAGCTAATTTAAGAACATTTTAATAAACAATATAATTCTTTGTGAGTATAAACAAATCTCTTCTGACATCAAGAATCTCTCTTCATGGAATGACAATGTAGCTGGGAAGACTTGGAACTTTTTTTAGGCTTCTTTACTGTCAAGTTGGTTAGATGTTCTGCATGAAGCACTACAAAAGTACATAAATAATTTTCACTGTCATAGCTATATTATTTCTCATGCCTGTTAATCTTTTCCCTGCTTATATTTTGCTTTTGGAGTCAAGGCAAAGAATAGAATATAAAAGTACAACACAAAATAAAATTAAATTAAAGTGAGTTATGTGCTGCCAAGAAGAGGGTAGAAGGAGCTGGCCTGAGGAAACACAATGTAAGGATGTGAAATTGTACAAGGGAAAGTGAGGAAGAGATCAGAGCAAATAACCTAGTTTTGTAGTCCCGATGTATGTTCATGTATCTCCCTCATATTAACAATTCTCCATTGCATTTCTCAATATGCTTTTATCTGTATTCTTTGTTTATTAATTATTTTATTTATTAAAATTTTAAATGCCTCCACCCCTCCTGATTCACCTTCATGGTCCCCTTTCCTGGTCACCTCTTCACATGCCTCTTACTCCATACCCTGTCTCTTTCGACTTTCAACATCCTTAGTCCTCATGGAAATGCAAATCAAAACAATCCTGAGATTCTACCTCACACCAGTCAGAATGGTTATGACCAAAAACTCAGGTGACAGCAGGTGCTGAAGAAAATGTGGAGAAAGAGGAACGCTTCTCCATTATTGGTGGGATTGCAAACTGGTATAACCACTGGTATAATCAGTCTGGTGGTTCCTCAGAAATTTGGACATAGTATTACCTAAGGAGCCAGCTATACCACTCCTGAGCATATTCCCAAAAGATTCTTTAACATATAACAAGAACACATGTGCCACTATGTTCATAGCAGCCTTATATATAATAACCAGAAGCTGAAAAGAACCCAGATGTCCTTCAACACAGAAATGGATACAGAAAATATGGTACATTTAAACAATGGAGTACTAATTAGCTATTAAAATACTAAATTCATGAAATTCTTAGGCAAATGGATGGAACCAGAAAATATCATCCTGAGTAAGGAAACTCAATCAAAAAAGAACGCACATGGTACGATAAGTGAATATTAGCTTATATTAAAGATCCAATTCACAGACCACATGAAGTTCAAGAAGAAGGAAGACCAAAGTGTTGGTGCTTGTATGCTTTTTAGAAAGGGGAACAATATACTCATGGGAACAAATACGAAGACAAAGTATGAATCAGACAAAAAAAAAAAAAATCCACAGACTGCCCCATGTGCAGATCCAC
Organism: Arvicanthis niloticus; assembly: GCF_011762505.2. Lineage (NCBI taxonomy): Eukaryota > Metazoa > Chordata > Mammalia > Rodentia > Muridae > Arvicanthis > Arvicanthis niloticus. The sequence goes on from NC_047666.1 coordinate 15,921,352, forward strand.
CAAAATATAGTCACCAAACTCAGACACTATTGTAGATGCCAAGAAGTGCATGCTGAAAGGAGCTTGATATAATTGTCTCCTGAGACGCTTTGCCAGAGCCTGACAAATACAGAGGTGGATGCTTGCAGCCAAACTTTGGACTGAGTATGGGATCCCTAATGGGGTCCCAATGGAGGAGTTAGAGCAAAAAATGAAGGAGCTGAAGGTATTTGCAACTCTAAATGAAGAACAATAATATCAACCAAACAGATCTCCCGGAGATCCCAGAAACTAAACCACCAACCAAGGAGTACACATGGAGCAACGCATGGCTCCATCCGCATATGTAGCAGATGATGGCCTTGTCTTATATCATGGGAGGAGAGGCCCTTGGTCCTATGAAGGCTAGGTGCCTCAGTGTAGGGAAATTCGAGGTTAGGGAGGCAGGAGTGGGAGGGTGGGGGAACACGTTCAGAGAAGCAAGGGAGGGGTGATTGAATAAGGAGTTTCTGCTGAAGTGTTAGGAAAGAGGATTACATTTGAAATGTAAATAAAGAAAATATCCAGTTTAAAAAAAAGGGGAAAAAAAACCGAGGGTACTCCTCTATCCACGTACCCACTCCCACCTCATTACCTCTAGCATCCCCCTTCTCTGGGGCATCAAGCCTCCACAGAACCAAACCTTTCCCCTCCCACTGAGGCCAGACAGGGAAGTCCTCTGTTACATATGTAGAGCCGGCCATGGACCAGCCCAGGTATGCTCTTTGGTTGGTAGCTTATTCTCTAATAGCTCTGAGGGGTCCTATTAGTTGATACTGATGTTCCTTCTATGGGGTTGCAATCTCTTTCAGTTCCTTCGGTACTTCCCCTAACTCTTCTTTTGGGATCCATAGGCTCAGTCCAATGGCTGGCTGTAAGTATCTGCAAGTGTCTCAGTCAGATGCTAGCAAAGCATCTCAGAGGACAGCCATGCCAGGCTCCTGTCTGTAAGCATATCATAGCATTAGCAATAGTGTCAGGGTTTGGTGTCTATGCATGGGATGAATCCCAATGTGGGGGGCAGTCTCTGGATGGCCTCTCCTTCAGTCTCTGCTCCATTTTGTGTCCCTGCATTTCCTTTAAACAGGAACAATTCTGAGTTAAAATTTTTGGCATGGGTGTGTGGCCCCATCCTTCAACTGGGGGCAATGTCTCTCTACTAGAGGTGGTCTCTTCAAGTTCTATCTCCCTGCTGTTGGGCATTTTGGCTAATGTCATCTTCTTAGGTTTCTAGGAGATTCCCACATCCCTGGTGCCTGGAGCTTTATAGTGGTTTCCCCTGTTCCCCTTGCTATGCTGCTACATATTTCTGTTTATTCTACTGGCCCTCTGTACTTCTCTCCTGTCTCTCCCATACCTGATCCTGCCCCTCTTTTTTCCTCCTTCTTTGCTCTCCCACCCTAATACCCAAAATATATAAAGAACTCAAGCTGCTAAACTCCAGAAAACCAAATAAACCAATTAAAAATGGGGTACATATCTAAACAGAGAATTCTCAAATAATGAATCTTGAATGGCAAGAAGCACTTAAAGAAATGTTCAACATCCTTAGTCATCAGGAAAATGCAAATCAAAAGATGCTAAGATTTCACCTTACATCATTAAATTGGCTATGATAGAAACCTCACATAACAACAGATGCTGGTGAGGATGTGGAGAAAGAGGAACACTCCTCCGTTGCTGGTGGGATCACAGACTGGTACAAATACTTCGGAAGTCAATCTGGTGGTTCCTCAGAAAACTGGAAATAGTTGTATCTGAAGAAGCTGTACTACTCCTTGGCGTATACCCGAAATATGCCTCACCATAACACAAGGTCACATCCTCAGCTATTTTCATAGCAGCCTTATTTATGATAGCCAGAATCTGGGAGCAACCCAGATGTTCCTCAGCAGAAGAATGAATACAGTAAAGGTGGTATGTTTACATAATGGAATACTATTCAGCTATTAAATGTGAGGACATCACGAATTTTGCAGGCAAATGGATGGAACTAGAAAATACTATCCTAAGTGAGGTAACCCAGACCCAAATTTACATACATGATATGTACTCACTGTTAAATAAATATTAGCCAAAATTTCAGAATATCTGTTAGGAGCCGCAGTGAGCGTGACAACATTCGCCATTACAAGATGGCGTGGGCATCCTGTGCTCCCACAAGTAAACAACTAACTGCGCAGGTGCAAAAGGCAAAAGCGTGCCAAAGTCACTGCCCATCCCCGGGGTGTAATATGGGGTGATGAGTGAACAGCCAATCAGAAGTGAACACGCCACTCTAGGGTACATATAGCAGTGCCTTTCCTGGGCTTTGGGTCTTTCCGCTTCTGCTGATACAAGAATAAAGCCTTGCTGTAGTAACCACCCGAACACTGCTTCACGTGTCTCTTTCGTGGGCAAAGGGGACTCGAAAAGGGGTGCGGAACAAATATCCATGATACAACTCAAAGATCATAGGAAGCTTAGCCAGAAGGAAGGACTAAGTGGATTCTTCAATCCCACTTAGAATGGGTGTCACAATAATCACAGAGGAAGGATGTTTTCTAGTTTGTTACAGATTATTTATCAATAGAGGTAAAATAATTTTACTTTCCTGGATATAAAATGAATATGTGTTAAAGATTTCAATTCACTCATTTCCAGTGAAGAAAAAATGTTTGGCATCCTAAGGAATGCAAATATCATTTCTCAGCAAAGATTCATGTAGAGATTAAAAGAAACAAAAAAATATGCAAGGCGGGGCACAGTTGGATTATTTTTGATAAGAAAATAATGTGAAGCAGTACTTTCACTACACATATTTTACTAGCCTAATTTTAATAAATCACTTATATTTATTTAATCTGTAACTTACATGATACTAACATTGTAGCAGCCTTTACCTGATCAAATCTCACAGGAATAAGTGAATAACTTTTCATTTCTGGTACCACATAATTATTTTCTTATTCAGCATTTTTGGGCAGTGTTGGTACATGTCTTTAATCACAATACTTATGAGTCAGAGGCAGGCAGCTCTCTTTGAGTTAGAGGTCAGCCTAGTCTATAAAACCAGGTTTACAACAGCTAAGAAAGATCACACATAGAAACTCTCTCTTAATATAAAACAAAAAAGTTTCAAAATTCTATGATTACTTGCTTCTTCCCCTCTTATACAATATTAAGCATTTTCCAAATTTCAATTTTTTTAAGATTTTGCATCTCAACTTCATTAATAACCCAAACTCTGATTTGTACTGTCTGCCAACTTTAATTCATTCCAAAAATATAGCATCACCTATAAAGACCTGCTTTGGTATAGTAATCAGAAACAACCTGATTTTCAATTTTAGTTTGTTTTGAGATCCCAGACTACTTCTGCCAGATTCATGATGTACAAAGCAGCAAACTCATGCCTTAGTATCACATGAGATTATTTTTTTATCATTTACATCTGTTTTATATTTCTAAACATAAGTTTTTTAAATGTCTGTTTCAAGGTCTGATACATTATTTTTCTTAATTTACATTACACTTTAATATTGCTCAATATTCTAATTATTACTAAAAGTTTTAATATAGTTCTACAGAGTTTTACACAGGGCAAGTAAAATACTTTGAATTTCACAGGAGAACATTATTGACATGAAATTCTCTAAAATAGCTTCACACATTAAATAGACCTTCCTAAAATTTGTTCTCAAAATTTTTATCCCCTGATTCTACTCAGAAAGTATACAGGAAAAAAAGTTGCATAAAATTGGAAGTCAATAGACACTGTGCTAACAAGTCATTTGCAATTTTTATATATTATAATCTTAAAAATGCATTGAACTTACAGACTGTGAAACAACACAGTGTAACTTTCATTCCAAGGAGATATTATATATTGGAATGCATGGTCTGGGGTCTCACTGATAAGACATTTAAGGACTTATGGAGATCAACCCATGAAATAATTAAATAAGGACATTTTTTCTTGTTGTTAAAAGTGATGCTATTAGGTATTGCATTTTTATTTAAATCTTTATGTTAATATACTCAGGTGTATGATAATATTACATAAAACATAAATTCAATAAAATATGGTTGTGACAAAAGCTTAGTATTTAAATCACATGAAATATATGTGCATATGTACATAGATGTCACTAATGGAGGATAAATGTACGCATGTAGTATACTAACTCCTTGTCAAAAGAAGAATTTCACTTATACAAATTCAGAGAAAAATTATTCAAATATATTTATTTTAATTACAGAGATTTCTGTAGAAGGATGCAATGATACTTTTATATCATAAGAAACCACTTAATAAGAAACAATACCAGTTAATATTGAAATGTGAATTACACTTGAGATTAAAATTTGACAGATGGATGCATGTTAATCAGAGATAAAACAAAGTTACTAAATTTTAGCCAAAGAGAACTATTGCAATAAAATTTTACTCTAGAAGCATTTCTATTCTCTCTTTCTCTTTATGAATCTAATTAACATCTAATGATTTCAACTGCTTTTTTATTGAATATTTTGTTTATTTACATTTCAAATGTTATGTCCTTTCCCAGTTTCCCCTTCACAAACACCCTATTGCTTCCTTTCTTCCCCAGGTTCTATAAGGGTGCTCCCCCACCCATCCATCCACTCCCACCTCATCATGCTGGTATTCTTCTACACTGGGCCATGGAACCTTCAGAGGCTTTTTTAAATATAATGAGAGACTAAAGATTGCAACATGAATGACTTTTTAAGGTTGCAAACATAGTATTTCTTCTTGAATATGTCATGGTTAACCTTAATTATCAACTTGTTGGGCACTAAAATCACCATGAAAACACAATTTTAAGAGTACCTAAGAAGGTTTTATTGGTTTCTTGGTTTTTTTTTTTTTTTTTTCTAGAAAGGTTTAACTGATGTGGGTTGACTGACCCAGGCAGCTGTATATTTAGCATATGTTAACTGATAACCAAGATTCATCTCTCTCCACCTTCTGATAATAGATGCTATGTGGCTAGCTACCTTGTACTTTTGACACCACAATTTCCCACCATGTTCAACTACAGCCTCAAGCCGGAAGCCAAATATGAATTCTTACTTCTTAGTGATAATGTTCTCAGTGCCATGAGTAAATCAAAACTGAGCTTTAAAAGACATTAAAGAGACTTGTATAGATTGGGAAGATGAAGCTGGCCTTTGTATAGAACATTTATACTAAGGTTAAATGATGTGTTACTTCTGCAAAGATACCTTGTAGGCTTTGGAAGACCAAAGTAGATACTGAAATCTGCTTCAAGTTCTCATTCTCAGGTGTACTTATTGTTGTTTTATTGTTCTGTAATTCTTTCAGGTATCACAAAAATTGGTTTTATTGCAGCATGTTTATCTAAATATGTGGCTGTACATTGCTCATATTCATGCTCCAATTATTCTTTTATCCCTCAAATTACTGGTTCCCTTATTAATCCTAAATTATTCTTTTCGGTTCTATCCTCTCTGCCTCTGTGTCTGTCTATTTATTTGTCTGTTTTTGTGTGTTGGTCACTTTAGTTTTATCTGTCTGTCTCTCTGTCATTCTCTCTGTCTCCATTTCTGTCTTACTCTATTACTCTCAAACACACATACACAGGTAAATTGCAGTTCCATGTATAATAAAAATACATTATTAACTACTCTTTCCCTTTCATTATATCTCAAGACATATGTAGGAAAAAAATGGCTGGGAAATCACAGGGTTCCTCATGCCATGCTGTGTGTAGTCGGCTGGGAAGGCCCCGGGTTCCTCCAGCTGGAAGTTAGGCCCAGCTGCTCAGTAAAGGCCTCTTCACAGCTCCTCACAGTGTGGCCCCAACATACAAGGAAGTCCTTGGGTTTCCAAAACCGGTTTATTGGTATGGCGGATGGCCGATCTGGATGTGCGCCCCATAAAACCCAGGGCGAACCTGAGTTAAATGGGGAGAGGTAGAGGGGGGAGGGGCTTTGGAGGAATGCTTAATTGGCTCCACCCTCTGGCCTTCAGGTACCTTATTAGTATGTAAATCTCTCTAGGGCCTGGGGCCTGTTCATCACACCCTCCACCTGTATACATGACTGAAAGGCTCATGCTGAATGGAGATTAGACTTTGTGACAGGAGCCTGGGTTCTGGGGGCATGGCCAAACCCACAACCCAAGAACCAGGACACCCTTCCATGGCCCAAATATCTTATTTTTATGTTTTTTAAATGTATGTGTTTGTGTGAGCTAGTGCCATGCATGTGAAGTATCTAAAAAAACAGTAAAGGACACTGGCTCCACTATAGTTGGATTTACAGTTTCTCTACAATAAGAGATGAGTTCTGAGAAGCAAATTGAAATTAGAGGACACTCTTCACCATATAGCCATCTCTCCATCCCTGTAAAGAGATTTTTTAATAAGAATATCAAACACATACATACACAAAACATAAGTTTATACAAGATAAACTAATTACATTTAAATACTATATAATATTAAAATTGTGATTGGTATTATTACTATATTTATATGTACTGCAATATAGAAAATAATTTATTAATTGTAAAGAAATCCTTCAGATATGGAACAGTAACATTGAATAAGATGAATCTTACTGGTTTGTACTACAAAAAGGTTAATCCACAAATAGAGTTGTCAGAAGCAAAAGATTCTATACATAACTGATGTTATGGAATTAAATTAAGTTATAACAATTCATGACAGCATTGTCTTCTATGATGTAGATCTTCCACATGAAAGATTTTTACAGGTATTCTGTCTTAATCTGTGCAAAAACTGTTGTAACTTTTGATGTTTTATTTTCCAAACAAAAATATAAAATGAAATGTCAGGGGCCATCTTGGAAATGCAGGTGACCTTCCTGGAGGTGGTCTACTGTCATTATATAATCTGTGAAAGGTGAGATTGGAAAGGCAAGGCCCCAAGTGACTTCACCCCAAAACTGTTTCTTGTAATTGCTATGTTTTTCCTGTCATAATTACATAGCCTAAGGATTCCTGGGCATTAGCTCACACTATTGAGCAGACTTCCTACAGCTCAACATAAAGATAAACTTTAATGCATAAATGCTATTTAGATGAATTAATGATTCTATAAAATTCCTGATTTGATTAAAATAATCTTAGGCAGAAAGTTTCAAGAGATGGTTTTAGTTGTTTTGCTAGAATGATGTAATAAAGTTAAAATCAAAAATAGAATATGTCCACTCATCATAATAATAAGAAATACAATGAGTTTTCATAATTACACTAAAAAGAGAAGTAGGCTTGGAACAAATTTATGTTCAGGGAAAAGCATTCAGGTGCAAGGATAAAGCTACAGATGTGCACTATGATAAGGTAAGGCCATGTCAAAACTGTTGCTTTGAACTTATAATGATCTTACAGAATGAAACACTGCTTTGACTTTCTTACTAATATCCTTCTGTTAGTCCTACTGTATATGACATTTTTTTCCTATGAGGTAATTCTTTTTTAGACAGAGAACTTTTTATCTGAAAACTATAAATATATCAAAGCAACAAAAAATGGTGATGTAGCCATTTTCTACTTCATCTGGTGTGTATGTGTCTGCGTGAATAACTTCCTTCCTGTTCTTTTTCTCTCTGTTTTATAAAGAGTGATGACCTTCGAGAGTTTGCCTGGCCAGTGAGGGGCTCCTGGCTTACTTGCCAGAGAACAAAGCCCTAGTAATAATGTCATTACTTAATTTCCCTCCACTAAACAGCATTTGTGAATTGTCAGAATTCAGTAATTATTTAAACACAAATAATAAGAGTTAGAGAATAAGAGACTAACATTTATTTATGCATAGAGTTATGTTTTGAGTACTTGTTTAAGTACAGAACAGTAAGAAAGTGTTGTGTCCTGTGTTTAATAAAACACAGAGATGTACAAAGCTTAATAAAGCATAAATAGTTAGAGAATCAAGCCAGGGATCATCCAGTCTTTAGCCACCATCCTACTCTGTGTTCTACCTCAGCTCAAACCTGAAAAGTCTGGTCAGGGCCCCAGCAATAAAACACAGGGCAAAAGAACGATTTGGTCAAGCTGAGACAATTATGGCATGATCGAGCTAGACTTGAATGCATTTCTTGTATACTGTGTGAATCCTAAAATTAACCAATATCATGATATTAATTCCACAGAGACAAGTGGACAGTAATGCAAATGAAATAATTTCATTATATCCTATTCTTGGATCAATTGTATGCTATTAAGACAAGTGATTAATAAAACAAGACTGCAGACTCTGAACTGTACAAAGTGTTGACTGTTCACTTTCTGATGTGGAACCCTGATGGTGAATACTACCACAGATTCCTCTAATGGTAGCACCTAAGTCAAGGTAAATGGTTTCAGATGGTCATTAAAGATTAATTTCTACAAAGTCCTTATGAACTAATTTTTGATCTTTTTAAGTAAATGTATAATTTTACTAGCTTACAAGGAATTTAGTTTTATAATGGCCTTTTCATGTAAAATTTAGTTTTGTAGTTTTACTTCACTAATTCCTTCCTAACTTCTCTGTCTCCCATGTGCCTTTCCACACTAAGTAGTCTTTTAGCTTTATAGGAAAATAAAATTAATTTTCAGAAAAATTAATAAATAGACCTGGATAATATTATATTAATGAGATGAATTTATATCAGAAATACAAATATCATGCATTTTCATTGTGTCAGTGATAGGATCTGAAGACCTGTCTTTTGCAAAACCAGCAATCACTCTTAATATCTGCACCATCTATCCAGTTCCAAACTCCACTATCCCATTGATAACATATTCTTCATTATATAGTGTCTTGGAGTTGGTGACTGAAGGGATGTAAATTGTCAAGGGAAATTCCACAATTCAAAATTTTGAGTGCAGTAGACTATAACATTATACTTTTTAAAATCTGTCTTACATGAAATTTGCAATCTTGTAATTATAACTCCTCCAAGTCCCTAAGTCATGTGGCCATTTATCTTGCCTTCTTTCTGGTAATTGAGCTCAGGGTTAAAGCCACACAGAATCACAGCTGTTTAATTTCCTCCACTGCTTCTTTTAATGTGACTCATCTGTACTTACTTTTACTTTTTCTCCAAGTAATTCCCTTTTGGCAGCTCTTTTCCAAATTGCTACCACTTATGGTAAATTAACATTCCTCACCCATTAATTATTCTGCTCCTTGATTATTTCATTAAACCCTTTTGTTAAGAAAAATAGTGTGGGGTAGAGCTGGATGGTGGAAATAACTATGGCTGCCTGTGGGCTTAACTGTGAAAAACAGGTTTGCGATCCTAGAACACTCCTGCACTTCTAAAATTTATATGTATTCTTATATGTACACAGATAAGTGTAGTGCTCAACTTGTATCAAGAAAAGTTCTCATTTCAACTTACAGAGACCATTAAACCACTCTATTCAAAATGCAGAGATCTACTCATCATGGAGTGCAAACCCCAATAGATTTATCTATAACATTACTACAACTATGATTGAAGGAACACTGAGGAAAGGAAAGTAAAAAGATTATAAGGGTCAGAGGACCAGCAAATAAGTGTGAGTAATATAAATACGCTACTACAGCAATATGGCTGCCTAAACAGGTGCCAAACAATAAGAACAGCAATAGACATGCTGACATGAAGGAAAGAAATCTCATGGGACCACATTCATACACAACTCCTGGTAATGGAGGCAGGCTTAAAGAAAGATAATTCATCTCTCTGAAAGTTGAGACTCGTACTTGGCTAACCAGTGTGAGGTGCTCATCCCTGAAATAGCATACATACAAGTTATGCCTAAAAGACTCAGCAACTTGAATTTATATATTTATGTATTTACATATGTGTGACAGCACCAGACAGAGAGACAGAGAGAGAGAGAGAGAGAGAGAGAGAGAGAGAGAGAGAGAGAAGAAGAAGAAGAAGAAGAAGAAGAAGAAGAAGAAGAAGAAGAAGAAGAAGAAGAAGAAGAAGAAGAAGAAGGAGGAGGAGGAAGAGGAGGAGGAGGAAAAGGAAGAGGAGGAGGAGGGAGTAAGGGTGGGAATATTTTAATTATGTTTTAATTCAAAAATATAATTAAATGGATAAAATGAAGTAAAAGTTCTATTGTGGATATTTAATGCATTATTTCTACCATTGAAAGGTGTGAACATTTTCCCATCACCTTGATGGATTATTAACATTAAATTAGCAGTGATGCCTTGAAGAAACATACTGATTATAAATTACCTTGTATTAATAGACACAAGAAACTCAAACACTTTGTAAAGCCAGGATGTGTTTTCAGAAGCCACAGTAGAAACTGTTCAACTTTACCCATGTAGGCAAAATGGTATATAAAGTTGAGCTTCCTCCAAGAAGGTAAAGAATGAGAAAGTTAAAGGGAGCTGAATGGGAAAAGGAAAAAGGTTACAGGAAGTAGGGGAAGGAAAATTGGTAACTAAGGGGGATATGATCAAAATACACTATGTAAATTTATGAAAATGTTATATAAAGTAAATAATTATGCATATCTACTATATGCTAATAAAAACACAATGCTATAGTCTATGAACCAGTCAGTGGAGAAAAGGAGATATTCCTGAATTTAATAGTCATTCTTGTATCACTGACTCAAATTGTAATGAAACCACAGAGAATTTTATCAAATAATATAGCAAAATAACTTACTATGAGGAATTTTATCAATATTATAGGGGAGAGAATAATGGATCTGATTTTAATTTTGTAGCATCTCTGTCAGTCTTTCTTCTGCATTCTTTTATTTTTTATCTGCATATTCTACTTACAGGAAGACATTTGCTATCACTGAGCTAAGCCCATTTTTTTTAATTCTGCCCACATATTCGTTATTTTGAGTCTTGAGTGTCCTACATTTTGCACCTGTCTTATAGTTAAAATCTCAATTTGTTAATTGAAAATATATTTTCTCATACAATGTATTCTGATCACTCTTTCTCTCCCTCATCTCCTCCTAGGTCTTTCCCACCTCCCCACCAATCCAATGCCATGCTATCTTTCTCTGTCCTTAGAAAACAACAGACCATAATAGAACAAAACAAAACACAACAAAAACAGAGATTAAAGAAAAAAACAAACATATTATGAAAAAAGCAGAAGCATATATGCACAGAGAGACGAATGAACACACAGAAAAAAATCCACATACAGACATACATACAATGCAGTAACAAATGCACATACAGAGAAGTCATACAATTTAAAAGCAAAAAGGCTTCATAAAGGCTTTTTTTTTTTACCCTTGATATCTTATCAAACATCCAAATGAATTTTTAATATTATCTTTCCATGACTTTGGTTACACTACTACTTTTTTTGTTTTGTTTTGTTTGTTTGTTTGTTTGTTTGTTTTTGAGACAGGGTTTCTCTGTGTAGCCCTGGCTGTCCTGGAACTCACTCTGTAGACCAGACTGGCCTTGAACTCAGAAATCTGCCTGCCTCTGCCTCCCAAATGCTGGGATTAAAGGCATGCGCCACAACTGCCTGGCCCCACTCTACTACTTTTTAAAGCTCAGGATCTGATAACTTGAAACCTACTAACATTTTGAAGATAACTACTCTCTAAGTCTGTGTTCGATCTCTAATCCTCCTCTTAATTTCATTCTCTACTCATCCTTGGAAAGTTCATCTGCTATTGGCTACACTGCCGCTCATTGACTCTTGGTGACTTTAACAATTATACAATGCATATTGCATTTCTGCTTCAATATTAGAACTTTCCCCTCCATGCCAGCCCCACAAGCATATACGCATATAATATTCCATTCATGGAGTATAAGAGCAAAAAACACAGGAACAAGTTTTATGGTTGTTTTAAGATCAGCTAGGTTTTCTTTCTCAGCCTCATCCTCAAATCATACACAGTTAAATTATATTCTCTTATATAGCAACACAATTAAATACATAACTCAATATCTGTTTTTTTTTTTTTTACATTTACTACCTATGATTGCATGTTACTATTTATTGCATGTAACAACTGGAGAAACAAACCTTTATCATACCACAAATTGGTGGTGGCTATTTAGTATCTGTGGAGAACAGGGTATGTGTGCTCACTGATAGAAATCTTCTGTAGAAAGTCTATAGAAACACCTTTTCACTAGGCAAGGATCTATAGTGAATTTGGTAACTTCTATAATTATTACCTAGATCATGTCTCCTACAAGTTCTCCTTGCTTTTGCTATGCATTTCTACTCATAGCAATAGTTTTACCTTGTCAGTCATGGGCAAGGCCAGTATCACACAGAATTAAAGCCTTATGGATGATTCTATTTTTTAAAGTATAACTCTCCTCTCTTTGCCTCTATGGATGCTTGATACATAATCATTAACCCTGGTTATTTTGAGACAAGTAAGCATGCCGCTAGAGAAACAGCTACATTAACACTGAAGAAGCCTGTGACAGTTGTGGAGAGCAGTGGGTCCTGCTTGTGTAACTATTTTGAGCAAGATATGCCTGATTAACAAAGGCTTAAAAATGGTTCTTAGAAAGATGGTATCACTAATTGATAAGTTCATATGAGGACAGGTTCTGTGGTACAATGAACAAGTCTCTGACTGCAATTTAAAAAGTATTATGATAGAGGCATGCTCTGTGATAACTGGACTTAATCTCACAAATGTTTAATCTGTCTCTCACCTTGTATAACTGTATAACCTCATTGCTACCAGTTGAATATGTGCTCAAATTTATAGGACATGCCTGGCTAGACATTTATTTTTGGCTTGATAAAACTGTGCTCTGAAATGCAAAGGAAGGTTAAAGGGTGATTGACCTAGTGAGAGTGTAGAGGGAGGAAGAGAAACTGTTGGGGCTTTGTCTAAAGATGGAGCTTTTATAATGCTGATGTTATGATTTCTGTTGAATAAAAAGAAACAATTTTGTCACTGCACAGGCGAGCAGGGTTGTGATTGTATAAATACAGATGACTTGGGCAATTTCACTTGCTTGAAAGTCAACTATTGATCACTGTCTTCACTTTCACCAACACCACACATCTGTCCTCAGGTTCCAGCATCCTGCCAGAGCGGTATCCTGAAAACAAATTACGTATAGAACTTAAGTCTGCCTAGATTAGAAATGAAATAATAAAATATCGACAAAATGACTGTCATAGTTTTGAGTGTAAATATGTTAAATCAAAAGACAATATATTTATAAAGAAAAATCATTGGAAAATATTTTTCATCAAAGTTAAGAGCATCTGTTAGAAGACTATAGTAAAGTAACAAATCTGCTATATAGTAAATAGAAAATAGTGGTGACAAGTATATTAAATATGCTTATTAATACCAAATGTAAAGAAATTCTATTAATATATTAAAATAGTATACAACACATCACCTGAAAAATCAAAATAATTAGGTAAGCATTTCAAATATTGATTCCATAGGACATTTTTTCTACATTGATATGAGTTATTTTTTAAAGATTATCTTATGGTTTACCATTGGAAATTTTGTGGCAAACAATAGGTCTCATCTACCATTAGTGAAACATTAAATTTATTTAGCCAGGTTAAGAAACCTTTCAACAACTATACAGGAAAAAAAAAACAAACAACAAAAACAACAACAAAAAAATAACCATAAAACGAAGTTAGTTTTCAGTGACACAGAAACTCATTCCCTGAATTTATACTTGAAAGATATATAAATTTTTAGAGAGATCTGGGCAATACACATGAAAGTAAGGCTGTATGATCATACTTATTAGAGATACATTTCTTTTTTCTTTCTAAATTTTAAAAATGTTTTTATTTAATTTTATTGATTCTTTGTGAATTGTATATCATGTTCCCCAATCCCACTTATCTCCCCATCCCTTTGTACATAGCCTCTGCACTTGTAACCTCCTCCCCTAAAGAAAAATAATCTTTGTAGCAGCTGTAGTTTATCTCAGTATACCCTTTGTCTACACTACTTGCAATGTTGATTGCAATGAGTCATTGGTCTGGTTTGACTGCTGGTTTCTCTGGACTCCTCTTGGATATCCTATTGTTGCCCTAGGTCATGATGATCCTAAGCACTGGATATTTCAGACAGCCCCTTTGTGCTGTGCAGCAGTTTAGCAATGGGGTGGGTATTAGGGTGGGCAAAGTGGAAGCCGGAGGTCTGGGCCTGTGTGTTAGTTGAGCTGATAAACCTTCCAAGTCTACTTCACCAGCCCCACCAAGGTGAGCTCTCCAGTGCTGCCAGAGCTAGATCACAGTGCTGCAACTGACATGGGGGAGAGACCAGTCTCCTGCTGCCATGACTTCAGGCTGGCTCTCCCACGCCAATACCAACAGATTCAGCTTTATTGTGCTTCCTAGGCAAGTTGAAGTACCCTTTCTCCAGAGTGCTGTATCAGGTAAGTGGCAGGGCCAGCACTCTTGCTATCATGAGCAGGGTGCAGGTCTTCTACATGGAGTAGGTGGCAAAAGGTGAAATGGACAGGAGGGAAGCCATCTCTTGTCCACACCTGCGGAAGGTAGACTACTGGAAGGGCCAGCTCTCCTATAACCACACCCTCAGAGCCTGCTTACCCATGAGCCCCCCCCCCCCCCCAACCATAGACAGCTCTACTGTGCTTCCTGAATAAGGTGCTGGCTCTTCTCTTGAGTACTCTAGGTGGCAAGGGACAGGACAAACAATCCTGTTCTCACACCTTAGGGAAGTGGGCAGCTCTGCTGCAGGGTCATAGATCTTGACATGGTTCTTAGTGCCATCATGGTCCAGGATCTCCCCATGGCCTTAGGTGGCATCGCTGACTACTCACATCAGGCTGTTTGCCACTACCCTCGACTCTCCAGTTCTGCCTCTCTTGATTGGGTACACACCATGATTCCCTTTAATCTCTCCACCACTTACTTATCTTAGAGGTAACCTGAGCCTCTGGGTCTCTGAGTACTATGACCTGCTCATGCCTTGTGGCAAATGGCTGGTGGAGGTCTCAGGTATGGTCTCAGCACAACAACAAGTTCACTAAAGTATTTTCATAAAAATTATTAATAGAATGAACACTATACCCTTCTAGTACAAAATAATCACCATGTTCATGCTGTATTGGCATGTTTTGCTGTATCACAATGAGCTTGTGTTCATAAATATCACATTGAATATAATCCAAACTAAAGCTCTCACTCAAATTCAAAGTACAAGTCAAAAAGTGGAACAATTTAGAGTTAACTTAGCCTAAATTCGAATGTGTGTGTGTGTGTGTATGAATGTGTGTGTTTGAGTGTGTGTTTGTATGTATGTATGCATGCATGTATGTATGTTTAGAGGCTGATTAGATGGTTTAGTAGTTGGGAGCACTGGCTGTTCTTTCAGTGGACCTAGGTTTGCTTACCAGCACCTACAAGGCAGCTCACAGCTATCTCTAACTCCAGTTCCAGGGCATTTGACATTTTCTTTTGGATTAAATGTATCAATCATATGGTACACATGCATACATGCATGCAAACACTCATACAGATAGAACAGACTCTAATTACATGTGTTGTTTCAAGACACATATAATTCTAAGAAGGCAAGTGTATCAAAAAACAACAAAAAATAATTTCAGGTGTTAGACTCAGGAAGTGAAAGGGTGAGGCAAACTGTGGTCCAGGAATGTTGGATATGTGTGTGTGTGTGTGTGTGTGTGTGTGTGTGTGTTGTAAAAATGATGTTGCATTTTTAATGCTTAAGATACATATTTATAGTTCTGTGTACCATCTCATATTAATAATAAAATATTAAGAGTATTGATATCTATGCTAAATTTGTTAGTTATGACAAAAAGATGAAAGCAAATATAAAACAGGTCATTTCCATAACAGCGGTCTTTTTATTAAAGTAGATTCACAAAGATTCAGTTAAACACCTGTGTAGTTCCTTTCCCGGTTACTGAGGCTGAAAACATAATAGGTCAGTGTGAACAGTTTGTTCCATGATGCAATCAAGCAACAGAGAGAGCTGAAGAGCTCAGCTGGCTATCTCTTTCAATCCCCTTTTGTCACTCCAGATACGGTCAATAGGGTAATGTTACCCACATTCTGGAATCTCATGTTCATTTTAAATATGTCTCAGGAATCACCCTCACAGACATGCTCAGAGGTGTATCTCCTAGTGGATTATTCTAAGTCTACTCAAACTGACAAAGAAGATTGACTACACAACTGTTAGTTAATAATTAGTTTAGAAACTTCTAAAATGTCTACATTTATGTTACTAATATTTTCTTATCAAGTATTAACAAAACCCTCACCTAAATGACTTAATGCACAAACTAATGTCAGAATGAATGAGAAAAATTCATAAACTCTAAAAGATAAAATGACATTTGTTTTTAATCATTTGTTTTTAATTTGATGAAACTGAAGAATGAAATTACTATTTCCTTATGTTCTATGCGATTAGTGTCTACCTCCAAAGTCAAGTCCTCAGTTGATGCCACTGAGAACCCCTATGGACTTAATAGGGTGCCCTTAGTTTGAGTTTTTCCTCAAAGGAGATTCTATCATTCTTGTTTCTTCTCTTTCTTATACTTTATGGTTTGTGAAGTAAGTGGTTTTGCAGTGTTGCAGGCAGCCATACTCTGTTGACCAGGAACAGATCAAATGCAACTGAGGCTGTGGATCATGGTCTGGACTCTGCAAAATAGACTGACTATGATTTTCAAGAATCTACCATAAACCCTGATTAGGATTGAAAGAATAGATGATAAGTAAGGAAAAAACTACAAGTATGGTCATTTTAATGATGGTATTGTACAGAATGTAATGACTACAAAAAGAAAAGTCCAATTGTAACTGGCACAAACAATTAAAGAATGTCTCATTTGGTATCTGATGTACTATGAGGTTTATGTATAATTGCCAGAGAAGTATTATGGGTCACTCCTTGATTTATTCCACCTAGTACAAATGCTCCTATATATTAGTATACATTAATATGCATATGTGCATACACAAACACATATACAGCTATAGGATGATTGTGATAGGGTTTGATGAAGGGCATAAGAACAGAAACGAACAATATATATTACAGTTGTTTAGCTGTGTTCTCTTGTAGGAATCTGAAGAATGTTGGAACTGGGTCTGTCTGATTGTATGGCCTTCTGTTGGGACACTTTTTCTCTTACTGTGTTGCCTCATCCAACTTTAATAAGATGGGAGGTGTCTAGTGCTATTGTAATGTGATATGCCATGTTTGTTTGATATCTCTGGGAGGACGGCCCTTTTCTGAAGAGAAAAGATGTAGGAGTGGATGGAGAAGGAGGGACATGTGTTGCAGGAATAGGGACTAGGAGGGAAGGCAGGAGGGTAAACTGTGGCAGATCAGGATGCAATATATGAGAGAAAAAGAAGAAGAAAAAGAAGAACGTATGTAAAATATAGGGAAGGAAAAAGGAACTAAAACAAGAAGAAATATTGATTTCTCTTACACAAATTGCAGATACAATGGAGGTTTGTGGATTGATTTTCAACCTCAATCTGAAGACAGAAATTGTCCTCACTTGAGAATTGACATTGTACAGGTGTCATTGTCATAAGTGAAAATGTAACTTCATTCCTCTAATAGCAAATGTGTCATATATACTTCCTGGTGACAATGAACTACATAATTAAACATAATTAAAATTTACAAATGTTATCAGTAAAGGAATTGATGAATTTCAGTATTCATGCTTGATTTTTTTAAATGACTTACTAGAATGCGACCTAAACACTATTTTCTTCAAAAATCTTTCCATTAAAACTCAATTTCTTTTATAAATAACAATTTTTTGCTTTATGTAAATTTTAAACCAGTTTATAATTATTTATTTTGCAATAATATTTAGCTACTTATTCTTTAGATATTTAATGGTATTCAGTTTTGAGCTACACCTAGTGCAAATGTTTTTAGTTCCCCAAAATAATAGAGAATTCTTGAAAAGCATTTTTGATCACACCTGCATCAGTAGCAGTGAACAGTACCAAACAAGTGTTCAGAGTTGATGAGTAGTTTCCTGGGGTTAAAAAGCAGAAAGTTTGATAACTATGCCTAGTTCAAATAGATCATTGCTTTCCATAGTCTTTCTTCTCAAATAGCTGCTCTATTTTTGAAACCTCTGAAATATATATATATATTAAGAAGAAAAAGAAGAAAGTATGTAAAATATAGGGAAGGAAAAAGGAACTAAAACAAGAAGAAATATTGATTTCTCTTACACAAATTGCAGATACAATGGATATATATATATATATATATATATATATATATATATATATATGGAGAGAGAGAGAGAAAGAACCCAGGAGATATATATATATATATATCTCCTGGGTTCTTTAAGTCTGTGAACTATTTTGTTTTAACATTTTGCTAACATTAGCTCACATATTCTAACATTAGTGAAATAAATTGTGTTTATTCTTCAATTGTCTTCAATCTTCAGACTTTGAAGCTTTATTCTGATACAGCATCTTCACAATCATCAATGATGCAATCAAGACTACTCATTGCTGGTAGAAAATCAAATTCTCTGATGTAGTCCAATTATTATAATACCAGACAGAATAGGGAAAAGTACAGAATCCTCTTGTTTCTATGACAACAACATACAAAAAATTCTCACTTCTAAACAGACTGTAGAGAACAATGTACTTTTTGTAAAATAGAGTTCAGAACTTTTAAAATTATAGTTGATTTTTATTTTTTAGGATAATGAATGGCAAAATGTATAAAGATGTATATTGATTTTTATGTGATCATGTAAAACATTTAGAGTATGCTTCTTGACATTCTTGTAAAAATTTGAATATAGGTATATTCTATTTTTTAAAAATTCATCTAGTAAGAGAAAACTATGCTTCACAGTATAATGTGCATAGAGCCTATGCAGAATATCCTTCACTAAAACATGTTCATGTAATTTAAAAGAGTATGAACAGTTATCCTAGCACAATAATTTAATTTATATTTTGATGGTGGTATATACATTCATATGTGCTTTAATGAATCTTTCTTATTCCTGTCTAATATGTTTCCTTCCACACCTGTCACAATGACATTTTCGGTGCCATGCAGTGGCAATTAACGCAATGCTAAAACTTGCTTACTGTACTCACCAATATACTATAATCCTAGAATAGGTATATCTCTAAATCACTTGGTAAATGCCAAGAATTCTTGTTTAATTAATGACACTTCAGCATTTTTTACTCCTGTGCATTGTGTGAACAGGAAAAGATGACTTGGCTTAGAAATTATTATGCAGTTATATACTATAGATTGACAACAACCAGCCTAAAAACAGATTTACAATCCATCAAAACCACTTAGGGAAACCAGTGTGCTTTAAAATGCATAAGTGATAATTATTTCTATGCATTAAAAATGGAGTGCATGTATCATACAAATGCTTCTTTTGTTTCATAATTATTAAGTTAAACAAAATTTCCAGCAGTTTTACTTACAACCTATTCCATGGAATTTATTCTAGCAATGTCATTTATATATATTGCAGATTCTCTGAACATTTAACTTTGAGGCTTCTCAGTACTCTTCTTGCTTGCTTTTTGTTATTTCCTACACCTTTACAAAATGTTTGTTAAGCTATTCAGAGACATATTGAAATAAAACAAAATAAAAATATGGTAAGATAATACAAACTTAACGTACTAGAATTGAACAAAACAAAAGGAAAAGAACCCAAAAGAAGGCACAAGAAAAAGAGACACATAAAATTGCACACTCGGGAATCGCATAAAGCCATTAAACTAGAAGGTATAATATATACACAGAGAAGTGTATACATCTTATATTTATATAATATATAAGCTAATATGTACCATATTTGCCATTCTGGGCATGAGATATGTCACTGAGAATTATATTTTTCTAGCTCTGTTTACTTACCAGCAAATTTTATGATGTCAGGTTTGTTGTTGTTCTTGTGTTGTTTGGTTTTTGTTTTATTTTGTTTATAAGGCTGAGTAATACTACATTGTGTAAGTATACTATCGTTTCTTTATGCATTCTACTGTTCAGGAAAAACAAGATTTATTTCCATTCTTTGGCTATTATGCAGAAAGCAATAATGAACATAATTGAAGAAGAATCTTTCTGGATGATACATAATTGGGGCCTTTGCCCAAGAATTTTATATCTTGATCTCCAGGTAGATAGATTTCGTTTTTCCTGAGGAAATGCCACATTGATTGCCATAGTGGATGTACAATCTTGCACTCCTGCCAACAATTGATGAATGTTTCCCTTACTCAATATCCTTACCAGCATGAGCTGTTATTTGTTTTATTGATTTTAGCCATTATGATAGATGTAAGATGAGATCTCAAAGTAGTTCTGATTTGCATTTCCTTGAAGGCTTGGGTTGTTGAACACTTCTATAAATGTTTCTCAGCCACAAGAGTTACTTATTTGGGGAATTTATATTTAGGACTATGCTTCTTTTTAAATTGAGATATTTGTTCTCTTGATTTCTGTTTTTACTTATTGACATATTTTTTATATTAACCTTCTATTGGATAATATATATATATATATATATATATATATATATATATATATATATATATGTAGTTTTCCCACACCATTCTACCATGACCCCACCCATCCATGAGTATTTATTCTACTTCCTGATTTATTCTATTTTCCTTTCTTATATTTATATTACATCATATATATTACATATATAAAATGTATATAATTATATATAATTATTGTTTACCCTTACTGACTCCTACTGCAATTCTGTCCTAGTCTTCTTGCTGCCTCATAAAAATTCTTTCTTTGTTTCTTTGTTTCTTTCTTTCCTTCCTTCTTTCTTTCTTTTTATTTCTTTCTATGGAAAACACCGGGGTCTTCCTAATCACCCCCCCCACTACAGTTCCTCTCCCATTCTACCTTGGTTTTGTTCTGAGATGGCACATCAAGTCTATGCAGCATTAGGCACAACTTCTCCATCTGAGGCCAGAGAAGGCACCACTGTTTGGGAATAGATATCACAGTCAAGGTACAGTTTTAAGGAGTAGCCTCGGTTCCAGTTGTTGGGGGACCCACATGGAGACTGAGCAACACTTCTATTACATATGTGCCAAGCACCTCTGTCTATCCTGTCTATGCCGTTTGGTTGGTGGCTCAGTCTCTGAGAGCTCCCAGAGATCCAGGTTACTTGACTTTGTTGATCTTCCTGTGAGGTTCTTAACCTCTTCAGAGCCTTCAGTCTTTCACCAACCTTTTCCATAAGGGTCCGTGACCTCTATACAATGTTTAGCTGTTGATATCTGTATCTGTTTCTAACAGTAGCTGGGTAGAGTCTGTCAGAGGACAGTTATACCAGTCTTCTGTGTACAAGCATAACTGAGTATCATTAATAGAGTCAGGGATTGGTGTGTGCCCTTGCAATGGGTCTCAAGTTAGGCTTGTTTTGGGTTGTCCATTCCTTCACTTTTTTTTCCATCTTTGTCTGTGCTTTTTTTTTTTTTTTTTTTTTTTTTTTTTTTTCTTTTGGACAGGGCAAATTTGTATCAGACATTTGGTGGGTAGGTGGCTTATTTTCCCTCTCTTTCAGGGTTCTTGTATTTTGTGTTTGTATCCTCCTTATTTTTTTTTTAATAAATCTTTTCTGAACTCTCTCATTTGCTTTGTTTTATTTGAGTCTACTTTTCTTTTGTAGTACTCATTTGGGACCTTGATTTACACTACTACAAAATAGGTAACATACAGCAGTATAAGCATAATTGCTTGACAAGTTTGATATGAAAATGTAGTTATAGACACTCATTAAATTCTGTTACACCTCTAATGAGGTTCAGAACCAGAGGATCTAGGATACTTTTATGATTTAGTTTAAATATTTGAAATGCTCAGTTTATTGAGATTAACAATTAAATAAAGGAGGAAAAAAGGAAAGGAGAAAGGGGAATAATTGTAAAGTAAGAGAGGATGGAAACGTGCATGAATTTGAGTTGTGAGAAGCAAAATAAAAATATTTTAAAAATCTGTCAGAATATCAAGAAATCTTCTGTCAAACAGTCTTTCCTAGGAATGGCTGCACCAACCTGACCAGAAAATGACAAGATCAATGGACATTTTCATGTGGAAGTGGTAATTTTTTTAGAAGTTCTAGATAAAGAACTATAGGCAAGAAAGAAAAGGATAATTAAAATCTCCCAGGAATAAAGGCCACTTATTAATTATCTAATATAAAGTTGGCAGCACTAAGGCCATATACAACCAAAACAATGAAAACCAAACCAACACACACACACACACACACACACACACACACACACACACACACAAATCAAATCAATTGAAAACAAAAAACTTTTCACGGCATTGTAAAACATCTCTCTCTCTCTCTCTCTCTCTCTCTCTCTCTCTCTCTGTGTGTGTGTGTGTGTGTGTTTGTGTGTATGTGCACATGTGGAGATTATACATAAATGTATGTATCAGTCAAATAAAAGAATGCATGGAGGGGCTAGAGGGAGGGAATGGAGGGAAGAACATAATGTATTTTCTATTTCCACTAAAAACATACTTTAAAAAGAATAAAAATAGCATTTTAATCAATATAGAAGTGAAAACAAAGCAAAAAGTAACAATAAATATGAAACCTGAAATTAAAAGGATTAAATAAAGTACAATAAAATTATTATACCATTATTTGTCATTCTTCCATGTTGAAATAAAAAATATTTTATCCAAACCCTAAGTTGCATGCCTCTTCATGAGAGAAAGAAGCTGTTAATTTCCTCATGATTTAAAAACAACTATACAATTGTAATTTCTCCACTGGCTCAGGTTACAGAACAATAATTAGCTTCCCATTCCTTATGTTGGGTTGCTCTAAAATGGTCTCACAATCCTCCATCTCCCATCTCTGCATCAGCCCTATCTCAAGTGTATGGATTAAGCATGTAAACAACACCAAGCACTCAAATTTAGAATCTTGGTATGGCTGTCCACTTGTATGTAATATGGCTGTTTTAAACTAGGACTCATGGTCTTTTTCCATCAGTAGTTCTAGTAGGTTGCCTGAGTACCTACACATGCATAAGATTCTGTGTTGTTCAGGTTCCTTCTCAGGTTAATAACATTGTCAGCCTGCCTGGTCAGCTATATTATTTGCTTGGAGACATAGTAATGCAAGATTTTCTGCTCTTTGGAAGAGAGGAGTTTGGCAGCAGGATTTCTCTCTGAAACAATCCACTGTTTCTGTAAATAGATATGGTGTACTTATTTATGGCCTATTTATTCTGAGAACTACAGTATGTGCCGTACACAAATCTGTTTATATTTCTTTTGAGCCTGGTTTTGCGAATCATTCACGGTGCGTAAGCTTATCAGATTCAAAATAAGGAAACAAACTTTCAGCATAAATATCCATCCTATAGTATAAAGCATGTATAATTATATATTTGTTATACAGTATATGTTCTCTAAATAATTATATCATATATTGGTCTGTTTCAAAAAACAGACAGTATGTCAAATACTTCTATTTAGACTATCCAGTTCTGGAAGACTTCCCAGCTGATTTTAGTATGTTGAGTAACTGCATGTGAGACAAGCAATAAAAATAAGTCCAATGGATACCATTCCAAGTTGTCAACCAAGAACAATGCGAACTAAATATAAGGGCTGCTTGAAACACATCTATAGTTAGACAAAACTTGCTATTTTTCACAAGCTAAAATGGCAGTCGACAGTCAGAAACAATGCCTCCAACGAAATGTTTAAATATGTGATATTGCTTGCATTTTTACTTTTCATTGCTATGATAAAATACCATGTCAAAAGGTACCTTTGTGAAGAGTTTATCTTAGCTTATCATTCCAGATAAATAAGAGTCTATGGTAGCAGAGCAAATCCATGGAAATAAGAGGTACTAATGGTGAAAAAAAAAAAAAAAACAGAAAATAAGAGCTCACACCTTGGACTGAAGAAACAAAACAGAGACAGTAAAGTGAATGTATGGTGAGAACTCAAGCTTTCAAACTCTGCTCCCAATGACTTACCTCCTTTGGAAGTCCTCACTAGCTAACTTCCAAACAGCACTACAAACTGGGTACTGAGGATCCAAATGCCCTAGAACATGGGCAACATTTTTTATTTAAATCACAACATTAATTTAGGATTACTCAATGAACAAAGGATGGATAGATAACAAGGAAGTTGTCGGGGGTCTTTAGAAAGCAGTGCAGGAAAAATATCAACATGTTACAATTTGAAAGTCACAGCATATTAACCAAGCCAAATACAGCAAATATCTTTAATAACTCAACACAAAGAAGTAAATGACCAATGAATATCAATAAGAAGGGATTTATTCAATGTTGCCAAGTAAGACAAAAAGTCAAAGATAACCACCTTCTCCCCAACATTGTATTGGAATCCAGACATGCAAAAAAAGTTTGAAAGAAGGGCCAGGGCCAGCCTATTTAAGCAGTTCTGATAAAGTTGTTGTCACATATACCATTGAGTTATCATTATTTGGCATTTAGTCTCATCCTGTAAGATAAATTTATAGTATATTAGAACTGTATGGAATCTCTTTCTGGAGACAAACTTCAGAAAAAAATATCTATTTTTTATGTACCCAAAATTTCAGTATTCAGATAGACTGTGAGTCACAAGTTTTTTCTTTAGAAGATGTTCATTTCAAACCGGGCAGTGGTGGCTCACACCTTTAATCCCAGCACTTGGGAGGCAGAGACTGGTGGATTTCTGATTTCGAGGCCAGCCTGGTCTACAGAGTGAGTTCCAGGACAGGCAGAGCTATACAGAAAACCCCTATCTTAAAAAATCAAAAACAAAGCAAAACAACAACAACAAAAAAAAAGATGTTCATTTCTGCCTGAGCAGTTACAAACGGGGCTATAAGACAGAGTGGTAAACATAGCAGAAACTCAAAAGTGCTGAAAATTCTGTTAGGCCCTCCAAGAAAAGGAGGACCGCTACTTTATCAGCTTTCTAAGACTACAATTGCTCTAGTTATTTAAAGAACTGTTAACAGTATTTTACAATGCAGCAATGTTATAGAGCATATTTTCTAGGTCACCAAGGACTCTTTTTGTGAAGATGATCACTCAGTTCTAGTTATTGGCGCGTTTACTCTTCTGTCCTCCACTTGTATCTGTGTGGATGTTTTACTCACTTACAGAAGCTGACATTACAATGGCTTCTACCAGGTTGCTCAAGACATGCATTTGCACTCAAATCTACAAAAGCATCTTACAAAAGAATACAAATTTAAATTATAATCTATTTATATTTGATGTCAAGTTTATCTTGAGAGCTCAGAAAGTAGAAAATACAAATTAATCCTTCAAAATATACGATGTTCATAGAATTTAATATCCATATACCTTGACATTAATTCAATCTTGCTTAAAAGACTCACAAATTTGTAAGACAACTCTAGATCATGTTCAAGACAGAATACATATTATAACTTAGGTGACTTTATTTGTCTATAGTCTCTTATTTCTATGTGAGCTTTCATAGGCTCTCTCTTACATATTTGTTTAATACATTTTAGCCAATTGATATCAGAAAAAATAAGAGGTTATCATTCCTGTTATTAAAGCCAGAACATATAAAGGAATAGGACCCATTATCTTGGATCACACACCCGCTTTTACACCAATTACTAAGCAAAGAACATGGTATGATCTGTTCTATGTCATAACAGAAGAGAGGAAAAAATGCTATAATGTATTATCAGGTGAGAGCTAGGTCCTTTTCCTGAGAAACAGCAACACATCTCTCCAAGTCCCAAATGTTCTGTAATATTTTCTTATTTCTTTCTTGTCATTATGACACTAGATTTGCCTTCCCTTCTTCCCATTATTTTAAATTAAAAAAAAAAATTGGTTGTGTGTATGTTTGCAGCCAGACATTTGCAGTGCTTGGGTTGAGAAAAAGGGGATGAAGAACTTGTGGAAGTAATTTCTTCAGCAGCACAAAATACTTAATTTGGTAAAGAAAATTACAAACTTATTTAAACATATTGACCAACATACGTGTGCTATTATTGATGATTCATATAGTAAAGGGGTCAGGACAAGTCAACTACAAATATTAACTTGGCTTAATTAAAAGTGATCACTAATTCATGGAGAAATACTGTGGAATTCACAGAGGTTGCTTTAATGTAGTTACCATGAAACCAAAGGAAATGAGATTCAGGTAATGAGGATAGTTAAAAAGATAAAATGTACAGCAGGATGCCCTTTGTACTTGATTTCCTCCAGTCCTGGAGTGGACAAGGTCAGAGAATCTTCTCACAACTGTCCATCAGCGTGGAGATGCTTTGATGGAAATGACTTCTGTGATTCATTTTCTGACTCTTCTTAAAAACGTTAATAGACAATATTTCTACCTCTCTCAATGTTAAGCATAGTGTACCTCTCTTTTTTTATTTTTTATTTTTTTGTATGCCAAATGCCACTACTGGGTAGAAAGTATTATATAAAGAGAAACAACATTCAAGCTTTGGGACTCATTTTAATTATCTTGTGATGACTTCCATGGTGCTATTAAAGCAAAATCCAATCTCCCTGCAAGACATAAACTCATGAACTCTTTTCAGTTTCTCTTTCTTTTTTTCTCATATGAGTTTGGGAAGATGACAAAAGCACATGGCTTTATTCATCTTCCAAACTATTACCATGCTATAATAAAAACTTTGTGCTATACATTGCTGATATGTATTTTATATTCTGTGAGTTTGCAAAAATCATCGTTGAAAATCTGGTGACTACTCAATACAAAGTATCAAAAAATGGATTAAAATGATTTGATCTGTCATCTTAACTAAGTTATCTTTAGTATACACCTAAATTTATCCATGCTATTACTATTTTCACATAAATAAACATATTCAGGACTTGAGATAAATGCAAATTCAGAAAATTACTATTTAAGGGATTGAATTTGGGGCTCACTAGATAAGCACTATATAGCTTAGTTACATCCCAAGTCCCTGATTGGGCAAATTCATACACATTTCTTATATTGATTCACCCCAAATCCTTTTTAAGTTCTTGCTTTCCCAGGTTTCTCTATCATAAATATATGCTTCATTAAAACACATGAATATCTCCAGAACCTCAGAAACTTTGAGGAGATTGTTACATGATATTACCTACCATGTGCTAAGGAGAATGTGTTGTTACAATCTTGGTTGGATTATTTGGTTTGTCTTTAAATTTCATATTTTATTTATTCACATTAAACAAGTACAGAATTTTCTCTTAATGGATACGATACTTATTTTGGGTTTTGAGAAACAGAAAACATTTTTTAAAACTAAAGTAGTACAAGATAACATGAGTTTGTAAAAATCCTACATGAAGCAATCTCTGAAAAAAGTTAAAATGCATAAATAATTTTTCTACCCTTTTCTTAATGTCATAAACTCTCATGAGATATGGACTAAATACCAATAAGATGCCACACAAGAACTTTTCAGCACTGAATAGTCCTAATAACTTTTAACTTATTTTTTACGTTAAGACTCAAAACTGTTACAAATTGCACAAGTTGTATTCAGCAAACAGCCCTGCATTTCTTTAAGATATATGAATAATGTATCAAGTAGTAGAATAAAATAAGTTATTGAAGGAATACTAAATTCTTTATAATAATTTAGTGTTTTTCAAAAACATCCTGAATGATCATTTGTATATATAAAAGGTATTACTTTTTATTTTTATTTATTTATTTGCTTTTTGGCTTTTTGTTTTAGTTTGTCTTGGTTTTGCTTTGGTTTGTTTTTATGAGATAGACTGTCCAGAATTTGCTTTGTAGAACAGGCTGCCCTCAAACTATCACACATTTGACCACCTGTGCCTTCCAAGTGCTGGGATTAAAGGCATATGTCACCATGCCTGGCCCATAAAACTTTCAATATTTTTTATTGGATATTTTATATATTTACATTTCAAATGTTATTGCCTTTCCCGGTTTCACCTCAGTAAGCTCCCTATCCCATTCTCATCCTCCGGCTTCGGTGAGGGTGTTCTCCCTCCCTCCCACTCCTGCCTCCCTACCCTGGCATTTCCCTACACTGGGGAATTGAGCTTTCAAAGGGCCTTTCCTCTCAGTGATACCTGACAAGGCCAACCTCTGCTGTCTATGCAGCTGGAGCCATAGATCTCTCCATGTGTATTCTTTGGCTGGTGATTTACTCCCTGGAAGCTCTGCGGTCTGGTTGGTTGATACTGTTTTCTTCCTATGAGATTGCAAATCACTTCAGGTCCTTGAGTCCTGTCTCTAACTCCTCCATTGGGGACCCCGTGTTCAGTCCAATGATTGGCTAAGAGCATCTGCTCAGTATTTGCCAGGCTCTGGTAGAGTTTTTTTTTTTCTCTCTTTCTTTTTTCTTTTTCAGTTTATTAACTTTTTTTTAAAGATTAAGGTTAGATCATTTTCTGTTCCTTTTTTCTTCCTCCAAATCCTGGTTTTATTTCTCTTCTTGTTCTCCTTATATGTATACATGTGTGACTCTGGGTACATGTGTACAGGTATCCACAGAGACAAGATGAGGGTGTTGGATTCCCTGTATCTGGAGTCACGAGAAGTTGTAGGCTACATGAGGTAGGTGCTGAGAAGCAATTTCAGGTCTTCTGCCAAAGTATGTATGCTCAGTTTCGTGATGGAGGTTTTCATTCTAATTTATTTATTGATAAGTTATGAGGTGATTTATTTGGAAAACATGCTGATGAGTAGGAAAGTGTTTTACTTTGAAGTTAAATTTTTCTCTAGTTTATATTGATTTCTGGTCTTCTGTGTCAAGAAAGAGAAAAGCTGATCAGTTTCACTTGATATTTAACTATTTTGATAATGTAAATAGACAATTCATGTAATTTGGAATGATCTATGATTGTTTATAGAGAAAATTATTTTTCACAAATTATTTGGCAAATTACTTTTAACTTTATTATGCTATAATGTGTCTTATTTAAAAAATTTCCTTTTGTATATTTATGAACTATTTTTAAAAAAGCCCATTTTATCTGTAACCACACTCCTCTGAATTTGCTTTATCTTAAAAAGAATCACAGATGTCCATTCTGAATCCCCAAATTACAGATGTTTTTGAGTATAACTATACATATTTGAGCTATTTTAGTGCATGTTTTTGACCCTTCTGTAATGCATATCTCTTCATAAATAGTTGGGTATGTGGTGTGCAGGATTGTGCTTTCTATAAAATAAGCCTTCATTTAGTTTGAAGAAAAAAATAACAGGAAAGCAAGTAGAAGCTAGCAATGAATTAGGGGTTCATGGATCTCTTCATTAGAGATATAGGATCTAGAAAAAATTGAGTAACTAATTGCTTCCCAACTTCCACTTATATTTGTGATTACAGAAGACACAGAGTAACAGTGATGAAAAAGCTATTGTATCTGAATTGTCACAGAAGATTTAAAGGGTAAGGAGCTGTGGTTAGTTCATCTAACTTAGCTGCTAGCAGAACATTATGAACCTATTACTCATATTCCCTACTTATGAGATAATGTATAATTTCAAATTATTTGATTAATTTATATACTCATAAATATTTGGTCATTTTCATAGTGCATTAACCTCTCTCAGCCCACTGACTCTCTCACTATAACCTTTTTTCCAACAAGCCCATTCCTACTTTTATGTCTTTTTTTCTCACTTGGTTTATTGTGTTTGCTTGCTTGTTATCAACCATTAACTTTGATTGGTCTCTCAATGAGGCCAGAGCTTCATGAGTCTCTACTTCATGGGTAATGACATGTAGATTTTTCCAGTCATATGTGGTCTTATGCAGTAAACCACAGCAGCAAAAAGACCATGAGTTCACTAACCAGGTCATATATACATGGCACTCTCCTGTGGCACACTCCCCAAACCTTTGGCTCTTATTCATTTTTCACATCTTCCCAATGTTCAATAATATCCATAAAAGTACTATTAACATAGGAATTTAGATTTACCTATCCTTTCAAAAGAATCCTTGAATCCATTTAATAATGAGCTTTAAGTAATGCACCTTTTCTGTTGGTGGTGAGCTGCCCATAATCACACTTACTCCTAGTTATAAATGGTTTGTTACAGACAAACGTTAGCTTTCAAAAGACTTAAGGTCCTTGTTGTCTTATCGACAGTTTCTTCTATATGTATATTTCTTTTATTAAATAACACTACTTTTCTAAATAATGATAAAATTAGCAAGTTCATTGATTTATTCACCAAGTAGCTCCGGTATCTTTGTCTATGTGTGTATTATTGACTCTCAATGATTATGGAAAATCCCAATACATTTTAATGACATTTGCAACACTGAACTCCTCCTTCCATTTCATGCTGTGCCATTATCCCATGTGGTTTCTTTCACCAGGCATCATTATTGAACAACTTTACTGTATCTACTCAGATGGAAATATAAGAAGCTATTTTCCACAATATCAAGCAAAACAAATAAATTTAACATTAAACAATAATAACATATTAGGTAGAATCTTTAGAAGTGACTCTCCATTTTATAACCATGACTGAGCAGAATTTGTTCTATGCATGTTATAAAGGGTATAACCTATAAACTGTATAGTATATAAAATTCTAAAAGTTGGATCTCTAAATGAACAAACTTGCTATGCATAAAAAATGTATACATTAGAGTTGTAGAAAACACAAATTACATAGAAAGATGTCCTGAAATTGACACATTATAATTTTGAGAAATCGGTATACATATGGAATGAAAACTTCTATTTCAATGAGATATTACAGACGTATTTAAGGAAATATAGAAGATAATCATCCTGTCTTTACAGACAGAATAAATTTCCACTATATAAATGTGTAAGGTGATTGTCTTTTCATTCTGGCATTTGACCTTTCTACCATGTTAAGAAAGAGTATGATCCTTATTAGAGTTATTTTGTCACAGTATCAGGAATTATCAGGAAGGGACAAAAAGCTGAGTAAAGATGGGAAATATGCATGAATAACAATCTGGATGTGGCGATTCAGAGAAGTTTTGCTTAGTCAGATAATTATACAGCCGAAACCTTACCTGAAGCTACAAATTTTTCAGTGGGAAGAAAACCAAAAAATTAACTTTTCCAATTGGCCACTCACTCAATGGCTTTGGGTAAGGTGAATGTTTAAGTACTTTGTAATAAATAAAAGGGCAAATATTAAATTACATAGGCATGAAACTTTACCCAATTATTTTATCTATGATTTCAATGAATATTCTAATGTAATTTTCTTGTTTTGTTATTTTATTAAATACAATGTGACTGGATTTTGCATTTCTCAATGAGCTTTCATTAACTTACTGTGTTCTGCAGCAGATGTCTATGTAGCATAGAATATTTGAAGATACAGAATATGTGAACAGATCTAGTCTATTTGTCTCTGGCATTATTTAAATGAATGGTGCAAAGAAAAGAAATTGTTAATCACACAAGTCATTTTCACAACTCTGTATCTACTGCATACTCTTAACAGTCATAATTAGGAAGAGAACAAATATTGTTTTCTTCCTGGAGGAATTATGTAAGGCAGTGTATCATTAACCATGAACCTTTATTGTAATTATCTATTCAGTACATTAATTTTATCTAATGAATATAGTTTCTAAACAACACAAAGAACATTTCAAACTTGCCTTTAAGAAAAGTATTCCAAATACCCATCCATTTCTATTTTCCATGAGATGAATAATTAATACATTTTTTCATTAACACATGTTACATTCTTATTACTATTTTATTATTATTATTTTTAAATTTTTTAACCTGATCTGCCTTTGACATCTTGAACAACTACAAATAATCCAAAGAACCATTGAATATTTAGATGACACAATCATCTCAACTTCTTTAGACAAAGCAATATTAATGACATGCCAGACCAAAGGTATTATAGTCTCATGTTATTGTTTAGATCCAGCCAAAGTTCTCTAATAAAATATTTCACACTTTCAATGAACATAATTAAAGTTTAGAGATATAGAAAATACCTTAAGCAAATTGTAATGTTAGTTACTATGAATTAGATGAAAACAGAGAAGACAATCTCTGATACAATGGTAATTGCTTGACTTCAACTGTATTAAACTAAATCCGTATGTACTCCACATGATCATATTAGAGTTGGATCACACAGGGAATTATTGATTGCTCTGCCTTCATAAATGGGATAACTCCCTTATATAAGACACATGAGAGAACATCCTTCTATGCCACCCTTCCTATCATGAAGTGATCTCTGTTAAAGTCCTTTACCAGAGTGTCAAGGATGGATGGAAACTATGGTAAAGATGTGAGATATTTGTGAACAACAATTTGTGTGTGAACCTCTCAGAGGAGTTGTACTCAGGCAGACAAATATCTAAAATCATTTTCCCAGCTTCCTCAATGCAACCTGTATCTTTACTAGGGTAACTGTATTGAGACAAATGAAATGACCAGCTTTTAGAAAATTCCACATGATCTGGACTCTGAATTGATATAATCCTAGAAGGTAACAAAGGTCACATAGCCTCACTGTCTTAATCATTGTTCTACTGCTGTGAAGAGACATCATACCCAAGGCAACTCTTATAAAATAATTTAACTGAGGATTTCTTACAGTGCCAGAGAGTTAGTTGTTGTTGTTATTATTATTATTATTATTATTATTATTATTATTATTATTATTATTGGTAGCATGGCAGCATTACAGGCAAACATAGTGCTGTAGAAGTAATTGGGAGTTCTATATCATGATCTGCAGGCAAGAGGGAGAAATTGGGCCTGGCCTCCACTTCCGAAATCTCAAAGCTGATCTGAGTAATGTACTTCTAACAAGGCCCAACTTATGTAAGTCCATTGAAGACCATTTCCTATTCAAACCAGGCAGCATATAGGCTTTTAGAGAACATATGAGTAATAGAGGTTTGAAAAAATATTTATTTGTATTGTTTGTATGTGCATGATATTTTGGTAAGAAGACAACTGTAGAATCAGTTCTCCCCTTTCACGTTCATATGGCTTGGGATAGTTCAGCACAGGATAATAATATAATAATATGATAGGCCATCTCAATGACCCTCAATTGTTCATCTCACAGTGCGCTCAGTGTTTCTTCCAACTCACTCTGTAACTATTTTTTTTAACTTCAGCATGCATACTAGAGATAGGCACATCCAACAGGTAGCAGCATTCCTGTCTTTACTCCCTGCCTTGTGAAGTAAGGATGATGATAGCAGTAAAACCCAGATGAAAGAATCTATAACTATCCTTTCTGGGGATATATTAAAATACAATAAACAACAAAAGTTATCAAATTCCAAGGAGACTGAAAATGAGTTCCTTAGTGAAGAAATTTAGATCCAATACCACCAATTTTCATTACATCACTGATCAGCTAACCTATTTGCCCTATAGGGGGAAAAATTAAATCATGGAGAATTACAGAGATATACAGTGGATTCTTGTAACCATAAACAAGTAGAAAATCCAAGTACAACTACTGTAACATATATGGCTCCATTCCTTATCCAAGTCTGTGCTTTTCTTTGAAACTAATTTTTAACAATAGTTCTGTCAGTGCAGATGGAGACCCTTTTAGAGACACTATCATCACCTTACTTGCAGTCAGCATGCTAGCGTTGTGCATTTTCTGTATTACTGCACTTGGGTATCAATTATGTGGTATGCATCATAATTCAATGCAAAGAGATCTTGATTGCATTTTTCTTTTGCAAGCCATCATATGGGTTCTTTATATTGATGACATTATGGTGATTACAACTAGATGGTAAGAACTAAGAACTACTCCAGAATCACAGGCAAGGCATTTACATGTCAAAGGGCAGAATATATACCCAGGAAATTGTACTTGGATTTTACCTGAGTAACATTCTGAGTATCTAGCAATATGGGCTATGTTAAGATATCCAATATAGAATAAAAGATAAATTGCTGAATCTGACCACTTCTAATACTAATGGGCTCTGTGAGATTGATTTTATAATTAGGATATGATATTTCAGCTTACTTATTAAATTATACAAAAAACCTAATCTTTCTGGGTGACTTGAGAAAAATAAATCTCTGAAAGTGTAGATTGCATTATAAGATCTTTGGACACTGAGGACATAGTTTCTGACAGATCCTCAGGCTTGAAGTGTCAGTATAGACACTTATTACCTGGAACCTTGTGTAGACACATTAAAATTATGAAGAAAAATCTGCCATCCTGTGGGGATAACTATTCCCATCTAGATAAATATTTTGGGATTACTATTGTGTATTAGTGGAGGTTGGATTATTAAGTATGAAATCTCATGTCACTTAGAGAACTGAGTTGATAAAGCTGGATATATGGACTAATGGCATCTAAAAAGTTTCTAGAATTACCTCTGAGAATGTGAGTGCTTTTCAAGGTTAGGAAGAGCAACTTTAACTGGTGAACTGAATACAAAGAAGAGAACAAGCTGAGTACCAATATTCATCCTTCTCTGCTTCCTAAGTACAGATGCAATATGACCAGCTGCCTCCTGTTTCTAAAGCCATGGCTTTCCTGCCATAGTGGATTAAAACTTCAAGCTCTGAGATAACATAAAACATTTTTTTCTCAGTGGTCTTTTTCTGTTTTATATTTTTTTCCATTAGGAATTTTGTCATAGCAGTAAAGGAAGTAACTAATATTTTAAGTAACCATCTATATTCTGCATTTCAGTATGTATAGCCTCACTCCAATATTTTTAGAAATCATATATACAAGGGTAGACTCAAGAAGACAGGATATAAAGTGAATTCCATGAAGTAGTCCCAAATACACATGATTTCTAGAGTGATCTCTTATTGTTTGAACTCATGGCCTCTAGAGAAACCACCTATGATCAGACAACACAAGAACAAAAATCTCAGGGCTAGTCGGCAGAAAGCATTCCGTGGAGTACAGGCACTTTTCAAACTGTACAGCTGAGATAATATTGCGCCTTCCAGAGACATATCTGAAGAACACAGGTCAGGTGAAATGATCCTCTGGGCAGAATTCTGAGTAGTTTATTTGGTTGCTCACATTATAAAGATATAAATTGTCAGATGTAGAATTACAATGTTTATGTAATTTATGACCAAATGTTAGGATGTAGAATGAGAGACATAGAAATGAAATGATTATTTTAAAAAAGTGAGAAAGAAATCCAGGAAGAAATTTTAAACCTAATATACTAGAGTTGATGAAATCTCAGACTGTTAGCCAAGAAATGCAGGCCTGATGACACACACCTTGCATCCCAGCACTTGAAGGTAGAGCAGCATAGCTCTGTAAATTTGAGGGCAGCCTGGTCTGTAAAGAAAGTTCCATCAAAAAATATCTTCATGTCTTGAGAAAAGACAGAGAGAGAAGGAGAAAGATGAGAGCTGGTACAAGAATTGGTTTTCAACCTCTCCATGATTGTAAACCCTACTTCCTTCCATCTTGGGACCATTAATTGGGTTATTTTTGCCTATTTCTTTTGGTTCCTGGGCCTTAAAAAGGCTGACTAACTTTGGGAAACAACAGA
Organism: Arvicanthis niloticus; assembly: GCF_011762505.2. Taxonomy (NCBI): domain Eukaryota; kingdom Metazoa; phylum Chordata; class Mammalia; order Rodentia; family Muridae; genus Arvicanthis; species Arvicanthis niloticus. The sequence continues at coordinate 15,956,913 of NC_047666.1, forward strand.
TAGATAATCTAATAGCAAAATCTATTCAGACACATTATTGTAGGTTAGCTATGGAGACCACGAGACTCAAGATGAGGTTGATACTCTATTCAGGGTATTCCCAAATCCCATCTCCACCCAACCAAAAAGAGGGGACTTCTTGCCCCTAGACCAAGCAGAGAGGGACCACCAGAACCCCCTCTACTGGCGATCTGAATTCTTAATTAGGCTGTGAGGCTAAGCACTGCAAGGGAATATAAATAAAAGTTAAAAATATGTTTCTGGGTTCCCTGAGGGACAAGCCTGATTGCATAGGGGTTGATGTCAAAAGTATCCCCTCTCGAGGAAAAAGACATCAGGATGGGTATGGCCCTCATGCCTCTCTGGACAACAACAGGAGGACCAGAGCCATTACAAGGTTCCCTTTAATAACTGGAGGTCAGGCCTCTATTGCCACCTTAGCAAGATTAGAATCGCCGAGGCCCTTCTATACTTGGAGAAGGGAAGAGATGTCAGGGGCAGCCCTGCTTATACACTGAAGGCCTAAAATCATCCATAAGCCTAAAATCAGCAATAGGCCTGACATACATGCCTGCTAACACAAAGTCTTGGGTCTCTGTGGAAAAACACTGAAACAGATGGTTATAAGCTATTGTAAACAGGCAGCTTTTGTGGAAATTTACCAGCTTGAGTAGTCATAGACTTTGTAAATAGGTAGCCTTGGCGGATAGTACCAACTTAGATAAGGATAAGTGAATCATAGGCAGAGTCATAGTGACCTGACCCCTGAACCTTCACCCAGCTGATACCCTGTTCTGAAAGATATCTGTACTCCCCCTGAACACCTATGCTCCTCTGTCATCCACTTCTCCACATCCTGCATTTTTGTGTTTATAACCCCTGTGTTAAAAAGTAAAAATTATGATTTGATAAAAAAAAATCTTCACTAGAGGATGACTTTAGTAATGAAGCAGATAAAATGAACAATTTTTTTTTAGTATAGTCATCTTCCATTTTCTTTTATCCAACACCATTTTTCCCATTACAATCATGAATAAAGTGACTATGGTAGCAGGTATGAAGATTTTCAGGGTCACAGCAACATAAAGTTCCAATAATCATCTTCAATCCCTTTAAAAGTACAGCTGAATACTTACTAAAAATCAGTATGTATTCACACGAGTTTCTGCTGTGGTAAATTACCTGGGCTAATCCAGACACTTGATGGCATCTTAACTATATTGGGTAACTTCCATCTTAGATGAACTGAAATAGGCTTCTAGGAATAGATGCACCTTTATTTATTTCACACTTCTGTCAAAAGTATAATTCATGAACTTGTTTAATGTCTTGCCTACTGTCTATATACCCTACAGAACAATGCTTTTGATCAAGTAACTCAGAAAGTTACCTAGTTTCACACTTCATCAATTCAAACACATTTCCCAACATTCGTGATATAACAGGCAATGGCATTTTGCATATTCAGTTATAGCATCTATAGAAATGTTTTAGGGTTAAAATTAATTATGCAGGAATTAATATATATTAAGAACTAACGTTCAGAAATTGGAGATGCTATAACCATAGCCAGGAATCACTGGTTCAGAATTCCAAATTTAGCCAATAAAATTGATCATCTCTACCACATTCTTCTTATTTCCATTCCCCCTGTCTCCCTGAACCAGTTCCTTTTTTCTATCCACTTCTGGTGTCTATTCCCCCCCGCCCCTTTTCAGTGAGATTCAAGTGTTCTTCTTTCTATCCCCTCTTGTTACTTAGCTTTGTTGGGGCTGTGATTGTAGAACAGTTATCCTGTAGTTTATGGGTAATATCCACTTACAAGTGAATACATAACATGTTTTGTCTTCTTTATGAGTCTGAGTTACCTCACTCAAGATGAGCTTTTTTGATGAGAACAGAGGGAGACATTACTGGAAAAAAACCAACAGGATTAGGTGAGTGGAGCATCTCTGAGACATGCTAGAAATCTAGGAAAATGGAAACTCATAATCTATGAGGGTGACCTTAGATAAAACTTATAGCAATGGGGATTATGGTCTTTGAACTAGCCATTTCCCTTTACCAGGCAAGACTTCCAGTGGAGGGATTGGGACACCACCCCAGCCAGAAAACATTAAACTCACAACTTGTCCTGCCTACAAAATGCATAGGAGTAAACAATAAAGCAGAATTTGAGGAAAGGGCCAACCAAGGGCAGGCTCAGCTTAAGACACATGCCATGAGATGCAGCCTACCCCTGACACAATTAATGCTATTCTGCTGTTTCAGACAGGAGCCTAGCATAACTGTCCTCAGAGAAGCTTCACCCAGTAACTGATGGAAACTGATGCAGAGACCCACAGCTTAATATTAAGTGGAGCCTGGAGAATACTGTGGAAAAAACAGGAAGGTTTGAGTAAGCCAGATGGGTAAATGACAACACAAGAGAATCAACTAAGTTGGGCCCATTGGGACTCATTGAGACTGAGCTGTCAATTGGAGAGCATGAATTGGATGGCCCTCTGCACATATGTAACAGTTGTACAGCTGGGTCCTTATAAGGGACTCATACAGCAGTAGCAGGGTCTGTCGGTCTATTATACATGCCTACCTTTGGATCCTTTTCTCCTTACTAGGCTTTCTTGTCTAGCCTCAATAGAAGAAGATATACCTAGCCTTACAGCAACTTGATATGTCAAGAGTGGTTGATATCACATAAAAGGCCCGGCTTTTCTGAGGAGAAGCAGAGAAGAGGTGTATGTGAGGATGTGAGAGAGAATGACTGGGAGTAGAGACGGGAAACTGCAACTGGGATGTAAAGTAAATAAATACCTTCATCAATATAAGAAAATGAGTGATATACTTCACTGCTATCTACACTGACTTTGATATACCTTTCTTCCTGTTCTCATATGTTTAAACTATTCTTTCCTGCATGTTTTTTTTCAAAAGGAAGCTTGCTTTCAACTAAGTATGAACTCACGTGTGATTTCAGACAGCTACTAACTGCTTTAGACTTCTCTTGTTTAATTAATCAACTAATAGCTACTGAAGTTGATTGATTCTAATCATAAAGAGAAGTTGAAGTGTATTCCACAGTAAGAACTGTAAATTGATAAAGGGACACACTTACGTACCTAAATGTGACACCACAATTGAAGTCACTCTGTAATTATGAACCTAATATAGGTTGAACAATCAATAGCACCTATTTGTCCAATGTAAATGTTTATGCACTTCCAACAGCTCAAGAACCTTAAGCAACTAAGTTGCTTGATTAAAGCAAAGGATCATTGAATAATTAAGTGAGAAAGCAATTATAAATACCAGCCTCTGAAGCAGACCACAAATCAGAAAGATGTCATTTTGGTATAAATATGTAATATTTCTTTGATACACATGTGAGCATCTAAGTGTGTGTCTGTGTATGTGTGTGTTATTTTCATTCACAATATATGATTATTTCCTGTGGCACTGGTAATCATATACCTTTATTTCTGGTAATAAATTTGGTATAGCACACAAAGTATCCAGCAGGCATGGTCTGATATTGAAGTGTCCTCCTGATCATAAATGAAAACTTAAGAGCTTTGTCTTCCAATGACCATCTACTCTTCTATGTTGAATATTGACAGATCAACAAGCCCAAGGAATCAGGAATACCTGGCAAATCTAGGCAGAGTCAAGACAAAAAAAAAGGATGAAGAATAAGTTTTAGAAATTGTTTGAGATAGAGTCAATTTTATAACTAATGTAGTATAAGCTATGTTTAAGGTATCCCAAACATTCAATTTCCAATCAATGGTAGCATGCAATGCATAAACATCCATAGTTCTGCTGTGTTTTCCTAGTGAAATGTCTCCATAAGCTCATGTGTTTAGGCACATGTTCATATTAACAGGGAATGCTGTGGAATCTTTAGAAGATAGATCCTTATAGGAGGAAGTAGGTGAGTTGGTGTTGGCTTTGAAGCTTTATAACCTGGATGCATTTATTGTTCCTTTACTGTTTTCTGAATGTAGATGCATTGTAACTCATGGGACATATTGCCCCCATCTTTTGCCACTTATGCTTTTCTCACCATGATGGACACTTATACTCAAATCCACAAACTGTAAGCAAAATAAGCCTTAAATGAACCTTAAATAAATCACCATTACTTGCTTCTTGCCCCTTCTATTGTAACATCCATGAGAAAAAAATAACTAACAAAACTTTTCAGTACCAGAATAATATGTGTTAGATAGTGAGATTATCTAGGCTTGTATTATATTAGAAGAAGGAAACCAATATAAGTTCAAGTTTCTGAACTGAGTACCAGACATTCAAAAATAAAATGCCTCTGATAGGCTCTACCAGAAGCTTAGAGAAACAGATGCAGATACTACAGCCAAGCATTGGATAAAGGTCCAGCACCCCTACGGAAGAGTTCTGGAAGGATTGAAGGAGCTGAAGGGGATGGTAACACCATAGGAAGACAATCAGTGTCAACTAACCTGGCCCTGGGAGAAACCAGAGACTAAGCCACCAACCAAAGCCTCCAGCACATATTCAGCAGAGGACTTCAGTTGGAGAAAATGTGCCTAATCATGTAAACACTTGATGCCCCAGGGAAGAGGGATGCTGGGTTGGGGGAGAGCACCTTCACAGAAATGAAGGGTAAAGGGAATGGAGTGAAGAACTCTGGGAGGGAGGGAGAACACTGGGTGGGTAAAACATTCACATTCGGGATATCAAAAAATAAAGTAGTTAATTATTTTTAAAAAGTAAAGAAAAAAAACTCTGGTGACTTTCATGGACTTTTTATTTTACTCAAGCTTACGTTTACAGGCAGCAAAGGCTACAAGGCCAGGTAGATTTCCCTAAAGAAGACAGGGTATTAAGAACCTCTGTTTTATGTGATATTCATGTTATCGATGAGTCGATATTATTTCATAAGCAGACTTATTTCAGATAAAAAATAAAATCAGCCAATTGTTGATTCAGTTCAACTTTTTTTAGCAAGACAATAATCTTTCACTTCAGTATGTCCAGGCTCATTTTGGTTGTATTACCGACAGCATAGCTTAGACTTAATTATGCCAGCCTTTCAGTCTTCATGTGGTTCTTTTATTCAGTTGTATATGAACAACGACAATACAGAAAAAAAAAATAATTGTATGATGAATTCAGGTGAGGCCTTTTGTAGTCAAGTCCTCTTTTCTAATACAGTCTATACCCTCTTCATTTACACATAAGACATGTGCATGACATCTTTTGGCAAAATAAGAACAGGAGAGTACATTTGTAATTTGGTAAGTAACACTAGTCTGAGAATAAAAACACAATAATACTAAACAAATGCACATCTAGATTGTTGCTTCAATTGTGGGATGAATTTTTGTCTGTGTTATTTTTCTTTAATCAAAACCCCTTATTACTGACAGTATTTTTTATGGGCTTAAATACTGAAATGTTAGTAGCAAAATAATTATAATTAGCAATAGGACATGTATTGAATTAGTCTTAAAGGAGAGTAAAAAAATTTTTTTCTAAATGAATGGAAATATATTTTTCTCTGTCTAACAAAAATAAAAGACTTAGGGGCTTTTGATCTCTGATGAAGTTTCCAGAGGTATCAGAGAAACAAACCTAATGAAGTCTCTTTACTGTCATAGTCAAGTGTGACATTCTTGCTGCATTTTTTTTTAATTGGAGAAAAGTGCCTTTATCCTTCTGCTTCCAGAAAACACAAGTGAAGACACAGATTCTAATGCAAATCACAGAAGTTACTGGCAGTTTAATTGGACAAAGGTCTTTGATATCAGAGCTTTTTTTTTTTTTTAAATCATCAGGCCCATTACATAGAAGAGAATGCTCCAGGCAAGGCTGAGGAAGAGATCAAGGGCACCTGTGGCCCCATCTCAGATACTGCCTTGTTCCTGTGGCTCAGGCTCCTTTCTGTCATTCAGCCTACTGAGGTTTTTTGTATGGGGTGGCAAGTGTGTAACACTCAGCTGACAGCTTGTATCTTCAGTGTCCTCCTAGCTTCCTGCTTGTCACTATTCTGGGCAAGCTCCATGCTGTTGAAGCCAGATTTACTTGCCAATATTTGCCTCCTCCCGTATAATAAACGTCTGGTTTAGCAATCTGAAAACTAGCCCTGCCCTTCTGTAATTCAGTTTATATTTCCCGTTAGAAATTTGACCATTTTCTGGAGTGCTCATCTCCAGAGAGATCATTAATTCTGTAGCTGTTAATCTGTATTTACAGGACAAACTCTTCAATGCTCTGGACTCTTCCTGTCACAGTAGGAGCCCTTACTATAGCCTTTGCCATCTCTTCCCTATATAGATACTACCTGGTCATAAAAGCAACATCCTATATGGCCCTGTAGTCACTCCAGGTTTTTCTCCCACCCAGAAGTCAAAAGAAACCTAACCACAAGCCTCTGGGCTACTTATTTTGCACATACTATGTTATGTGGGAAACACATGTTTTGTCATGGAACTGAATTCTATTAAAAAGAAAAAAAAAACATCAAAAGTTAAATGCTCTTTCAGAGTAAAAACTCTCCTAATAAATCCTGTGACCAGAAGAACAATTGGTAATTGGTCTCTGCAATTTTCTCTGGCACCTCATCATCTCCCACGGAATATAGCTAATGGCTGACCCATTGAGTCTCATTACAGAGGATAGATAAATTAGTGTGTTCCTGATCTGAAGCTCAGGGTATTGTTTTCCCGTGAGATACATGTTAAGGCATTAGGTAGTCAATGCTCATAGCTGTTTTTCTTCTGATTGAACCAAGCATATTCTTCCACTCTGAAATACATGTTCTCCTTTTTGATAGACTAGAGGTCTAATTTGTTTACTAGTATAAGGAATTGCTCTGTCTCTGTCTCTGTCTCTTCTTCTCCTTCTTCCTCGCTGTCTTCACCTGTCCCTGTCCTTTCCATTCAGGCTCCCTTGCTCCATCCTTCTTTCTCTCCCTTTCTACTACAGCTCCCTGACTCTCTGTCTGTCTCTCTCTCCTTATTCCTGTCTTCCTGTCTGTCCTTCCTCTCTTCTTTTCTACCTTTCTTTCTCTCTTTCTTTCTTTCTTTCTTTCTTTCTTTCTTTCTTTCTTTCTTTCTTTCTTTTTCTTTATTCAGTTTGCTCCTACTTACACACTCCTCCCCTCATACAATTCCTCTACCTTAGCCTCTTCCCTTTCTCTACTAAGTACCAACCTCCCATGGCACATCAACTCACTTCAGGACTGGACACATCCTCTCCCAGTGAGTCAAGACAACCAAGTTATGGGAATAAGATCGACATGCAGGTAACAGGTTCAGCTATGGCTGCCACTTCAGTTGTTGGAGGACTCACATGAAGTCCGAGCTGCACATCCGCTACATGTACAGTACAGGAGGCCTAGGTCTAGCCTATCTGTGTTCTGGTTGGTGGTTCAGTCTCTAGGAACCAAGGGTCCCAGTGAGATGACACTGTTGGTCTTCCCATGGAATCTGTATCATCTTTGGGTCATCCAATCCTTTCTCCACCTCTTCCACAAGACTACCTGAGCTCCACCTAATGTTTGGCTGTGGATATCTGCATCTGTTTCTGTCAGCTGCTGGGTGGAGCCTCTGAGAGGACAGTTATGTTAGGCTCCTGCAAGTATAACAGAGTGTCATTAATAGTGTCAAGGAGTGATTCTTGTCCATGGATCTCAAGTTGGAATAGTCAGTGGTTGGTGTAGCTTTAATTATTTTACATTCCTATTTTTAATAAAGGTTCTTAAATGCTTTAACCTTCTTTCTAGCCCACCATCCACGAGAGGTAAAGGAAACAAATTGTTATTAGAATATGGGGAAGTGGGTCTATCTTGAAATGGTTCTTTGGAGTAAATGCCATCTGTGTTGTCAAGGAATCAGCAGTTGTGTTCACAGGTCAGTAGCAGCAGCTCAATCCATTGGCAAACACTCCAAGTATATACCAGCAGTCCAGTTTAGTAGTGTTGGGATAGCAAACATGAATCATCAGAGCCAGCATGACCTAGCAAAAACAGCTAGGCCTCAGTCTAATTAGCATGAGTCAGTAGGAGGGACCAGAACCACCAGGATGGACCAGGACTGCCAGGAGAAGTTTTCAACTATGCCACTCTCAGCAAAGTGGAGATCAAGAAGCATTGCAGAGCTAGCTACATAAGCAAGCCAAGCCTAGCCCTCAACCCTGTCCATTGAGTCCTATTTATACTGCCTCCAAACATCATGTGTCCTCCATGGGTCTGGATTTACTTTGTGTCTTGCGTCAGCATGTGAGTTTGCATTAGCAAAACTCCATGTGGGGCTGTATCAGCTGGCATCCCTCTTCCAATCAGCCTGAGTCCATGCCAAATGGAGCTCAACAACACATGTAAGGTGAACCAGTACATGTGTGTCATTATTGAAGAATCCTTCTCATGCTTTTTTCACGTGTCTGCTTTAGTAAACCATTCCTTTTCCTGTGACTGCTTCAAGAAAAAACCTCTTCACGTGTCTGTTTTAGCAAAACACCATCCTACACAACTGATTTTTCAAAGAAGCATTAAGTCTTCACTTCAGGTTAGCTATTCCCTCAGTCTCTGTTCTGTCTTAAACCACTGCACTTGTAGGCAGGACATATTTTCAGTGGAAGGTTCTGTGCATGGATTGGTGTCTTTATTCCTCCACTGGAAGTCCTTCCTGGCTACAGAAGGTAGTCAATACAAGCCCCATATGCCCAATTGCTAGGGGGTCTCAGCTAGGGTCAACCTCATAGACTCCTGGTGCCTCCTTCATCCTTGGTCTCTGGCACATTCTAGAGATGTCTGACCCGCTGCCATCCACCAATATCCATTCATTCTCTAGGCTCTCTCTCCCAGGGTCTCTCCCTGACCCTCCCACCTACACAATGTTCCCTTCCTCATCCCTTCTCCTATCCATCCACTGAAATTCCACTTTATACCCACCAGAATAACTAAGATCAAAACTCAAAGGACAGCACCTGCTGGCAAGCATGTGGAGGAAGAGGTACATTATTCCATTGCTGGTGGGAGTGGAAACTTTTACAACCACTTTGGAAATCAATCTAGCAGTTTCAGAAAATTGGGAATAGTTCTACTTCAAGACACAGCTATGCTACTCCTTAGGCATACACTTAAAATATGTTCCACCATACTACCAGGCCACTTGATCCACTATCTTCATACTGCTTTACTTAGAATAGCCAGAAACTGAAAACAGTTTAGATGTCACTCAAATGAATAATGGATAAACAAAAGGTGGTTTATTTAGAGAATGGAATAATACTCAGATACTTAAGAAAAAGATTATGAAAATTGCAGCCAAATAGATGAAACTAGAAAATACCATCCTGAGTGAGGTAACCTAGACATAAAAAGACATGCATGGTATGTACTTACTTACAAGTAGATGTTAAACATGAAGCACAGGTTAACCATGCTACAATGCAGAAACCCAAAGTATCTAATGACAAGGAGGGTCCAAGGAGCATGATTGAATTTCACTCAGATGGGGAAATGGAGTTTTTTTATTTTCCTTTCAGTTGTTTAATAAAATGCTTTCTCTGTGTAGCTGTGAAGACTGTCCTAGTGGTCTGAACTTGCTCTGCACACTAGACTGGCCTCGAACTCAGAGTTCCACTTACTTTTTGCTTCCCTAGCCCCGGGATTAGGGCATATGCCACCACATGCAGATATGTCTGTCTATCAACCCTTCATTCTTCCTTCTTTACTCTTCTTTATTTCTTTTCTTCCTTCCTTCTCCTCCTTCCTTCTTTTCCTTTCTTCCCCCTTCTCTTTCCTTTTCTCTGTTTCTTCTTCCCTCCTCTTATTTTGAAGGATGTCTCACATTCATTCATATCCTATTCCTTACATATTCTCTTTAAAATAAAATAACTGTCTAAGAATTTTATTGTTTCTAAAAATCAAATAAACTTAGTGGGTCAGGAAATTATTGAGGGAATAATTTTGTTGCATCAGAGCTCTGATGATCTGTTTGATCTCCAGAACACACAGAAAACTCAGATACATTGATGTGCAATGGTAATACAAAGGCTATTGCAATAAGATGTGTTGAGAAAAATGAAAATCACCCAGAAGCTTCTGCGCTATTTAGCCTAATGTACGTAGAGCCACAACTAATAGAAACCCTTCTACAATAAAGACTAAGGTAAGAATTGACTCCTGAAAGTTGTCCTCTGAGCTCTGCTCTCACATAAGCAGAACCACACAAATGGAAATGGAAATGAAGGAAATGCTTTGGATGGAATTCTAATCTTTAAATTAAATAAACAAATAACTCATGAATTTTCAACTTAGCATCCTCTTAGCAAGATTAATGAATTTACAAACACATAGACTCTGTTAGTTTCAAAATTACTCTCTTAAAATTACTCTCTCAGGCATTTACTCCCTGACTGTGGTATCCATTCTCCAACAGGATTGCCTTGTCTGGCCTCAGTGAGAGATTTGCAGGAGATCCCCACCCTCTCAGAAAAAAAAATAAAGTTGAGAGGGATGTAGGAAAAAAGATCTCTGTGATGGGGAACAATATATTGTAGCACTATGGATTCCTTCCAAGTTAGGAGAGATTTAAATGCTTTCTTCTTGAGATTTATTTATTATAATCTTTCTGAGTTTCCTTGAAAATTAAAGTCATAATACCTGACAAAGGGAAAGATGATATCCGTAAGTGTAACTTTAATGTTTTTCAAAGGCTATGATTGATGATGGTACATTAGATACTTTAACCTCTCTTCTAGCCCATCACCCACTAGAGGTAGTAGAAAAGAAAGGATAATGGAAGAAGTAGACCTGTTTAGAAATGGTTCTTTGGAGCAAATTCCATCTATGTTGTCAGGCACTGGTTAGCAGTGGTCAATAGGTCAATCCATTCTCAAACATTTTACAGATATGCCAGCCGTCCAGTTCAGTAGTGTCAGGACAGCAGCAGGTGGTAAGACCTAGCAGGAACAGACAGGCAGGAGGGATATCAGGTGTAGGTCTTGGCTGTGCCTCTCTTGATTGAGAGAAGATCAGCAAGGAATCTAGACCAACAAGCATTTTACTATGCAAGAAAGTCAAGATCCCAGCCCACCTTCACTCTCAGTTGAGTCCTTTTAGTACTTCTTCCACATGCCACATGTATTTCAGGGTTCTTGCCTCAGTTTGTGTCTTGCTTCACACATAAGTCTCTCTCAGCTGACATCGCTCTGGCAATCAGCCTAAGTCTGAGGAAGCAGCCAGCAACTGCAGCACACCACAAGAAGTTTTTGGTGTATTTCTCTCTATGGATTCACATAAAATGTAGTTCAAATGTAAGCTAGACCAATAAATGCATGATATTAGCAAAATATCTTTCAACACAAGTTCTTTCACATACTTGCTTTATCAGACCCTCCTCTCTCCTGTGTCTGCCTAAGCTAAACATTCTTTCATGAGTCTTCCGTAGTCTTTCACCTGTGTCAGCTTCAATGAAGTATTCCTTCATCTGTTAGTCTTAGCAAAACACAAGAAGCATCACAATTGACTTTCCAAAAAACACTTACGTTTTCACTTCACATAAAACTTCTTATTTTGTCATTATTATTATTTTCACTGTTACTATTATTATTAATACTACTAATACTACTACTGTGTGTACATAAGTGCAAATGTAGGAATACAATCTGCATTACACATGTCAAATTCAGAGGACAATTCTATGGATTCTCTTCTACTGTCATTTAGACTCTGGTTTCCTTCTCAGCTCACAAAGCTTGTTTACTATGAAAAGGTACCCACTGAGCCACTTCAGCCCTTTCCTTCTCCCTCCCCCCACACCTCTCTTTCTTGAATTTCAAAATGTCTACCTGTATTCCCTATCGTTTTGGTGCATTTTGCTATGCTTTACATTGTTTGTTGTGATTTGTTGCTATTTTCTTACTACTATTTTAAAATATTAAAGCAAGAACCTTGCAGACAATAAATAAGTGCTCGTGTATTGTCCTGTATACTCTCCTGTGTTTTGCTTGATTATTTATCCCTTTCTAGACTTTATTTCCACACTTCAAATCCACTCATTATCACATATATACCAAATAAGCTTATAAGCTAGTTATTGACCTAAAATAGTATGGTGAATTTAAAGATAGCCACCCATCTACCTTAAATATTTTCTAGATTATATATAACACTCAAGAGAATAAAAATGTAAAACACACATACATACACACACACACACACACACACAAACATGCACGCACGCATATAGATACCTGGTATTCTTAAACATCAGAGTAATTATGCCCCCACTGCTGTTGTTGTCACAAGAGAAAAAATTAAATAAAAGCATCATTGTTTCAAACCTAGTGTTTAGAAACTTCTGAAAGAAAACAGTTGTTTCCTGTCTCCTGATATTGTAGTCATTATTGGTTCCCTCTTATCAATTTTTCCATACTCACCCTTTCATTCTCTGCCAAATCCTTTCACACACTCTTCAGTTATAATGTTATCTGTGCCCTCACTTCCTAACCCAATGTTGATATGCTTTCTTCTCCCTTTTATTTCCATTCCATTGCTTTCCAAAAGAGAGCTAACACTTCTGCCTGCAGCAATTTTTCCATTACTAAGTACTAAAGAAAGGGTCACTAATGCTGCCAGGAGCGATAAGAATGTATTTGACCTCCCTGCTTAACTGGGAGAAACCCAAGGCAAGAACTGTTTTTCTAACTTCCTTCATAAATAGATAGAGATTTGCTCTCTACTTGTGGAAGAGTAAGATGGCTACTTTTGTAACAGTAAATTGAGGTGGTTATCAAGTATGTAGGACTGAGAAAAAGGCTGACATTTGGAAAAATACAATGTAAAATATTAATGAAAATGTTTATAGAAATTTGCAGGACCATGGCTGTTTTTCACAGGGTAGTCAAAGAAATGTTGCAAGCAGTAGGAATTAAGAGAGCCAGGAAGGTCATGGGTGTCTTTTTGCTTCATTGACACAATTATAAAGGCAAGACTTAGTTATTCAAAGAAATAAAAACATTTGAAATTATATAAATATCAGATTTTCAGAAAAGTAAATAAACTGAACTTTAAGCTAGAAAACAGCAAAGTGCATTGGAATTGATGAGTGTGCCTATTTGCCAGTTGGATTTTTGTCTTCCTAAGGGCAGTCAGTGGTGGGATTACCTCAGGAAACAAAATTACAAGAAATGTTTCCTACTTCATCTAGGTAGCACATTAGGATGTGTTTTTGAGATGTTGCCTCTACTCTAAGAGTCAATAGAATGCTATACTCTGTTCTTGAGTGTTTCCTGTAAATGTGTTCAGTATAAAGCTGTTAGTCTCAATTAAAGGTATTTTCTTTGTTAATTCTCTTCACTATTCCAATCATCACTCTCTGCCAATCACACAGTGGACTCCAAAAGAGATTCCACTAAAATGATTATCTTTACAGGAATAATCACTTTCTAGTCGTCCATTTGTCAACTATAAACTACAGTAGATTTTATGCCTTTTAATTTATAGCAAAATATTTATTCATGTATGATTTTGTATGAAAATTTGATAGATATGTGGTAATGTCTATGTGTTTGTGTGTGTGTGTGTGTGTGTGTGTGTGTGTGTGTGTGTATGTTAAGGAGGGATTACAGGATAGTGTTTTATAGAAGCACAAAAACCTGATTGTCCTTTTCTAATTGCTGTTATAACATACTTGACAAACTCAACTTGATGAAGAAAGTGTTTATTTTAGCTCAGGTTTTAAGAAGGCGAGCAGTCATTCTTTGTAGAATAAGCAAGCCAGAAAGAGAGAAAAGCAGGTGCTCATGTTAGGTCTACAATCAGGAGGCTGAGAAAGAAGTACCAGCCCACATCTCAATTTATTTTTTTCTTAACCTATGTACAATACGACACACATTATAATGGATCTTTCTTCCTCAGGATAAACTTTATAGAATGGTATTGGAGTGCTATCTTTATTAGGTAATTGATCTAGTTAAGATCACATTAAAGATTACCATAATAATTCTACCCTATTTTGGGCATCAATTTTCAATATTATTCTTTTATGTTGCTGTGACCAAATAAATGACCTGACAAGAAGAAACTTATGAAAGGAAAGCTTATTTGATTCTTAAGCACATCCTGCTTCCCCATGGAGGTCTGTGGGGACCCCAAGAACAACCACCTTGGACAATTGCCCCACTAATCCTTTTCCAGCCTGGTCTGCATAGGCAATGCAGGAAGTGGTGAGTTGTATGCACATGGTCTCCTGGCCTCCATTTTCTTCTCTGTGGTCATTCTGTTGTCCTGATGAGCCTTGTGGATCTCTACAAAAGCCCCAAATTTTCTGCTTCTCTGTGGAGGCCTATGAAGTGTTGAGAACATTCAGCCTGCAACACTGCCTCACCAATTCCTTGTCCTGGATATTCTATCTTGAATCTAATCTTATAAAGATGATAGAGTCCTTTAAAGAGGAAATTAATAAATTCTTTGAAGAAACAACAAAAAAAAGATGCATTCAAACGGATATACGTATTTTAAAAAATGTAAAAATTAAAAATTACAAAGAAACAAGTGAATGATTTTAGGACCTTTAGCCTGATTTTTGGTTGAGCTCTGTTTGAAACCCCAGTGACCCAGCAGGTGATCCTGCAGGGTTTCCTACAAAGGATGGTAGGAATTCACCAAGCTCCCAGACCCTAGGCTCCTGACAGGAGGCTTCAGATCTCCATAAATTTGAGCAGTTAGTAGGCCAATGCCCACTAGGTCCTCCACAGGTAGAGGACTTGACTACAGGCCACAGAGGCTCAAGAAAGATCTCCATATTAATGAGATACCTAAAGGCTAGAGGGCCAATTAAACATTTCTTCCCATACCTTCCTCTTTACAAAATGTATTTAACCTCAGGCCCACCCTGAAAAATTAGTGTATAGTTTTCATTCACTTTCCGCCATGATAATAAATATTGTAAGACCATGGACTGTTTCTCTTCTTCGAAATCCATGTGGGTAACAGTGGATCACGTCTTCATCCACAGAGCTGCTGCCTAATATCTCGGGGTGGGGGGAACACCTCTCTGTGTTCCCAGATACATAGACCACTCAGCCACCCAGCCCGTGTGAGCAGCTGCCACACAGCCAAGCAAGTCTACAACCAAGAACTCTCTTCCCTGTGGGACACAGCCAACGCTTCCCCCACTCACTCCTTCAGCTCCAGACAAATACAGCCCATATGCCCTTACTTCATTCTTGGACCCTCCACAGCCCTCCAGCAGTGCCTGGGGAACCAAGGGCCCGAGAACCTGCTAGTACCTGGCTGGTTTTTAGCACAGGGATCCCCAAGCCAAGAACTCTAGCTCCCCAAGGGACTGCAGACTGTGCTCTCTCACTTCTGGAGGTGAGTTCCACAGTTTCACATAGCCCGATGTTCAGCACCAGCATCGAATGAGCACAATCAAATTTCCAAACCTCTTTCCCCACGAGAGTCCCTAGCCATGTGGCAAGACTGACGCAGGACCCACACATCTACCCACGCACATTACAACCCCACAAAAGATATGAATAACATTGGGCATAAATTAAAAACTGAAATAGAAGAAATGAAGAAAGCATAAGCTGAGGCACTCCTGAAGATAGAACACTCAGGAAAGAGAATAGGAAGAATAGACACAAGCATGACCAAAGAATATAAGAGATGGACGAGAGAATCTCAGTCATAGAAGATCCAGTAGAAAAAAATTGATATATTGGTCAAAGAAAACGCAAAATATAGAACGTTCATGACACTAACATCCAGAAAATTTCCGACACTATAAACAGATCAAACCAAGAAGAATAGAAATAGAAGAAGGAGAAGATTCCCAGCTCAAAGGCTAGAAAACATCTTCAATAAAATCATAGAAGAAAATTTTCTTAACCTAAAGACATTGATACAAATAAATAAACAAGAACTTAAGAGAATATTGAATAGATTTGACCAAAAAAAATCTTCGTGCCACAAAAAAGCTGAATGTATAGAATAAGGAAAAAATATTAAAATCTGGAAGACAATAAGGCCAAGTAACATATATAGACCTACCTACTAGTATTTCCCTCAGATTCTCAGCAAATAATCTAAAGGTTAGAAGAACAACAGATGTAAGCCCAGAGTATCAAACAAGACTTCTAATTAGCTTGGGTGGATAAAATAAGGCATTCTATGGAAAAATCAAATTTAAACAATATATTTTCACTAACTCAGCCCTACAGAGGAGAGCATAAAATCTGCAACACAAGGAGAGTAAGAAATATGTTTTCTTCACTGAAGAAAACTTAAGAAATAAATAATTTAACATCATTAAAACCAGAAAAAGAGGAACACATACACAAACCTCAGAATAACAGGAAATACAGTTATTGGTCATTAATATCACTAAACATCAATGGACTAAATCACCCAGTAAAAAGTCAAAGGCTATCAGAAATGGTTGCATAAACAGGACACATAATTCTGCTATACACAAGAAACATATTTCAGCAACAAAGATAGATATTAACTCAGTGTAAAAGGGTATAAAAGTTTTCCAAGCAAATAGACCCATGACACAAGCTGTAGTAGCCATTCTAAAATCTAATAAAATAGACTTCCAACCAAAAATAATAATAAAAAAGGTAGAAAGTACATTTCATACACATCATGGAAAATTTCAGCAGGAGGACTTCTCAACACCGAACATTTATCCCCCAAATGTAAGGATACCCACGTTCATAAAAGAAACACTATGAAAGCTTAAACCACACATTGATCCACACACATTAATGGTTGCAGATTTCAACACTTAATTCTGACTGACAGACAAATGATTAAGACAAATACTAAATAAAGAAATAATGAAACTACCAGAGGCTATGAATCAAATAGACTTAACATATCTACAGAAAATTTTACCCAAACATAAATGAATATACCTTCTCCTCACAGAAACTTCCCCAAAATTAACCATACAATTCATAACAAAGCAAACCTCAACAAACACAAGAAGATTGACATAGCCTCTTGTATCATTTCAGATCGCTGTAGACTAAAGCTGGACTTCAACAATAACAGAAACAACAGGAAGTCTACATACTCCTGGAAACTTCATACTTAATAACATACTTTCAATGAAGAAATAAAGAAAGAAATTAAATAGTTTCTAGAATTCAATAAACATGAGGGAACAACATACCAAACTTATGAGACACAATAACAGTAGTGCTAACAGGTAAGTTCTTTGAACTTAGCATCTTCATAAAGAAACAGGAGAGCTCACATACCATCAACATACCATCATGCTTGAAAGCTTTAGCAGAAAAAGAAGCAAATACATTCACAATTAATGGATGGCATGAAATAATCAAACTCGGGGCTAAAATCAATAAATTAGAAACAAGAACAATACAAAGAATATATGAAACCTGGAACTGGTTCTTTAAAAAAAAAAACAAGATAGACAAAAGAACCAAACTAACTAAAAGACAGAGAGACAATTATCCAAATTAACATAATCAGAAGTGAAAAGAGGAATATAACAACAGACATGGAAAAAATTATTTGTTCTCACGTCAAAAAACCTGTACTTCATAGTATTGGAAAATCTAAATGAAATGGAAGACTTTCTTGTTCGATTCTACATAATAAAGTTAAACAAATGAAGCAGTACTATAATCCTTAGGAATATAGAAGCAGTCATTAAAAGTCTCCCAACCCAAATGACCAGGGTCAGATGGGTTATACCAAATTTTCAAGCAAGAGCTAATATCAATACTCCTCAAAATATTCCACAAAATGGAAACAGAATGAACATTGCAAAACTCATTCTATGAGTTCACAAACCTCCTGATATATAATCCAGACAAAGAGTGAACAAAGACAGCGAATTTCAGACTACTTTCCCTTATGAATATTGCTGCAAACTCAATAAAATACTGACAAACTGTCCTCTGATAGACTCCACCCAGCAGCCAAGGAAAACAGCTGTAGAAATCTACAACCAAACATTAGACTGACTCAGAAGAGTCTTCTGGAAGACCTGGCAGAAGAATTGAGGGACCTAGAGAAAATAGGAAATGCACAGGAAAATCAACAGAGTCAAGTGACTTGGACTCTTAGGGACTCCCAGAGACTAAACCACCAACCAAGGAGCTAGCATGTGCTGTACCCTGGCCTTCCCTGAACATGTATATCAGATGTGCAGCTTGTATTTTATGTGGCTTTCCCAGCAACTATAATGGAGACTGTCCCTTAATCTGTTGCTTGACTATGGATCCAGTTCTCCTTAATCGGTTGCCCTATCAAACCACAAGGGAGAAAGGTTGAGCCAACTCTTGTGGTGATCTGATGTGCTGGCAGGGGGACATAACAAGGGGTGGGCTTCCTCTTCTCAGAAGAGAAGTAGAAGAAGGAATGGGCTGATCTTTGTGACGGGGTACTAGAAGGAGTGAGAAGACTGTTATTAAGATATAAAGTAAATAAATAAATCATGTTTTTAAAAGTTAAAAAACTATTTTCATAGCATGAATATTTTCTATTAGTGATTTTTCTTATGGTTGTGACAAAACACCAGGTAATGTTAACAGAAAAAGAAAAAAAGCAAGAAAGAAGGAAGGAAGGTAAGAAGCAGGGAAGGAAGGCAGGAAGCAAGGAAGGAAGTTATGAAGTAATGATGAATAGAAGGTAGGAAGAAAGGAAGGAAGGAAGAAAGGAAGGAAGGAAGGAAGGAAGGAAGGAAGGAAGGAAGGAAGGCAGGCAAGTATTTTTGGCTCAGGGTTTAATAAAAGAAACTATCTTTAACAAAGAAAGAGGACATGACAGTATTATAAGTAGTTTGGCGGTCCCATTTTATCCATAGTAAGGACACAGAGAGACAGCAATTCAAAAATTTTCTTCTTTTAACTGCTACCCAAATTCAAAGTAAGTTCTTTGTCCTTTGATAAAAATTTCTGAAAACACCCTCACAATATTTTCATAGGCATGTTTCCTAGGTGATCTTAAGTCCAGTCGTGTTGATAAGTTCAACACTGACCCTTAGTTTTTATATTTCCCAAACATCTCACTTTTACGTTTTTTTAAAATTGCAATAGATATGATGAGTAATTTATAAATATATGCTTTGCATGTTTTAGAAACATTTCAGAATATTTTTGATCTCATACTAATTTTGGCAATTCATCTAAAGATAATCTGTGAATTGCTAGCACTGGAGCTAGGGAATAGAGAAAATACATAAAATGAAATTGTTACCTGAAAAATTGTAGGATTTTTATTTTAATTTTAGCATGGGAAAAAAATCAAAGAAAAATTAACTCCTAGAAAAGAAAATGGATTTGGTGATGCTTGGCCTTTCCTGGATGTATAACATAAGGCCAGATGCGATGACTTTGTCACAGACTACACAAATGAAAATTAAAATGAATTTCTGTATTCATGTTTTAGTTGAATGAAAACATGGTCCAATCCTGACTATAGAAAAGAAAGCATTTTTTCAAGTTGTTGAAATTTCTAGGGTCTTGTCATAATTAGGATGGTAATTTGTGATTATTATCATGAATCAGCAGTTTTGCTGTTTTAATTGCTATTTGTTATTTTATTATCTTTTGTGATGTGGGGATAAGACACAAGTATCTTCTCTACACAGTTTACAGGAAAATACAGTGATTCCTTGTTGGATAAAATACTTTATAGTGAGACACTGGTTACAACTTATTGTCTTATCTCACAAGTCGACCACTGGAATGATGGCAATTGAATATACAAGGAACCACTGACAAAACATACAGAATAAATGAACCATAAAGAATCAGGCCATCTTGCCAAAAGTAATGTACAGATTCAGTGCAATCCCCATCAAAATTCCAGATCAATTCTTCATAGAGATAGAAAGAACAATTTGAAAATTCATTTGGAATAACAAAAAAAAAAAAAAAAATGGAGGATAGAGAGAACTATTCTCAACAATAAAAGAACTTCTGGGAAAATCACCATCCCTGACGTCAAACTGTACTACAGAGCAATAGTGATAAAAACTGCGTAGTAATTGGTACAGAAACAGGCAGAAAGATCAATGGAATAGAATTGAAGATCCAGAAATGAACCCATACACATGTGGTCACTTGATCTTTGACAAAGGACCTAAAATGTTCCAGTAGAAAAAGAACAGCATTTTCAACAAATGGAGCTGGTTCAACTGGAGGTCAGCATGTAGAAGAATGTAAATCAATCCATTCTTATCCCCTTGTACAAAGCTCAACTCCAAGTGGATAAAGGACCTTCACATAAAACCAGATACACTGAAACTGTTAGAAGAGAAGGTGGGGAAGACCTTCGAATACACAGGCACAGGGGAAAGTTCCTGAACAGAACACCAATGGCTTATGCTCTAAGATCAAGAATTGACAAATGGGACCTCATAAAATTGTAAAGCTTCTGTAAGGCAAAGGACACTGTCAACAAGACAAAACACCAACCAACAGATTGGGAAAAGATCATTACCAATCCTACATTCGATAGAGGGCTAATATCCAATATATACAAAGAACTCAAGAAATTAGGCTCTGGACAATCAAATAACACTATTAAAAATGGGGTACAGAACTAAACAAAGAATTCTCAACTGAGGAAACATGAATGGCCAAGAAACACCTTAAGAAATGCTCAACATCTGTTCACGTGTCTCCACCAGTCAAAGATAGTTGATATATCTAGGCTGGGTATTAGGTTACACTTCTGATTGAGCATTACCAAACTTATAAAGCCTTTGATTAACATTTTTAAAAGGTGTATAAAAGCAAAAAACCAAAAGGGGGCATGGGATAGGGGTTTTCTGGGGCAAGGGGGGGATGGGGAAAGAGGATGACACCTGAAATGCAAATAAAATATCCAATAAAAAAAAATAAAAGAAATGCTCAACATCCTTAGTCATCAGGGAAATGCAAATCAAAACAACCCTGAGATACCTCCTCACACCAGTCAGAATGCTTAAGATAAAAAAACTCAGGTGATAGTAGATGCTGGCAAGGATGAGGAGAAAGAGGAACACTCCTCCATTGTTGGTTGGATTGCAAGCTGGTATAACCACTCTGAAAATCAGTCTGGCTTTTCCTCAGAAAATTGGACATAGCATTACCTGAGGACCCAGCTATAACACTCCTGGGCATATACCCAGAAGATGCTCCACATATAGCAAGGGCATATGCTTCACTATGTTCATAGCAGCCTTGTTTATAATAGCTAGAAGCTGGAAAGAACACAGATGTCTTTCAACAGAGGAATGGATACAAAAAATGTGGTACATTTACATAATGGAGTATTACTTAGCTATTAAAAACAATGAATTTGAAAAATTCTTAGGTAAATGGATGGAACTAGAAAACATCATTCTGAGTGAGGTAACTCAATCACAAAAGAACACACATGGTATTTACTCACCAATAAGTGGATATTAGCCCAAAAACCTTGAAATAATAAGGATTCAACTCACAGATCACATAAAGCTCATGAAGAAGGAAGACCAAGTATGGATGCCTCAGAGAGTTAACAAAATACTCAAGGGAGCAAATATGGAGAGAAATTGTGGGACAGAAACTGAAGGAGGGGTTTTCTGGAGACCATTCCACCTGGGTATCCATCCCATGTGCAGTCACCAAAGGTTGCCTGATGTGGGTGTCAGGAAGTACATGCTGACAAGAACCTGATATAGTTGTCTCTTTAGATGTCTGTTACAATCTGACATATTCAGAGGCAAATGCTTACAGCTAACCATTGATCTGATCAAGGGGTTCCCAATGGAGGAGTTAGAGAGAAGACTGAAGGAGCTGAAAGGCTTTGTGGACCCATGAAGAGAGCAGCAATACCAATCAACCAGAGCTCCCAAGGGTTTAAAACCACCAGCCTGGGAGCACATAGGGAGGGACCCATGACTCTATCTGTATAAGTAGGGGAGGATGGCCTTGTTGGGCATAGGTGGGAGAGGAGATCCTTGGTCCCATGAAGGCTGAACACCCAGTAGGGGGGGGGTGAGAATTTGAGGATGGGGAGGGGGAGTGGGAGGTAGGTGGGGACACAACTTCATAGGAGGTGGAAGAGGAGGGATGGGATAAGGGGTTCCTGGGTGGTGGGGGTAATGGTGTAAGGGGATATAATCTGAAATGTAAATATAATATCCAATTTTAAAAAAGAATCAGGCATAGTACTATCATTCTACAATCTTCTCTGCTCCATCAACAAATTTCAAAGAATTTATTCAAGATGAGAAATTCAGCTACTGCTGAAGAAAGTGTTGACAAAAAATATCTTTCTACTTCTTTTCTTCACTAAGGAAACAAACATCAGAACCTGCTATCTGCCTTGTGAAAAACTGCCTCTAATCCTTTTAGCCTGATACCTATATTACCATTTTCCAACTATATATTCTATTTATTAAGATGATAACCCTCCTCTGTGTGTGTATGCATGTATTGTATGTATGTATGTATGTATGAATATAGAGATGGGAACCTGAGACTGTGCATATTCATGCAAGAACTCAACAGTACATGTTTGCCTTTACTTCTTCACATGTGGTACTGTTTTAAATCTAGAATCTCCCACTGAAACATGGAATTCTCAAATTCATCATTATTTACTGTTCAGTGAGCTACCTGAATCCCCTTGTTTCTGCTTCCTTAAAGCTTACATTAGAAACATATGCATTTCATCCTAATTTTCATATCAGAATTGGGAATTTGAACTAAGGTCCTCCTTTTACAGTAAGCACTTTTTCCTATCAAGTCATCTCTGATAGCCTATTCAAATTAAAAGACTTTGAGCTTAATATTATACTACATATTACATATAGATTTGGGAATAAAAATTTAATATGGTTATTAGTCAGTGTTAGTTTTTCAGTAACTGGAAAGATTCTACTACAGGTCTGAAAATCCAGATTTCTTCATTTCTGATAAAGAAAGGACCTTTCTAGCTTTCATTGAGTATTTTATCAAACAGAATAAATAGCATATAAATTTGGTTCAGTTTAGTACCAGTTTGTTAAGAATAATAGATGAGAAAAATGTAAGAATAATAACACTTCACAAATTTGTACCTTTTGCTTGATTGTCTGTGAGAAATTACATCCTTCTTCCACAGTTCCTTAGAGGTTAAAAGCAAAGAAATAAAACTCTCATCACTCATACCTTTCTGGTCAAGCAAGCCTGAGAGCGACTTCCTGTTTTGCTGTGTGTGAATAATAGTTTAGTGCCGAGGGCAACTAGCTTGTGTTTTATTTTATTGTATTGCTGTAAAGCAATTTTGGTCTCCAATTGAACATTTCATTTCTTCTTTATTAAATTTCATGATTTTTCTTTCACCACAGGTACATAAGAGTAGGAACATATATTTTCAGAAAGCCACTTTTCTCCAATGAAAGGGCTTGTCATGATGAGCCTGGAATGGACCTTTTAATTTCAAGGATTCCAGATAAACTAGCTGTAGATATTCAGATCTTGGAAAAGAGTGTATGTTTTGTAAATTAATGAGGAAGGAGAAGAAAAGTAATGACCACCGGATGTGTGTTTTAAACAGTAAACATGGCAAGAGGATCTAGCCCTCATGGTTGAGATGTGATTGATAGAGGACTCCAGTATCTTAAAAGTCATTACATTGGCAATGAATTAATTCTTTCTCTAAGGAGATTAAGAGTTCAAGAAAAAATTGAACTTAATAAATTTAAGGCCAATTTCAAGGGTCATCTTTTTTAAACACTATCTGACTACATCATCCCTCATAAACTTTTTTGCTCAGACTATGTTTGCTCAGACTATGTTATACAATTTAAAATTCAACCATTTTTCATTGTCTGATTTACATTTTTGAAAAACACCTTTAAATACTCAGAATTATTGCTTTAGATAATGCAAACTTCTTAACTGTTCTACAAGACTTTAAGCCTTGTCTTCAAAGGAATACTAAGATATAGACAATGAAGATGTGTAAAGTCTGATGATGAAGGCTTTATATTTAGGCTATTCAATAGGCTGAAGTAAGAGGATCGTAGTGCCTAATTCAACTATACACCAAATTCAAGAATACTCTTGGCAACTTCATAGCATTTTGCCTTGAAACAAAAATAAATAAATAAATAAATAGTTGCTTATATATTTCAGAGATAGTGTGCTTGCATATTATTGACAAGGTCAATGATCATTGCTATAAATGAAAATAAAGAGAATTGCATTAATGTAATCATATTAATTGTATGATATATGCTATCACAACACTGAAAATATAGAATTTGCATTTATGGGTTTATGTAATTTGCTCACATATTGAGTTTAAATTTAAACTCAGATTATGAAATTTATTCTAATATAGGTGATTTCTAAAATTTTTCTCAGAGTTCTAGCCTTAACTGATTAATACTATGATATTTTTTTAAATTTCAAAACATGGGGAAGTAATTTTATATTTTTTATTTAAATATATTATTTGAATATATTTATATATTGAATATTTAAATATATTATTAGTAAAATATATATTTAAATATATTTTATTAATTATACAGATTTCTACTAATAGGTTATGGCTATGCAATAAACCCTAGCTAATCCTCTCTATTCCGACAAAACCACTACTTTTCCCTAGGGAGACAGCCCAACATTTACCACCTTAGTCCCCATGCCCAGGGAATAGGGGCGCTGACTCATCATTAGCTTCTTCAAGCTGATTATGGGCGTTGAGATATTAGAAGAGGAGTGGGGGGGGGAGAGCAAGTTGACAATCCTCTGATGCTGTGTCTTCGCTGCCTCCAGATGGAATTCACGGACCTCAGAGGTTTGAGCAGGTCTGCCCAGCTTGCTTGTTGAGTAGATACACCAAGGCTGATCATTCTGCAATATACAATTCTCAGAACAAATTTTAGTATCAAGATAGTTTTTTTTTTTAAAGAGGGCTGACATTTTATTAAGAATGTTGGTTCTAACCGCTTTTCTATTTTTCCCCTCTTTTATTGGATATAATATTTACATTTCAAATTTTATCCCCTTACCATATTTCCCCCACCACCCAGGAACCCCTTATCCCATCCCCCCTCCTCCTGCCTCTATGAAGGTGTTACCCACCTACCCCCAGCCTCCCTCCCCACCCTCAGATTCCCCCCCCTCAGTGCTCAGCCTTCAGGGTACCAATGATCTTGTCTCCCACCTATGCCCAACAGGGCCATCCTCCCCTACATATACAGCTGGAGTCATGTGTCTCTCCCTATGTGAACCTGGGCTGGTGGTTTAGACCCTGGGGAGCTCTGGCTGGTTGGTATTCTTGCTCTCCTCACAGGGCCACCAGCCCTTTTGGTTCACGGTTCCCTCAATTTACTCTCTAACTCCTCCATTGGGAACTTTGATCAGATTAATGGATAGCTGTGGGTATCTGTCTCTGGGTATGTCCGACTCTGAGAGACCTCTAAGGAGACAGCCTTATCAGGCTGCTGTCAGCTTTCCCATCCTGACATCCCTATCAGCGTCTATTTTTGGTGACTGCCTATGGAATGAATACCCAGACACAATGGTCTCCCTACAACCCCCCCTTATGATTCTGACCCACACTTTGTCTCCATATTTGCTCCCTTGGTTATTTAGTTACTCCTTCTAAGAAAGACCTAGGCATCCTCACTTGTTCTTTCTTCTTCATGAGCTTCGTGTCTTCTGGTAGTTGAATCTTTGTTGTTTCAAACTTTTGGGCTAATCTCCGCTTATCAGTGAGTAAATACCATGTGTGTTCTTTTGTGATTGGGTTACCTCACTCAGGATGATATTTTCTAGATCCATCCATTTACCTAAGAATTTCTCGAATTCATTATTTTTAATAGCTGAGTAATATTCCATTGTGTAAATGTACCACATTTTTTGTATCCGTTCCTCTGTTGAAGGGCATCTGGGTTCTTTCCAGCTTCTGGCTATTATAAATAGGGCTGCTATGAGCATAGTGGAGCATATGTCTTTGTTATTTGTTGAGGCATTTTCTGGGTATATACCCAGAAGTGGTATAGCTGGGTCCTCAGGTAGTGCTATGTCCAATTTTCTGAAGATATAAATTCTTAAATGGCACCAATTTACTTTGTTTACAAATTTTAAGGTTTTCATTGGCATGAGCTTCTTAGTGATATAAGAGTGAGATGAATATTGTTACTCTCATAGGCATTGTACCAGTATAACACACTTAGGAATACAAAGCTTAGACCCAGTCCTTCTTTAACTTTTTTAACTGATTTGAGATGGTCAGCCTGTGAGTTAAGGGACTATAGCAAATTCATGACTTGGAGCTTATTATAAGGGTGTTCTCTATGTTTTATTTAGAAATAGCTGAGTGGAGTTAACAGGCAACAGTCCAGATTACCTTACATGGATAGCTGGTTTTCAAAACATCAGAAATCCTTAGAATTGACATGACAAACATTTCAGTATTAATGTTCATTTTCATTAGAGACCTGTCTGCTCCGGACAGCTTCCTATGTTAAATTCTAAGAAGAAATTGAGCATCCTTGGAGTTACTCCAGTTGTGGTGAGACAGCCACTAGGCAAGAATTGCCACTTTCCTTCCACAGACAAATTACTGTCCAGAAAAGGACACACTTGCAGAATAGTCGACTGATTATATCTGCCTAGACAGAGTAATCAGCCCTTAATAATTCTGCAGCACTAAGGTCTGTCAGATGATCCTGGGCCAGAAGGCAGAAGAACAGATGCTCCAACGTTTTGAAGTAGAGCAAGTGTCCAGGTGTTCAGAGGTCTCTATAAATTGGCTAAGTTTTAGAAGCTATGCTTTGTGCTTCCCACAATTATAGTCAACTCAGTCATTCTGGATTTCTGATGGGGTTGAAAACTTATAGCTATTTACTTTGAGAGAAAAGATCTGAGTGTATGGTCATCAGCTGACATTCATCCTAAAGCCAAGGAAAAAGCCAGGTTCAGAACTAAGTGTTTTAGTTAGGATAGATGACAGAGGTGCTGGTTAGTCAACAAAAGGATGGACTGGGTATTAGGACTATCTTGTACCTCACTGGTACAAATAGGCATAATTACGCTCTAATTGTATTTTGAGAGAAAAGTTTCCTTTTAACAGGAAGGGTGATGTGTAGGAGGAGCTAAGGTGGGAGGAGTACTGAGAGGAAGAAAAGGAGTAAGAAGAGGAGAAGAAGAAGGAGAGGAGAAGCTAGGTGATGAAAGAGAGATAGAGGGGGGAGACAGGGAAGCAGATGTTCATGTATCTCCACCAGTCAAAGATAGTTGATATATCTAGGTTGGGTAGTGGGTTACACCTCTGATTGAACAATACCAAACTTATAAAGCCTATGATTAACATTTCTTAAAAAAATGTATAAATGCAAAATGAAAAGGGGGCATGGGATAGGGGTTTTCTAAGGGGGGGGGAATGGGGAAACAGGATGGTATCTGAAGTGTAAATGAAAGATCTAATAAAAAAAAAAGAATAAAAGAATAAAAATAAAATGTATTTTTAAAGCAAAAAATATATAGATATTTTATTCAAAGAATATTTATATTTTATTTTATATTTTATATTTTAATAAATATATTTTATTCAAATAATATTCATATTTTAGCTCTGGCTGTCATAGAACATGCTCTGTAAACCAGTTTTGCCTTAAACTTACCAAGATCCACCTCCCTCTATCTCCCAAGTGCTGGGGTTAAAGGTTTGCAGTACCACCACCTGGCCTGGCTTCTCTACTAATTTTATTACTGTTGACATTCATTTTCTTTACTTTAGCCTCAACTTCACCACTGGAAATATAGATAGATCAGTCTCAACAGCAAATATCTAACTACAGTTTAAATTTTACCAAAATCCTAATATGTGAAGAAATATTTTAAGGTATAATTATACAAGTTTATAAAGTACAATGTACAAATGAGGAATTCTATTGTCTTCTGAGGTATGTAACAAAAAGTATTTTCTCACTATGTAGCACATGATGGCTCTAAATTTTCAGTAATCAATTGATTAGGTTTTAGCATGAATATTGCATATATGGGCCATCATACCTAGTTCATATCAAATATTTGATATGTATCTCCCTCCATTCCTTGTCTCTGTAAAAGTGTTGGTGTGAGAATTCCTACAAATATTAAACACCATGATTTCACGAAAAGTATTGAATAGCTTTCTTAAACAAAATCTAGCCAAAAGTATGTAGGTATTCATTTTTATTTGGTATGTTCAACAATGGGAGTAGGTAAGTGAGAAGCAGTTTGGTGTCAGGAAATAGCCACATTAGCAGATACAAGGAAACAACTAGTTCTACAGAAATTTGGGCGTTAATACACAGGAGAACAAAATTCAACTAAAGTTATTGATTTGGTCAATTAAAGTGGTACTTGGGTCTCTGAAGATAATTACTAGAAACCAATAAACTTGGCTTAAAAAGTTCTGAAACATTGCGTGACCTATATTTCCCATGTAACCACTTCATCACACAGGGCATATTAATGCAAATTTAATTTATTAGAATCTGGTGTTTATATTGAAATTGCAATTATGAGAGGCAGTTAGTAGTTCCCAATGGATCATGACTTCGAGCCACAAGGCATTTCTGTAGTCTACACCCATATTAACTCTTCCCTTGGCCATGGACCATGTTTTTATCAATGAGACTACCAGAAGAAAGCAGAACATTATAGTTACACATTGAGTTATTTTCTTCCTTTAATTCCCTTCACACAAAACCAAGCTACCAAGCTTAGGGAATCCCAGATGAGGTTCCTTAAGTAGTCAACAATGAGCAGCAGATGAGAAAGGATTAAATCCTGTCAGATAATCACCTCTAATAAAACTCACCAGAATAACATCAATAAAAATTCTAAGCCAAAGCTACCCACAGAATTATGAAAACTAGTTATTAGTGAAATCCACTCTTTTAGGATGATGGTTTTGCTCTAATAAATTAAAATTCAGATGGAGATTCAGGTGTTGTGTAAAATAAATTCTCCCTATAATAGATTTCAATTGGCTGGCTGCGTATCATTTATATTGAAGGTGAAATTCATGAGAACACTCTCTTAAACCTTCTCTACGTGGCCACAAATGTTGCAAGCCCAATGACTTTGGTTTAGTAATTTTTGCTCTTCATACACTACTGTATGGAGACAGTCATAATTACCCTCCTTGAAAAGCTAGAATATTTCCATCAGCACGAGACAGGGTCAGCTCTCCTGCTGTCATCTCCCTGGAGTGGCTCACCCACAACTTGCAAGTTGCAGGGTTGTCCTTCACAGTGCTACAGCAGAAGATAGGCGGGACTCTTTCTCTAGTACTCTTGACAGTCAGGACAGCTCTTCTGTTCTGCAGGTGGCAAGGGATGAGAAGAGAGAGGGCATCACCCCGATGACCTCTCTACCCCATGGCAGATGAATGTTAACAGGGCTATGTCTCCTGCACATACTGAGATAGCTCCTGTGAGTCCCTTCCACCAAGAAGAGCTCTACTGTGCTGCCCACCCAAGTTGTAATATCTGTTCTCCGGAATCCTATAGTCAGCAGAGACCAGGGCTATCTCATCCACTCTCAAGATCAGAAGGCAGGTTTCTCAACTGCCTTAGATGGCAAGGAGGAGCAAGGGGAGGAAGGGCATCAACCCATTCCCATCGCACCTCATGGCAGGCTCTATTTTATCACTTTATTGGTTGACAAGACAAGGAGTTTAAACATGTATACCTGTAGCATGTAGTTTTTAAAAAGAGAAACTCATGCTAAACCCAGAGATGTGTCCCCTCTACAGTCTTTCCCACCCCCATGGCCAGCCCCAAAAGGCCGTTTGCCCTGGTTTTTGTGGCCAGCCTGCTGCTCA
The DNA here is from genome assembly GCF_011762505.2 of Arvicanthis niloticus. NCBI lineage: Eukaryota > Metazoa > Chordata > Mammalia > Rodentia > Muridae > Arvicanthis > Arvicanthis niloticus. The sequence goes on from NC_047666.1 coordinate 15,986,734, forward strand.
GGTCACAAACCAGCTCCCAACCTAGCTATATAGGGCTCCCCTTGATAAGCTGACCAAACCAGTCTTTCCTGAAATGCCTGAAGCCTCCTGTGGCTGGCCTATAGAAAGTGAGCTATAACATGAAAACTCTAGAAACTTATAGTATACCAGCCAGATTTATAAATCTCCAACCCCCAAAATGCCCACACAAAGAACACAACACTCAATTCATATAAATACATGCTGCACACCTAGATTGGACAAATGAACCCTACATTACTCTATTGCCCAACTATGAAATCTCTAGCTATTTGTAGTTCCTCCAGGCCACGTGGTTCTGGTTCATTTTCACCTCCTTCTCCTACATCTCTTCTCCCTTCATTTTCCCTCTCATATCACCTTCTTCTCTTCTCCCTCTCTAAAACTTTCAGCTCAGTCTTTTCCTTCAAATGCCCAAATCACAGGCTCTATCCTTATCTGTCCAATTAACATTTCACCTTACCTCACCTGAGTATGTGATCTACTTCTTGTCAGGCCACCCCTCTTGAGGGAGTAGAAAATACAAACAGCAATCTACAACATATACATATTATTCTTGAATGCATCTGTCTACCACCATCTTCCACCATTTGTTCTCTACTTAATATATTTATTAGTTATCTGTCAGCTATGTATCATACTATCAGTTATCTTTTAGCTATTTAAAATTTACCTCTCACATATAATCTTTATATATTTAGCTATCATCTGTTTGTCATTTCTCATCTCTCATCTATCAATATTCTATTAATCTTTTATCTACTACCTACCTATATGTTGTCTGTCATTTATTTCCTTTTAATATATACAAGTTCATCTATCTATCTATCTATCTATCTATCATCTATCTATCTATATTTAACTATCATTTGTCTATCATCCATTCAATATCCATCCTTCATCAATCCATCTACATGTATATCTATCTATCTATCTATCTATCTATCTATCTTCTATTTATCTATCAATCAATTATCTATCTATCTAATCAAAGTTCTTAATTACTTGCATTCCTACTAACTTAATTTCTTCCATACTAATATCTTTTATTATAATCTATCATTGCAGAAATACACTCCTATTCCTCAAAAACACTACTATAATCTCTAAAAGTGATAATTAGCTTTCACCATTTGGTTTCAATTTACATAGTAATTCAGTTCTAGTTTGCGTATGTAATGTTTTCAGAATCTTGACCTTTTTTAACTCATCTGTGAAAAATATAAAATTCTTTGTCATCTAAAAGTCAGTTCGTGACATAGCCTTGACATAACCTTTTGGCCTAAAGTATCTACTTGGTATAAATTTACTTATAACAGTTGTATAGTGTTAGTGATACTTTCGTGAACCTCACCTTATAGATTAAGTGGTTGTTTTCTTTTTTAATTTTTATTTTTGTTTGTTTGTTTGTTTGTTTTTGTCTTTGGTCACTTGACCTATGAAACAGAAGAATTTCAGGGCCAAAGAAATGCCTAATATAAAAATATTCTGCAATAGCATCTCAACCCTCTTGTTCTTGAATATATATATATATGTATATATATATATATATACACTCAAGTGTGTGTGTGTGTTTTAAAGACACATATATTACAAAAATATGTTTTTAAAATATTTTTATATGTGAGGAAATCTAATTTTTTCATCACCATTTGGTAATGAGAGTATCGTTTTGATTTTTCTTTATTTATCTATTAAATATTAACTGATTATATTTCTGGGTTTATTTCTAAAATCTTTCATTTTTATTTTCTTTTCAAATTTCTCTTTTGAAAGTCTTTTGTCTATCATAAAAACTCCCATAAGTCCTCCTCTTTATGGAGAATTGATTTTATGAAAATTTTTTGCATTTACTCCATTTTTATTACAGCAGTTCTTTGTGGCATTAAAAGAATGAGTACTGGGAATAATCCTGAATTTTGAAGTCATATCTCATCATTTTGGTTTAATCCTGAATCTTTGGCCTTGGATTTTGTAAATGTTTCTTCCTTAATAGCTTTCACTCTCCCAACTTGTAAGTGATGGGTAAGGGAGATGCCATTGCCTTTCTGAATAATGATGAGGTATTATCCCCCTGGACAGTATGTCTGTTGTGGAGAAGGACATGGGGATATTGAATACTTAAGAGAATTAAAAGGCAGCACATCTCTTTCAAAAAAAGTTAAGATACTGCACAATTCAACACAGTGGCTAGTTTTAATGTACTTTTCTTTTGAAAGTGGGCACTTTCATATATAACTCTGAGATTCATAAAATAAATAAAATACAGACCTTTGGATTCAGAATATCTTCTTACTTTTTAATTTTAATTACACTTTGTAAAGTTTTTTTTAATAGAGTGTCAGAAGCTATCAACCAATTAACACATAAAAAAGTCCAGTGGTAACAACAAGTTTTATAAGTTATTCAACTTATAAAACTCTCTCTTTGTTTAGTTGTCAATTCATGTTATAATAAGTAGGTTGATTGTGATTCTGAGTGCATTGTTAAACTTATATTATTTTGATAAGAAGGTCTTTTGTATTACAGAAGGTAAACATTTATATGTAATTCATTATAGAAACTGTACATGTTCATGTATGAAAATATGAAATAGTGTGAACTATTTCCACTCAAAATGAATAAAATATTAGCAAAGAGTTTACATTTTCTGTTTGAATTTTAGCAAATAAAATAAGGACTTCTAAATATTTCCTTTGCATCAGTTAAGTTTGCCAAGGGCACCAAAGAACCAAGATATAAAATAGACTCAATAGTTCCTTCAAAATGTTACATTTTATCTCTCATTTTTCATCATGATAAATACACAGAATAATATATAGTCAATTAAAAAAGTCTTGTTTTTCTCAGAAATTTTGCTTTAATTTATAAGGCATAAGGGTTTTCATGGTTTTCTTAAACCCTAAAGCTCATATATGATTTATTCAAAATAATATGATGGGTAGATTGACAATAAAGTTGTCTTATATTTGAATATTCGAACAGTATTTTTAAATTTATAGTCTTTTACTTATATGCTTGTAAAGATGAGATTTTCAGTAGTTGGTGATCTCTTCTGTCACAACAGTATGATGATTCATGATGTCATGAATCCAGTATTTCTATTTATTTTTGTCTTTTTCCTATCAAGGTGTTTTGTACCTACTCTTCCTACTTTAAAATAATAAGTACAATATGTGTGGTGAATATGTAGGTTTATGCATATTATCATCAATATCTCCAACTCCAGAAAGTCCTCCATTTATGGAGCTGATATATGTTTAAATGCACACACACACACACACACAAACACACACACACTAACAAACAAATGGAAATAGAGGTAAAGGAAAGGAAGAAAGTACACTGTGCAAAACAACTTTTATCCTCTGAATTAACTACTGCCTGATGATATGATAAATGCTATGTCTATACCAAATGGTTACCTCTCCAAACACAAAACCCACTTACAAGCAACACTATATAGACCTACCAGGGAGCACTATTATTTTCATTCAAAGGCTTTAGATTTTACATATATATATATATATATATATATATATATATATATATATATATATATATATAGTTTGAATATGTGAATATGCTTGGTCCCGGTTGTGGCACTTTTATGAGATATGGCCTTGCTGGAGTAGGTTGGTCACTGTGAGAGTGGGCTTAAGACCCTCACCCTTGCTGACTGAAGTAAGTCTCCCACTAGCAGTCTTCAGAGGAAGATGTAGAATTCTCTGCTTTGCCTGAATCATACCTGCCTAGATGCTGCCCTACTCCTACCTTGATGATGGCAGACTGAATCTCTGAACCTGTAAGCCAGCCAAATTAAATGTTGTCCTTTACAAGACTTGCTTTGGTCATAGTGTCTGTTCACAGTAGTAAAACCCTAAGACAGAAGTTGGTACCAGGGACTGGGGTATTATTGTAATAGGCCTCACCATGCTTTTGTCTGGAAGAATGTAGATTTTTGGACTTCGAATTTGGAAAGCAATGGAATGCTTTAAATGGGGCTTAATGAGATATTCTAGTAAGAATATGGAAAACTTTGTTACTGAGAGTTATTTGAATTATGTAGACCTGGGCGAGTGGCTTATGCTGATTCCAATAATTTTACATAACAGAAAGATAAATTTGCTTGGCATTTAAGTACAAATGACATTTAGAGATATTATTATGAATGAAATCATCAAGAATAGAGAGAAGTATAAAAGTTTCAAGAGAAAATTTTAAGTATCTTCACCTTGGATGTTAGTTAAGAAGACTGAACAAGAGGTATTTAGCAAACTAAGGACAGATGGTAGCTACTGCACAGACATAACTATGTTTCATGAGGAAGAAAATGTTCAGGTAATGAAAATATGACAAATAAATAAAATGAAAATTAAATCAGAAGACCATCAGTTTTAGCAACAGAGGCTATGATTGCCAAGGGAGCTTAATTAGTAATTTTAGTAACATTAAAGGAACCAGGTGAATTAAGATCAGTTGGAGAGATGACATAAGAGAAGTTATTGAAGACAACAATGTGCACCTTACCTCAGTGAATTCTACATTAATAAGGGTCAAGTTAACCAGTAATTTCTCATAGCTGCAATTTAAGCTCACATTAAAGTTTCTAGGTTTTCAAGGCAACGGGTCTTGTGTGGCTATTGACAGGATGATGATAGTGATGTATTAGAGTGGAAATAAGAAGCAGAGTGAAGTGGGTACAAAGTGCTAATATATTTGCAGTTATCACATATGCATACACATAAAAGCTCCAGAAACTGATGTACAACGTTTTACCATTGTGGAAATAGAGAAGGTGAATACGGTATCTACCTAGGATGTACACAGGGGAAGGGCTCTCCACGGTAGTGTTTGAAACATGGCTTCTCAGTTTGTTGATGCTTCTTCAGTGATAAGAGAAGAAAGAATATCAGTCAAAAGTCAAGAGTTTGTAGAAGATTTACTTGCTTTAAAAGATAACACATGTTTATTTTTTAAAATATTTATTAATATTACTTCATGATTATGAGTTTTTTCCTGTATGTATATTCATGCATCAAATGTATGCCTGATGCTTATGGAGTTCAGAAAAGGATATTGGATCCCATAGAACAGGAGTTAATGATTGTTGTGAGCCACGATGTTGGTACTGAAGACCAAATTCTGGTCCCCTGCAAGAACTGCCATTGTTCTTAACCACTGAACAATCTTTTTAGCACAAAAACTTTATTTTATTTCTTTTTAAAACCAGCATAGACAGGCAAAACAACAGAATATTGTTGTGAGTCAGGCTGACTAAAGACTCTTTCAGAGAACAAGATAAAATTACAAAGAAATTGTTAACTCTATGTTATTGTGCAAGAGTACAATTGGCAAGACCCAGTCAGGAGCTAGAGCTACTGCATCAAAGAAGTTAAGACTTTGGTTCCTTACAAATCAGCTTTCTCCTCTGAAGGGCTTTTCATCAGTCCTTAGGCAGGTGTAACTAAAGGATCCAGTCTTCGCTTTGCCAACACTATTTGACTTAGCATTCTACTGACCATGGCAATTTCCCCCTGTGAGTAGAAATAGGATTCCATGGCATAAGTCTTCACCTTATGCACCAGACCTGAGTTCTAGCTTTTTGCTTTTGTGTTATTTTCATTTCTCATCTGTGGTTCCCACCAGCCATATCTCATTCCAAGATCCCTTTTCTATGAGTTCAGGTGAGAACATGACTCCAAGCCTCAATTATATCTCTACACACATAAGAAAAAATCTTATTTTTTTATGAATAGGAACAAAAAGAAATGAACAGAGACTGAAAATAAATATACTGATTTCATCCATTTATTTCAGGATTTTTCTTCTTTTAATTGAAAAGAGGTTCTTCCCTCATACAATACATCACAAAGAGAGTTTCCCCTGCTCTACTCTTCCAAGAATGCCCACACCTCCTCTCTCCTCCAGGTCCACTCTTTGTTTCTCTTCATAAATGAGAGGTCTCCAAGAGGCATCCACCAAACACTACAAAACAAGATATAACAAGACAAGAAATAATCCCTTACCTTGACATTCCACAAAGCAACCCAATAGAAGAAAAGAGTCTCAAGGGCAGGAAAAAGAGTCAGAGACACACTTCTCCCATGACTAGAAGCTCCACAAAAACAGCAGGCTAATGTCCATAAAATATATTCAGAGGACCTGGTACAGACCCATGTCATCTCTGTGGTTGCCACATCACTTTTTCTGAGCTCATATTAATCCTCCTTCATTGATTGGTGGGCCATGTTCTTCTGGTGTCTCTCATGCCCTATGACTCATAATTCTCATAATTCCTCCCCTTCTCCATGGGATTCCCCAAACTCCAAAGAGAGATGGGCAGATGAATACCACCAATTTAGATTCTGCATAATGTCATGTTATCGATCTTTATACCCACTTTCTGCATCAATCTATCAGTATAGCAGAATATAATTAAGAATTATTACATTGATTTATGTTAATTTATTTAATTTTGTGGTCAGTTGTATTTTTTTGCTACCCTAAGTCTCTAAACTATCTATCCAGTATCTGTTTCCTATCCATCCAGACAGTGTTGCCTTCCTCTCATGGCATGGGCCTCAAGTTAAAACAGACATTGTTGGGCCACTTCCATTAAGTTCTGCACCACCACTATCCCAGCACATTTGCAAGAGTAACAGATTTTAGGCCAAAGGATTGATGACTGTCCTACATTCCATATTTCTCTTTTTGTAGTCTTCAGAATACCTTCCCATGTGAAAGAGACTAAAGCATAATAGTTAAGACTCCATTTAGGTACCAGCTCAAACTGTCCATATTTGATGAGTTATATGGATATTGTCGTCAACAAGGAGGCAACATGGCCAGTTTTTGGAAAATGAATGTTGGTCCTAGCATCACCCTGAGTTGTTCAAAGATCTCCACCAGACCTTGTCTACCAACAACTTGACCCAATGCAAATTTGGCTCAACATTTGAAGCCTTATCTGGCTACAAGAAATGACTCTATGTCCTCCACTACTAGAAGTCCTCACTAGGCTCACCATCATAGATTCCAGGAAGTTTCCACTACACTACTTTCCACAACACCCTCAAATGCCTCTCTATTCTAGCCCTCTCTCCACACTCTGTCTCTCCTTCTCTTCAGTTGCCACCTGACCCCTCCCACTCCTTTCCTCACCCACTCTCAGTCTATCCATACAATCTATTTCCCCTTAATGGATAACCATGTGTCTCTTTTATAGTAGATGATAGTTTGATTACCATTTACTTAACAGCTAGCCTGCACTATTAAGTAAGTACATACTATGTTTGTCTTTTGGAGCCTGGGTTATTTCACTCAGGATGACATCTTCTAGTTCTATGTGTTTGCCGGCAATTTTTTTTAAACCACTGCATACCACTCTATTGTGCAAATATGTCCTATTTTCTTTATACATTCTTCAGCTGAGGATCATCTAGGTTGTGTTTATTTTCTGGCAATTATGAGTAAAGCCTCAATGAACATAGTTTAGCAAGCTTATACAACCACTATGGAAATCAGTATGGTGGTAGCTCACAAAATTGGGAAGATTTGTCCTTCCATAGAGATACTTGTTCATCCATTATTTAACACTGTGATAGTTAATGAAAGCTATTTATAAATATTTTGTTAGAAGTTTATTACAGTACACCACTCTGATTATCAGGTCTTGAGGACTCTACTGGTTCTTGTTTTCCTGGTGACAGAGTTGTGTCAGCTTAGAGCATAACTTGGCAAGAGTCAGAGGCTCAAAAAGTGTATACACATGAGCCTGTGTGTTCGTGTGTGTGTGTGTGTGTGTGTGTGTGTGTGTGTATGTGTGTGTGTGTGCTTGTATGTACTTGTATGAGGATTTTCTTTAACATTTGATTTTCTGTTCAATATTTATTGTATATGTGTCTGTGTCTGTGTCTGCGGCTTTGTCTGAGGTGGTGTCTGTGGCTGTGTGTGGCTGTGTATATACAAATGTCTGATTCCTGACAAAGGTTAGAAGAGGGTAACTTCCTGTGGAATTACAAGCAGTTATGATCCTCATGGCATACATGTTAGAAACTGCTCAGATTGCCTACAAGAACAGCAAACTCTTAATCACTTAAGGAAGCAGTGATATTTACATTGAGTTGTTCCAGCTTAATGAGCTATCTACATACAAAAGACCTCACCTCTGATCACCCAAATCAGGTTTTTTTTCTACTTCATTAAATCTTCACAAATAAGGATTGAATTTCAACTTATGTAATACTTGGGAAACATTTAAAACCATGATCAGGCTCTGGCAGGGACAGATTAAGAAATGGGTGGCTGAAAAGTTCTCAAGCCTGCCTCATTACCCTGGAAAAGAATATATCCACTTAACTATTAATTGTTATTCAATAGGAAAGGCTGGAGCAGGAGCTGTCTTTCATATGGAAGGTTCATTTTTCAATTTTTTTAACCAAATTTCACTTCTTCTATGTATTAAATGACTTTGGAGGAAAAAGAAAATTAACATTACTCTCAAATATTGTTAATTTTGCATGAGAATCATGTGGCCTGAAAGTGCTAATATTTTTTGCATAAATTATGATAGTGATAGCAAAATGTACAATCCAGAATTGGCGACTTTCCTGTGCCAATAAAAAATTCTTTTTGTACATGTAATAGAAGGCTAATGCCAAGTTCAAACATGTGTGTATGTGTGTGCATGTGTGTGTGTTCCCTTATAAAAAAGAAAAAAGACATTAAATGACAGAAACCTTTTAATGAAGGCCTGCCACCTCAAAACCTTTGCTGCATACAACAAGTACTGGACCGGGTGAACACAGCTTCTTAATTAACTGCCTTGGAAATGTTTAGATATGAAATTTGTCACCAGAGGGAGCCCATATTATTCCTGAAAAGCAGTCTCAGAAGACTTAGACTTAAAGATCTATGTGGAGGCTATGTCAGAAAAGTTTAAGGACAACATAGTGTAGTACGCTGTTCCCTGAGTTGCATCTTCTTCCTAGTTTCATATTGGGAATCAAATAGCTTTGATGAATGTAAGAGATTTTGTAGCAAAGGTATGGAGAAGAACTGTACAAAAACCCCACAAAACTTCCTTGCTCATTCTGAGGGCTAAAAGTCCCTGGCTTAGGCTATACCTGTAGCCTAACAGAGGGGTATTAAGTAATACAGCTTTTGTCCTATCTAATCAGGATCTGCACAGCTCTAATTTTCAGCCTGCTAGCAGAAGTCAAAGGAAGAAAAAGGGACACTGTGAAAAGTGATTTTAGCATTTATTTCTAAGTTGTAAAGTGTTACCTATGAAATCTCTCTAAGGAAAAGGAGAAAAATGGAAAGATCCTAAGCAGGGGATATATACAGGCAGATCTTGTACTAGACATGCACACAGCTTAGTTACTTCAAGGTTCACAAAAGTAGTTCTTCACCATCATTTTTCAAATATATCTTACTGGTCTTGTTTTTTGAGACAGAGTATTACTATAAATCATAGACTGTCTTGGAATTCTACTCTATGTATGTCTCAGGACAAACATAATATTTAAAGAAACCACTGTTTCTTTTGAAGAGTGTCAGTTTTGCCCACTGAAAAATCTGTTACTCAGATGATGCAAAGATAGCAACTTGTATAGTCTTCTTGGTCATGAATGTAAGTGCAAGTACCATTGTACAAAATTTGAAAATGAAATGAAGACTGTCAAATAAAATTGAAAATTTGCCAGAGAAGAATGATAATAACATGATTTGTAAAGAGAAGAGTTAGCAGAAAACTTTTATGTTTTAATAATAAAAAAATTAGGAAGTGAACAATGGGGTATGGAGTCTTATATCTGTAATGTGAGCACTCAGTTAGAATGAAACAGAATTGCACCAAATCTGAGGCTAGTCTGGTTTTCATACTGAATGCTAAATTGGCCTAGTCTGGAAAATAAAACCTTGCTTCAAATACAAAACCAGTTACTGTAATTTGAATGATAGTGATGGAAGAATAATTTAATTTAGATGTTTATAACTGTGTGCATATTTTGGAGAAGCTCACACATATTGTGGCTTATCATTTGATCTTAGTCTTTCATATACTTTTTCTGCAGACCCAAAGTCTCCACATGCAGAATAAGAGGTCATAAAATAGCCACATATTTGTAGAATAGATGAATAATATTTATATATGCTTAAGAATCTTAAATAGTGGGCTGGGGAGATGACTCAGTGGTTAAGAGCACTGACTGTTGCTCTTCCAGAGAACCTGAGTTCAACTTGTAGCACCCGCATGAGAGCTCACTCCTGTCTGTAAATTCAGTTCAAGGGTATGTAACACCCTCACACAGATATACTCAGGCAAAACACCAATGTTCATAAAATTAAATGAAAAAAATTTAAAAGTAGCTTACAATATATGGAGAGATATAAGAACTGTAAAACATAATCATAACTATTACAGGCCAAGGAAAACAGCTATAACAGAGGAATTCAGTATTTCTTATAATGGAGAGTAAAAATATCTATCAATAGGTGGTCAAGCTTTTGACACTTTTTGTCTATTTTGTGATGAGTAATGGAGATTTGTTTAAGTTCTAGGTTACAGGAAGATAGGACTTTGAACATTCATAATAATTCAGTATAATTTTATTCCAGGTTTAGAGAAAAAAGTTTCTTACTTGCACTAAGATCCAGTATAATATGACCAGACAACTTCTTCAAAAATGGCCTTCGCTGCTTTTTAATCCATGCTAGCTGGCTTTGTTATAACGGCTTCATTTTAGTCTCTCTGGACTGATGCTTTTGAGCATCTACACATGAGTGAAACCCTTTGTGCATAAAGATTCATTGTTAGGGAAACTGAATTTCTTTCTAAAAAAAAAAACACTCTTCAGTCTCCAACATAAATGATTATTTTGTTCACAGTTTTCATTGCTGAAACAAACATAGGGTCTTCTCTTCTGTTCTCTTCTGTACTCTGGCATAAGGTCTGCAAAGACACATAGAAAGTTCTTAATCTCCAACAAGCATAGACTCCCAGTAGTCTATCTTTCTGTAGTTTGTACTCAGAACTATTTTGTATTATAATGATGATGATAATTATAATTATTATTATAATGATAATAAAGTTTGTTTCTGCAATATGTGAATGCTTCTCCCTTGCCACGTAAGACACAACTGCCTGGCATAAATGTCTAATCATGTATAATGAATTCTTCTCCCTGACAAATTTTATATACTATTTTTCATTTAATTTCTGATAGTATCTAAAGTATTTTAAGAGATTCTGCTACCTAGTAAAATATGACAATCAGAAATGGTTTTACCATGGTAGTTAAAAGTTATATCAAAAGAAGTGTTAGCAATTCTTGAGTGTTGCATTACAACTATGTATTACTACATCCATAAAGACACTACATGAAAAATATCTTTTGAACTTTAGTAGGAAGTTTCAATAGACACAAAAATTTCAGATAAAATAGAATAAGTGTTAAAGACTCTTGCCATGGTGAAGACAAAAAAGCAAATCATAAAAATGACCTTATTATCAACTGAGCATGTGATGAGTTTGGAAACAAACAAAACATACATACTCGCAACGACACACAAACACATGCACAAATACATACATATAAGCATAAAAACACATATAGGCATTTACAGAGCTTATAAACACACCCATACACAAACAAGCATACATCCACATGCACACAGAAACATACGTGTGCAAACTGTACTAATCATGGTTGATTGATTTGTTTTTCTCAGAGAAAATATAGAATTTGTACATTAGAGTATTTCAGCAATGTTTGAGTACTTAGGTAGCTTATATAAATCCTTGGGTTCAATCATCATAACACACACACACACAAAAAAAATACATAAAATTATTTTTGAAAAGTAGCTAGCTTGTGACCACATAACCAAATTTATCCATTCCCCAATGTCCTCTCCTCTGGAACTGTTTTAAGCTATACCTAAATATCTTTAAAGACAACACTGTTCTGAATTACACACAATCTCACACTCAAAATGTTTTTTTTGTTCAATTTCTACATTTCTCTGTCTGTAAGTTTTTGATATCAGTGTGCAAATTCTAGGTAATTTCTTTATCATAATAATGAATTGGGGCAGTGAGCACTGATGATGAAACTGTGTCCAATTGTATTTATTATGTCTTTTCTCTCTAGATAATAAACACCTTTGTCTTTCATTCACTTTCATTCCTCTTAACAATTTATAGGTGTGTGTGTGTGTGTGTGTGTGTGTGTGTGTGTGTGTGTGGTGTGTATGAGCATGTGTGTAGGTACACATGTGTGCAGGTGTTTATGGAGGCCGAGTATTGCAATCCCTGAGCTGTAGTTAGTCATGAATGTGAGATGACAAATTTAGGTGCTATAACTATAGTCAGGTTATCTACAGGAGAAGCAAGTATTCTTGATTACAGAGTTTTTCCTCAGACTCCTCTTTTTCTTCTTTTCATCCCAGATGTTATATTTCAATCATTTCTTAAATTCTCTTCAATTATACTTTTTCTTTTTTTTCTTTTTTATTGTATATTTTATTTATCTACATTTCAGGTGCTATCTTTTTCCCCCATTTCCCCTCCATTGAACCCCCTTTGTTCCTTCTTTTTGTTACTTGTTTCTTTCTTTCTTTCTTTCTTTCTTTCTTTCTTTCTTTCTTTCTTTTTTTCTTTCTTTCCTACATACCTATCTTCTTTCCCTGCCCCACTTGGACTGAGTAATACAACATATTCTCTCTCCTACTCTTTCAGCCAAAATTATAGCAGTAATCTTTGATTCTTCTGTCTTATTGTATAGTAAATATCTATTACTATACATCTATTGTATAGTAAATACTTTTGTCTTTAAATGAACAAAGTTATTAATCCAACCATTTCCCAAATTTCTGCTATGCACTCCCCTCCTACAAACAATTATTATACAGTTGGATAATTATAATAGTCTATCAATCAAATTGTTCTGTATTTTATCTCTACTAAGCATCATGAATGAGCTTATAAAATTCTCTGTATTTTTTGCAAATTTTTATTTGGTTTTCTTCCTGAAAGTCAATGGAAACTCTTGCTGTGATACTCTGCCTTCTGTCTCCATCTTCCTGCTCTTTCCCTCATTCATCACATCACAGTACACATGCCTTCTTGCTATTATTTTAACATATAAACCTTTGAAATTTCTGGGCTTTCAAAAAAACAACTTGATCAAAACTCTCAACACACAATGATTTTAATGCATTTCTTCAGAAATATAGTCAGTCACTAATTAAGAACTGTTTTCAATCATATCCCAGTTATTTATTTAATACAACATTGGCTGTGATTGTTTTTTCCTCAAGTAGAATTAACTTGGCAAGAAATAAAATAGACAGGAAGAGTTCAAATCCACCCCTAAGATTATGTTCACAAGGTATTGCCATTTTGATGTTGAAACTTCCCAAAACTTTATTATCAATAAGGCCTAGCTAAAAAAATATTCCTTCCTAAGATTCCTGAACAATTGTTTGTATCCTTATATCTGAGAGACTAATTTAAAGTACATTCTCCTTTCAATAAAGTTGTTCTTAAAGTATTAGTGAAAAATTATATTGGTTTCTACTTTGTCTTCTTTTCTTCAAAATAAATCTCATCATTATTGACAGCTTTCTAGCTCTCTAAGCTAAGAAATAAAATAGGTTGTTGTATCTGACTGCATTGACCTATCATATTTAAGTGGTAAAAACACATAGGTTCCTTGTTTGCAATTTATTAAGGAGTCTTCTAACCTTTTCCTATAGCAAACTGGGCCTACATGCTATGTTGTCTCATGCCTTATTGTTCTATTTTTCTACCTTTCTGAACATTTAGTGTATTCTTCTAGCAGAAGATTAAGAAAAGGAAGGAATTGAATTGACTCTATATATGCTATGTAGCTGGATAATTTTATTTATTCCAATCAATTAGAATGCTACCTCACTAACAAATAGTAACATATCTGTGAATAGTGATCTCATTTTTTATGGAATTACTCTAAGATTCCTCATCTGCAGTGACATGTCTTATTTTTACATTTTAGGACAAGGATTCCCTCTTAAGTCCAAACTGGCGTAGAATTCAGCATATAGCCTACAGTGGTTCTCTACTGATGGTCCTAATCCTCCTGCCTCAGCCTTGAAATTCTGGATCACAAACATGTGTCAGAAAACACAGCTCTTATTCTCTTACATTAAATAAATGAGAACCCTGAGAATGTTTCAAATAAGGAATTTTAATACTTGAGAAAGCAGGAAAGATATTTGGTATATGGACCTAGTGCAGCAAATGACAATATCTAAGATAAAACAGTAGGCTCTAAACCCAACAGTCTTCTATGCCCTTCACATATATTAGCAGATTTTAGCCCACAACCCATCTAGGATAGCCAGGTGACATTGATGTGTGCTTTCTGCCAAGTCTTATTACCTGAGCTGGACCTAGGGATTTACATGTCATATGGAAAGAAGTAATTCTCAGAATTTTCTTCTGACCATTATGTGTGTAAGCTTGCATTCCATCACCAAAGACATAAATTTAATTAAAAAAGTAGTCTCAGGGTTAGGTGATATTATGAAACCTAGCTTACAGGAGGAAATGAATACACACAAGTTAAATGACTTCTCAGGTTTGCACGATGAAGAGGTGGGTAGTGGGACAGTTCAGTCCGTTTAGAATGATCATGACACTAGATCCTGAGGCGTCCACCACACTAACCGTCTCAGGGCCATTCAGATTATAGCGTTAGTAAATGTGCTTCTGAGCACCGAAAGTGAAAAAGACTAAGCAGAGATATTGCTCCTGCTTAAAACTTTGTCGTGCTCATCTGCTAGTGCCAGGAATTTTGCTGCTGTAGGTTTGTGCCTCTAGTCTGACTCCAGCAGTTTTCTCTTTGTGTTCCTTCCAGTTTGGCAGGTAGACAAGGTCACCAAGTACACAACTACTTGACTTCTATAAAACTAGGGAGTAAGTGACATTTGCAGCTTGTTAATTACCCACACTTGTCCCTTTAATCTTATATAATGCTGAGCACTCAACTCAAATGCACATTCTCTCCTATGAGTGGCTATTTGGAGCATAAAGCATCTATATTATGTGTTAATCAGCACATTGATCATGTGAAGGGGTATACCTGTGCAGGACGTGATGAGCTTCATTTACTCTATTATAATGAATTTATAGTCCTGAAGAATCCACAAAAGGCTTGGAAATTGATGGCATTTGTGATCTTTTTGGAAAAAAAATTATATTGTCTCAAGACACAGAAGTGCTGACTATCAAAGAAAGAAACTGGATTATAAGGAAGCAGGCAGAATGACATAAAGTTACAATAAAGTAACTTTGAATAATTTGATCAAGAAGCATGGTAAAAGGCAGCATGAGGGCCCTGTTAGTGGCAAAGAAGAGCTTCTTGCCAAGACATAGAGGTATATTTACTTTAGAGCGAAAGGAACAGAAATTCCATTTTTATTTGGTGGTCAAAGTACCCACACTAGTGAATAAAAATTATGAAGGCCACGATATGGCTTTAAGGAGAGAGGTTCTTCTCATCAGCCCCATGACTTACAGTCCACATCCATGACTCACATGAAAGAAGGAAACAACTGACACCCACGAATTATCTTTGATCTGTTCATTGATGTCCACACAAACGTCTCATACATAGTCACATAAATTTAATGTCAAAGCTTTTGAAAAACCAGGTTGGCATGCCAGAAATCACAGTTCATGTGGCAGAATATTTTGACTTGATTTTTAGGCTGTCTTCTATTCTGTTCCAGTACATCCTATAAAATATCCCAAGATTTTCCTTTAAGCTATTATTTATTAAATAAATAAAATTCTTTCCTAGAATTACAGAAAAACCATGAAGTCTGTGCCATGAAATTTCCATGTTAAGTGTTTTAGGATATGATTTATTAAACAAATATTTAGTAGAATATAAAATTATATGTAAAATTCTTCATAAATTTAGTTCATAGCATGCAGTCATTACATATTATATAAGACTACATTTTTAAAGATTTATTTTTATTTCTTAAATAAGGCAGAAGGAGAGAGAGAGAGAGAGAGAGAGAGAGAGAGAGAGAGAGAGAGAGAGAGAGAGAGAGAGAGAGGGAATGATGGGGGGGACACTCACTTGTTTCGGGATAGATGTACATGGAGGTCAGATGAGGACATCATATCCTCAAGAGCTATAGTCACAGGTTATTGTGAGTTACCTTACATGGGTGCCAGGGATCAAAATTGGGTCATTCTTCTGTATAAATGCTCTTAGTTACTGAGCTATCTTGTCAGTTCCATATTCAGACTAATTTTAAATCCAAGCTAACTATTCAGTATCTTTAAACAGGAAAAAAAGGGCGTATATGTTATTGAGGAGGCTTTATACACAAATACTAGATTCTATGATGGAAACTTGATTTAGAAAACTTACACAAATTTCATAAAAGTAAAGACTAGCAATAACTCTAATTCTTAAAATATGTCAGAAAAAATTCCAACCATAGGTAGTTATCAGTAGTTTTTATCCTATCTTAGTTAGGGATGCTAGTGCTGGGATGAAGCACCTTGACCAAAAGCAAGTTGGGAAGGAAAGAGTTTATTTCACTTAAACTTCTTCATCATAGTCCATCCCAGAAGGAAGTCAGGACAGGAACTCAAACAGGACTGGAACCTGGAAGCAGAACATGATGCAGAGGCCATGGAGGGGTCCTGTTTACTAGGTTACTCTTTATAGCTTGCTGAGTTCTTATAGAATCCAGAATGATCAGCCTAGGGATGGCACAACCCACAATAGCCAGGGCCCTTCTCTGTTGATTATCATTTAAGAGACACGGCTTACAGCTAGATCTTACAGAGATATTTTCTCAATCCAGTTTCCATCTACTCTGGTGACACTTGCTTGTGTCAAGTTTGCATAAAATTATCGAGTATACTGTCTAAAAATAATGACCACTCAGAAAATTGATTAAGAAAATTGATTAAGAAAATCAATCACTGATTTTATCCTTGTCAAAGAGAACTTCATCATAAAAGGTTGATCATTAATAGAAGATAAAAATATGTGACTTTTACATGCAAAAGTGAGTGTTGTCTGATGCTCAAAATTATATTGCATGGATACCTGCTAATGTAAATAAATATAACTCCACACTCTTAAGGAATTAATAGCTGTAAAAATAAAAGAAGTAATAAAAATAAAAGATGGCTTTCTTTAGACTATTTTGGAACAAGTGATTTTTTTGTGTTGGAGCAGGATTCTTGAATGTTAAATGTCTGGTATAACATTCAATTATATAGCCCAAGGCCAATAATTGTTTTGAGTAACATCTATAGGGTAAACATTGAGTATCTGTGATATAAAAACATAGTACCAAAAAATATGTAGGTAGTAAACACTTAAGGGCTTTGAAATATACCAGGAATTAGCACAGAAGATTCCAGACTATTTACATTAATTACAGTGTGTATATATGTATGTGTGTTTGATTCCCTTTGTGTGTGAAACTTTATATGATGTCACATTTTAATAAACTTTTTAAAGTGACTTAGACTCACCATTAAAGAATTTGAAGTGATAATTTTTATAATTCCTGTTAACTGTTCATTTAGTATATTTATATATACAGATGAAAAACATCCTGTAACAATATTCAGGAAGTGTCTCAAATAATATTTTCATCTTAAAGAGAATATGAATAGTTTCTAAGATTTACTTTTTTGGAAAAGAGAAAGTACAGTGACTATGTAAGTTAAAAGAAATCTCATGGTCTTAGCAACTATTTTACAATTTTTTTTATGCACTAAAACTCTTGTAACTGTGAGAAACTAGTATTTTACTATGACACAGAATTGAGACCCAGGTTGATATAGTGTTCTTTTCACGGTATTAATAACTTTCTATTTATAAATTTTATTTATTTATTTATTTATTTATTTACAAGAGTGAGTCTCTCCTACAGCATGCGTATGGCCAACAAAGCTAAACTTGTAGGAGTCACTTCTCTCCTTGCAACATATTAGTAACAGAGATTGAACGTAAGTCATCAGATTTGCCAAAATTCTTTTATTGGCTAAGATATCATGATAACAGTCGGGTGTGTTTCTCATGTCTCTCACAGAGATAGAGAGATCATCATTATAACCTCGTTAGTTTTCCTTGTTTTATTGTTGAAAGGGAATTCAGTGCTGAGGAGGAGAGACTGGTTCAAATATTATAGTCATAGCAGAAGGAGCAAAAGGAACACAATGATGAAGATAAACAATGGGCCGAGGAAGATATCTTGGTGATTCAGAGCACTTACTAGTCTTGCAAATACTTTGTTGTCAGAACATATGTCTATCAGCTCACATTCACCTGTAGCTTAAGTTCTAGGATACATGATATTGTTGTTTTGGCCTCTGTGGGCACTGAACACATGTGGCATACTTACAGGCAAGTATGTGTATGCACATTCACACAAACACACACACACACACACAGAGAGAGAGAGAGAGAGAGAGAGAGAGAGAGAGAGAGAGAGAGAGAGAGAGAGAGAATAAATAAAAATATAAGTTTAAGAAAAATATGATATTAAAAGCTGACCTGAAAACAGAAACAACAGAAATACTATTCAGTAGTTTTCCTTTATCCGAGATGATTAAGATAGACTGAATGTGAGCTTTTAAGCTCAGAAATATAATAGAATATTACATTTTTGACACTATTTACAATATACATGTCAACACCACGAAAAAGGTTATTGTATTTAATGTATTTAGACGTAACTTATTGAGTAGAGTTTTGGATAAAAAAAAAACCCTCAAAACCATTAAAGTAAAAGTATTCAATATTCTCAATGTTTCTTTTTTAAATGTATTCAAGCTAAATTTATATTACAAGTCACAAAACCTAGTCATGAGATTATGTACAATTGTTTTGTATTATAAGTATTTCATGTCTTGATTAAAGCACCCAAAACTATTTTCTAATAGAATCCAGTCAATAAATTATCTGCTCTCTGAGGTCGAGAAAAAAATAGATGTTTATAACTATCAAATATAGTGAAGAACATCTTGCTCACCTAGTAGATATAATTAGGATTTACCTGCTTGATACTGCAAGAGCTGTCTTTAGTAGTTTATAAAAGAGAAGGAACATTACACTATTTGCAAAATAAACAGACAGAATTCACCATCTGGTGACCTAAAGCAAATGCCACAATTCTGTTTCTCACAATGAGGTTTAAGAAAAGGGAAATATGGTTTTCAGGAAGGTGAATGCCTCAATATCAGAACTTAAGGTTTTTTTTTTTTTTTAATTTTCTCCTGTTCAGGAGGAATAAAGCACTCTGCCATATGACAACAAATCCGTCTCAACACAATATAACAAAACAAACAGTGATAAACACACAACGTGAAGTACATTTAGTTGTTTATTTTTTGCCCCATTGGCTCTGTTATATAATAAATATTGAAGACTCCAGACATCTTCTTTACACATATGTTGTATTCCTCCAGTAACTAAATTCCTCAGAGCTAAACATCTGAGGTTTGGGTAGTTAATATTCTTTTTCCAAGTATGTACTAATGTGATCCCATGGTAGTAATTTGATGAGAGATGCACAAAAGTCCAGAATCTGAACATAACATTTGTGTGTGTGTGTGTGTGTGTGTGTGTGTGTGTGTGTGTGTGTGTGTGTGTTTGAGGAGGCGTGTTTGTGCATGTGAGTTTGTCCTTTGCCTTATGGAGGCCAGAGGACAACTTCAACGGTGATTATTTCAGGCACTGTTCTTTTCTTTTTGAGACAGGGTCTTCCATTGGCCTAGAGCTCATAGAGTAGACAAGACTGTTGAAGGAATCTATACCCTGCCACCAAAACACATAAGAGATTGGATTAGATTCAACTAGTTGGTAGTGACAGTGCAAATACACATGTGTTGTCACTAAGTGCCAGATCTTAGGCTCCTTCCAGTTTATAATTGCTTATATATTTGGTAACAGCAACCTTTAGACTAATCTACTGGTCCCTGTTATCTGCCTTGGTATTATATTGTAAATACAAGGAGAAAAATACCCCTTCTTTCAAGGGAATATACTGAAATTTATTTTCACAGGGTTTGTCTTTTTTGCAGCAGGAAGATGAACCAATCATACTTAGGTATAAGTGAACCTGAGAAATGTGGTTCTCTGATGGGTGTGTACCTTTACATAACATGTTGTGTTTTTGTTGTGGTCATTATTGTTATGGTTAGGGAAAGGAATAAGACATTGTGCAGTGTTACAACTGGAGATATCTGGTAAATACACGTTTTTTTAACCCAGTGATCATTTTTTTTTTACTTTCTCTAAAGGGCCCATGGAGATGCTGAATTGATTTATTCATGCGTATTCTGGTTTTTCAACCGTTAGAAAATAAAGCATGAAAGAAAGAAGTCTCAGGGGATAAGTTTGATTTCTGTGTAAGCATGAACATGTAGGTTCAAATCTATAGCACACAGAAAAAAATCCTTTATGTGGCTGAATATATATATATATATATATATATATATATATATATATATGCCTATAAGCACAGTGATGTGCAGGCAGAGCAACAACTGGATTGCTGGAGCATGCTGGGCATCACACTAGCTCTAGTGTCATTTAGAAAACTTGTCTCAAAGGAGTAGGTTTGAAAGTGATAGTAGGAAACTTGGCATTCTTTGCATTGGTGCGTATGTATGTATGTATGTATACACCATATACTAAACACACATAGACACACACACACACACACACACAAAGGAAACCACATATGAAATCCTTCGAGGTGGCTGTAGAAAGAAGGTGTCTCTCCTGGAGGATTTTCATTTCTTTTAATAGCATTTTCTGTAAGAATCTGTTTTATTTTAGGATTAGTTCTGGTATATAAAATTTTTTTTCCTTCCTTTTCTAGGTGCTTTAGGCATTTTGCTAATGAGGTGGCATCTTTGGATTAATATGAGTCCAACAATTTGTTCTCTGCGTGCAAAATTCAGCTGAGCTACCAGAAAAATTTCATATTGGTGTGAGCCTCTTCTCAGTTTAACCACCAGCATAATAAACCTCAGTAACATTTGCTTCCTATTCAATACTAAATAGCCCTCTGCCTCACACATAAACGACTGAATTCAGGTAATTATTTAGGAAGTAAAATATGATATCTGTCTGAATAGAAACAAAGTAGTTTCCTTCTGAGCACTTGCCAAAAACATTAGGAAAACACACTACATCTCTGCCCAAAACCACTTCAGTGCTTGCTTTCTAAGCTCATCCAGACAATACATGCATCTAAGATGGCAAGCAAGTTCACAAGTCAGCATTCGAACACTGTAAAGGAAAAGAAAGAAAAGAAAAAGGGCAAAGGGATAAACAGGTCAGAAACTGCTGACAATCATATGAATCATCATATCATTGAACATTTTCTTTACCTACATTTGACTTGTGCATTTGATATCACTTCCAATTTGACAGTTTCTCCATTTTTGAAGAAAAAATATTTTTTATGAACTTAGGTCTACAAGTACACTCACAATATTGGATTACATGCGTAATCAATCAACTAATACCACATTGTTCATATTGGGTATCTTGTTAAACGATTCTAGCTTTGATAGTCCATATTATGTTAGTTTGACTTTGTTTTTATTGTCATTTATGTGCTTTAAAGTTCACATTTTAACGGCTATCAGGATAGGTCAGCATTAAAGATTGTCCATTGTTCTTGGTAAGTATAGCATCCAAGCTAGACAGCTCACATCTATCTGTAACTCCAATTTCAGGGGATCAGAAGTCAGGTTGGCTTCTGTGTGCACTCTCACTTGCATGTACCTACTCATACACATATGAATGAAAACATGCATATAATTTCAAAAATACAATAAATATTAAAAGGCCTTTTATTAGTATATCTAAGAATTGGCTTTGTTATGATGTCATCACACCTACACAATGTCCTTGACTCAAATTCCCATCGCTAGTACTGTCTCCTGTACCCATTACTTCTTTCCACTGACTTCTAGCCTCACCTAAATGTCCTCCTCTTACAACTATAGTATCAGGTTAGAATTCTCCAAAGTGGGAAAGAGGAACCAAGGATACTTGTGAAAGGAAAATGCAAAAACACTGCTATTTTTCCTTCCACAGCTCTGGTGAATTGCTGCCATTCCTTTTGAATACTGGTCAAGTTAGCAGCTCATGATCTTCACAGAAGCTTAAGAGCAGATACATGAGGATAGCAACAAAGCCTAGGTTTACAAAGAGATACCTTCTTTGTGTCTTCCTTTTAACCTTTAAAAAAAATAATATTGTTCTCTCAGACTGACAGTTTAGTGGGGGGAACAAAAGCATTGCCAAAGTTTTCCACTTCTTCCTCTAATATTTTAATATAATTTAATTTCTTGTATACCCTATAATCATTACTTTGTCAACCTCCATAACAGAAGCTGCTTTTTTTTGCAGTAGACGGTGATTATGCACAACTGCTGAAGTGCACAGAACCAGAGATTGCAGAATGCCCAAACCTAAACTAGAAATTTAAATCATACTATCTCCATGCAAGGCTCAATGATCATCGACAAAGAGGCTGCAGAGAGAGCTATAGCAAAACTATCTTCTGGACTGAACAGAAAAGTTGCACAAGATAGTATGCACAGAGCCTGTGAAAGATGAAGTCAGAAAAAAATCACAGTATGGAGAAAGGATGTGGCAAGAAGCAACTCCTGGCGTGAGTAAGGGCAGAAGATGCATACAAACATGTATGTTATAAAAAATACTAGAACAACTACTAATTAGAAAAACAGGTTTTATTTTATTTATTTCATTAATTAATTTACCTTTACCTATTTATTGATCTCTTTTTACCTATATAACTAAATATAGTACATCCTTTTCACATGTACTATGGTTTCAAGTTTTGTGTTTTGGGGGATTACTAAGTATGCAAATGAGTGAATCTTGTATCTCTATATTTTTCTTGTGCCTTTTTTGCTTTTTTCTTTCCATTTGTTTTGTCTCTTTCAGGTGTTTGTTTTATATAATAAATAATATAATAAAATATAAATATCTCGTAGAAAACTGTTTGTTTTCTAATGAGTAGAAGAAATGGGGTGAATTCATCTAAGAGAAGATTCCATATGTGAGAGGATGTGAGAAGAAATTGAGAGGAGCACAGAGAGGAGAAATGGTGATAAGGATACATTATACAAGGAAAAAAACATTTTCCAAAACTATATATAAGGAACAAGAGTAATGACATAATCACCTCCTTTGCTAGTTCCTTATTTATTGAGTATGTTTTACGTCAATCATTGGTAACCTGCTCAAAGCTAGAAATCAGGCTTTTTCCAAACTGACTTCAAGTAGCAAATTTTCCCTTAATCAGATGTTCTCGTACAGAATTTACAACCCCACCCATATTTAAGAAAAAATAATCTTTTTATAAATAAAAAACTTAGTATCAAATTAGAAATTAGTTGAAGAAAATTTAAGATGTATTGAACATTGCAGTGACTAGTTCTTCAAATATGTTATCCCCTATGGATGCAAACCCGGTTAATGTGGGAAACTGTAATAAATATTTTTGACCCCAGGGTAATATTTAGTGTCAGAAAAGCTAATTTATTTTATGAATCACTTAAGCATTAAAGTATGAATTTTCTATTGTAGTTGCATAGCCTGGAGTTGAAGAATTAATTCACATAATCAAGCCCATTGAAATTACAAATTGCAAGTCATATTTTTAAGGTCATGGTCTCTAAAATCTCCAGTCTCCTGAGGAGAAATCATCACTTGCTACAAGAATTCTTTGAATCAATGCATGGTCTAGAGAGTATCGGGGTGTTATATTATAGGCCTAATAAACAAGTGAGATGCTAAACAATATATTGACGATTCACACATGCTTGACTGTTTCTAAAACTAGGCTGGAGAAATGTATCAGTGGTAAAGTGATGTGTTGTATAAGATGAGGAACTGTGATAAGTTCCCTAGAACCTAAAACATCAGGTAAAGTGGTGTGCACCTGTAAACCAAGTATCAGGAAAGGAATGAAATACACAGGTCCCATGAACTGAGCGACAAGAGAGTCTGAGTTTATAATTCACAATCCAGGTTCAGTGAGACCTTATCTCAAACAGTACAGAGGAGAACCATAAAAGATAATGAACAATGACCTCTGATCTCTATATGCAGATAGGTGGATGAATACCCACTAACATTCCCTTTTTCATGTTAGTATGCTTACTGATATTGTTATTGTTTTGGTTTGGAGCAATATTGCTAAGGTATCATGGTTGAATAGTCCATGCTAATATATATATTCTCACAGCAGATTTCCTGGTCCCCTGGCTTTTATAATCTTTCTATCTCTTCTTTTGAAATATTCCCAGAGCTTTAGCTTCAGGAGTTGTGTTTTGAATTTATATGTGGAGCTGGGCTACTCATAATCCACTGATCTCTGCATTTTTATAGTAGTTTCCTGTAATGGTTTCTGTTTGCTGTAAAAAGAAATGTCTTTTCTGTGGGTGACAGCAATATTTATGGGTGTTAAAAGGATAATTTTTAGAATGCAATTAGATATTATGTTCAACTAATAAAGTGCCAATAGTAGATTTCCTTCTAAAAGCAAGGTTTTTATCCTCTTACATTATCTCTTAATCAATCTCTACTAAAATAAGAAACTCTGTCATTTTTATTTCTACAAATAAAGTTATTGAAAGGGAACAAGACAAAATTATTAGTGCCTAATTTATCCATCTTCTCTCAATCATAACATTAAAATAACAAGAGTAGTGCCCATGAGCATAGTCCAATACCTTAAAAAATTGTAGATGAAATGATTAAGAGAACAACAGATTTATTTAAGTTCTAACAAACATGGTAGGAAAAATAATTTTGTAAGAAAATTAGGTGCACAATGGGATGACTCTTATTAAGGTGAAGTTTAACTACATAAATAAATGAAACGTTTATTTTTTAATAATCATTTTTATTGTAACCAAGGTTGTGAGTGTAGCCTTTAAACACTATTTCTGTCTCTCTATCCCACATTACTGATCTATATTACCAAGAATTTATTTAGTTTTATTTTGAGATGTTAATATCACTGAATCACCCCAGAAACCCTGTTATGAATGTGATCCTCCCACACCACCCCTGCCTCCTGAGTACTTGGGATTCCATGCCTGAAACTTCAAATCTGTCTCCTTATAACTTACTTTAAGAAACCAAGCTAGGAGAGATTCTCAGAGTATTTCTAAGGTGATTCAATAGAAAATATATTGTTTAGGACAACAAATAATTATCTCCAAGTAATCCTGAGTCTCTTTTAGCATATGGGTATAGCTTGTGGTTGAAATACAGAATATAATCTGTTCAGTTTCAACAAGACTGAATGAGTATATTATCAATAATTGTAATCCAAGTGTTTTGCTCGGAAGGTTGAGACAAAAATTCATACAATAGGACATTGGGAGACAAGGAATTATAGATTAAATATTTTCATCAAAATATGCCCAT
The DNA here is from genome assembly GCF_011762505.2 of Arvicanthis niloticus. Lineage (NCBI taxonomy): Eukaryota > Metazoa > Chordata > Mammalia > Rodentia > Muridae > Arvicanthis > Arvicanthis niloticus. Next base: position 16,012,272 of record NC_047666.1, read on the forward strand.
AAACATATAAAGATCAATTGAAATTTCGAAATAAAGTTAGAAACACAACAACTCAGAGTTAATGGGCATTTTAGCAACACTGATTTAATGTTAATTACATATGTTCTAAATAACCCATTAAGGATAGTCAGGGTGAAGACCATCTATGTGACCACCAGTACTACCTCCTGGAGCCTGACAGGGTTAGTAAACAGTACACAACTTAAGGCAATGACTCCCTCTTTGAGAGCATTGAAATGTTATCAATTTTTAATCTCTAATTTATTAAAATGAAATGTAAATTAATACCAAGTATAAAAACTCAAATAATACTGTTTCCTGTCTCTGGAAGTATGTTATAAAATGTCCTTAGATTCACAATGGAAATCTCAATGCAAGGTATTTATGACTTATAAAAAAAAGAATAGTAGACATATCTCAATTTTCAAAGCCCTGCATAACAGTATGTTATTTTTTTTACTGGTAAAAAGCTTAATGAAAGATGGAACATCAATATTATGCCCAGAGAAAGAACATTGCAGAACTGGGGCCAAAAAGTATGTGACAGCTGGGTATGTGGAAGAATGCTATGAAATGCACTGTGTCTTCTGGACAAGACATGACTGTTGCATGCATCACCTCTCAGAAGCTGTGGTTACCTGTACAAGACCTGAACAAAACCAAGTGAATCTAGGTTTCCCCAGACCCGAAGCCTAGCTATATTAATAATACTTACATGGGCTATTTATGGACTAGTTTTGGGAGCCGACTTTTAGCAGAATGCGGCTATCAGCTTTGCAACCATCTTGAGCCATATACCCTGACATGAGACTTGGTTTTCAACAGCCAACAACAGCTGAGCACACTCTGATAAATATCTTGTTTATCCCACATATCTTGTTTTGCTGTTTAGTGCCCATACCTGCAAGGCACAAGTGGTATCCACACCTGCAAGGCCAGCAGTGCACGTGCTATCCACACTATACACACCTGGAAGGCTTATGTCATATCCACACCTGCAAGTTATGTGAAAAAGTGTATAAATATCCCGGACTTCCCTTCAAAGGGAGAGACATGAAGAGAGACAATAAACGAGAAACTGGACTTGATCACACACCCTGTCTTGTCTCCATTCTTCACGTCTCTTGCTAGGCCCTGACCCACTGACCAGAGCAACAGAGCAGGCCACGACATTCTGACCCCAAAGCCTGGGGCAGAATGGTCTACAACACAGAAGCTCCAGGCATGGGTCAGAGTAGGCTTCAACAGACTAGTGTAATTAGAAATGACCATTTAATTTATTTGTTAAGTCCACATAACAGGATAGAAAATAGTCATGATATCTTCAGTTGAAACTATTTTATTTGAGCACAAAATCCAATGTGAGGAGCATAGTTAACTAATGAATTTTGTTACCAAGATTTCTAAAATACCACACCCTACAAGTATTGGTGTCCTTTCTTAGGGTTCTCAGTCTTGATCACAAAATAATTCAAAAATGGACTCAAAATGAAGCATGAATGAAAAAATTATTAGAGTTTAATACAAAAGCCCAGGGAAGGCTTAACGTCAACAGCTGCTCAGATCCACAAGGACAAGAAGAACAGAGAAATTCACACCGTTTAAAGTTAGGCATGGAGGTTCCACAAGCAGCCATATGACAAAACAAAGTATCTTCAGCAAAAACAAAATATCCAAAAGTACCAAATAAGAATATGTAGCACATTACCAGCATTGGAAAGAAAGGGACAAAAATGAAGAATTATGGAAACTTACATATTTTTAAGTTCAGACTCAGACTCTTTAGGAATAGTAATTGGATACGTTTAGTGGGAAGAAAAAGTTATAATTATTCATTAAAGTGATAATTATTCCTCCCATCTCTTTAGTGTAGTTTAAGGCTAATCCGCATTTCCGAGGTGTGCTTTGTTGGCTACGTGATTGACAGATCAAACTGGATTACCTCTTAGGTTTGGGATAGCATGCAATGTTAGATCTCCACCTAAAGAAGAATCCTTCTTCTTGGCCAGGGAATATACTTTTTTTAAAACTGCCTCAACATAAGCTTCAATGTTATGTAACATTACCTTTAACCACATCACCATATTTAACATAAAGCCAGACAGGAGAAATCTGTACAGGGCAATTCTTGAAAAGCTTGCATTCTTTCCTATGTAAGAATTTAATTTCTCCAAATGAAACTTACCTCCCATTCCTTATGTAGTCAAGAAAGTGGGAATATTGGTCTCTGTCTGTTCTAGCTATAAGACCACCCTATGATTCTCCCAAGCCTTAATTTACATAACTAGACTCCAAGAAGTTTCTACAATGAGAACAATGTTCAAGGGAATAATCTCAGAATGAATTCTTTTTACAAAGTCACCCCAAACTGAATCTAGATGAAGCAGAAAAAAAAAATAATGTGGTAAGTAACAGGAATCTCTACATAAAATTAACATGTACTGCTAAACTATTTTTCAGAGTCTTGACATTTTTGAAGGTGCATTCAAATAAACAGAAAATTATTTGTAAATCCAACAGACAGAAAAACAAACAAGTGTTTAAAGAATACAAATATTTCAGTTAGGTAGATTTCAATTTTGCAGATTGAAGGTAAGAACATTTATTAATGTTGACAACGAGGCCTCCAGAACAATTTATCTCATCTGCAAAATACTTCACTGTTGAAAACAAATTTACTAGAATGAAGGAAAAATCACGTTATTCCTTCTTTAGGAATATTGTCCATTTTTTTTTTTTTAAAAAAAGAAATGTTCTCAAATGCATGGTTCTAACTCCCAGAAAAGTGTGAGCCTCACGTGATTCAGTCCTTGCATCTCTTCTTCAGGTTAGATAGATTTATCAGCTATCACACAAGACTCTTTGTGCATTCACTTTTTGTTCCCTTCCTTTGTCATATATTTTTTTCTTCTAACATGTCTGCTTTCTAAAAGAACACAAGGTGAATCATGCCCTGGAATTTCCCATGAAGACCCTGAACATGGGCCTCTAATAGATTGTGCTTTTTATTTCATAGAAGTTACAAAAATGGAAATAAAATTATTTTCTGGATAAAGATAAATTTCCATGAATTGAATTTCTATGAATTCTTGGCCATCATGATATTTTCTAGCATTGACATTCTGAAGTAAATCTATGGAGACATGGAAAAGCAAAAACAACCAAACAATGAGCCAAACAAAAAGAAAAGACCTGTAAAATCTGAAGCCTTTTGAGAAATTCAGAAAGAGAAAATACTATCCCTGGGGTCAAAGAGAAAATGACTGTTGTAATTTTAGTCTATTTAGAAAATTACATGTTCCAAGGTAGAGAGAAGGAAAAAACACTTTGTTGGTATATTTAAAATTACTGAACTGAAAAAAAGTGAACATAAGCAAAAATTTGAAGGGAGGTACCTTTTTGGACCAAATTAACAAACGTCACTAGAAACTTGCTTTCAACAGATGTCTGGAAACTTTGTGTAGTATAAATCCGTGTGTGCTTTTCAGAACATGTACTCTGTAGTCCTCCTACCCCACACTCAATTGAAAACACCACACAGATACCGTATAGGCAGAGTACACAGACACCTACATACATGCATTAGTCATTTTTTTCAGTTTATTTTTTTATTGGATATTATATTTACATTTCAAATTTTATCCCCTTACCCCATTTCCCCCACCACCCAGGAACCCCTTATCCCATCACCCCTCCTCCTGCTTCTGTGATGGTGTGCTCCCACCTACCCCCACCTCCACACCCTCAAATTCTCCCCCAACTCTATGTTCAGCCTTCATGGGACCAAAGATCTCCTCTCCCACCTATGCCCAACAAGGCCATCCTCCTAGATATTCATCCCATGTGCAGTCACCAGAGATAGATGCTGATATGGATGTCTGGAGGTGCATGCTGACAGGAGCCTGATATGGCTATCTCCTTAGAGGTCCCCCAGAGTCTGACATACCCAGAAGCAGATACAGCTAACCGTTGGTTGATCTGATCAAGGGTTCCCAATGGAGAAATTAGAGAGAAGACTGAAGGAGCTGAAAGGGTTGGTGGCCCCATGAGGAGAGCAACAATACCAACCAACCAGAGCTCCCCAGGGTCTAAACCACCAGCCTGGGAGCACATAGGGAGGAACAAAAGACTCCAGCATTAGTCATTTTTTATATTTAAATTACGTTAAAGTAACAAAATATACTTGTAATTCTCCACCTCTACAAATAAGTAGCAGGAAACATGTTTTGCTTGTCTATCTGTTCGTTATAAAAAATATCCATAGCAAAATTGGCATTAAATGAGTCATAAATAAAGAAAAAAAAAAAAGACTTTGACAAGGATTCCATTCATAAAAGTAGATCAGTTTGGGTAGCACTAACATCTTAATGGTATTAAATCTTTTAACTCATGAACTTGGGATATTCTTTTACTTGCAATTTTTAATTTTTAGATATATTTTAAGCCATATTTAGATGTAGTTTTAAGTGTACAAACATTTTACCTCCTTAGTTGATCTATAAATATTTTATTTTTTTGCTACCACTATAAACTGAATTGTTCTCAGAAAAAAAATGAGTCATGGGTAAACTAGGAAGTAACTTGCTATTTAATTTCACAGTCAGGGAATGTGGTGTTTCTCCAGTCTTCATATATAACCTTTGACTGTGATATATTACAAATATAGACCACTTTACTTACTTACTACAAATCACTTTTTAAAATTGAAAGTAGTAAATGTTAATGACGGCAGTAGGCTGAAAGAAAAATGAAATGTTCTATGTTTTCTTGATTTTCAGAAGTCCATTCTGTTTAAAGTAGTACACATGTACATGCTTTATTTTATGATCAGGTGTGTTATAATCTATGTAACCAGAAGACGTTAAGTCATTGAAATTGCTGTCTCACAACAAACCAAAGGACTCGTCACGCCTTCATGGTGCTGAATTTTCCTAACTGGGCTATAAGGGAATGAAGAAATGTAAAGACCCACAAACAAAATAAAGATCAAATGAGTTTTGCACTTTGAAGGAAATACACCAACAGCATCATAACTCATCCTGCTTATAACACACTGATGTTGGGTGAGGAGACTGCAGTTGTTATATGCTGCACACACTGATTTTAGCAAACAGTCAACTGTTCCCCAACATGGGTATATGGACCATGAAAATTCTTTGCTATTCCTTTGATCCTCACCTGGGGATAGGCTTGCCATTCCTGTAGGTGTGAGGTATTGGGGTTCTGGATATGACTGTGCATGTATCAGTAATACACATGCACTTGGGACTTCAGCTGCTCCCCACGAGCACTGTGATTTTGATTTTAATGTAGTCATTTTATGTGATTTTTTTCCTGTATGTGTTTGCATAATTGTTGTATAAAATGAAACAGTGAAGCTCAAACTCTTGAATTGAAGAGTTTCTGATCCTGCAGGAGGGTGCAGACACATAACAGCCTAAGGAGTTAGTTGATTAGCATAACAAATGTTGAGTTATTGAAAGAATAGCTGAAATTCCACCTTTTATTGAAGCAAACTTTAAGTACTGTGAAAATCTAATAAAAGTGAGTAACCATAAGCAATGTTATCATCTATTTTGAGAAATCTGCCATATAATTGTTTACCATGGGATAAATAGTACATTATTTATAGATGAAAATACCAAATCCCCCACAGGCATCAACAAACCTCAAAGCAATAGAAGAGTCATATCATGTAAGTAAATTATAGTGAATGTATGCACATGTATACATTGTGCAGAACAGTTCCTTTTAAATTTGTTTATTCATTTTAGGTATATTATTTGATATTTACTAATGAGATCCAATGTTTTATTTTTGTACATACATTGAACATGCTTTGGTCATATCTAAAGAACTTTCATCCTCATTGTATATCTGTACTTTTTCCAAAGTACGTAATAATAGCTCTAAGTTCCTAGTTTCCTAAGTTCTTGAGATATAATTTTTTGTTTTTTATTTCATTTGTTTTTTATTGGATATTTTATTTACATTTCAGATGTAATTCTCTTTCCCCATCCTATCCCCCCACCCAGGAACACCCTACCCCATACCCCCTATTCTTGCTTCTATGAGAATGTGCCCCCACCAACTCACCCACTCCCACATCCCCACCCACAAATTCCTCTACACTAGGGCATCCAGCCTTCACTGGACCTGCCTACACACTTGCTTAAGCATGTGTATGTGCATGTGCATGTCATTCTTGTGTGTATCTAGAGGCTAGTGCTTGGCACTGATTATTTTCCATGATTCCATTTTTTAGACATTGCTTCTAACTTACATTGTGCTTACTAACTGTCTAACCTGGCAGGCAGAGATCCTCCAATTTTCACCTTCCAGAAATGAGATTAAAGTCATTCAGTGCCATATCTTAGTTTTTACATGGTGCTGAAAATAATCCAGGTTCTCATGCTTTCCACAATCAATTTACTCACTGAACTATGTTGTCAGTCCATGGAATATTTTAGATTAATATTGTTCTGATGAAGGCACAAATTGATTCTTGGTTAACAGATTGGGTTGAAACACTAGACACAATATTATCCATTGACTCACTGGTAAAGCACTTTATTATATTCTCAGTCTCTATTGATATCCTGCACAGGGTGATTAAACTCAGGCTCTAAACCTCTAAGCTTGTCTTCACATGAGCCCCTATTTCTGAAAAAGTTTAAAAAGCCAAGACAACTTGATTGCCAACTGTTATCTTTCTTGAAAAATATTTGTAATAATCATGCCAGAATTATTTTTAAAACATATAGCTGATCAATAAATACTTTCTGTTTTCAACATTTATTGTTCTCTATATCATTGTTATGCATTTGAGACATTATTAATTTAAACTTCCAATAGGATTAAAAGTTTGTAGCATGGACTGAGTAATATGCCTTTCTCCTTTCTTCTAAAATATTTATATATGGAAGTTATATTCCCAGAAGTATTTCATTTATTAGATAGTGAAAATTTGATGAAATTCTAAGAGTAGTTACCATGATGCCATATAAAAGAAGTGGTATATACCTTTAATTACTTTTAGACAGGGAAAGAAGTTAACCACCTACAATCAAGAATAAAGGGCTTTAGTAGTAACTGTATTTGTCTACATCTTCATCATATGGTTCCTAGCCTCTAGAAGTTGCCCAAGTTAGTTATTTTAGCCACCTAATTTATATCTGTAGTCATAGAAACCAGAATACTCATACATAGTTGCTACTCAGATTTTCTCTCTGATTTTTCTTCCCATCTAAATCCTTCTACTACAGAATTATATACATGATCAAAGAAATAATGTGAGTTTATTGGAGTTATTCTCAATCAGGAACTACAAAGGCAGTAGTGATACAAGTTTGACAAACATGAGAGCATCATTGCACTCATCAACTCAGATAATCTCTTGTCTACATATGACCTGTGTAAGATCAAGTCAGTCAACATTACAGCATGGATCAGATAGGGTCACATAATACCCAACCTGTAGCTGTGACACTTGTATTAGTTGCTGTATGCTGAGGGAAGGAAAGTCTCATGTCTTCAGTGTTTTAACAGCTGGTCTGTTGACCTCACAATATTATATGGCTATACACATGAAGCTATGAACAGCACTAATTAAAATCAGTAGGTTAGGAAATGAGTGTGCAAAGATTGGAAAGAAATGTGGTAGAAAAACTATGGGAGATTTATAGGGGGAAGATAGGATAGATATGACATGGATACAATGACTACATTGTGTATATACATAAAATGTAGAAGAATAAATAAAAATGAAGTTATTTAGAAATGTCCACACAGATTCTTTTCTTCATTGAAATTAAGACATTGTGACACTCTATGTTATCCCAATGCTAATACATAGATCTATTTTTATGATTTTTAAAGTTTATATATTATAGCAGTCCTTCAGCCATGGGCAAGTTAGTTTTCTTGTCTTCATACATTCTATGAAGTCAAAGTCTCAGTAAATCATTTATCATGGGAATATGCATCATGGCTTGGTAGAATCTTTGATAAAATGTACTTGAAAGCTATTGAGTCTGCAATTAGTTAGTTTAGGTCACAAAAAGAAATAAAAACACTGTAGAATAATAATATATTAGTAAAGGTACAATGCAAGAAGATCACCCAGTGGGTAAAGTGACCCCTCACACAAATGTGAGCACCCGAGTTTGAATGCCCAGAATTTAGGCAAAGCCTAATATTGTAAGGAGTATCTGTAATCCTATCATTCCTGAGGATATGGAAAGGAGAAACAGAAGAATTCCTGAGAACTCATGAGCCAGCTTGCTTGATAAGAAACCCTGCTCCAAAATAGAAGACAAGAACTAAAAACAGAAGTTCTTCTTTTACCTTTCCATGTGCTCATGCATAAATAAATGCATACACACACACATATATATATATGTATATATATATATATATATATATATATATATATATATGTATGTATATATATACGTATATATATATATATGTATATATATACATATATGTATATATATACATATATGTACATATATATATATATATATATATATATATATGTGTGTGTGTGTGTGTGTGTGTGTGTGTGTGTGTGTGTAAGATATATATATATATATCTTACTTAAAAATAAATGCATGAAGAATAAGGGATTAGCTCTACTTTCAGACACATACTAAAGCAGCCAGTATAACAAGGACCAGCAACATTGAGGCATACTCTGTTCAAAATTGGCTTTGGGCAAAAGATTTGAAGGCAAAAGTCTTAGGTCCTAATTTCTTCCATTTAAATTTTGTATTGCCCGTGAGAAGTAAATTAATTACTGACTCAGAAGCCTTTGATGGTAAAAGAGAGTCTTTGTAAATATTAACTACAACAATTAAGCAGAGGAAACACTTAATGTTAGGCACAGGCTAAGCCAAGGACAGATGACATTCAGCTCTCCTATTTTATAAGGTAAACCCATTCTCTGGAAGGCATTTAAAGTGATGAAATGGAATTCTTTTTTTTTTATTATTATTATATATTTTTTTATTAGATCTTTCATTTACACTTCAGATACCATCCCATTTCCCCATTCCCCCCCCCTTAGAAAACCCCTATCCCATGCCCCCTTTTCCTTTTTGCATTTATACATTTTTTAAAAAAATGTTAATCATAGGCTTTATAAGTTTGGTATTGTTCAATCAGAGGTGTAACCCACTACCCAACCTAGATATATCTACTATCTTTGACTGGTGGAGATTCATGAACATCTGCTTCCCTGTCTCCCCCCTCTATCTCTCTTTCATCACCTAGCTTCTCCTCTCCTTCTTCTTCTCCTCTTCTTACTCCTTTTCTTCCTCTCAGTACTCCTCCCACCTTAGCTCCTCCTACACATCACCCTTCCTGTTAAAAGGAAACTTTTCTCTCAAAATACAATTAGAGCATAATTATGCCAATTTGTACCAGTGAGGTACAAGATAGTCCTAATACCCAGTCCATCCTTTTGTTGACCTACCAGCACCTCTGTCATCTCTCCTAACTAAAACATTTAGTTCTGAACCTGGCTTTAGGATGAATGTCAGCTGACGACCATACACTCAGATCTTTTCTCTCAAGGTAAATAGCTATAAGTTTTCAACCCCGTCAGAAATCCAGAATGACTGAGTTGACTATAATTGTGGGAAGCACAAAGCATAGCTTCTAAAACTTAGCCAATTTATAGAGACCTCTGAACACCTGGACACTTGCTCTACTTCAAAACGTTGGAGCATCTGTTCTTCTGCCTTCTGGCCCAGGATCATCTGACAGACCTTAGTGCTGCAGAATTATTAAGGGCTGATTACTCTGTCTAGGCAGATATAATCAGTTGACTATTCTGCAAGTGTGTCCTTTTCTGGACAGTAATTTGTCTGTAGAAGGAAAGTGGCAATTCTTGCCTAGTGGCTGTCTCACCACAACTGGAGTAACTCCAAGGATGCTCAATTTCTTCTTAGAATTTAACATAGGAAGCTGTCCGGAGCAGACAGGTCTCTAATGAAAATGAACATTAATACTGAAATGTTTGTCATGTCAATTCTAAGGATTTCTGATGTTTTGAAAACCAGCTATCCATGTAAGGTAATCTGGACTGTTGCCTGTTAACTCCACTCAGCTATTTCTACATAAAACATAGAGAACACCCTTATAATAAACTCCAAGTCATGAATTTGCTATAGTCCCTTAACTCACAGGCTGACCATCTCAAATCAGTTAAAAAAGTTGAAGAAGGACTGGGTCTAAGCTTTGTATTCCTAAGTGTGTTATACTGGTACAATGCCTATGAGAGTAACAATATTCATCTCACTCTTATATCACTAAGAAGCTCATGCCAATGAAAACCTTAAAATTTGTAAACAAAGTAAATTGGTGCCATTTAAGAATTTATATCTTCATCTTGATATTAATTATACAGATTTCTACTAATAGGTTATGGCTATGCAATAAACCCTAGCTAATCCTCTCTATTCCGACAAAACCACTACTTTTCCCTAGAGAGACAGCCCAACATTTACCACCTTAGTCCCCATGCCCAGGAAATAGGGGCGCTGACTCATCATTAGCTTCTTCAAGCTGATTATGGGCATTGAGATATTAGAAGAGGAGTGGGGGGGGGAGAGCAAATTGATAATCCTCTGATGCTGTGTCTTCGCTGCCTCCAGAAGGAATTCACGGACCTCAGAGGTTTGAGCAGGTCTGCCCAGCTTGCTTGTTGAGTAGATACACCAAGGCTGATCATTCTGCAATATACAATTCTCAAAACAAATTTTAGTATCTAGATAGTTTTTTTTTTTTTTTTAGAAGAGGGCTGACATTTTATTAAGAATGTTGGTTCTAACCACTTTTCTATTTTTCCCCTCTTTTATTGGATATAATATTTACATTTCAAATTTTATCCCCTTACCATATTTCCCCCACCACCCAGGAACCCCTTATCCCATCCCCCCTCCTCCTGCCTCTATGAAGGTGTTTACCCACCTGCCCCCAGCCTCCCTCCCCACCCTCAGATTCCCCCCCCCTCAGTGCTCAGCCCTCAGGGTACTAATTATCTTGTCTCCCACCTATGCCCAACAGGGCCATCCTCCCCTACATATACAGCTGGAGTCATGTGTCTCTCCCTATGTGCTCCTAGGCTGGTGGTTTAGACCCTGGGGAGCTCTGGCTGGTTGGTATTGTTGCTGAAATGGAATTCTAAAGGGATATCTTTAGAGATGCTGATGCCGTTGATGTGGATGACACTGTTTCCTTATTAACCTGCCAAGCAGTAATAGAACACTTCACAGCATAATTTCTTAGCTGAATATAGAAGTGATAAATTGCTATTTATGTCTAGAGTCAGTTGTTGTTTACATATAGGTTTTACAGTTAATAAATATTAAATCAGGCACATCAGTATAAGCAATGCTTAAATTATGTACATGTATTTTAATTTCTAATTAACAGCTAAAAGACTTAAATACTTAATGCAACTTCAAAAAGCCTTGTGTCTTAGAAAAGGGAAGAAAATATCTAGTAGTTACTGTTTTTCCTTGAAAAACCACTATATGCAGAGCACATATAAACTCTATACAGAACACACATAAACTCTAAAACTAATCTGTAATATATAAAATAAATTTAATTTTCCATCAAATTCTTGAAAACGTATGCAATGTTTTGACTCAACAGGGCAAAGTAAGTAAAGATACATGAGATATTACTTCACAAATATTACAATGTCTGTATTCAAGGTTGTAGTGGATTCAAATAAAATTAAACGTATGTATTGCTGGTAGGAATGATAAAAGTAGCAAAAGGAGCAGAGTAAAATAGTTTGGCAGCTCATTAAAAAAGTTAACCAAGTTATTATATGAATACACATTTCTATGCATCAGTTAGCATGCATGCAAGAAAATTTAAATAATAATTTCATAGAATGCTAAATTTTATACAAATATTTATAACATTATTCATAAGCAACTTAAAAATTGCCCATCAGACCATGAAAGTTTGAAAATTGAAACAATATATTTATAATATAGGATGTTAAGCATAAGAGAAATTGGATGTATGATATAATAGGGATGAACCTGAAAAAAATCATCTATCTATCTATCTATCTATCTATCTATCTATCTATCTATCTATGGTGTGGGGGTGTATATATGATTCATTGAAATGTTGTCATAAGACAAATTCTTAGAATCTTGAAGTAGATTTGCTGCAGCTTATTGTGGAGCTAGTAAGTTAGAGAGAACAAAAGGAGTGAATTTTAACGTGAAGGTGCTTGCTTATGGAATAATTAGTGTCCTAAATTCAAGTGTGTTAATATATATGAAGTGGGATTTATAGAAAGCCTATGGGTTTAAAGAATAGAGCAGATGTAATATTTCTCAGATTGTGATTCTTTTCATCCCATGACAACAATGTAGGAAATATTTGTAGTTGTTACATGTGGTGACATATTTCTTCAATCTGTTCTCCAACTCTTAGGAGGTAAGGCAAGAGAATCAATAGTTCAGATATAACAGCAGTTACATAGCAAGTTCAAGACTGAGTTAGGGTACATGCATAGGAAGTTGACTCCAAGAATAAAATAATGAAAGAAAGAATGAAACAAAGAAAGAAACAAAGAAAGAAAGAGGGAAGAGACAGAAACAGAGAGATACAAAGAAAGATAATAACAGATATTTGCATTTGCTTGAATTTATCTTTGAGGTAATAAAATATTTTTATTTTCTATTTATTCCTCTCTCATATACTATACCCCAACTGCAGTTTTTCTTTCTTCCACCATCAACCTTCTTTCCCTGTGTCCTGAACCTCTTTTTTGCTTCCTGAAAAGGGAATACTTAGCAGGTATGTCAAACAAACATGATATACCAAGCTGCAATAAGACTAGGCACCACGGCATGTATTAAGGTTGAACAAGGCTACCTAAAAGGAGGAATTAAGTCTTCAAACCAGGCAGAGTTAGAGCCAGCTCTGTTTCGCCTGTTAGGAGTCCCATGAGAAGACAAGAATGATGATGATGATGATGATGATGATGATGATGATGATGATGATGATGAGGAGGAGGAGGAGGAGGAGGAGGAGGAGGAGGAGGAGGAGAAGGAGGGGTGATAGACAAATGTAACATGAACTCAGAGTGCCTAGATTGGACCTAGGCAGGCTCCCTGATTGTCAGTTCAGTCTCTGTATGACCCTGAGTCAAGGTATGGTGATTCCTTTGACTTTTCTGTGGGTTTTATTGTAGTATCCTTTGCCCCACTCTCTCTTATATTCCGTGCTTATTGTCTTCCAGAGGATTTCCCAAGGTCCATCTAATGTTTGACTGTGGGTTTCTACAATTGTTTCTATCAGTTGCTAAATGAAACCACTCTGATGACAATTACATCCGTCTTCTGTGTAAGAGTATAGCAAAGCTATGTTTGGTTCTATCTTAAATCTCTGAACTATCTTGCCTCTGGTTCCTGGCCATATATGTAATGTCAGGGGTAGGCTCTCTCAGGGCAAGAGTCCCTAGCTGGGCCTGTCATTGGTTGGTTACTCCCACAACTTTTGTGCCAACTTTACACCTGCACATGTTGCAGGAAGGAAAGATTGTAGCTCGATGGTTTTATGGCTGATTTGATGTCACAGTCCTTCTACTGAAATTCTTGCCAGGTTACAAGAATTGGTCAATTCAGGTTCCAGATCTCACATTATTAGGGGTCTTAGCTAGGGTGGGTCACCCTCACAGATACCTGGGAGTTTCCATTGCTCTATGTTTCTATCTCATTACAGAGGTGTCCCTCAATTTTGGTTATCTCTCCCAGTACCTTCTCCCTTCATACTCTTTGACCTAACTCTTTCTTTATCATAGCCTCTTATCCCACAGTTCACCAGCTATATCTATTATATTTTCCTTTCCTAAGGAGATTTTTTCCCTTTATCCCTCCATGTTACTTAGCCTATCTTGACCTGTGGATTGTAACATGGTTATCCTTTACCGTATAGCCAATACCAGCTCATAAGTGAATACATACAATGTTTGTATTGATGGATATTGGTTACCTTAATGAGGATGAATTTTTTTCTAGTTCTATCCAGTTGCCTGAAAAGTTTATGATGTTATATATATAAATATACAACATTTAATTTATCTATTGTTTGGTTGATGGACATTTAGGATTTTAATTCTACTTTCTGGCTATGATGTATCAAGCTGCTATCAACATATTTGAGGAAATGTCATTGTGGTAGGATGTAGTGTCTTTTGGGTATATGCCCATGCTCAATCCAATGTTTGGCTGTCAGTATCTGCATCCTTATTAGTCAGGTCCTAGTAGAACCTCTCAGGGAACAGCCATATCGGGCTCTTGTAATTAAGCACTTCTTGGCATCAGCAATAGTATGGGAGTTTGGTGTCCTTAGATGAGATGGATGTCTAGGTAGGGTTGCCACTGGGTGGCCTTTTCTTCAGTCTCTGTTTTATTTTTTGTTTCTTCTTTCCTATGTACAGGGACATTTCTGGGTTAAAATTTTTGAGATGCATGAATGGCCCTCCTATCCCTCAACTGACAGCTATGCTTATCAACTGAATGTGGTGTTTACGGGTTCTATCTCCCCTGTGCTGGTAATTTCAGCTAAAGTAATTACAGTTGGGTCCTGTAGTCTCTTGCTTCCCTAAAGTCTCAGACATTGTAGTGGTTACTCCTGGTTCCCCATCCTCCACTGCTACATGTTTTTATTCAATTTCCTAACCCTCTGTACTTCTTTCCTGTCCTTTCCAATACTTTATCCTACCCTCATTTTTTCTCCCCCTCCTCTCTCCCTCCCACATCCCTCTGTCCCTCTACCTCCTGTGGCTGTTTTGTTCCCTGTTCTATGTAGGATTGAAGCATCTATACTTCCTACTTCTTAAGGGACTCAATCATCTTCATATAATTTGCTTTAAGGTCATTCTCTTATACTTCAGATCTGTTGAACGATCCAGGTCTTCCTCTGGTAGGGTAACTGGAATTTGTGTATTGTGTTCTTATGCTCACTCTTATGAATCAAGATTTGGCATAATCTGGATTTAGATGCCAATTTCTGATTTTCTTTGTTGTATGTCTTTTTCTCCATTGATTTGTTTCCTTTTTGATCTTCTGGCCTAAGTTCTCTTAGGTCCTGTGGGGTATCTCCACAAAGTTTGACAGCCTGTATGACCTCTGGAGTTTGGGTGTCAGAATTACCTCTTAGGCATTCTGGGTTTCTGAGACCTTGTATAGACTCTGTTAGAACAGGAGACTTCTGCATGTTTTGTGGCACAGTATATGGAGACAAAGGCAGTAGGTGCTGTTAAAGGAGCTGGGTGGGCTCTAAGGAGTGTTGACAGACCATGGGTTGGGTCTTGTATGGGGTTTTATCTGCCTGAGAGGACTCTGGTAAATATGAAATGTACTGTTTGGCAAATTAAATAATAAGGAAAATAGTTCTTAAATTAGTGGGAAGAGCGTATGATTCTAATATCCAGATATGTGTTTTTTACAATATTTCTATTCAAAATAGTGATAATGAAATGAGAACACAAATACTAGGTATGTACTGGAGACTCTACATCTTAATTAAAGTCAAGAAAAATGATAGAGTTACCAAAGTCTCAGATAAATTCTAGTATTGATTTAGAGTAAAAACCAAACACATTTCAGATAAATTATGATTTATCTTTATTTAAATGACAAAGAATGCTTTTTGTAAGATCTATGGTGTCAGCAAAATATGCATATTTTCTCTGATTATTAACAAACCAGTAAGCACTATGAGTAAAAATATCATTTTTGAAGAAGACATACTTGATGTTGCAATTAATAGAGAGACCCATTTTCCTAGATTAAGAAAATAATCAAACAGACTTAGGAATGTAAGGATATTTGTCTTGTAGGAATATCAGAGCAACCATGAGGTGTTTTATAAAAATGTCAAGCTTATATTTTTGGTTCTGTATTTAACCTTTAATGGCTAAGTCAAAAAAAAACTGTATTGAGTGACAAATTGCAGTTTCTAATGCCACTGCAATGAATGAATTTGTGATGGAGGGGTGGAATGGATGGAGAAAATAAATGATGCATACATCGAAGAGAGAAGATGAACCACCATCTCTGTGAAGCCTGGCATATTGCCAGAGGCCATAGTGATTTTTATGGCCTGTACTGTCGTCTGCGGCCATGTTGCCATTTTTTGCCCATGCTGCTTTTGAGGACCATGTCTGTGTCCATGATGCTGTTATAGCTGGGAGCCTAGCAATACTGATGTCCATGGTTGACAAGTTACCACTGAATGCCATATAGATGTCTGAGATCTGTGCCACCTGTGGCCATTTTGATGTCCATTGCCCCTGATGCTGCTGGGGGCAATTTTTAGCTATACCTGGGAGCCATTTAGATTTCTGTGGCAGGCTGTATTACTACTGAAGGACATCTGTGGTATGTCTTTCTACCTAAAGCCATGTAGATATTTGTGGTCTATGCATGCCACTGAGAGCTATGTCTCAGTCTGTTGCTGTCCTGCTTCAGCGAAGAACCTTGTTAATAATCATGGTCCACATTACCACTGAAATCTATGTAGATGTCCATGGACTGTCCCATTGCCTGAAGCCATGTTGATGTCTGTGGGCCATGCTGCCATTAGGAATTACTGTAATATCCTTGAACTATGATACCACTGGGAGTTATCAAACTGTGGGTGGCCTATGCTGTTATCTGAGTCCTTGTTAAAGAGCATGGCCTCTGTTACCACTAAAGTCCATGCAAATGCATGTAGTCTGTGCTGCTGCATTATTTAATGTTGATGTCCTTGGGACAGGCTGCCAATTGTGACCATGCTGAAGTCTGTGGTTCATACTGCTGCCAATACCATGTAAAAGTCCATTATCTGTGCTCCTGTTGCCTGTAAAGAACAAGGAAGCATCTGCAGTGGCATTGATGATTGCAGACTCATAGTTGAGAAGAAAGACAGCTTTGACTGTTAGCACCTACAAAAAGTAATAGCCTAAATAGGAAACCATCAGAGAGAAATCTTAACAATCATGATAAGGATGTTGAAGTGTAGTTTACCACAATAGATAGCAACTTGCAGAAGTGAAGTTGAGGAAGGACTCAGTTTTCTTTAAGGGGCTAGCCACTGGGAGTTTGATCATGCTCCAGTGAATATATGGACAACACCAATTGAATTTTGTCTGTTCGTTTATTTGTGTATTTGTTTTTGTTGGTTTTTTTTTTGTGGGGGCTACTTAAAACTATTTGGGGGGATAGTTACAAGATTTGGTAGGGACCTGAGAGGGAAGATGTGTATGAGAAATTCCCAAATAATCAATAAAAATATGTTTAAAATGTCAATGTTGGCAGAGCTGCATGCAATGACTACAATATAAACTTTAGTGACAAAGGAATAAGAAAAATGTGAGTTAGATCTTACCATGGTAGTCCTTTACTAAGAAATCAGCAGTACTATTTTTTTATATACAGCAGAACATTTCAATCTCTTTGAAAGCACTGCAGCAAAATCCTCAAACTTTTAATGCAAATTATTTGAAGACAGATATTTATGCTGTTGTCATTTCATATGTATGATCTCAGGGTTATGACTTCTGACTTCTTTTCCCTGGAATCCTGTATTATTTTCAACAATGACCATTCAATGTCTGCAAAAAAAAAAAAATGTTGATATCTTTCCCCACCCTTATATTTTTAGTGAAGAATACACTCTGTTTCTTTCAGTTTCTGTGTGCTAGTATGTTTCAGCTTAGGAATAGTTTCCTTGATGCTGTGGGATATAGGAAGCTTTTTCAGGTTTTCTTGTTCATATATTTACTAATGCTAGACTTTAGTGTGTTGCAGAGAAAGTTTTGTTGTTAACTTCCTGTTTCTGTTTGGTTTCTTTTGCTGTGATAAATACCATGACCATGTCAACAAAGGAAATACAGGATTTATTTAATCAATCAGGTTATAGTTACACTTTCATAAAGAGAAGGACCTGGAAGCAGGAATGGAGCTGAGGCCATAGAGGACTACTGCTTACTGGTTTGCTCAGCCTGCTTTCTTATGGCATCCAGAATCACCTACCAATACAAATATGACACTGCCTGAAGTGGAAACCACTTACATTTCATTCATTTTTTATAATAAAAAAAAAAATCCTAAAACATGCCTACAGGCAATCTGATGGAAGATTTTTCTCAATTGAGATTCATTTTTCTAGGTAACTCTAGGCTTGTGTCAATATGGAAAAAGCTAAACAGCACATTTTCCTGTCTTTTTATTGGCAGAGAAGTTTTTAAGTTCAAAGAGTCTTTCATATTCATCTCTTTATAAAACCTTATATAAAAGTTATTATGATGATCTGGAAAAGGAATGAAATAAAATTCACATCTCTGATATGATATATAGATGAAAGAAATTGTAGAATGGAATAAAGATGTGGAATAACTAAACCCAAATAGATAAAAGAAATATTAGATATTCATGAAGGAAATGAAGTAAGTATTTCTCATGAGAGAAACTAAAAAAGATTAGTAGTGAATTGTCAGAAGCATGTAGGGAATATTATAACAGCCTCCGAGTTTCTTCTTTGGTAACTAGATTAGTCTGCATGCATCTAGACTCTGGATTCACTAGCAAAAGTTAGATATGTATTGTGTCATTACATTCACAAAGTTCAAGAAAAAAAAACTATAAGAACAGTTGTTAATCTTTATCACTGTGACCATATTCATAAATGATGAAAATGAAGGAAGAAAGGGTCAATTGGTATTACAGTTACAGAGGATATGACTCATCATGCTGGAGAGGGCATGGAGGTAGGTAGATAATTGCATAGCATCCACAGTAAAAAATCTGAGCAAGATGAATGCCTTTTTTATACACTTCTGGGACTGTAGTCTCATGAAGAGTGTTACCCACATTTAGGGTAGGACTTCCCACTTCAACTAATCTAGTCTAGAAAACGTATACTCCATACTTTTGGTAAGATTTCATTTTTTAATTTAAAATTGTGTGTGTGTGTGTGTGTGTGTGTGTGTGTGTGTGTGTGTGTGTGTGAAGTACCCATGGAGGCCAGAAAAGGTCACTAGAATTCTTGGAGCTTAAGTTAGAGAGAGTTGTGAGCTCACTGAAGTGAATGCTGAAGGATGAACATGGGTTCTCTCTGAGAACAATATGTGCTCTTAATTGATGAGCCTTTTTTCCCATCTCCAGAATGTCTTCAGCTTTAAGTCAACAGCAGATGCCTTCATGGTTTATTATAGAAGATAAAATAGTTTAAGTAGATAGACATCCCCTGAGTTATTAACTTTCAACAATAAAATAATGCAAAAGTCTTACCCAAAGTAAACCAAAAAGCAGCAATAACACCAAAATAAAGCAAAAATGTATGTAATTTGACCCACCTCAATAATATTGTGACCCCACTGAAGAATTAATGCTTTTGATAAAAATCAGCTCCTACATGATTGTTAATAGATTTTCAGAGATTTCCCAGTAGTCTCTGGCTTCCTCTATATTTGTTGTCCTTATAAATTTGTAGGAGAACATCTTTAGATATTAAAGTCTTTCAAAACTATTTTAACATTTCAGGTCACTTTTATATGTTCATTGTCAGGGTTTTCTATGATTCCTTGTACATTTTTATTTGTGTTCTCATCTTAATCTGTTACAATGTGCATAATCTAATTGCAAAGACACAGAGTGGAACATATGAGTAAAAGGACGTAGAACAAACAAGCAAAGGTTAGACAAGAATTGTATATGAGGTGTCTGAAGACAGCACAGAGATTATAAGCACAAGGTGCTTCTATAGAGGATCCAGATCTGGTTCCCATCACCCATAGTGTACCTTATAACCATATTACAACCATATGTGAATCTCATTTCAATATATCAGGTGTCTTTTCCTGCTTACCCCAAACAGGACATACATATGGCATGTGCAGATACATCAGACAAAGCACACTTTTAAAATAACAGTAAATAAACCTTAAAAAATAAAAATTGAAACCAGCTGTGGGTGATACCAATCTGTAATCCAACATTTTGGAGGGAGATGTCGAAGAGTACACTGTTCAAGACTTGAATTGACGACATAACAGTTTTTAGGGCCATTCTTCTTAAAACAACCAAAAAATAAAGATTTATAGTTGAGGATAGGAGAAAGACCTGGAAATTGCTCAGCAGGCATGTCAGGAATCAGACATTACACTCTCCAAAGCTGATGTTACAGGGTGCACAGTCCCATGGAACTTTAGATTTACTTTGGTAAAGGCTTAGACAAGGCAATCATTGTTTTTGATGAAAATTATTAGTTTTCTCACCTAAAAATCTTAATAGTATACAGTCATGATTGGTTTTAGCTCTTAACATTCTCAGAAATTATGTATGACAAGGAAGTAGGAAGATGTGTGGCGACTTCACATAACTCATGACCATCTACAGGTTTAACAGTACTAAACAGCCTGACTGGACTTTATATTTGATTATTTTCTTGTCATAATAATGGAAGGAGCTAGAAAATATCATCCTGAGTGAGGTAATTCAGATCCAAAAGGACATACAAGTTATATACTCACTAATAAGTGGTTATTAGCCAAAAAAGTACAGAATACCCAGGATACAATCCTCAGAACTCAAGAAGGTTAACAAGCAGAAGGGCCCAAGTGAGCTTGCCTCAATCGCACTTGGGAAGGAGAAGAAAGCAGTCATGAAGGGGTTGTGGGGAGACGAAGATAGAGACCAGTATGGAAGAGGGCACAAGGAGGAGAAAAGAAGAACATAAACAGGTATTGGGGAACCTGCTAGATTTCACCAGAGATCTGGAAAATGAGAGACTCTCGGGATCCAAAGGGTATACCTTAGTGAGTATTCACTACAGTGAGGAGAGAGAACGTGTAGAGTCCACCTTCAGTAGAAAAACAGACCATCAAGTAGAGGGGTGGGGTTGCCATCCCACAGTCAAATATTCTGACCCAGAATTGTTCCTGTCTAAAAGAACTGCAGAGACAAAAGAGAAAAAGAGACCAAGGGAAAGGAGGTCCAGTGACAGGCCCAAATTGGGATCTAGCTCAAGGGGAGTCTTCAAGGCCAAGACCTGACACTAATACTAATGCTATGATGTACTTACAGACAGAAGCCTAGCCTAGCATGACTGTCTTCCGAGAGGCCTAACAAGTGGCTGAAAAATCAGATGCAGATATATACAAATATTTTTAACTGTCAGACACATGGAACAAAATTACTTGGTAAGATAAACAAATTGACTTTTTTTTAAGTTATAATTGAAATCAATAGTCAAAATGGTCAACACAGATACAGTTTTCTAGTGAATTTTTACATGACTTAATTATATTTGACTCTCTATAATTTCTTCTCATCTTAGTCACCCAACAAGCTACATCTATAGATTATCTTATTTGTTATAAAAATTGAAGTCAATATTACAAGTTCACATTACATATTTTTAAACATTCCTCTATATTAGGTTTCAAACTAATAGCGTCATTCTCAAAAATGTTCAGCTTCCAGAATATAAAGTCTAAGTTTAGGGAACCAAGTCAAAACAAGTCTAGTGAAATAGATAATTCTGCCTTTGTTTTTCTTCATATATCATTGATCATTTGTCTTTTATATAAAGAAAGATCATTATGGCAGTTATTCAAATAGCAAACTGCTTTTTCAAGTTTGTTCTCATCATAATTTTTGCTCTATGATTAAATATATATAGAACAATATTTCTTAGGATAACACATGGAAAAGTTTTTCAGGTGACCCAGGGGAAGATTCCATTGCTGGTATGAACAGATAAGATTGCCTTGACCAAGAATTACAGATAGAACAAATGGAGCAAAGCAATCTTTAGTTTGACTATGAATTCTACACACCCTGAATATATCAAACCAGATCTATAAAACCTTAAAATGTTAAATTAAAACAATAGAAGAAATGGTGTATTTAAATGCACCCAACAGAAAAAAATGGGACAAAGGGAATAAAAAGTATACAATAGATGAGAAATTACACAGGATTTCTGTTTTCCAAGAGGAATAATGAAAAGATACAGTTTTAATGATTAATGGGATGGCTCCTTTAGAGATGGAGAATGAAATAGAATAAGGACACAAATCTGAGAAATTTTTCTGAGATGTTTGTGTGTTATTGGTTAAATCATATGATTTGAAAATCTAACAATAAATTTGATTTGAAAATTGGCATACTAATGGAAAACAGATTTAGAATTTATGAGTGTTTCATGAAAGATGCTTAATAGCATAACTGTACTTCTTTAAATATTAGTGAATGTGCTGTTTATTTTAGTCTCCAAATTAGCTTTGTTGCTTAGGTAAGCTGTCTTTGAGTGGTTAATAAGATTAACCTTGTTTACATAAAAGTAGGACAGAAAAATTCTAGATCAAGAGACAAAGCAATTATAGCCCCATGCCTAAAGGACTTTTCATAGGTATGTTGCTAGATTAAAAAAAAAAAGGATTTTGAAGATATGCTCATGGGAAGCTAGCACTGCAATGCAGTAAAGTATATCTTTGTTTTAAAATATACACTAAGAAACAGAATTTGGCAGGTTAAGAACTTAGCTCACTTGGAGCAGTGCATGCATAGAGTGTATAAAGTCATGGGTTTAATTTTCCATCACTATAAATGTGTGTGATGGCACAGACCTGCAATACACGGTCTGAAAAGTAGAAGCAAAAGGATGAGAAGTTTACACGTAGTAATAACATAATAAGTTTAAAGCAAACCTCGAGTTCATGAGTTCCTATCTGAAAATAATAATAAAAAAATAGTTTAATATTGAAAGTCATAAAAATATTTTTCTACTAAAGAAAAGAAAGTGTAGCAAAAGAGGACATTACTCAGTATTCAATTTTTATTTTTGTGTTTTAAGATTATACATTAATTATTATGGTACACAAGAATTTATTTAAATGCCTGTATTCTAGTAGGTTACCAAACATCAGAAAGCAATCACGGACCTAGGTACTGTGATGTCCTCTATCTTGTAACTGAGATTTGAAACTTTATCAGGCACTAGATTATGAAGTCTGAAATTCACAAGCATGATTTTGTAGCAACTGCTATAAATGATGACATTTTCCACAAGAAAGAACCACTATCTCTTTACATACTCCTTAAAAAGTTATTCTGTAGATATATTGAATTGCTATCAAGCTGCATGCTTTCTACATAATTTAAGACAGAAATCAGAGTGAAGTGCTAACTACAGCCATGTTAGAAACTTGATAACAAACTACAGAAGAAAACCTTGAACATATATGATTGACTCAGTTGTTTGAATGGATACATCTGGAAAGAAGAACCGATCAGGTATAAATATATAAACTAAGGGCAGAATGTATATGATCAATATCACATGTGACAGCTCATGCTGGGAAGGCTGTGGAGCAAGAAAAAGACTCCTCCATTGCTACACCATTGTGGGAGTGCAATCTTGTGTAACCACTGTAGAAATCAATGTAGTAGTTGCTTAGAAAATTGGGAACCAATCTATCTCAAGACTCAACTAGACACTCTTGGGCACATACCCAAAGAATATACCATCCTACCTCAAGGATACTTGTTTAACCAAGTTTATTGCACTTTTATTCATAAGAGCCAAAAACTGGAAACAATCTAGATACTCTTCAAGTGAAGACTGGATAAAGAAAACATGACGCATTTATACAATGGAGTATTTCACAGCTGTTAAAGAAAGCATGTTCAAGCGGCCATGTCTGGTTCCATAGTCTTGCTGCAACTGGGGGTTGTGTGGCTGTTTGTGGTCTATAATGCTGTCTGAAGCCACATTGATATGCCTAGGCCTTAGTGCTACTAGGGGCCATGTTGGTATCTATGGCCCTAATCTAAGTATGAGCCATGTTGACACAAGGAGCCTGTGTTACCACCTGTGCCTTCTTGCCATCCACAGTCCTGCTACACATGGGACCATGGTGATGTCTGTGATCCTCACTGACACTGAGGGCCATGTCGATATCTGTAGATTGTACTTCCATCTAGAGTCATGTTGATGTCTATGGAGCACCTTGCCACCAAGGAATATATGTAGATGTCCAGGGTCTGTTCTGCCACCTGAAACCAAGTTGATGTCTATGGGCTGGATTGCCACCCATTGGACCAGGTTGGTGTCTGTGTCCAGTGTTGTACCAGAAGCCATGTTGAACTCCTTGGCCTGTGCTACTGAAAGGGCTATAGTGGTGGCTGTGACTCATGCTGTGGCAGAGAATTTTGTTGATGTCCTTGATGTGTATTGGCACTGAAAACCATGCTAAGTTCTATGGCACATGCTGATACTGGAGATCATATGAATGTCTCTGGTCTGTGCTGATGCAAGAACCCAAGTGAAAGTCCATGTTCTATGTTTCTGTTGACTAAAAAGGGTAAAGAATCTACTTCTCTGCAGTGTAACTATGATTACAAACTCATAGTTAAGAAAGGGGAACATAGAAGGGTGCTGTGATAACCTCTACCTCAACCCTCAAATTTTAACAGCCTATTCAGAAAGCCATGGAAAATAATGCTTAAAAATCATGATGGGAATGCTGAAACATAACTCTCTACAACTGATGACTTTGGGTGGGGATGAAGACAGGAAATGACTCAGTTTTCTTTAAAGGGTTGGTTACTGACAGATTGAGTATGCTTTAGTGAGTAACTTAGTAACACAAAGTAATCTTGTTTTCTCTACCTACTCCTCTTTCTTCCCCTCCCTCTCCCTCTCTCTGGCCCTATCCCTATGTCTTTGTCTCTATCTCTATCTCCTTCTCCATTTACATCTTTGTTGGAGGCTCATAAGAATAGTGGAAGACTTGGAATGACACAAAAGTAAATATTCTGCACTACATGATGTGTGCTTCCCAAATAATCAATAAAAGTATTATTTTTGGAAAAATAAAAAAAATATATCATAAAATTTACAGACAAATGAATAGAGCTAGAAAAAAAAATCCTTATTGAGAAACCTGAATATTAATCCAGTCACAAAAGCCTCCATCTACAATCTGTACTGTCTGGAAGATTTGCTGGAGTAATGGTGGCAGAGAACTTGTGGGAGTGGCTGAACAACGTCTGGATTAACTCAAGGCCTATTTATCAAGAGAGAGTCCATGCCCTGTACTGTCTGGATGCATAGGAACCACAAACTGAATAGCTCAGACACCTAGGGTAGAGCCAAATGCCAGTTCTAGTATGATTGTGTAAAAGGCAGTGTATCACAATTTCTGACCTGGAGGATTGCCTGGTCATTGATCCCTGTATGTGCTGAGGACTGCTTTTGACCTGAAGCTGATCTAGTATCTCTATTATTCTACTTTCAATCTCTCCTTTGGGGAATATACTACCTAGATTACTCAGGATAATCACTCCACAATAAATGACAAATGCAATTCTGAGAAATGCGGTATAGACGTGGTCATGAGTCTATGTAGGGCAAGGAACAGACATGGGCCATGGGAAAGGATCTAGACAATATAACCACAGAGGCCATAAACACCTACATTTTCCTTTGTAGAAATTGTTCATTGTGAGACCTAGCCTTGAACTTTGAATTATGAGGAAATGTATGTACCCTCCAGGCCAATGACTGCTGCATAAATTAGCTAGGATGAACTTGGAGACATCAAGGACAAAGAGTTAAAATGGTCTCAAGAAGAAAAGAAATGGATGTCATAGAAAGAAAAGAAAGAATCTTAAAAAAAACCCACCCCCCAAAAACATAAAGCAAACAAACAAATAAAAAACCCCAAGCAAAAACATAGATAGTTTTGTATTATGGGCAGAATGCTTGTATATGATTTAAAAACAAATTGTATTAGAAGAGTATATGAGGCCATAGAATTGCTAGAATGAGGAAACAACTATTGGTGAACTAAGAGATGATGTTTAAACATATAAAAATTTAGTATTTCATTCTCCTAGCTACGTGAAGGATTGGGCATGACAATGCCTAGAGAGATAGCAGAGAGAGAGAGAGAGAGAGAGACACAGACAGAGAGAGAGAGACACACCACTACCTATCTTTCTTACATAAATATTAAGTCTTTGTAAGAAATGATTTTAACCTAGTATTCTCTCACCTTTCTGTTCTTACATGAAAACAGTTATTAAAAACTGCTGTCTGCTGTACTAGGAAACTGTAAGAGTTGTGCCCAGCTAACCGTGAAGAACAGGCTATGTAAAAATTATAAGGAAATGTGTTTTGCAGTGTGCTTATTTTCTGTTTAAAGGAATCAGGGGTTGGAATTAGTTATCCAGGATTAATAACATTTATGCAAATTTAAAGATTTCTAACAAAAAGTTATCAAAAATGTTGAAAGCCTTGATGATGTAGCTTTAGTAAATGAAAGATTAGCATCAGGGTCTCTATTGGGAGAAGGCAAAAAGAAAGAAAAAGAACAAGGTAAAAGAATGAGAAGGAAGAAGAAATAATGAAAAGGGAGAGGAAGAAGGATGAATGAAGTAGAAAAAGAAGGAAGAATGATGAGACTCCTCAGGTAAAGAGAGCACATCAACATCCACTACTGACTCCGAGTCATTATTGAATCAATACTGCTCCCATTTCCTCCTTCTCAGGGCCCTCCTCATGCTGAGGCTGGGCATTGGCAACCAAACACACCTGGCCAAGAAAAACAATGAAACAATTCCTAATGGTACTGTTATACTCACATAGCATTTCCTTGTCCAGTTATCATCAGAATGGCTTCTTCTTGCAGTAGCTCAAGGTACATGCAGAGACCCTTAAGCAGACACTATGTATATAGAGAGAATCTAAATTGAAGGTCTCCATCTGGTACCTCCGCTGGAAAACTAGTGAACATGGATGATGTGGTAATAAAGACTAAAGGAATCAGAGAGGTTGAAGGAAACTAGAAGAACATGGCCCACTCAGTCAGATAATCAAATATGGGCTGACAGAGATGGAAATGGCAAGCACCATCCCTGCCTCTGTCTACATCAAGTCATCAGCAGAGATGTAGTTGTTTAGCTTTGTGTTTTTGTATGACTCCTAACAGTGATAGCAAGTGTATCTGTTTCCTTTCCTTACTCTTGTGACATTTTTCTTCTCATTAAGTTGCCCCATCCAGCCTCAATATAAAGAATTGAATTGTTTTGTCAGGTTTAGATGTTGTTTCTTAGAGGTCTCTTCTAAAGAGGAAACAGGGGAGTAAATCTGGTGGTGAATGGAGGTGTAGAGGAGCTAAAAAAAAAAAAGTAAAGGGTAGAAAAACTTTGATTGGGATTTATTGAATGAAAGAAGAATCTATTTTCAAAAAAAGGAGAAAATGTAAACAGTAACATCCAATAAAGAGACGGTAGCAACTAATCAGTTTCTGTATAAGCAAATGCAATTGAGAAAAATATGTAATCCAAGCACAAAATGATTTCCTAGGAAAAGCATTTTATAACAACACATCTACCTATCATTTTAAGTCATAAGGTACAAAATAATTTGCCAAGCTCTTGAATGCAACTAACATGGATCAATCCTTTCTCATAATACCTAATACTTTTTTATGTAGCCAAACATAGTTGTGTACATAAAAACTTATTTTTTTCAAGAAGTACTATCTATATTTTCAGCTTTCCTCTTCAATTTCCCTATTTTTTCCTCAAATGTCTACCTGTTTTCCTTCCCTTGACCTTTCATTCTCTCAGTCAGTATCTTTCAAAAAAAATTGCTCTAATGTACACATGCACTTTTTCAGCTTGTGAAGCTCTTAAAATCTCAAGTATGATACTTTTCCACAGACCTTCTTCTTTTGACTAATGGATCTAGACTAATTCTATAAAAACACACAAAAATGCAGAAAAAGAGACCAAGAGGCCAAGAAGATAGTTCAGATAGTAAACAAGAAGTGCTGTTTTCAAAGAGGACCCAAGGTTTAGTTTGAGTACACACATTGATCAGCTTATTACCCACCCGGAGCTTGCAAATTTGCCACAAGCTTCCTAAAGCAAGTCATTTTCAACTCTTCATAATTCTACATTTACCAGGAAGAAATTCCCAATTATTTTATTTCTGTGGTTCAAAAATTTACGTTCAGTTATTTATGTGAAGATGGGTTGTATCAGTGGGGAATAAGAAGATAATGTGTTGACGTAGATTCTCTCTCCTTTATGATTCTGAGTCCCATGAATCAAATTCATAATGTCAGCATAGGTGGCAAGCACCCTTGCACACTGAGGTATGTAAATAACTAAATTTTCCGTTTCTTACCACATAGCTGAGAGCATCCATGTTAAACAAAGGAATTCTTCTCTATAGTCAAAGGAGTTATTGAGGCCAAGTAGACAACAATAGCATTTACATTGATATTTGGCTCAACGTTATGATGAGTGTGCCTGAGATAGTGTAAGAATAAGCATAACTCTCAGCTACTGATTAAGAATCAGACTGAACTTTTGGATATGCATGCACCTGGTATACCCACTTAACAGGAGAGTAGGGCAAGGAAGCCAAGCAGTAGGGCAACTTCCTGTCTGCAGTCATCTAGGAGCATTCTCCAGCATGAGCCTTCAGACTCTCACTGAAACATTACTCTTTTGTGTATCAAACTGGAAGGGATTTACAAATGGAGCACACACCATATGTTCTGGTTTTCAGTTCTCACTAGGATTGGAACTGTTTCTCAGCTCTCCGGAGTGCTTGAAAAATATGCCTATTAAGCTTCTGCTTCCATGATAATTGGCTAAATACTTTACTCCTCTGGCTAAGCATCTCCTGAAAACTTAGCTAGGATATTCTTTTTTGTGTTACCACACATGATTCTATCATGCTTCACCATTCACAACTAAAGTAACTATAGAGGCCTCATCTACAGTTCTTTCTTGTGCAAGTCTTCCTTTGGGTCAATCTTTCAGCTGCCCTTTCCTCTCTTTTCTTTACTTTACTAATCTAATGTTAAGAGGTGTTATTAAGCAATTGGGAATGAAGAAATAGAAAGAGATACATAAACTAGAAATTCAAAGCTGCAAGTGAGGAATCTGCATAATAACTAGATAATCACTCAAGTAAAGACACAAATATAGTTCATTCTCCTTATAACCATCAGCATGTTATTATTGACTGAAAAAAATTTTCAAAATGAAACAGTATATCTGAATATAAATTAATAGGAGGTGATATCTAATTGTGATTTTGAACAGCATATCCTCACATTTCCCCCTGTTCTACTTGGCTTTGTTGCATTTCACTATGAAGACTAAGTCTTAAAGTTATAATTCCCAGGATATCCAGAAATTCATGATTCTGCCTCATAAATTCCTTATATGTTTCAGGCATACACCAAAATGCCTGGACAATGACAGTTTTTATTTGTTTGTGATACTGGTAACAAGTCCAGAGCCTTGTATGTGTTAGATTTTTATGTTCAAAAACCTTAACATTTTTTTGAGCTATTTGTGCATCTGCTTTTAAAAAAAGTGTATCTAGAACATGGACTCATTTTTTTGTGTGTGTGTAGTGTGTAAACTATATGAAACACTGTGCTTTTCTCTATATATTTCCATTGTGTTTTGTATCATTCCACATATTCTCAGTCCCTTCATTCCTGCAGGTAGGTCACTTCTATTGCCTAATTATTTGCTTTCGATGTTCATATATTCTTAATATTTTGCTATTATATGATGGGTGAAATGATGAATATTTCTCCTCATTTATTACACATTTATTTTTATTTTAAAATTTTCCAACTTTTAGTAACATGCTTAAAGTGCACAGGCACTTCATCTAAATTTATTTTGTTGACTGAAAACTTTAATCTTCTCTTACCGTCTTCTTTCTCCCCTTTTTTGTTTCCATGTGTCCCCCGTCTCCCCACTCTCATTCTGCTTGTGTGTGTGTGTGTGTGTGTGTGTGTGTGTGTGTTTGTAAATAATGGATTTTATATAACTGCATAACATCTAAGTTCCACAATTGAGAGAGAACCAGAAAAACTGACTCTCCAAGTCTGGCTTATTTCTTTTAATATGATTGCAAGCTGCAACCATTTAAAAACAACATAATTTTGTTTTTTAACATAGCTCAACACAACTTTATTGCTCATATCCACAGCTCTGTCTTTAACCTTCACCTGTTGATGGGCACTTAGAATAATAAAAAAATGGTTATTGTGTATAATCTTGAAGTCAGCATGTACTTGGAGAAACTTTTTTGGATAATTTTTTTCATATTTATTAGCAGGATTTTTATTAATTAATTAGTTACATTGTAAATGTTTTTCCTCCTGGCCCCCTTGCAGAGTTCTTATCTCCATCCCCCTTACCTTTACCTCTGAATGGGTGCCTCCCTGAGGTATACTCCCTTCCTGGGACATCAAGTCTTTATAAGATTCTCTCTTACTGAGGCAAGACTAGGTAGCTCTCTGCTACATAAGTGTTAGGGGGGCCTCAGATCAGCCTATGTATGCTCTTTGGTTGGTCGCTCAATCTCTGGGTATTCCCAGTGGTCCAGGTTATTTGATCCTGTTGGTCTTCCTATGGGGTTGGCATCCCCTTCAGTTTCTCAATTCTTCCTCTAACTATTCCATAGAGATCTTGACCTCCATCCAATGCTTGCCTGTATCTGAATCTGTATCAGTCAGCTGCTGATAGAGTCTCTCAGAGGACAACTATGCTAGACTCGTATCTGCAAACATGATAAAACATCAGTAATACTATCAGGGATTAGTACCTTATCCTGGGATGGATACTTGTTGGGCTGGTCACTTGTGTGATATCCCTTCAGTCTCTGCTCGATATTATGGATAGTTTCTTACACCAGGTTAAATATAAAAATTTTAATATTTTTTCATGAATGTGTCACAAGTTTCATCATGCACAACTTCTGAAATCCTGGTTAAAGACTGTAACTACAAAGGACCACATGACTGCGCAAGTACCTAATGTTGCTAGCTCTTTATATCTATTTGCCACTTTGCTGATAAAAACTTCAGATAAAATAGGGGAAAGGGGAATAGTCAGGCTACATTTAGATTTTTAAAAATATTCTACAGATTTTAGATAATATTATATTAAATTAATTTGGCATAATATAAATGAAAACAAATAAATTGATTTTATGGATCTGAAGTATTGTATAGTTAATAATGGCTGGAATAGATAAAAGTATGTGGAAAGACCTATATAGGTTGGTGATTGTTTCCAAAACTGCAGTTTATAAGAATAATTTTTAATGTTTTAAGTAAACTACAGTTGTGATACTTCAGAGTCACTCATTATTTTAATATAGCTAGAAAAACATATTTAAAATTTTCCCAAGTCAAACAAATGCATTTGAGTTGAAGTTTATATTAGCCACATTATCTTGTCTTTATCTACCTTATAATCATAGTAAATGTCACATAGTACTCATAAATGTATGTTATTATTGCATCGTAATTAAAAATACAGAAAATGTTCTATTCTCATGCAGAAAATGTTCTATTTACCATACAAATAAAATACCATACCATAAAAATACAGAAAACATGCTATTCTCATACAGAAAATGTTCTATTTACCATATTTTGGTCTATGTATTGGTTAAATTCACTCCAAATAAAATAACTATTCCTCTGTCATTTGTTTAAATATTATGTGACATAAATATACTAAATTCATTCTTTTTTGTTGTTTGTTTTTTATTTTTTATAATCTTTATTGGATATTTTATTTATTTACATTTTAAATGTTATCCCTTTTCCCAGGTATTTCTTTCAGAAACCCCCTACCCCACCCTCCCTCTCCCTGCTTCTATTGGGGTGCTCACCAAACTACCCACCCACTTCTGCCTCACTACCCTGGCATTTGTCTATACTGGTGCATTGAGCCTTCACAGAACCAAGGGCCTCTGCTCCCCTTGATGTCTGTCAAGACCATCCTTTGCTACATATGTGGCTGGAGCAGTGGTTCCTCTATGTGTACTCTTTGGTTGGTGGTTTAGTTCCTGAAAGCTCTGAGGGGTTTGGTTGACTGATATTGTTCTTTCTATGGGTTTCAAACCTCTTCAGCTCCTTCAGTCCTTTTTCTAAATCCTCCGTTGGGGACCTTGTGCTCAGTCAAATGGTTGGCTACAAGCATCTTGATATGAGTCTTCATTTTTAAGAGAAAACTCTCAGAACAAATTGCATTGTACTCAACAAGAGGGAAATCTTGCTTAGTACTAAAAACCTAGCTACCTATTCTGGAATAGTGAAGTTATGGAATTTGTAGCAAATTATACAACTTCTAATTTACTAAACTAACATAACTTCTAACAATGATCTACAGATATTTGTCCATCTATCCATCAATGAGTGTAATCATCTTTGCAACAGAGACCACTGGAAAAAACTAAAAAAATAAATCAATTAAAATGTTGAATTGTGGAGCTCAGTCACAATGGATACCTCTACAGAACAATTTTATATCTAAGGTTCAGGAAACAACATGGAAAAGGATGACAAAAGACTGTAGGTATCATTAATGCTTTCTATGTGCAGTTTTTTAATTGCCCATGCCACTAAACCTTAATCTAGCCTGACAGAAAGACTAAAGGGGAAGGCAGCCCATTCTCTAAGACTCTAATGACATAGCCAAGAACTGAGGATGTCTCAATATCATTTAGTTTTAAACAGGTAAAAATTTTCTTTCCAGATGCTATGCTTTTTCTTTTAATACAGAGATTGTATATATTGACTTTCAAAAGATTACATTGGTCAAATTACCTAACAGAGGGCATTATGAAAGCCCATTTGATCAATACTTTATTGTCTCTACAGAAACACATTGTTCAGTCTTAACTCTGCACAGTCATAGTAGTATTTTAATACGTCATGTTACCTCTTTTTAAGTATTCAATGCCACTGATTTTTGCTCTAGATATCTACTGTCTTATTTTTCCTCAGGACTGAGACATTTTATGATTTGGTAGCATGTTGGGAGAAAAAAAGATAAAACGATCAAGCTTCAGACTGTTATGTATATTGTTTTAGAGTTGAGACTTTCTGCTGGTAAGTGTAGTTCACAGAAGAAAATGATATTGGTCCTCACCATGATAGTGTATCAGGATCTACTATTGATAAGTGCTTCTATTTTTCTTTCTTTGATCTTTAAAATTAAACAGTCTTTAGTTTCTCTTGTGGAAAATAATTGCTAAATATTTCAGAATATAAATAGGTTAGCATAATGGTGTAGTATAGTGTTTTATTATAGATTAAGTAGTTTAGAAAAATATTTATCAACTATGACAAAATAAGTATTTCTGTTGTAAAACAGAAGAAAGTAAAAGTAGTAAAGAATGACTTGATGAAAACAATTTTAAACTAAACATGAAAAAAAACCATATCCATCTTATCTATGTTTAGCATCCAGGACTCATGGTAGAACAATCTGTGCTCCTAAGGACTTTAGTCACCCCCTTCTTCTACCTCTACTAACTGCAGCATAAATACTTTCTCTTTTGTTCTAATGCTCCTCCTAAAATGAAGTTTGCCTAGTTGTCATCCAGTGGTTCTGTCATTTCCAATATTTTGAATTCTTTGTTTTAATTTAGGCTTCACCTTACCTGCTTTACACAGAATTTTCCAGGGTCAACATACAGGCATGTCAACTCTAACATTCATTGCCTGGAATTGTGGGACACGACCCATGATCTCCTAAATCTGAAAACTTTCATGCTTATAAAATCAGTATCATGTGAATAATGCTGCCATATTTTTTGTCCAATTAGGGCAGAGTGAATCTGCCTTGGACCACAACTATATCATCTTCTATGAATGCAGTGTGGAGAAAGATTTTCCTAACCAGTTCTTTAGAATACCATTCTCAATTTATATCTCCTTTCTAGTGAATTTGCATCTTCACTAAAATAACAGTCTAGGAATAGTCTAATCTTAGCATGTTGCCAGATTTCTCTGTAATACCACTTCAACAATAATTGATGATTTCAGATCTGACTGGTTAAATATGTTCACTGTAGACCTTAATGAGAGCAATGGGCAGTACAGATTGTTTCAGCCTGAAGGTACGTTGTATGGATATTTTCTCTACTACACAGTTTAGTCTATTATTCCTTTATTTAGTCTCACTCAAGTTCTCAGCACAGGAGCAGAATGAAGTCATTGAATTTTTTCATAATATAATGGAAATAGAACTACTCAGTTCTAGAAAATATAATTATTTCTCTTTAAAACTCTTTTGTTCGTAGTTCTCTCAGAATTTATGTCTTCCAAACTTCAAACAAAATAGTTTATTATACTCTACAGCCTTCTAGGATCTTGGTAGTTCCAAGTCCAAACTCTGCCACATTTGTTCCTTCAAGTGTCTTCCAAATGTCTATGAAACCTGTGGTAGAGTTTTATAATAGAATTACAATAGGTCATAACAGCAATAGCCATGATTTATATGTAGCACCATGTGTACAATGTTGAGGCTACACACTGTACAGAAATATAAATCCATGTTTTCTGCTGGGGTGAGAGGAAGAGTTCAGGCTAAACAAGGGTTAGTTATATTTAACTCACAACATCCTAAATGTATCTTCTCTAGGCTTTCTATTGCTATGAAGAGACACTATAACCTTGGTGACTCTTACGAAGAAAAGTATTTAGCTACAGGTTACTTACAGTTTCAGAGGTTTAGTCCATTATCACCATGGAGAGAAGCATAACAACATGCAGGCAGACATGGTGCTGGAGAAGGAGGTAAGATTTGTACATTGTGATCTTCTGTTGGGCCCCATTTTGGCCCTGGTTTGGGTGTTGAGGACAAATCCAAACCTGGCTTGATTTTCAAGACCTGCCTCTCTCTCCTCTGCCTGTGAATGACTCAACACGACCTGCACCAGCCTTTGCCTAGCTACTGCAGATGTAAAATGAACCTACTGACCCCACCTAGTCATCAGCACCTCACCCGATAGTCATCTCTCCCCATATCTAAGTGCCCACTTCTTTTCCCTCTTTCTATAAGTGAGTGCCAAGTTTAATAAAATGAGTTCCTGCTTTGACAAGACTCCCATCTTGGTGTGTTTCTTTTGACCTGTCAACACATGCCATCCTACTCAGCCCTGAAGAGACATAGCAGGACTGGGACCTCTCTCCTCTCACCTCAACCTGCTGGCAAGGAGCTGACAGTCTTCAAGCAGCAGAAGGAGACTATGTGACAACTGGGATTATTTTGAGCATATGAGATCTCAAAAACCAATCTCCACAGTGACACAATTCCTCCAACAAGACCATACCCACTCCAATAACAATATACCTTCTAATAGAGTCACTCCCTGATGGCCAAACATTCAAACACATGAGTCCATAGGGGCCATTCTTATTCAAGCCACCACAACATTATATTTGTATCTGTATCATTTGAATATGTATCTATATCATCTATATCATCTATACCTAATTTTGTTGTGTGTGTATGTTTTCTATTTTATTGCCATGTTGGGTATTTCAACACTTCTAAGATTATTATAAAGGAACCATTCTTGTATCAAAAATTACTCACTGTGTAAATCATTAATTTTTATCTATATTTTTAAAAAATCCATGATTCACTGATTTTAAGTACTCTGTCATTCATATATATATATATATATATATATATATATATATATATAAACTCTTTAAGGCTAATCTTCTATGCTTTTGCTCATATTTTCAAGTGTTGGTATATTTATTTATATGTTAATTAGTTGTTCAGTGATTATGTATCTTAAAAGTCAGTTACTATATATTTTATTGTTGCCTGGTAAAAGTGAAATAATCATTAATAGCTTCAGCAAGGTACAATTTTTAATGTAGTATGGAAAGTTTAATTTAATAAAAGTGAATTATATACTTTAATTTCTCTAATGCATATACACAAATATACATATTTGTTCATATGCACATGCACATGCATACACACACACAGACACACACACACACACACACAGACACACACACACACACACACACACACATATTTACCTAAGACTCAATTTATTTTACAAGGAGCTTCATTCCACTAGGCAAATTATTACATTCTTTCAAAGCCCCATTGAATTGAGGCTAGTTGAATGCACTTAACATAATCCCTTTTAGCCAGCATTTCTGGGTAGCCAGAGATAGCAATTTGTGGGTTGAAAAATTGTTTTCAGCTCAATTTGCTGAATTCTTTATTTACTGATAGGAGATTGATGAGCAAGCTCTTCCAAACTGTAATGGGCTGTATTTCTGTTATTCTAGATTAAACCACCTTTCATAAAAGGCATTGAGTAATTCACAACTTCCGTGGAGGCAGTCTTACAGAGTTCCTGGCATCTCTGTCTCATAATATCCACATATGCTCTGTCTTTGTCCACTCACCAGGGACGGAAGTAGAACATGGTGGGACATTATGTATTGCATTATCAAGCAATGAGCCAGGAGGACACCCTTAGAGAAGAGTTTAATTTTAACTTGGAAAATAAAATGATTGAGAGCCATGGGTGTGAAGGAAACAGCAGCAGCAGATGTCGTAAAACACAAGTAAGAAGGAAAGAAAGGCGACAGCTGAGAGTGAATTGATTTTCCTCCAAAGTCTCCGGACCTTACTCAATCATGCCAGATGGAGAAGCAATCACTAAGACATAAGGTCCTGTTGGTCTCACCGCCCTCACCACAAGAGAACGGATTGAAAACCCTTCCCCAGAGCAGTAAGATGATAAAAGCAAATGCACTGTTTCATTTATTAATCAAGATTCAATTTATCTCACTCATTTGAGACAGCAAGCTGTGATGGAAAAGAACAGGTTTTGGGTTAGAAAGATGTGGTATTGAATCCTAATTGCTTTACTTGCTACCTATATAACCTTGAAAGAATTTTGTGTCTCCTCTGAATCTTAATATTCTCACTTGCAAAACATCAAGGGCTAACACTTATTGAGGCATTACTTTGTGCTAATCATTATATTAATCACTTTTCTGCTTCATTTAATCCTCCCTCTAAACCTTTGAGTTACATATTTTAACTAAAATCTTTAATGGTAAGAACTTAAAACTCATTTAGCATGACTAATTAACTTACAAAGATTGGTGTAGAGCAAGTGAGCCTGAGTTCAAGTCTTTGGTTCATCATTATTTGTGGTCATTTTTAATGTCTTTGTAAAATAAATCTTCATAAATAAAGAGTGTTAAATATCACTCTACCACAAAATGGAATGAAATTTAATGCCTTATAAGATGTTTTCAATTTTATTCCTAAAGCAGAAAAACTATGCAATTTATTACCTTTACTTGTGTTACTTTATATTTATGCAACATATTTAAATTTGAGCCCAGGTCTGCTGAGTTTTGAAGCTCTCATTGTCCTCAGTCACACCATTGAATGCCCGTGAGTATCAATTGCTCTGTTGTGTAATGGAAATAACAGTAAGAATTTGGTGATAAATACTTTCTATGACTACATAGCTCTTCATTTCTTCTTTTTTTGATGGCAAGAAAATGATTTTTTTTTTCATATAAAAAGGGATAGGTGCCTCAATTTCAATATAAACATCACCAGTGGTCACTGCATTCTTCAGATAAGTATTTTTTTCAATATGCCTTAGAGTATTGGCCTATTATGTAAATATTCATGAGACTAAAAGGGTATAAACTTGTCCAAATCTCTTCTCTTTCTTGGTCACTCATGCCAATATATGAACCTAACTTCTGGATAATAGACAACATATTTAAAGGAAGGGCTATTTGTCACTGAAAAGTGATAATGACTCTACTTGAGGAAATATCAGGACCATAATTTGGGGAGTTTCTCAGGGATTTTATTATTTTTAGTAGGATTTTGAGTGTGCTATGTATTTTTCATATAAATAAAAGGACAAGACTAGAAAGGGCCAGGACAAGGATGTGAGTTAATTAAAAAGGAGGGGATTAAACAGACCAGAGGATGTTTTGTTTCAGAAGAGAATATTTTCAGGGGAGAGGTTGTTAATATGAGTGATTTCTGGTATGGAGAGTTATAGATAAGAGACCTGGTAGAGAAAAGAAGGTTAAGCAATATATGAATGATTGATGAAAAGTTTATCCTGCTTAATCAGAAAGTACAAGAAGTTTGAATTATTCATCAACAAAGAGTAGGGGATTTAGAACAGTCAGCACTAGTTTTTCAATGAAACAGTGGTCATGTGTCAAGTCTTACTTCTGCCATTTGGATAAATACTGTTTTCTCCAGTAAGCCCTTTTATTAGAATAAAATAAGTCAGTGTATTTCTTAACTATGTGATATAAAGTCCAATTTATCTTCATAGCATCATTATTTCTAAGTGTGCTTAAGTGTGCTTAAGTGTGCCAATGACACCTTTCCACCTGGAAGTAAGAAAACATCTACACTTTCCCAAACTGTTAGTTTTTGATACAGAGTTGGTATGCGGCTTAGGCTGCTTGGAGCCTCATTTCCCCTTCCTCAGTCTCCTAGGGGTGATTATTTCAGGTATTCATCAACATGTACAGACTTTTCTTGTTTTACATATGAAACCATGCATGGTACAATCACAAAATTAAACTCTGGAAATGAAAAGAAAAAAACATCAAAAATAGTTTGTCTAATTTTAATTTCTCAAGGCATCACATATTATATATATATATATATATATATATATATATATATATACAGAATAAGTACATAGATAAGTACCATATTATTTAAATTAAATAGAAGAAAATAAACGTGAAAATAAATGAAAGACCGGAATATAAATTTCTATACTTGGTCATAGATAGAAGTGTATAAAAGGAACTTTTGAGCAAGACAGTTTTTCTTATAAAACATGATTTAAAAACGTAAACATAAAGTGTAATTTCTTGTGAAAAATTTTAAACTTTTACTTCAAAACATGTAGTTGTATGTAGATTTGTACTAACATGAGATCATAGTATATATGTATTTTATAACAGGTATGTCTTCTCTTTTAGGATCTATAAAATGCACTATCCAATGTCCCACAAACTATTACATTATTTCATTTAGGTATTGCCTTGATGGAATATAATAATTTACTTGATGATATTGCCTTTCAATGAATATTAATGTCATTATAACTCTCATATAAATATTTATATAAACATATATATCTTTGAAGCTAATCATTATCTTTTTTGTGATTCCTTGATAAAGACTTTGTGAATATTTGCTTTTAGATGAAATAGTCTCATATGTCTACAGTGTAGTTTAAACTTCAATGTGTTTACATTGATTTTGCATGCAGAGAATCTGCATTAGAAATATGATTCTTTGAAATTTGCTATCAACATGCCAATGATTATGTCTATCTTAGTAATTAGTAAAACTTTTCTTCTTTATCCAAATATTGGGCACACATGTATTCATCTTAATCTACTTGGTAAATACTGATTTTATTGCTACATGATGAAATTTTTTGTTTGTTTTCTATTTTGTCCTTTTTTCCATACCCAGAGTCTATTTATTTTAGGATAAAGTTATACTGATTTATTTTGCTTTGAAAATACCTATTTACTTTTAAAATTCTGTCCATGGGATTTATCTAAGGTGTTTCTAATGAGCATCAAATAGTTTGGGGATGTGCATCTTCTGAGTCCACATTACATCATTCACCTATGATGTATCCCAACCTCCAAGCTTAAGCTAGTCTATGTATTATTTGATCTACTCCAGCCTTCTTTGTTCATATAAGGCAAAGAAATAACAATAGAGGTACATAAGTCAATGTTTCATCAAAAAATAAAACATTATTACAGACCAAAGTAGTATTCCATTCCCAAATGAAACCCTTCAGTACTGTTGACATACTTGCCAATGAGAATTTCCCATATATAAGATACAGGACACAAAATTTGCAAAAGAAATCATAAAGTTTATTAAAGAACTCACTCAAGAAATTTAAAGAAGAAACACAAAAGCTCAATGAAAGTAAAAATAAATGAATTTAAAGAGAATAAATGTCCAAGTATGGCTCAAGGAACAACAAACTTAAGGTTGATTGATTGGTAAAGAACGTCCAGGATTTGAAAAATGAATTCTATAGAGAGATTAGAAACTCCAAAGAGAACTGAAACTTTATTGGAAAAATCAATTTTAGTATTTATTCCCTTTACAAATTCTTTGAAGTTTAGCAAATTTCAATAGTTAAACCTTTAACCTATAAAGGTATGTTTGACCCTCCAGCACTTCAGTAGCTTTGACCCACCAGCACTGCCACTTATGCTTTAATAATGTACTCTTTATACTTTAATAATAATAAAGTATGCTTTAATAATTATACTCTCTCTGGAGAACTATCTTGGTCACTCTTATGGGGAAAATACATCATTTTGTATGTTATGGACTACTTCTAAACATTCAGCAAAAAAAAGTGTTTAACATTATCTGTGAAAGGACCCCATCCTAGGTAGATATGTAAGATTCTTCTTCAATTGTATTTGTCCAAATGCCGATTTGTTTATGCTCCTTTGAGAAGTCATTATCTTCTACTTGTGCTCACTAAGCTGAGGAGGGTACCTTTGAAACATATTTGTATTATCTATATCTGGTAAAAATGCTTTTGTAAATGGTAGGTATCATTACATGTTCATTGCTTTATTTTTTGTGGTCAAGATGGATTCAGAAATGCAAACTCTATTGACACAACCAAACCATCCACAGAAGGGTAACTTGTATGGAAGTTTTAGAAGATGCGGCTCTTATAGCAAGGACAAAGTCTTTTGGGGATAGTGGATTAAAAGGGATTAAGAAGAAACAGTAACAAATTCCACAAGATCTAGCAGGGTGATGGAAAGCTACTATGTATCATAGTGATTTGGTTGAGGTAATTAGATAGAAGCAAGACTATCTAAGGAGCCCAAGAAACTTACATAGGCCATCTGAGATGACATAGATTTTTGCATTTTCCAGCAATTTCTTTGTGTCCTTTCAAGAAATGGAGTTAGTAGAACTGCTTTCCTCTAATCATCCAACTGTCTCTTGTGATATATACTGGGTAGATGCAGACACATATAATTTCATGAGAAATTTTAGAGTTGTATGCTACAGGAGATCAACTTGTGGCAATTATTTTCTGCCTTTAATTAATGTGATGGCCATGTGTGGTCTTTCTGTAGGGGTACCTCAGTTTTTCCCTCTGATTTAACACAGATTTGTATTCAGTTGCTTGGCTCATACCTAAATGAAATTGATCAATGAAGAGATATTTATTTGTGGCATGTGCACAGAAGCAGAACAGCATAGATTTTATATTCTTCAATTTTGCTGAGGTTACATCAAGTTTTTACTTTAATAATTTCCAGAAAAATAATCAAAAAATTTCATATGTAATGAGCTTAGTCTTAAAATTTTTTAAGCCAATATCTTTAGTTCATCTACTGTTGGGTAGGATTTTACTTCAGTACTGAACAACTACAAAAATTATAATATTCTTAATTTTTTTGTTCTTTTGTAAAGTGACATTCTTGAGTAAATAAACTTATCTATCATTCAGAGAAAGAGAAATCAGATAACATTTCTGAAAAAGATGACTATGTTCAGAGGAAAAGCATAACCCTGTCAAATATTCGTGTGTCAGGCTGATTTTACAGATTCATAATGACTAGATTCTAAGTGAAGCACTAATGTTTAAATCATTTTATGAATTTATTTGAGATTCTGTAATTTATGTTAGGTACCAACAACCCACAATTATTATGAAACATTTAGAGTGACTCACCGCTATTTAGATTGATCTCAAAATAGTTGGATTTTTCTTTTATAGAGGTTTGGTTGAGTGACATAGCTGTTCTGTATAGTTCTATTTTTGAATAAGATTTATTAAGTTGTGATACTTTATCAGAAATAATATCAGGTATGATATTCAATGAACAATATTCTACCTAGTGCTATGTGTACTTCACAAATTAGCCACTTAAAATTTGAGAAAGTGTCAATTATACTCCATATCTCCATAGTGTAAAATGGTCATTTTTGTTATAAGAGTAATATAGAGTTAGGAAATATCTAGCATTGAAATAAATTTCCAGTTTTGAAATTCTGGTTTCCTCTTCTGTTCTGATGATGGTAGTTTATGGTCTTCTCTATCAATTTACAGTAAAAAGTCAGATAGTCCCTTTATTGATTAAAAGGAAAACCTAGAAATTTCTTCTATCACTGTATAAAATATTAAACCAGAAATTAAATAAGGAAGAAAGGCAAAGCAGCATTATGGAGAGAAGAAAATTGTAGCAAAGACTTTTAAACTACATAAATGGTATTTCAGGTAACCTGTGTCCTGGTTAGTATTACCTGGCAGCCTGATACAATCAAGAATCATCAGAGAAGGATCATACATTGAGATGCTACTCAGATATGATTGGCCTATGGATACATATATTCGGAATTGTCTTAGTTGTTAATTGGTGGGCAGTTAATTACCAGCCCACTGTGGGCAGCAAAATTCTTAGGAAGGTAGTCATGGGTTGTATAAAGAAACTAGCACCAGAACCTACAAATCCTTCTGTACAATCTAGACAAGTATCTGCCTGAGCCTCCCTTTTAAATACATTCTGCATCATCCAGATATAACCCATGTCAAATATCTAGAGCATTGGCCTGGTCTGTTGAGACAGACTTGTACCTCAAACTATCTCTATGCTTCTAACAGGACCTTTCCTACATGTTCTTTATCCAAAGACCCCTCCTAAACTATATCCTTCCTTTCCATTAAACCAGAATCTGTATATCTTTATTCAGGTCCTTGCTCAATAACTCTGCCTGACCCTCTCTTCCATGTACAGTACCCAGCTTTCTAAATATATACATATACGTATACATATACACATACATATGCATGTATATATATATATATATATATATGTTACATATATGTATGAATATTCATAACAACAATTAATGAAGAAAGAGGATTGGAAAGAAATAAAGAAAATATATATGTGGGATGTTGGAGGAAGAAAAATAACGGGAAATGATATAATTTTATTATAATTTTAAAATATTGAAGGGATACTACTACTTACTATTTTTTCCTGCTGTTTTTGCTACTATTACCACTAATAATAATAATAATAATAATAATAATAATAATAATAAATATAAAGCTAGCTAAATATGTGTTTATGGTCAAGCTAGCAAGCAGCATTCCTCTCAGGTTTCTGCCTCAAGCTTCTGTTAGATTTTTTGTCCTTACTTCTCTTAATGATATACCTGGAAGGGTTAGTCAAACCAACCTTTTCCTTAAAAAGTTGCTTATGGCCAGTACATTTTCTCTCTACAGTTTAAAAAAAAAGGAGAACAACTTGTTGGTTGCATATTCAGGCATAAGTCACCTTCTATGCTGGAGTAGAGTGAAGGATTGTTAATCATCATAAGTCATGAAGGCCCCGGGAGATCTCAAGTCATTAACTAACTACATGTGTAAGCTGTAATGAATGGATGTTTGTAAAGGACTCCGGAAATGAAAAGCTGTTTAATTGCAGGAATTCTCAGCCATGCAGAAGGATACCTAAACCAAATACAGTAATGAGAACAGGGGTGAGTGATTAAAAACTAGAGTAGCAAAATGATGTATTTAATTACATTCCCTTGTCTGTAATTTTTGTTAAATTTGAAAAGCAAAAGCTACATTAAATATTTTGAGTTGCAAATATATTCTTATTAGACATAGTAAGAGCTGCAAGCATCAAAATGACTGTGTCATTCCATAACACAACTTCTGTCTTAGTAAGAGATAAAAAGCTACTTTGAAAGGAATTTATAAAAGTGAAGCTCATGATAGATTTTATTCTTCCCCAGTGGAAAACATAATCACACATAATAAGATTTATTAAGTAAATGGCTCAGGCCTGAGACATGTCTGCAGAAAAAAGGGAAGAAGAAAAATATAAATAGATTGAAAAACAAACACAAGACAACTCTTGTCATTAACCATCAAATGAAATCTTGGAATTTTAAAGAAAATAAAAATAGAGGTTGATATTATTCTCACGAGCTCCTTCTCATAAGAAAATAAATGCATGCTACTTCCTGGATGAGAAGCTGAACGGCCTGAGAGCCAGGATAGAACCAAACCCAACTGAAAAAAAAGTCAATGAAATAACTCCTAATGTTATTCTGCTATTACTCATAAATCAGTGCCTAGTGCAATTGTCACTGAAGAGGCTTCATTCAGAACCTAACAGGAACATATGCAGAGACCCACACCAAATACTAGGTGAAGTTGGCAATACTGGCTGAAGAGGGAAAGGAAGTCAGAGGAGTCAAAGATCCAGAGCAGTCAAAGACACCACAAGAATGCTTCCCAAAGAATCAACTAACCTGGACTCATAGGGGATCATATGGACTAAAGGGATAACCAAGGAACCTGAATAATCTGAGCTAGGTCTTCTGCATACCTCTTACACTTATATAACTGGGTATTCTTGTGTGACTCCTAACAAAGGAAATGTATGTGTGTGAGTGTGGGGGTAGTGTCTGATTCTTTTGCCTACTATATGGATTCTTTTGCTTCTACTTTTATACTAGGATTTTCTTGTCAAGTCTTGATATGAGGGTTTGTGTTTATTCTTATTGTAACTTGATATACCATGTTCAGTTGTTATCTCAATAAAGCCTGCACTTTTCTTTTTGAAGAGAAACAGGAAGAGGAAGAGGAGAAGGAAGGGACCTAGAGTACATGGGAGATACAGGAGTGAGGGTGAAGACTGGAAGGAGTGGAGAGGGAAAACGGTTGTGGGGATGTAATATATAACAGAAAAATAATGACCCTCTCAGAGGAAAAGTAGAGGAGCATCAGGGAGGAGTGATGGAATCCTCCTCTGTGGAGGGGAGGACTGTGTAAGAGCCA
This sequence comes from Arvicanthis niloticus, assembly GCF_011762505.2. Taxonomy (NCBI): domain Eukaryota; kingdom Metazoa; phylum Chordata; class Mammalia; order Rodentia; family Muridae; genus Arvicanthis; species Arvicanthis niloticus. The sequence continues at coordinate 16,057,078 of NC_047666.1, forward strand.
TGTTTGAGATGTAAATCAATAAATTCGTGAATTTAGAAAAAGAAATAGTTTATTTTCTTCACTTATGCAATCAGATATCTGGTGGGACCAGACAACAATACAAAGAAAATAAAAGAAAGCATCAGGTGTTATAAATATTGGTTTTTGAATCATTTAACAGGGAATAGATTATTTGAAAAACAACGGAACTATGTCTTTCTCCTGTTGTTGATACTGGTTTTTTGTTTGTTTGCTTGCTTGTTTGATTGTCTTTAATTAGTTATTTTTAGTTTATTTTCCATAGCAAATAGTCTTATTATACCACAATTCCTGCCTGTACTTCTCACTCCTCTAGTCCGGATTTTTAGAAATGACACCTGAAATTGGTATTGGAATTGGTATTTGTTCTGTTTTTTTCTATATATTGCAATTATTGTATTTGTGACAAAAGCAGAAACTCTACTTTTATTTACCTAATTAAATAAGAATTTATTAACATTGGTGTAACACATTGCAGTATGTTGTAATTACCTTCAAGATATTGACCTTTGAGAAAATAGTCTTAAAAAGTAAAAACCATGTAATTCAGGCCCTCAATCTTTAAATTATAAAGACATTTTTAAGGGGATTTGGAACTTCTTCTTCTGATTCATTCCTTCTCAGGCACACCTGTGAAATGAGCCTGTTCATTGGCAGATTTACTTGGAATTTTCTCCCATCAGTTTCTTTGTTCCCATACTTTCAATATGACTGCAGATATTCTTGGCGGATTCAATGTCTAAGTGTTTCCATATGTAATTAGTTTTCTTCAATTCCCTCTCTCCAATGAGTTTTGAGTTTCACTGGTCCCATATGTGATAAATTGGCAGGAAATTGATAGAAAAATTAGGAGGGAGTCCAGAACTTACTATGAAATTTATCATCAGAGATTTTGAAGCAAGCAGTTTGCATTGATCATATATAGTTTAAAAAATACTCTAAACAAAATTTATGCAGGCAGATAGAGTGTTTACTGGGCTCCTACAAAAGTCTGAACCACAGAAAGGAGGAGAGTAAATCTTTGATTGTCCCATTAGATAGCTAAAAATTCGTAAAGACATCTTACATTCACCTTCTTTTGGAACAGTCTCAGTGATTTAATGTCAGAGAGATTTTAATGACACACTACTGTAGTTTTAATTAATTTTTTCATCCATATGCAAGCACTCAACTACATCTTTGCCTCCTCCCCATATGCTCTAAGATTTGCTAGTAACGTTTCAATTTAATGTATTGTGACAGAGGTAGAATGTTGGGAGTGGTTTTTGTTTACAAATGAGGTCAAAGTAATAATAAAATCTGAATGGAATATAAATAAGTCTGTGCTGATGGGGTTTTCTAAATGATTACTGTGGGAAGTTTCACTTGTAGCTGGTGGTCCAGGGTTTCAAGACTGTAGGCAAAGCAAGCCATGGGGAACAGATCAATAAACATTGTTCCTCACCCCAATGTCTCAGTTTCAGGTAATGCCCCCAGCCCTGAGTGTCTACTTTAGCTTTCTGTGTAGAAAGTCAATGCCCTTGTCATTCCAGTCAAAGAGTGTTCTTAATAAATTGCCATGATACTGATGGAAAACTGAGTTAGTTATAGTGCTACTACTTTATAAATTAACACATGCAAAAGAAACTTCAGCAAGAAAAGGTTTGTCTTGCATATTTTTCAAGGAGGATAGATTTGGCAATGGTGGAAGTAGCATTTAATGGACATAGAAGTAAGAAGCAGAGAAATCATATTCTACTTGCCCTTAAAGCAATCCTGAGTGACATACTTCTTTAAGCTTGGCCCCATCTCTTATAAATTCTATAATCTACCCAAAACAACAGCTTTGGTTGTGGACCAACTGTTCAATGTCCCTCTGTCAAGGTGAGATTTAATTCAAATTACCTAAAGTCAGGAGAATTATTCTCTATATGTTATGAGGAATTCAACTTCTTTAATGTGTAAGAATACATGCTTATGTACTAAAGATTGCCTGGGTCAGACTTCCTAAAACCCATCCTTTCTAAAGTTAAACTAGAGTTATTTGTCTCTTTCTAGAGGCATCAAATTAAAAATTAGGTGAAGAACTCAAATCAAGGCAAACAATATTTTAATGTTATAGGACAGAAATAAAAATAAAGGCATACATTTCACAATGGACAAAATATCACAACTTAAATACTTCTATGACTTGCCCTCATTTGGCATTTTCTAATTTGATCCTGAAAGATATTGATGAAGTCAAACATGAGTGAAGCCTTGAAGATAATGATTCAAAGAATCTGAAGATTCCTATAGAAATCTAAGTTTTGCCCTTCCGCCCCGGCCTGGTCCTTGTGGCTGGGGCGGATAACTAGCTGGTCTGCTCCTGTGAAGACACCATATCCTGAGACATACTAGAGGAACCACTACACTCAGAGCAGAGGGTTAGAACACTCACCCACTACCCTATACCCTAGAGCTACAATTCAGAACAGGGGGCATGCAGGACCCAACAGGAAACCAAGCCTTGCCCCTGCGGAATACTACTTACTCCCTTTTCACCTCTCCCTTGGTCCTTGTGGCTAATGCAGACACCTAACTGCTCTGGTCCCATGAAGACATCATATACTGAGACACTCTAGAGGAGCCACTGCACTCAGAGCAGTGGACATCTAGCTGATCTGCTCCCATGAAGACACCATATCCTGAGACATCCTGGAGAAGCCACTGCACTCAGAGCAGCTGAAGCTCAGGATCACAGGATTGCAGAGGCATCTGGACACTGAGGAGTTTGGACACAAACAAGATAACTGGAAAGACAGGCTCCAGTCAGAGACAGTGAGTCCAGGTAGCACTAGAGTTAACCAGATGGTGAAGGACAAGCACAAGAACATAAACAACAGAAACCAAAGTTACTTGGCATTATCAGAACCCAGTTCTCCCACCATAGCAAGTCCTGAACACCCCCTTACAGCAGAAAAGCGGGATTCAAAATTAAAATTACTTCTCATGATGATGATAGAGGACTTTAATAAGGACATAAATAACTCCCTTAAAGAAGTACAGGAGAACACAGGTAAACAGGTAGAAGCCCTTAAATAGGAAACACAAAAATCCCTTAAAGAATTGCTAGAAAACACAACCAAACAGGTGAAGGAATTAAATAAAACCATCCAGGATCCAAAAATGAAAGTAAAAAAAATAAAATAAAGAAATTTCAAAGGGAGACTACCCTGGAGATAGAAAACCTAGGAAAGAGATCAGGAGTCATAGACACAAGCATCACCAACAGAATACAAGAGATAGAAGAGAGAATCTCATGTGAAGAAGATACCATGGAAAACATTGACACAACTGTCAAAGAAAATGCAAAATGAAAAAAAAAACTTCTAACCCAAAACATCCAGGAAATTCAGGACACAATGAGAAGGCCAAACCTAAGGATAATAGGTATAGATGAGGGGGAAGATTCCCAACTTAAACGGCCAGTAAATATCTTCAACAAAATTATAGAGAAAACTTTCCTAACCAAAAGAAAGAAATGTCCATGAACATACAAGAAACTTACAGAACAACAAATAGAATAGATCTGAAAAGAAATACCTCCCATCACATAATAATCAAAACATCAAATGTACAAAACAAACAAACACAATACCTTCCCACAAATTTAGCACTTCAAAGGATAATTGATGGAAAACTCCAACAAAAACAGAGAAACTACAACCTAGAAAAAGCAAGGAAGTAATCTTCCAACAATCACAAAAAAAGATAGTTACACAAATATAATTTCACCTCTAACAACAAAAAACCCAGGAAGCAGTAATCATTTTTTCTTAATATCTCTTAATATCAATGGATTCAATTCTCCAATAAAAAGATGTAGACTATCAGACTGAATACATAAACAGGACCCAGCATTTTTTCTACATACAGGAAACTCATCTCTGAGAAAAAGACAGACACTACCTCGGAGTAAAAGTATGGAAAACAATCTTCCAAGTAAATGGTACCAAGAAACAAGCTGGAGTAGCAATTCTAATATCAAATAAAATCAGTTTTCAACCAGAAGTAATCAAAAAAGATAAAGAAGGACACTTCATATTCATCAAAGGAAAAATGTACCAAGATGAACTCTCAATTCTGAGCATCTATGCAAGGGTACCCACATACATAAAAGAAACTTTACTAAAGCTCAAATGATACATTGCATCTCACACAATAATACTGGGATATTTCAACACCCCACTCTCAGCAATGGACAGATCATAGAAACAGAAACTAAACAGAGACACAAAGAAACTAACAGAAGTTATGAACCAATTGGACTTAACTGATATCTAGAAAACATTTCATCCTAAAACAAAAGAATATACCTTCTTCTCAGCACCTCATGGTACCTTCTCCAAAACAGACCATATAATTGGTCACAAAACAGGCTTCAACAGATACAAAAAGATTGAAATAATCCCCTGCACCTTATGAGATCACCATGATCTAAGGATGGTCTTTTTTAAATTTTATTTTATATTTTATTTACATTTAAGATGCCATCCCCTTTCCACATTTCCCCTCCCTAGAACACACCTGTCCCATGCCCCCCTTTCCTTTTTGCTTTTATACGATTTTTTTAAATGTTAATCAAAGGATTTATAAGTTTGCTAATGCTCAATCAGAAGCGTAACCCAATACCCAACCTAGATATAAAAACTATCTTTGACTGGTGGAGACATGTGAACATCTGCCTCCATGTCCCCTCTCTCTTTCTCTCTCTCATCACCTAGCTTCTCCTCTTCTTCATCTTCTCTCCTTGTTCCATCTATTCCTCTCAGTACTCCTTCCCACTTAGCTCCTCCTACATATCACTCTTCCTGTTAAAGTAGAACTTTTCTCTCAAAATACAATTAGAGCATACTTATTCCTAATTGTACCAGTGAGGTACAAGATAGTCCTAATACCCAGTTCATCATTCTGTTGACTAACCAGAACCTCTGTCATCTCTTCTAACTAAAACACTTACTTTTGATCCTGGCTTTTTGGCTTTAGAATGAATGTCAGCTGAAAACCATCTACTCAGATCTTTTCTCTCAAAGTAAATAGCCAGGATTGGTTATGAGACTATAGGTCTTCAACCCCATCAGAAATCCAGAATGATTGAGTTAACTGAAGTTATGGGAAGCACTAAGAATAGCTTCTAAAACTTAGCCAATTTATGAGGTACAAGATAGTCCTAATACCCAGTCCATCATTCTGTTGACTAACCAGAACCTCTGTCATCTCTTCTAACTAAAACACTTACTTTTGATCCTGGCTTTTTGGCTTTAGAATGAATGTCAGCTGAAAACCATCTACTCAGATCTTTTCTCTCAAAGTAAATAGCCAGGATTGGTTATGAGACTATAGGTCTTCAACCCCATCAGAAATCCAGAATGATTGAGTTAACTGAAGTTATGGGAAGCACTAAGCATAGCTTCTAAAACTTAGCCAATTTATAGAGACCTCTGAACACCTGAAAAGCCCCTATACTACCAAACGTTGGAGCATCAAATCTTCAGCCTTCTGGCCCAGAATCATCTGACAGACCTTAGTGATGCAGGGTTATTAAGGGCTGATTACTCTGTCTAGGCAGATATAATCAGTCGACTATTCTGCATGTGTGTCCTTTTCTGGACAGTAATTTGTCTGTAGATGGAGAGAGGCAATTCTTGCCTAGTGGCTGTCACCGCACAACTGGAGTATCTCCAAGGATGCTCAATTTCTTCTTAGAATCCACGACAGGAAGCTGTCAGGAGCAGACAGGTCTCTAATCAAAATGAACATTAATATATAAATATTTGTAGCGTCAGTTCTATGGACTTCTGATGTTTTGAAAACCAACTATCCATGTAAGGTAACCTGGACTGTGGTCTGTTCACTCCTCTCAGCTATTTCTAAATAAAATATGGAAAACACCCTAACAATAAACTCAAAACCATGAATTTGCTATAGTCCCTTAACTCATAGGTTAACCATCCCAAATCAATTAAAAAAGTTAAAAAGGGGGCTGGGTCTAGGCCTTGTATTCCTAAATGTGTTATACAGGAACAATGCCCATGAGAGTATCAATAGTCATCTCATTTTTATATTAATAAGAGGCTCGTACCAATGAAAACCTTAAATTTGAAATCAAAGTAAATTTTGTACCATTAAAGAAATTATAACTTCATCTTGATAATAATTATACAGATTTCTACCAATAGGTTATGGCTATGTAATAAGTCCTAGCTAATCCCCCCTGTTCCAACAAAACTACTACTTTTCCCTAGAAAGACAGACCATTATTAACCACATTAGTCCCCAAGCTCAGGGAATAGGGGCGATGACTCTTCTTTAACTTCTTCAAGCTGATTAAGGGCGTTGAGATTTTAGAAGAGGGGTGGGGGGAAGAGTAAGTTGATAAGCCTCTGATGCTGTGCCTTCACTGAATCCAGATGGAATTCCAGGACATCGGAGGTTTGGGCAGGTCTGCTCAGTATGCTTGATGAGTAGATACACCAAGGCTGTGTATTCTGCAATATACAATTCTCAGAACAAGTTTTAGTATCAAGAAAAAAAAAATTTCCCACCCCCAGGGGGCTGACATTTTTTTTAAAGATGTTGGTTCTGACGACTTTTTTTTTCTCTTGTTAAAATTGGTTGTAGTATTTACATTTCAGATTTTATCCCCATACTCTACTTCCTCCCACCACCCAGAAACCTATCCCATCCCCCTCCTCATGCTTCTACCCCCCTCAATATTCCCTCTCACTATCCCCTCCCCACCCTCACTATCCCCTCCCCGCTCTCATATTCCCCACCCCACTGTGTGTTCATTTTTTTTTTATGGGACCAAGAAACTCCTCTCCCACCTATGTCTGACAAGGCTATCCTCCCCTACATATACCTATGGAGTCTTGGGTCCCTCCCTATGTGTTCCCAGGCTGGTGGTTTAGACCCTGGAGGGCTCTGGTTGTTTGCTATTGTTGCTTTCCACCTGGGGTCACTAACCCTTTCTGCTCCTTCAGTCCTTTCACTAAGTTCTCCATTGGGAAACCCCTGATCATATCAGTGGTTAACTGTGAGCATTGTCCTCTGAGTGTGTTAGTCTTTGACAGACCTCTAAGGAGACAGCTATATCATGTTCCTCACATTATGCACTTCCAGCCATCCACAACAGTGTTTAGCTTAGGTGGCTGTACATGGGATGAATACCCAGGTGGAATGGTCTCCTGATGGCCCCTCCTTCAGTTTCTGTTCCATGTTTTGTTTCCCTATTGGCTCCCTTGAGCATTTTTGTTTCTCGTTCTAAGTAGAACTGAGGCATCCACTCTTGGTCTTCCTTCTTCATGAGTTTCATGTGGTCTGTGGGTTGAGTCTTCGCTAATCCAAGCTTTTGGGCTAACATCCGTGGAGATATGTTTGTGTAACTATCTTCTTTTGGGGTTTTTGGAAGATTACTTTCTTGCTTTTTCTAGGTTGTAGTTTCCCTCCTTGTGTTGGAGTTTTCCACCAATTATTCTTTGAAGTGCTGGATTTGTGTTGAGATACTGTGTAAATTTGGATTTGTCATGGAATATTTTGGGTTCTCCATCAATAATGATTGAGAGTTTTGCTGGGTATAGTAGTCTGTGTCCAGATGTCTCTGTGATCTTTTCCAGCTGCACTGATTACAGTGGTACCTCTAGGATGCCTCAGGATATGGTGCCTCCAAGGTAGTAGTCCAGCTAGGTGTCTGCTGTTCTGGGTGCAGTGTCTCCTCTAGACTATCTCAGGATATGTTGTCTGACGCTCTGAGTTCAGTTGTTCCTCTGTGGCTCTGGGTTGAGTGGACCTTCCAGTATGTCTCATGTGGAATCCGGGGTCCACACAACAGCAGACCTGGTAGAGGTCTGATCCAGGCCTCAGATCTGAGAACTAGTTTCTAAGACACTATCAAAGTTAGAGCGCCTGGGATCCCTGCTTCCTCTGGGTTCTTGGAGGTTAGAGACAGAGCTGCCACCCAAGATCTGCTCAGTGCTCTGGCCCAGACCGGAAGGAACCAGTGTTCCGGGACAGGAGTGACTTCCCAGGTCCTTGTGGGTCCCAGTTACTCCCTGTTTAGGGCAGGCTCTGCTGTCTGCTTACCTAAGATACTGCCTGAGTTAGAGCACCTGGGATCCCCACTTCTCTGGGTTCTTGGAGGTTGGGGGCAGAGCTGCCACACCAAGGATGGTCTTTAATAATGACAAAACAATGAAAAACCCACATACACATGGAAACAGAACAATGCTCTACTCAATAATGCCATGGTCAAGGAAGAAATAAAGAAAGAAATTAAAGACTTTTTAGAATTTAATGAAAATGAGGACACATCATACTAAAACTTGTGGGATTCCATGAAAGCAGTACTAAGAGGAAAACTCATAGCTCTAAGTGCCTACAAAAAGAAACTGGAAAGAGCATACACTAACAACTTTACAGCACACCTGAAAACTTTAGAACAAAAAGAAGCAAATATACCTAAGAGGAGAATGTGGCGGGAAATAATCAAACTCAGGGCTGAAATCAACCAAGTAGAAACAGAAAGAACTATCCAAAATGTCAACAAAACCAGGAACTGGTTCTTTGAGAAAATCAACAAGATAGATAAACCCTTAGCCAGACTAACCAAAGGGCACAGAGACAGTATCCAAATTAATAAAATCAGAACTGGAAAGGGAGACATAACAACAGAAATTGAGGAAATTAAAAAAATCATCAGATCTTACTACAAAGACCTATACTCAACAAAATTGAAAAATCTGGATGAAATGGACAATTTTCTAGACAGATATCAGGTAGCAAAATTAAATCAGGAGCAGATAAGCCATCTAAACTGTCCCATAACCCCTAAAGAAATAGATGCAGTCATTAAAGGTCTCCCAACCAAAAAAGGTCCTGGACCAGATGGTTTTAGTGCAGAATTCTATCAGACCTTCAAGGAAGACCTAATACCAATTCTCTTCAAATGTTTCCACAGAATAGAAACAGAAGGACTATTACACAACTTGTTCTATGAAGCTATAATTACGCTCATACCTAAAACTCACAAAGACCCAACAAAGAAAGAGAACTATAGACCAATCTCTCTTATGAATATTGATGCAAAAATACTCAATAAACTCACAAACTGAATCCAAGAACACATCAAAACAATCCTCCAAGATGATCAAATAGGCATTATCCCACGAATGCAGGGATGTTTTAATATATGGAAATCTATCAACATAATTCAGTATATAAACAAAATCAAAGGGAAAAAACCACATGATCATCTCATTAGATGTTGAGAAAGCATTTGACAAAATTCAACATCACTTTATGTTAAAAGTCTTGGAAAGATCAGGAATTCAAGGCCCATACCTAAACATAGTAAATGCAATATACAGAAAACCAGTAACCAATATCAAACTAAATGGAGAGAAACTTGAATCAATCCCACTAAAATTGGCGACTGGACAAGGTTACCTACTCTCTCCCTACCTATTCAATCTAGTACTGGATGTCCTAGCCAGAGCAATTAGACAACAAAAGGAAGTCAAAGGGATACAAATAGGAAAGAAAAAAGTCAAAATTTCACTATTTGCAGATGATATGATAGTATACTTAAGTGACCGTAAAACTTCCTCCAGAGAACTCCTAAACCTGGAAAACAACTTCAGCAAAGTGGCTGGATATAAAATCAACTCAAACAAATCAGTAGCCTTCCACTACTCAAGGGATAAACAGATTGAGAAAGAAACGACACCCTTCACAATAGTCACAAATAATATAAAATATCTTGGAGTGAATCTAACCAAGCGAGTGAAAGATCTCTATGAGAAGAACTTCATGTCTCTGAAGAAATAAATTGAAGATCTTATAAGATGGAAAGATCTCCCATCTCCTGGATTGGCAGAATTAATTTAACAAAAATGGCCATTTTGCCTAAAGCAACCTACAGATTCAATGCAATCCCCATCAAAATTCCAAATCAATTCTTCATAGAGATAGAAAGAGAAATTCTCAATTTTATTTGGAATAACAAAAAACCCAGGTAGCGCAAACTATTCTCAACAACAAAAGAACTTCTGGTGGAATCACCATCCCCGACCTCAAACTCTACTACAGAGCAATATTGATAAAATCTGCATGGTACAGAGACAGGCAGGAGATCAATGGAATAGAATTGAAGATCCAGAAAGGAACCTATACACCTATGGTCACTTGATCTTTGACAAAGTACCTAAAACCATCCAGTGGAAAAAAGACAGCATTTTCAACAAATGGTGCTGTTTCAACTAGAGGTCAGCATGTACGCAAATGCAAATTAATCCATTCTTATCTCCTTGTACAAAGCTCAAGTCCAAGTGGATAAAAGACCCTCACATGAAACCAGATACACTGAAACTAATAGAAGAGAAAGTGGGGAAGACCCTTAAATACCTAGGCACAGTGGAAAAGTTCCTGAACAGAACACCAGTGGCTTATGCTCTAAGATTAAGAATTGACAAATGGGACCTCAAAAAATTGCAAAGCTTCTATAAGGCAAAGGACACTGTCAGTAGGACTAAGCATCAACCAACAGATTGGGAAAAGATCATTACCAATCCTACATCCGATAGAGGCCTAATATCCAATTTATACAAAGAATTCAAGAAATTAGACTCCAGACAACCAAATAACCCTATTAAAAATAGGGAACAGAGCTAAACAAAGAATTCTCAAGAGAGGAAATTCGATTGGGCGAGAAGCAACTTAAGAAATGCTCAACATTTTTAGTCATCAGGGAAATGTAAATCAAAACAACCCTGAGATATCACCTCATACCAGTCAGAATGCCTAAGATCAAAAACTCAGGTGATAGTAGATGTTGGCAAGGATGTGGAGAATGAGGAATACTCCTCCATTTTTGGTGGGATTTCAAGCTGGTACAACCACTCTGGAAATCATTCTGGGAGTTCCTCAAAAAATTGTACACAGAGTTACCTGAGGACCCAGCTATACCACTCCTGGGCATATACCCAGAAGATGCTCCAATGTATAACAAGAACATATGTTCCACTATGTTCATAACAGCCTTATTTATACTAGCCAGAAGCTGGAAAGAACCCAGATGTTCTTCACCAGAAGAATGGATACAAAAAAATGTGGTACATTTACACTATGAATTATTACTCAGCTATTAAAAGCAATGAATTTGAGAAATTCTTAGGTAAATGGATGGAACAAGAAAATATCATCCTGAGTGAGATAACCCAATCACAAAAGAACACACATGGCATTTACTCACTGATACGTGGATATTAGCCCAAAAGCCTGAAATAGCCAAGATTCAACTCACAGACCACATGAAGCTCATAAAGAAGGAAGACCAAGTGTGTATGCCTTGGTCTCACTTAGAAGGAGTAACAAAATTCTCAAGGGAGTAAATATGGAGACAAAGTGTGGGACAGAAACTGAAAAAGGGACTGTCTGAAGACCGTTTCTCCTGGGTATCCATCTCATGTGCAGTTACCAAAGGTAGATGTTGATGTGGATGTCAGGAAGAGCATGCTTGATAGGAGCCTGATATAGCTTGTCTCCTTAGAGGTCTATCAGATTCTGACATATTCAGATGCAGATGCTCACAGTTAACCATTGATCTGATCAAGGGGTTCCCAATGGAGGAGTTAGAGAGAAGACTGAAGGAGCTGAAAGGGTTTGTGACCCCAGAAGGAGAGCAACAATACCAACCAACTAGAGCTCCCCAGGGTCTAAACCACCAGCCTGGAAGCACATAGGGAAGGACCCATGACTCCATCTGTATACCTAGGGGAGGATGGCGTTTCCAGATATAGGTGGGAGAGGAGATCCTTGGTCCCATGAAGCCTGAGCATCGAGTGTGTGTGTGGGGGGGGAAATAGAGGGTAGAGGTGGGAGTGGGGGGAAAAAGGAAAAGAAAAGAAATCCAGGTTTATTTTATTTTCCTATAGGTTTATTTTTTTCTAATAAATATAGAAATCAGAGAGTCTAATGGATGATAACTATTCTCTATAAGTGCATCTGAATTATTACAAAGTAATACAACATGACATGTACTTCATTCTCAATATAGACTTCACAAACAAGGATATATTCAATGCCTTTTCATAATGAATTACAGCATGTAGCTTCCATAACAATACTCCTCATTGGCAATGTTCCATACACATTTTTCACATTTCACACATTACTCAATATTTTGCCTCTCGTGTCAAAACTGTAGTGAACATCCAAGTGAACATTTCCCTCATCTTATTTTCAATTCTTCATTCATAAATTCATTTAACAATCCTAAAAAAATTATTAACATTGATATATTTATGGACTTTTCTTAACTGTTTCCACAGTGAATGTGATACATGCTTATTCAAGTCATTTTCTCCATTAGGCATAAACTTTTAGTATAATATACCAAGTATATTTTGAGACACAGAAGCACTAAGTTTTCTTAGATTCACAGTACTGACATGAATAATTACCCATCTATTTAATTTTTAAATTACTTTCATATTTCCTATTTACATTTTTCATTCTACACCCACCTCTCAAATACTGTGAGTGCTTATTACTTCCCTCCCCCTTTACATTTTACAAAAATTATCAGGTTTAATTAATTTAACTAAAATTATTATACATTTAAAATATGTTTATTTATGTTTTAATATATTTATTCTAAGTCCACCAAACTAAATATTACATATGCTTTCAAGAATTATCCAAGTTACCTATAATCTTTTGTCTTAATTTATTGTTACTATTACAAAGGGACTTAACTTTTAAAGTAGAATCTAGAAATAGATCTAACAAAGGAGCTAGTAACAACAGTTCTTAGCATATTCCGAAAGGCTGCTATATCCTACTACAAACAAATCTGCTTTTCTATGTTCAATTCTGCTGTTTACAATATCCTAGGAAAGGAAATGGGCTAGGTGTCTGTCAATGGATACATGCATAATGAAAATAGTATACATATATAATGGAAGATTATTCATTTGTAAAGAAATGTAAAAATTATGAAAATCAGATGCAAATGGATGAGTATGAATGCAGTTATTGGTGAGATAATGAAGACCAAGAAAGAGAATAAACACTGCATATTTTCTCTCACTTTTGTTTGTGATCTTTTAATAGTTAGATATGTGTACTTAAAGGGAGAACTAGCATTTATAAAACTGGAAATGGACCATAGAGAACATTTCAAAGAAAGTAAAATGAAAAAAGATAATAAAGCAGGACATCTTAATGCGGTGAGTGATAGAAAAAGCAGGGTAGAGAAAAAATTTAGGGAGAAATATTGCATAAGAAAGATCTTACAAAAACCTACTACATTGGAAGTAACTATTATTTCATGGCACTTCTTCATGCTATTTTCTTCCTCAAACTCTGTGTAGGATTTTTGACAATTTCATTAATTTCACTAAAATTTATTAGATGGTTCATTCAATATCTTCAATATCTTCTCATTTAAATTATAAGTTTAATAAACCAAATCATTTATATTATTAATAAGCATAAAAATTATGTATAAACTGCTGTGTCCCTGATTGATCTATTTTGCTTGTTTCGAAGTGAACATTAAATAAATCAGACATGTATAAAGCTATTCATAATATACTTGAAAGATTAAGTTAATAACATATGCATCAATAGCAAAAGTTAAATGAAATTGTAGCAAACTAAAATTTTCCTGTACAGTAGAGGAAATAAACACAATAAAGAAAGATTATATACAATATGAGGAAGTACATGAAAATTGTATATTTAAATTTAAAATATATATGTATTTATATATGTATATACATATAATATACATATATGTATATTTTACTTAAAATATATTATATTTTATATATATAATATATATATATATATATATATATATATATATATATATTTTACTTAAAACACAATTACTTCTTTAGCATCCTTGCTTTCCCCCATCAAACTCTCCTGTCTTCTCCTTTCAGCCTTTCCCATGAAAACTACATTTCTGATAATAAGTTAACATTAAAAACATGAAAATTTCCCCTGTACCAATCTATTCGAGGCTATTTTCGACTTTATTTTCTATTATATTTAGTGTAGACTTTATTTTCTATTATATTTAGTGTAGGTTTTATGTTAAAGTCCTTGATCCACTTTGACTTGAGCTTTGTGCAAGGTGATAAATATGAATCACCTTGCATTCTTCTACATGCGGATCTCCAGTTGGAACAGCACCATTTGTTGTTTCTTTATTCCACTGTATGGTTTTGGCTTCTTTGTTAAAGATTAAGATACTTACAGCCAACTATTGGACTAAAAACTAGGATTTTCTGGAAGAGTGAGAGGAAGAATTGAAGGAGCTGAAGAGGAATGGCATCCCATAGAAAGACCAACAGTGTCAACTAACCTATATCTCTTGGAGCTCTCTGAGACTAAGCCACCAACCAAAGAACATATATAGGCTGGCCTAATGCCCTCTCCCCCTAACCCCCTTCACATGTGTAACAAAGGGCTACCTTGTCTGGTCTCAGTTGATAGGATACACATAATCTTGTACAGACTTGATGCACCAGTGAGGAGAGATGCCAGGGGGGAGCACCCTCTCAGAGGTTAAGGGGATGGGAATGGGGAATAGGGGATGGGGATGAACTCTGTTGAGATGGACAGAGGGGGGCAATATTTGGGATGTAAATAAATAAAATAATTAATTAAAAAGCATATATAAAAACATCAGTCCACTCATTAATATGAATGTAAATAATCTAATTGATGTATGGAGAAAGTATTTGTACAGATAATTCTCCAAAGTTGGAAAAGAAATGAACAACAGATATATGAAAAATATTAGATACCTTTACTATTATCATAAAGGCTATATATATATATATATATATATATATATATATATATATATATATGACACAATTTTATATAATGTCATATTTGTTTAAATAAGTACTATTAATGATGAAAGACAACAAACAAACAATATTGGCAAGAATGTGGAATAAAATATTTTCTACAATATTGGCTGAAAAGAAAATTATTGCAGTACAATTAATTTAGAAGAAATGAGGGGTCTCAAAACTTAAACAGTAATTATATGGTTGAAAATTATTGAACAGGTGATCTGAAATGACCTCATAAATAATATATAATAAATAAATTTAGATGCATTTTGGGGTTTTTCAGTAATATTTAACAAGAAATAAAAACACTGAAAAAAAAATTGTGATAATTGATAATCCTCACTAGTTCTGAAATGTCAACTATATATGTAAAATATTCTCAGTTTTAGTTGCTAATTTAAAATTAAACCAATTTATACAGCATTTTATTTCTTCTGAAGTTTCATTTCTTTCTCATTAATTTCTTAGCTGCAAGTCATGTTTTATGAAACTGCACTTTTATATTTTTAAAACTTTTTTCTTTTGCAGTTCTATATATCTAAAATGTTAATCAGTGCTGTCCTAGTGGAATTAAGACAGTATACACTTTAAAGTTATGCTTGAAAAAATAGCATCTCTATTTAATATAGTTCAATATATTCAAAATAAATCCTGCTGGATAAAATGCAAAATGGAACAAAAACACACAGAAACACACATACATATGGATATATATTAAACAAAATGAAGTATGTATTTATATAAATATAAATACAAAGAAGCTTAAAATAAAGTGAATATTACTATTATAAAGACTCTTTGTTGCCTTCTCAAAACAGATTATTTATTCTAAGGATATAATTTAAGAACTTTATTTATCAATCACAGCAGAATAATCCTTTGAAAGAAACTGGAGTAAGCTATCTTGAAGAGGAGGAGAGAATCAGTAGAGTGTGAAATTTATAAAAGATTTATGAATACTCACGCATTGGATAACATATTCAGAATGATAGGTAACTTTAACAAGCCACACCATATCTCCCTTTTAGGAAATTTCTTCCCAGGATCCTCTAAAATTGCTCGAAATGGTAATGTCAACATGCAGTGTAAAGGATAGTCTCATGAAGTTGGTATTTTTGAGGTTGAAGGCTTTCTTATCTAGTATATATTTATGTGAAAAATTCTCTAGCACCTTATATTTGAATGTAGATAAGACAACTTACTCATAAAAGGAAATTCTGATTGAACACGGGAAAACATAGATACAGATGCAGTTTCTTTAGTTATTTGAGTCTAATTTTTGAGACTGATCCCATGGTTGAGTAGATAAATACATTTTGTTGTCCCAGGGTTAGTGTATTATTATTTTAACATTTGATGTTTCATACTGAAAACTGGGGCCAAGATCTTGCAGTTGTTTGTCAGGGCAAACATTTCAATATAGGGCTGGAACTATTTTCTAGAATCTGTTTCTTCTAGATCGGCTTTTCATTTCTTCATTCTAAGATTACCAATTACAAAAGAATGAATAGAATGAATGAAAAAAAAAAGCACTCACAGTTTATATTTCTTGGATAATATTTTCTGTTGATAACTGTATATGTGGCATATATAATTTTTAAATAATTAAATAAAAACTTATGATATAAAAGTGGCTAATTATTTGATAAAAAGGCCTATTTTTAAGACCCTAATGAGGATTCTTTGGTACTTTGCATTATGGTGAATATAAGGATAATCACATATTAGTTATTCATAATATAATAAGCAAACAATATATAATAAAACTCATTAAGCAAATAAAATAACCAATAAGACAGTAGTTACAGATTGGATTAGGCTAAGAATAGAATTCTAGGTTGTTATTTCAACAAAAGATTTGTTCAATAAAAAACTGTAAAATAGATAAGATAAAGTGCCTGTGTAAACATTAATCACCTAATTATGGAAGTAATAATAAGAGTTCCAGATTTAAAAGTTTGAAAGAGAGATGTGTAAAAAATAAAGACCATAAGAAAACAAAAGATAAACAGCAGGAGTCATACTAAAGTACTTAATAATCAACCAAATAACTGTAAGTAAGAAGTTATCACTGTTTAAAAAATACAACATAAACATGATAAGCAGAACAAGGGAGGTATAGGTGGTGACCATTGGGAATCCAAACTGCAAATGACTTCCTTGACATAAAAGCAAAAGCACCTGCTGAAAAATGAATAGTTGCAACTAGAATCCTTGGCAAATTTCTGATTAAATTTCAGAAGTATAATGTAAATTATATTCCAATACTTTTGCAAACTGCTGCTAGAAGAAAAGGGTGTCATATCGCATAGTATGTTTAAGTATCTCCTATGAGGTAAGTGTCCCTATATATATATATGGTTGGGATATATATATATCAGAATTCAGTAAGTTAGAGTTCGGTAAAGTTTGTATGTGAAAATATTTTCCCATTTTGACTTGTTGCTTTTATAAAGTTTTTATTTAAAATATTTAAATAAAATATATTTTAATAGTATTCTTTAATATCCCCCATCTTATAGATCCGCTGACCCCTACACACCCAGTTTCATGGTTTTTCTCTCGTTCTCTCAAACCAAAACAAAAAAAAACTCAAAGCAACCACTGAAACAATACTAAAATACATAAACAGAAGTCAAAGTCAGCACACAGAAACAACAAAACCAAAAAACTCTCATAAAGTTCATTTTGAGTTGGCCAGCTATTTCTAGGAATGAATCCTTTTGTGAAATATGAATGATATTTCCACTGAGACAACATGGGAGAAATCTGGATTTTCTATTATCAGCTGGCATCATTTAAAAGATCCTCTTAGTTAGGCATGAGGCTTTGCGTCTACTCCTCCTTCTCAGTGCTGCCAATATTTTTTGGTCCGAACTTGTACAGATATTATGCATGACTTCATGCTTTATGTAAATTCATATGTGCATCAATCCTATTGTGTCTGAAAGATGTTGTCTTTGGAGTCAACTACCACGTCTCACTCTTCCACACTCTTTTTCAGTCTTGAACAAAAGTGTTTGAGGAAGACGACTCATTCGGTACTGGATGCGCCATGGTCTGTCACTTAGCACATTGTCCAGTTGTGGATCTCTGTGTTAGTTCCTGAATACTGTAAAAAGAGCTTCTTTGATGAGAGTTGAGTGACTCAGCAACATGTCATTAGGAGTAATTTTATTGCTATATTTCTTTAGTAGAAAATAGTACTAGGCTTCTCCCTAGGGCCCATGACCTACTTTGTCTCAGATACTTGACCAGTTAGTAGTGTTGGTTATGGGTTCCATCTCATTAAGTAGGACCTAAATCTAATAAAGTACTGGTTGGTCACTCCCATAATATTTTTGCCACCATTGCACTAACAGACCTTACAGGGATGCCACTGTTATAGGTCTTAGGGTTTGCTACTGTGTAATATTGATGATTGTTTTTCTTCTCCAGTAGTGTTCAGAGTAATCTCCAGTATCAGGAACACTTGCCAGCAGATGTGAAACTCCTAGCCGAGCACCATCTCTAACTCTCCATGTTTGCTGATGTATGTAAGCATTCCTGCAATGATATAGCCTTACAATCAGGTTGTGGGATATAATTGTCTTAGCCTGTCATGCTTTGAGGGATCAAAGAGACCGCTTTGGATAACAACTCAGCAAGATTTAAGCCATTCTGGATACTAGAAGATTTATTTGGTGGCAGAGGATGTCAAATTAAAGAATTGTCCTATTATTTGGTGATTCCATTTAAATTGATTTTATATATGTCTGTATTTTTTAAATGTCCACAGTAAGAAATTTCCATGTAGCTTTACAAAAGGCATTTAGTGTTAGTTATCATTCCCAAGATTCCCTGCTTTACCCTACCCTTCCATTTCATTCCACTGTATTGTAAATATTTATTGCCACAAACTTATTTTTTAACTGATAAAAGTGTTCTATAAATAAAGGAACATTTCCATTATTATGCTGTTTTATTGAGAATATAGTTTGTTAGTGGTTTGTTTGGTTGGTTTATTTCCATATCTATATGAATTTACGAATTTTAGGTCTCCCATTGGTTTCTAATTCTATCTTCTTGTGGCCAGTGAGGATGTTTTGAATGATTTCTGTCTTTCAAAAATATCTACTGAAATTGAATTTGTGTTTTCATCAACTACTTCTTTAGGAAAATGTCTTATCTAAACTTTGTAGGAGTGCTGCGCTATTATAGTTGGTAAAGTGTTTTGTGCATTTTCTTATGTATTAGGTGTGAAAGAATAATAATAATATTGTGCAAATTTACTTTATTTTATCTTGAATTACTTTTTTCTATTATATTATATATTCATTTCTATTATTTTATTTTTCTGTCATATGTTATATCCCAAATTCAGTTTCTGCTCCACATCTCCTTTCCATTCAATCCTCCTCCATTCCATTCAGACAGGGATTCCAGGAATATAAAAAGAACAAAAACCAAAAAAACAAAAAACGTATCAAGTTGTAATAAGTCTAGGTTTCTTTCCTCATATGAAGGCTCAAAAATACAACCCAGTAGGAAGGAAGGGATCACAAAAGCAGGCAAAAAATTCAGAAACAGCCTTTCTCCTACTGGTAAGAGTACCACAGGAAGACTAAACTACACAACCATAACATATATGCAAAAGGCTAAGGTCAGACCAATGTAAGCTCCCTGTTGGTTCAGTCTCTGTGACCCCATATAGCCTTAGGTTTGTTTGTTCATTTTGTGAGTTTTCTTGTGGTTTACTTGACTCCTCTGGGTGTTTCCTCTCCATCTTCCGTAAGATGCCCCTAGATTGGCCTAATATTTGTCTTTGGGCCTATGCATATGCTTATATTGTTTACAGAATGAAATCTCTCTGATAATGATTATTGTAGGATCCTGTCTATGAGCATAAGAGAATATTATCAGGAATTATTTCATTAACTTTTTTGTTTATATGTTTTTGTTTTTATTTTAGCCAGTTAAGTTTGTTTCTTTTATAGGTCTGTGAGCTATCCAGTATCTGGTTCATGGTGCTCCAGGCAGTATTATGGGTGGTATCTCTCTTTTCCCATGTGTCAAAAGCTGGACCAGTCATTAGTTGGCCACTTCCACAATTAATGCATGACCTCTACACCAGCATATTTTATAGGTAGGGCAAATTGTAGGTCAAAGGTTTTGTGGCTGGGCAGGTGTTCAAATTCCTCCATCAGAAGTCATGCCTGGTTACAGGAGATGGTCCATTCAGACTCCTTATTCTCTGTTGCTAGGAGTCTTGGTTTGGGTCACCCTCATAGATTCTTAGGAGTTTCCACTGCTATTGGAGTGGAGCTTATCCATCACATGGCTCCCAATTCCAATTGTCTGTTCCAGAACACTGTTCCTCTAACCTCCCCTAAAGTAAACTCTACTATTCCCTTCCCTACCTGTATCCAGTCTACAGACATTTATCTTATTTCCTCTCCAAAGGGAAATTTCTCCTTGGGTATTATTTCTTATTACCTCTCTTTCTCTGTGAATTGTGGCAGGATTATCCTTTATTTTACTGTTAATAACCACTTATATTTGACAACATATGTTTATCTTTCTCCTTCTTGATTAAATCACTCGGGATGATTTTTTTCTAGGTCCATCCATTTTACTGTACATTTAATATTCTACTTTATAAGTGTACCTTGTTTTTTGTATCCATTCTTCTGTTGAGGAACATCTAGGTTTTTTTTTTTCTAATGTCTGAGTATTACAAATAAAGCTGCTAAAGACATATTTGAGCAAGTGTCTGTGATCAAGGGAGATTTTTCATCTTCTGATGTTTTCTTCAATTTCCTTCTATAAGTACTTGAAGTTCTCATGATATAGATCTTTCCCTTGTCTTGCTTGGTTAGAGTTGCCCCAAGATATTTTCTAATGTTTGGGTATATTGTGAAGAATGTCATTTCTCTGTTTTCTTTCTCACTTTTTAAAATTATTTTTATATATGATAAATACTAATTTTTGAGTTAATCTTGTATCTAGTCATTTTGCTGATGATGTTTATCAACTGTAGGAATTTTCTCATAGAATTTTTGGTGTTGCTAATGTGTACTATCTTATAATTAGCAAATACCAGTGCTTTGACTTTTTCCTTTCCCATTTGTATCTAATTGGTCTTCTTTAGTTGTGTTATTGCTCTTGCTTGAACACCAAATACTACCTTTAATAGATATGGAGATAGTGAATATTCTAGTTTTGTTTCTGAATTTAGTGGAATTATTTTGAGTTTCGCTACACTTAGTTTGATGTTAGCTACAGACTTTCTGGATATTGCTTTATTATGTTTAGGTATGTCCCTCATATACGGGATCTTTCCATGTCTTTCATCATGAAATTGTGTTGGAATTTGTCAGACTCTTTTGACATATAATGAGATGATTGTGTGTGTGTGTGTGTGTGTGTGTGTGTTTTCTTTCTGTGTGTTTATATGATGGATTATATTGACAGATTTTGTATGTTGAACCATTCTCCCTTCTTTATGATGAAGCCTATTTGATCATGGTGGATGACCTTTTAGATGTGTTCTTGCATTTGGTTTAAGTATTTTATTGAGTAATTTTACATCATTGTTCTTGAGGGAAAACTGTCTTAAATTGTCCTCCTTTGTTGAGTTTTTGTGTTATTTGGTTAATCAGAGTGACAGTAGCTTCACAAAATGAATTTGCCAATTTTCCTTCTGTTTTCAATTTGTAGAATAATTTGAGAAGTATTGATATTAGATCTTTTTTGAAACTCTTAGAATTCTGTTAAAACTCTCTCCCTATTTTTATGTTTGTTTTCTTTGTTTTGTTCATTTGTTTGTGTGTTGGGAGACTTTTAATGACTGCTCTATTTCCATTGAAGTTATAGGAATATTGATATTTTTTAAATCCAGTTTTGATTTAAATTTGGCTTTGGTATCTATAAAAAAACACTGCCCATTTCTTTATTATTTTACAATTTTGTGGTTACAGGTTTTTCAAATATCACCAAATGATCCATCTCATTACTTGGTATCTGTTGCTATGTTCTCCTGGGCATTTCTGACTTTGGTGATTTGAATATTCTTTGTCTTTTAGTTAGTTAAGGATTTGTCTATCTTGTTGATTTTATCAAAGACAGACTCTTGGTTTCATTGATTCTTCATATTGTTCTCTTTGTTTCTATTTTATTGATTTCAGCCCTCAGTTTAATTATTTCTTTCTTTTACTCATCCTAGGTGGATTTGCTTGTTTTTGTTCTAGGAATTTCAGGTAAGCTGTACAGTGACTAGTATGAGATATCTGCAAATTCTTTTTGGAAGCCACTTAATGCTATGAGCTTGCCTCTTAGCACTTCTTTCATTATTCTTCATGTGTTGGGGTATGTTGACCATTCATTTTTATTTAATTTTAGGAAGTTTTACATCTTTCTTTATTCCTTGACCCAATAGTCATTCAGTAGAGAGTTGTTCAGTTTCCATGAGTTTGTAGGCTCGTTCTTGCTTCTGTTGTTGAAATTCAGCTTTATTCCAAGATTGTCTGCTAAGATATAGAGTATTATTTCAATTTTCTTGTATCTAGTGACCAAATATTTGTTCAATATTGAAGGTAGTTTTATGAGGTGCTGAGAATAATATATATTCTTTGTGATTTTATAAAATGTTTTCTAGATATCTTTTAGGTCTCTTTAAGTCATAAATTCTGTTAGCTCCATTAGTTCTCTGTTTAATTTAACTGTCCCATTTGTGACAGTGAAGATGTTTAGAATCTTGCTGGATTTTTTTCCTTAATGAATATGAAGTATCCTTCCCTATCCCTTTTGTTTAATTTTACTCAGAAGTCTATTTTTTAGATATTAAAATAGTTATACCAGCTAGTTTCTTGAGTTCATTTGCTTGGAAGTTCTGTTTCCAATTCTGACACAGATGGAATGTTTCTCTTTGGTGCTGAGGTGTGTTTCTAATATGCAACAGAAGGACGGATCCATTTTCAGATCTATCCTGTTAGCCTGTATGTTTTATTAGGGAATTGAATACACTAATATTGAGAAACATTAAAGACCTGTGATTATTAATTCCTGTTACTTTGGTGTTGGTTGTGGTGATGGTACTGTGTATGTTCTTACATATTTGTGTGTGTGTTTGTGTATGTATGTATGTTTCCTTTTAGTACTCTCTTTAGGGCTGGATTTGAGGATAGTTTAAATTTGTTAATGGACATCCTGTTTTCTTCACATCGATTGATTGTTTTGCTATGTATAGAATTTTTAGCTGACATGTATGATCTATAAGGTTCTTCCAGATATTTTTCCAAGCCTTTCAGGCTTAGAGTCTCTGTTGAGAAATCAGGTGTAATTCCAATAGATCTATCTTTGTATGTTACTTGAATTTTTTCCATTGTATCTTTTAATATTCTTTGTTTAGTATATGTAATATTGTGACTGTTATGTGGTCACAGATTTTCTTTTCTTGTCCAATATTCTTGGTGTTCTGTAAGTTACTTGTACAACTACAGGCATATTTTTCTTAAGGTTAGGAAATTTTTCTTCCATGTTGTTGTTAAAAAATATTTCCGAGTAGGGTTTTTTTTTCTTATTTTTCATTTTTTTGCATATTTTATTGGTTATTTTATTTATTTACATTTCAAATGATATCCCCTTCCCAATTTCTTTCCAGAACCCCCCTAATACCCCCCCAATCCCCTGCCCCTATGAGGGTGCTCCCCCACCTGCCCACTCACTCCCACCTCAGTGCCCTAGCATTCCACTATGCTGAGTCATCAAGATTCCACAGGATCAAGGTGCTCTCCTCCCATTGCTGCAAAATAAGGCAAACTTCTTCTACATATCCAGCTGGATTCATGGTTCCCACACCCCCATGTGGTTCCCCCAACCCCCTGTGGTTGGTGGTTTAGTCCATGGAAGCTTTAGGGTACCTGGTTTCTTGATATTGTGGTTCTTTCTATGGGGATGCAAATGCCTTCAGTTCCTTTAGTACTTCCCCTAACTCCTCCATTGAGGTCCCCATGCTCAGTCCAATGGTTAGCTCCATGCAGATGTATCTGCATCTGTATTGATCAGGCCTTAGAAGCTCTTCCAGAGCCTAACCAATGCAGATTTTTCTCTTTCTGTATTCCTGTTATTTTTAGATTTGGTCTTTCCATAGTGTCCTCAGTTTCTTGAATGTTCTGTGTCAGGAGTTTTTTCTTTGTTTGTTGGTTGGTTGGTTGGTTTTGGATTTAACAATTTTTTTGACCTCTGAGTTAGTGTCTCCTAATTTATCTTCTAAGATTGAGACTCTCTCTTCCATCTCTTGTATTCTGCTGGTGATTTATCTGTAGTTCCTGTTTATTTATCAAGGTTTTCCATTTCCAGAATATCTTCCATTTCTGTATGTGTGGTTTGGGATTTTTAAAAAATTGCTTCTATTTCCATTTTGGGGTCTTGTTGTTTCCCTAACTTTTGTGTTTGTTTTGTCTTGGCTCTCTTTGCTTTAAGTCCTTAGGGTTTTTTTCATTTCTTTCCAGTGTGTGTGTGTGTGTGTGTGTGTGTGTGTGTGTGTGTGTGTTTTCTTGCATTTCTTTAATAAATTAATCTTTTTCCTCTTTCAGGGCCTCTATCATCTTCATAAAATTAGTTTTAAAGTCATTCTCTTGTGCTTCCGCTGTGTTAGAGTATACAGGGCTTGCTACAGTAGGGATAACTGGGTTCTGGTAATGCCATAAAGACCTGGTTATTGTGTTTTTAAGCTGCCCTTTACAAATCTATGTTTTGGTCAATTATAGGCTTAGGTGCCATTTTCTGAGTTTAATTTTGTAGGATGAATGTTTTTCTGCTTGTTTTCTGTTGTTTTGTTTGTTTGTTTGATTTTGTTTTTGTTTGTTTGTTCTGTCTTTTGGCCAGAATGACAGGCAGGTCTTCTTACCTAGGAGCATGTCTCAGTTGGGATTTTGGTAGTCTGTGTGACTTCTGTGTTTTTGGATGTGAGTGACTTCTCCAGGATTCTGGAATTCCAAAGACTTGTGGCCTGTACATTCCAGGAACCAACACAGACTCTTGTAGAGTAGGAGTCCTCTAAGGGTTTTAAGTGTTTGTGTGGCCTCTGAGGTCCTGGATGCCACTAAGACCTATAAAGTTCCAGGAACTGACTTGGATTATTGGGTTTGGGGTATAGGAGAGTAGGCTTCTTAGGGAGTTGTGGGGTAGATTATGGAGAAGAGTGGAAGGGGTACTATTGGAGTAGTTAAGAGGGCTTTAAGAATAAGTTGGATATCTAAGGTTGAGAGCAGTCGTACCTGAGGTTCCAAGTACTGACATTGCCCCTAGTAGAGTGTCGGGCTGTGGAAGGATATCCTGGTTCTTGGGTTGTGTGGGTTCTGCCATGCCCCCAGAACACAGGCTCCTGACACGAGGTCTAATCTCCATTCAACTTGCACCCTTCAGTCACGTAGAGGATATGATTGACAGGTCTCCACCTCCAGAGATTAAAATATTAATGAGTTACCTAAAGGCCGGAGGCGTAGCTAATTAAGCTATTCCCTTCCCTCTTCCCCCTCCCTATAAAAGCCAGGGGAGCCTGGCTTTTTGGGGGGAGTGTGAACCATTATACCCATTCACCACACCACGGACAATAAAAGCTTTAGAAAACTCCTGGACTCCACTTGTTGCCTGGGACTGCACCTTTCTGAGGCAGCTGCTGGCCTGCCCACATGGCTGCATGAATGTGGGACCCTCCACCAGTGGTGTGGGAAGCCCGCCCGGGACCGACTGCCAGACCTCCTTGGGACCCCACCGCCGGCCACTCCTCTCCAGGTTTCTTCCCACAGTAGAGCAGTGAGCATTTCCTGGAGTTGCGAGCTGTTTTGCACTTCTAATCATTATTAAATATAGATATTAAGGAATAGACAACATATTAAATATTGTTCTGCCTGCAACAGCCTGCACAGGTGAGTGCCTTGTGGTCCCCTAAGCCCCATTTTCTAGCTATGGGCTTGCTATGGGATTCTGAAATCTTGAAGGACCCCAAGAGTATACTGCCTACCTATAGAAACCATCAGGTGCCCCCAAATTAACCAGCCTGACCTATCCATTCCTAGTCAGATTCACGTACCATTCCAGCTGGGTCCAATTGAAAACATGGCCGACAGAGTAGGATTCACAGAAGACACAGTAGGAAGAATGGGGACTGTTCAGTTTACAGCCATCAGAGTCCAGTACCCTGACTTCCATTTTCTGGCCCATAGCTCCTACCACCTTTCTGAGAAATCCTGCTGCCATTACTATCTTCCAACCAACATCAGGGAAAACCAGACTTCTAAAGGACCGCGTAAGAATATATAAAATAAAAACCCAGGAAATATTGTACCAATAGAGCCCAGCTATCCTGCTACAACAAACCTGGGATATCCTAATGAAACTGAAGCAAAAGAAGACGGTCTTAATTCCAATGTTATAAAGAAAATAGAGGCTATTAAAGAGGAAATGAATAAATCTATTATGGGAATCCAGGAGAATACATTCAAACAGATTGAGACATTAAAAGAGGAAGCAAATAAATATAATGGATGCACGAAAATACAGTCAAACAGGTGAAAGGTATGGATAAAACTGTCAAAAGAATCTTAGATTAGTGTGTCAAGGACTGATGAGTATTCTCTTACTAAGCGGAAGATTGCTTTCTTGGTATTTTCTCATAAAGTGGAGGGAGATATGGATAGAGGAAACATGGAAGGATCAAGGAAAAGAATGAAGGGTGAAGAAAAGGGATGGAGAGAGACAGATAGATGGATATCCTTTCTGAACACAAATGTCTTCATGAAGACCCATGCTTATATCACCTAAATGTAATTATTTCCCATAAATGATACCTCTGAGTAGAAGCACATCAGAGTAAGGCTTCAATATATGATTTCATTTAAGAAAAGAACAGAGTAATTTCCAACTGTAACATGGCAATAATAATATATTATGGGAATATCAAATACAGAGTATATGGTATTTTGCTGAAAATTAAATTAATGTTGTAAATCATTTACAATGCTGACTATAAAGATGCGTGTGAAGATCATATAGTTATACTAATTACTGTGAAGCTGCATTTGTTGTTGTTCTCTGAGTACCTTGTAATGAGTCTCTCATTCCTAACATGAAAAGCAATATTGAGGTGTCGCTGTTGAAAGCAATATTCATAAGCTATAATTTCTCATGATTTTCCACATTAGCCAACAAAACAGCTAGCACAATAATAAGGCCTCTTTTATTTTATGTTAGTTAATTGATTGCTTTGGAATTTAATAATGGAGATAAAAAAATAAAGGTACTGTGACTCCAATCCTATTTTATCTTAAAATAAAGAGTTTGGGTATAGAAAGGGAAGCAAATCATGTTCCAGAAAACACTAGTAACAAAAACAGTTCTCAGGTGAGCTAAAAGCTTTAATTTTCTCAAGGCATTTGGCATCTACCATCCACTTCCATGCACTTCCCTGACCCTTAAATGAGAAGTGAACTGGGAAAGTGCTGCTGCTGATAAACAAAGAAGCAGTGAAAAGAAATAAGCTCGTTTAAACAGTTTAAGATTACTCATTTATTTATCTTTTTTACTAATTGTTTTCATTTTATCTAAGCACATTAAACCTCACAATGGACAGGAGTTGAAAAAATAAGAAAAATATATGTTAAGCATGTAGCAACATATACTTACATATATGTCTACAGATTTCTATCCATACACCTACAAACACAGACATATTTATTTCATTAAATTTATATTTAACAAATTTTATAAAAATAAAACAGATTCTACAAAAACACTTGTAATATAGACACAAACATTTCCTAAAAAAAAATCTATAAAGAGTATTTGTCAAAAATCATTTTCTTGCTATTGTTATAATTGGTAAGATTGCGTATGTATTCTTTACTGTACAACCACCAACTAGATTCTTAAAGTTTTTAATTAGTATTTGTACACGTATGTGTGTGTGTGTGTGTGTGTCTGTGTGTGTGTGTGTGTGTGTGTGTGTGTGTTTATAAGCATATGTAACATAGTCCACAGAGGCTACAAGAGGGCATTAGATATGAAGACTCTGGAGTCCCTTGCAGTTGTGAACCACCATCTAGGTGCTGGGAGACAATTCATTTTATTTCATACCCTTGGTTCTTTTTAGAATAGAAACAAAAGAGACAGAAGTTATCAAATTATTAACAACAAATTACTTGTCCAGATTTCTAAGGAATAACATTCACTTTTATGATCACCTTTGGTACATGACTCCTATATTCACAGTCATTACATTTTGAACTTTTCTGTGACTTTTAAGCAAGATATCTGTGTTTAAAAATTTTCCTTCCCTTAATTATATTTACAATTTAATCATCAGAACATTTTACCAATTGTTATGAATGATTTTTCATTAAGAAGCATAAATACTCTATGAAATAGGTTCTCACTTCACTTTTTTAGCTGTCAGAATTCATCACTGATGAACTATGAGTTATTTGGTTAGGTTATACTAGAAGATAAGAGAATTAAAGCATAGGAGGAAACTGGGAAAGGCAGGATAGGGTTGTGATCCACCAATAATGGATGTAAGGCAATCATCGAGATCTTAGTCTGGAGTCAAACATTTACTCACGTCTTAACTCTGTCATAATCACATGAAATATGATTCATAGTTAAAATACTAAAGGTGATTACTTTGTTAATTTAGTAGAACTTTTTGATAATAATGTTATTAGTTTGTATGTTGCTGGGTATTTGTCCATTCATGTGTGCCTAGGTACAGGCAGAAGCCAGGTGTCACTTTTATCTGTCATTGTTCAGGTTCCATCCTCTGTGTGCTTTGAAACAGTGTTACTCACCATCCTGGAACTCACCAAATAGATTTGACAGGTTTGATACTTAGGGACTCTTCTAATTCTGTCTGTACAGAACTAATTATAAGTACATTCAGCTGCACTCTTTCTTTCTTTCTTTCTTTCTTTCTTTCTTTCTTTCTTTCTTTCTTTGATTGTTTGCTTATTTTATTTTGCAAACCTTGATTTTACTAAAATTGAGACACTCCTCCCCACTCCCTCGATAATTTTTTGTCTTGTACTAAAAATAAGCCTGAAGGGCAAGAACATTTTAAACAAACTGTTTTCCTCCATGCATGATAGGCACACACATTAATGTTTCATAACATTTTCCCTCTCCCAGTCCTTGGTGGCTTAGGGGAACTGGAACTACAACCAGGATTCTTTGGCATGTTCAAGCTAAGCCTTCGATTCCTTTGCTGTGCAATTAAAACATGAATTGCTCTAGGTTTATCTTTTTCTCTTGAATACGTGCTTCTTGAAGGCTAACCTCAATTAAAATATGAGCAACAAGCTTTATGTTCACTCGTTATTTAAGATACCAGTTTGAGTTTTGCTTAATCAGATAAAACAATAAATTGATAATATTTCTATGGGATTTTTAAATAATCAAATTTAGCTTACTATTTAATCAGTTCATTGAGAAAATCTTTCTATAAAGTCTGTATAACCATTTAAATTTTTTTTTACTCCAAAGTTTTCCTGTATTATATTATCAATTTCACTTCTTTGCATAGAAGTTCTCGAGGATCCTTTCTACATCCTCTCCCACCAAACTCGACACCTTTACATTTCTCTCACTTTAGAAAACAAAACAAAACAAAAATGCCAAAACAAACCAAAGCAAATAAATGAAAGCAAACAGAACTAACCATAATTACTTTTTTGAAAAGGAAAGAGGAATCTCCCAATACACAAACACAAATAAAAGAATAAAAAAACCTACAACATACAAATAAAATGTCCAATAAGACAAAAAGAGCACACACAAAGCAATATGACACACAAAAAAAATCTACAAAACCGGAATTAAGATAGTTCTGTTTTGGCCATCTACTGTTGGGCATGAGGCTTCACTTAATACTGGTTATACACTCAGTGATATTCCTTTGCAAGTTGGGAGATAGCTACGTGGTTAGTAATGGGAAGTCGGCTCCACATCCCCCTTGCAGTGCTGAGATTCTGTCCAGCTTTAACTTGTGCGGACCATGTGCATGCTGCCATAATCTATGTGAGTTAAATGGGCATCAGTCATGTCATGTCTGAAAAATACTGTTTCCTTGGCATCCTTTCTGGCTCTTAAAATCCTCTTTTATATAGCTTCTTGGGCCCTAAGGGGAAAGATTTGATAAAGAAATCTCATTTAGAAATAAGTATTCCAAAATATGCCACTTTATGCACATTGTCCAGTTGTGAGTTGCTGTGTTACTTTCTCATCTACTCTAAAAGGAAGCCTGAACAAGGCACTGAGTATAACTATGAATATAACAGAATAACATCAGGAATCAGTGTGTTTCTTCAGTTTTATATTAGTATTTGGTTTTCCGATAGGGTCATGTCCTATCTATTCTCCATGACCATACCAGCAGTGTCAGGTATGGGCACTACCTCATGGAATGGACCTTTAACCAGTCGCAGGATGGTTGGTTACTTCCACATTATTTGTGCTAGAATTTCACCTCCTACATGCTGTTGTAGATCAGAGTTTATAACTGTATTGGCAGTTATCTTTACTTCTGGAAGTGTGCAGAGTACCTTCTATTGCCTTGAGCACAAATAATTATGGATGGAAGACTTGTTTAGGAACCAAATTGATTTCTTCATGTTGATTGAGATGTGTAAGATTTGTTTTTTGTTTTTGCTTTTTTAAGGAGTAGATTTCTTACCATTTGTTCATTAGTTTCTGGAGAGCCACTAATATCATTGGCAACATCTTGCAATATTTATGGTTTCCATGCCTCTCCATTCAATGACTCCACCATATGTAAACTATTCATGACACTGGTGGTTTCACTTGGTGGGAAAAAATGTGTCTAATTAGGGTATTATCTCTATCTCCTGTTATTTAGTTACTGGTGTATAGTTCTCTCTCTCTTTCTCTCTCTCTCTCTTGCTCTCTCTCTTGCTCTTGCTCTCTCTTTCAACACACACACACACACACACACACACACACACACACACACACAGTAGGTATCTATATGACCATTTAAATGGCCCTTAGTTCTTCTTGAATTTTCCTGTATTTCTTTGTTACCCAACTGTATTTTTGAACTTTTTATTGATTCTTTGTGAATTTTACATCATGCACCCTAATCCCCCTCATCTGCACACCCTTTCATTGTACCATCATCTACTTTTTTCAACCTCCCCTGTAAACGCAAATTAAAAAAAAAAAAGAAAGCATACAACAACAACAAAAAATAAAAAACAAACAAAAAATAACAAAAAAAAATTGTTTTGGAATCTACAGTATGTCATGTTACACTGCATACCATTTTGTCCACACATTTTTACTTGTAAATGACTACCTTGTAATGACTCATTGAGTAATTGGTTTCAGGCCTCTGGCTTCTGCTACAATATCATCACCAGATCCTCACCAGGGCTTGTCTCTGATAGTCTGTTGCCTTTTACCTTGGAGATCCTGCACCTTTGGATCTTGGGTACCAACCTCTTCACAAACTCCAGCAGTTCCTAGATTCAGTAGTTTAGGGTTAGTGGTGCTTCTGGGAGCCACGGAAGAGCTGAGAACAGAGTGGGGGGCCGCGGGCTGGATTTAGCCCTTGCCTGGGGGAGAAGGGGAAGAGCTCCACCCGGATCTTGTGAGAATAGTCCTTGGCTTGGCGGTGGTGGTGAGTTTGAGAGGCTTTCTACAGATTAGACTGCAACTCTTTAGGCAAAAGCCTTCTTCATTGCTCCCCAGAGCAGATCCTGATGAAAGGAGGCAATCCATGGTTTTGTTTCTTTGTTTTTTAAAAGATTTATTTATTTATTTTATCTATGTGAGCACACTGTAGCTGTCTTCAGACACACCAGATGAAGGCATCAGATCCTATTACAGATCGTTGTAAGCCACCATATAATTGTTGGGAGTTGAACTCAGGACATCTGGAAAAATAACCAGTCCTTTTAACCCCTAAGCCATTAAGACATTTATTATCTCTCTACCACATACATGTACTTCTTAGTGGCTCCCATTGCAGCTGCAAGCAGACCATGAGGAGTAGGCAGGCCTCTGTATGCCTGGCTGCCTACTCCTCATGGAAGCAGACAGTTATGTTTACTCTACTCTTAGCCCCACCACCTTTAATCCTTCCATTCCAATCTCCTTCCTTGTTTCCCAATAACTGCATACAATTTTTCACTTTGGGGGATTCTTTCTACCCCTTAATTCCTTACTCTTTACCCAATTTTGTGTTTATATGGGTTGTAGCACACCTATTAAAGCCTAAAAAATAATACACATATAAGAAATAACATACAGTGTTTTCTATTTGGTCTATAGTATCTTTTTCAGGACAATTTTTCTTTAGCCCCACCCATTTACTTGTGAATTTCATAATTTCACTTTTTTAACAGCTGAATTATATTTCATTTTGTAAATATACCATGTTTTCATTATGTATCAATTGATGGACATCCAGACTGTTTATAATTTCTGACTGTTATTAATAGATCAGCAATAAACACTTACATGCAAGTACCTCTGCCATAGAACACAGAGTTCTTTGAAAAAGGTCTAAGTGTGTTTTAGCTGAATCTTCTATATATCTGTTTGCAGTTTCCTGAAGAAGTTCGACATAGTGATACTACAAGTTTGGATTCCTATCAGCAATGAATGAATGTTCCCTTCAACCACATCCTCAACAGCAGGAGCTGTCACTTGTTTTATTGAGCTTGGCCAATCTTAGCTGAATAAGATAAAATCTCAATATAGTTTTGATTTGTATTTCTCAGTTTGTTAGGAGCCATCTAGGATAAGCTAAAGACCTCAGGTGACATTACTGAATATGACCCATAACATCTGTATGAGTATAATGGGTAAGCTATAAATTGCAGTACCTTCAGAGATCTCACCTCAGGAGTGATTCTTTTTGCTGATATGTCTTTTACTTTCACTGTTAAACAGTATAACAATCCATGGGCATTAGCCAATCCTCTTGGACAGATTTTCTATAGATCAGTGGTGATCTACTCTCTTGTAGTAAAGGTACGTAGACAAATTGATGATTTCATAATTCTTAATAATGATTTTCCTAAATTTATAAATAATTTTGAACCATCTATAGAAAAAGCTCCAACTAGAGTTCTGTAAACCTTCATGTGCCATCAGCTAATTACATGAAGATAGAAACCAGACTTGAAACAAATTTATGATCAGAGCAAATATTCTTTCTAAGCTAGCTGTAAAACCTTTATCTGATAACTAAAGGTCATTTACTAGAAATAGACAATTTATTGTAGGTGCAAAGACAGAAGATAAAGTATCTATATAAAACTTCAAAACTTTTGAAGTTTTAATATTTATTTGCGGATCTCTGCTTATATCTCTATAAGCTGCTATATGCAATTTTTAGAAGATAATTGTGCTAGGTTCCTGTCTGAAAGCAAAACAGGGTATAAATAATAGGATTGGTCAGGGATTGTTTCTTGACCATAGGGTGGGTGTCATGTTGGGCCAGTCATTGTTAAGCCATTCCCTCAGTTTATGCTCCATCATTTTCCATGCACATCTAGTCAGCAGAGCACACTTTGGGGCTAAGGGTTGGTGTGTAGGTTTGTGTCCTCACCCTTCTACTGGGACTCCTGTCTGGCTACAGGAAGTGGCCACTTCAGGATCTATATCCTCTACTGCTAGAAGTCTCAGCTAGAGTCACCAAATAAATTCTGTGGATCCTTCCCCAAGCCAGGTTTCTGACACATATTAGTGATGTGCCCTGTCCTGAAAATTGGTAATTTCCATTCTTCTTCCAGTCCTCTCTTCCTGGCTCTGCCTGTGCAAAAAGAAAGCCACAGTGGTCTAGCGGCTGAGTCACAGGGAAGTCAGGCCACAATAGACACGAGGGTGTCCATGGGTTTCCAAGAGTTTATTGTTCATGAATGTAGATGGTCTGGGTGCACCCCACCCCCTAAACTCAGGGCAGACCTGAGTTAAATAGGGAAGAAGAAAGGGGGAGGGGCAGGGGAAGAATGCTTAATTGGCTAAGCTTTCTGACCTTCAGGTACTTCATTAGTATATGAATCTCTCTAGGGCCTGAGGCCTGTAGTCACACCCTCTACCTGTGCTCTTTGGGTGAGGCTGCATTGCCCTGGGCGTGGCTGAACAGTGTAGGTCAATGGAGTTAGGTGCCTGGATTCTGGGAGTGCTGTGGAATAGATGCCCATCTCTCACAGGCAATGGATACCTGTTGGGTCTCCGGGCTATTTCTAGCCAGTGCTTCACCAAAACCAAGACCACTTTCACGGCCCTACACTGCCCACACCTGTTACCTCTGCTGCCTTTGTTTCCCTCCCAGTCCTATCTCCTCTCCAGTTCCCTCCATCCATCCAACTCCTATGACTATTTTCTTTCCCCTTTTAGGTGAGATTAAGTATCTGCATTTGGCCCATGCTTGTTATTTAAGCTTGTTAGAGTTTGGGATTTTAGTGTGGGTATTCTTTAGTTTAAGGGCATAAAGGAGTACATATCATGCATGTCCTTGTGAATCTGGATTACCTCACTCAGCATATGTTGTATTTTTGTCCATTTGCTTGCAGATTTCATGATGTTCTTTTTTAAATAGCTGAGTAGTATTATATAGTGTCAATGAACTACATGTTTTTAACCATTTTTCAGGATATCTGGGTTGAGGGATATCTGGGTTATTTCTAGTTTCTGGCTATTATGAATAGAGCTGCTATGAGAATAGTTGAGCAAGTATCATTATAGTATGTTTCAATATCTTTTGGGTATATGTCCATTGAGTGGTATAGCTGAGTATTGAAGTAGAACATTTCCCATCTTTCTAAGAAACCACAAAATTGATTTCCATATTTGAACAAGTTTGCACTCCCACTAACCAGGGAGGAATATTCTGCTCCAAATCCTTGCTTGTGTGTGTTGTCTTTTGAGTTTTTTATCTTATTTATTCTGATGGGTATAAGGTGGAATTTCAGAGTCATTCTGATTGGTATTGGCCTGATGACTAAAAGCATAAGACATTTCTTTAACCCAGTAAAGCTAAAACAATCCTGCACAATGAAAGAACTTCTGGAGGTATCACCAACCCTGATTTCAAGCTCTATCTTTGAGCAATAATAATAAAAACTGCATGGTATTAGTATAAGATAGACAAGTTATCAATGGAATCAAATCAGAGACCCAGAAATAAACTCACACAGCTACAGACAGCTACAGACAGTAGAGTTTTGACAAATAAGCCAAGCTACACTGAAGAAAAAAGAAAGCATCTTCAACAAATGGTTCTGGTCTACCTGCCTGTCTACTTGTTGAAGAATGCAATTAGATCTATATTTATCTACTTTCCCAAAACTCAAGTCCAAGTGGATCAAAGACTTCAACATAAAACCAGACACTCTAAATATAATCACGGACCGAGCGGGAAATAGTTTTGAACACATTGGTACATGAGACAACTTCCTAAGCAGAAAATCAATACCTCAGGAACTAAAATAAAAATTAATAAATAGGACCTCATAAGGAGAGAGAGAGGGAGGGAGAGAATGAGAGAGAGAGACAGAAAGAGACAGAGGGAGACAGAGAGAGAAAATGAAGGGAAAATCATTTATTTTCCATGTGAGAATTTGCCTAAAGATAAATAAATAAATAAATAAATAAATAAATAATAAATAAATAAATGCTTTAAAACATAGAAATTAACTCTCTATCAGATGTGCAATTGGAAATGATATTTTTTTTGGTCTGTAGGCTCTTGTGTTTTCTGATTAAAGGTACTCTTTATTGTTTTGCTCTGTACTTTTGCTATTGGTGACCCGTTTAGAATAGTTTCCTGTTCTAATGAGCTCAAGAAAATCCTCCACATTATTTCTATCTGATTCAGGGTACCTGACCTTATGATGAAGTTCTTGTTCCATTTAGTATTAAGTTTTGTGCAAAGTGAGTTCAGATACCCTGAAAAGGAGCTTTTAAAGTATGTCCTTTCGCATCTCTTGATTTCCTTAAGTGTCTGTTGTATTGTCTCCTTTTCATTTGTTCTTTTATTAATTTGTATATATTTCTCTTCATACTTTCATTAATTTGGCTAAAGGTTTATTAATCTCATTAATTTTCTCAAAGAACCAACCCTTCATTTAATAGATTCATTGTATTTTTAGTTATTGTTTGTTTGTTCTGTTTTAATGAATTCATCCCTTAGTTTTACTATTTCTTGACATCTATTTTTTTAGTGTTATTTCTTGTTCTTTTCCCAAAAATCTTTCAGTGTCCCATTACAATATTAATATGAAATCTTTCCTTTTCTTAAACAAAAGCTCTTAATGTTATAGACCTTCTTTTAAGAACAGCATTCATTGTGTCCTATGGTTTAAGCATTGTGCATTCATTTTCATTCAATTCTAATGTTTTTAATCAGCTTTGTAAATGGGTTCTTGATACCTAACAAACATTGTCACAGTTACCTGGAAAGTTCTTTTTCAAATTGAACCACATATACAGTCTCATATTTATGGATAGTCATTCTCTTCTCATCTGTTACTTATAACTTGTTTTTTGCTTTGTCTGTTAGGATAGGATAAACATAAATGTCAGAGTTGTTCCAAGAGAGGAACGGGAGAGGAAATAATGCCACTGAAAACAATAAAATGCTTTTCAGTCACTTTTTCTAATTTCTAGTTATAAATTGGATGAGATAATATCTTATAATAAAGGAACCATTCACTTTAAAGAGCTCCTATTTATCTGGATTATACATTTAGTTTGAATTGGAAAATATCAAAGCATCTCTCAAAAGGCAATTAAAATATTGACTTCAGAAAGCTCCAGGGCTGAGGAAATGGAGCCAGTGTGAAGTTTCTCTTTTCTGGCAGCTGGAAATGTAGTGTGATTAGTTGTGACACTTTGAAAGGTGTGAATGGATTCAGAAGAACAGCATAATGGACACAGATTGCATTTTGAATTAACTGCCAACTGGTTATAAAATCAAGACGGATCAACAGCTTTATTTACCTTTCATTCTTTTATAGACCACAGATGAATGGAAATCTTCAGTAATATACTTAAGAGGTAAATAGGCATTGGAATATAAAACAGATATTAACATTTCAGGGAATGAATGAATTTTTAAAAATTAAAATAATTATTATTCTTCTTCTTCCTTCTCTTCCTCCTCCTCCTCCTCCTCCTCCTCCTCCTCCTCCTCCTCCTCCTCCTCCTCCTCCTCCTCCTCCTCCTCCTCCTCCTCCTCCTCCTCCTCCTCCTCCTCCTCCTCCTCTTCTTCTTCTTCTTCTTCTTCTTCTTCTTCTTCTTCTTCTTCTCCTCCTCCTTCTCTTCCTCCTCCTCCTCCTTCTCTTCCTCCTCTTCCTTCTCCTCCTCCTTCTCCTTTTTTCTCTTTCTTCTTCCTTCTTTCCCCTCTCACTTTCTCTCTTTCTTTCACTCTTTCTTTAAAAACAATTTAAATAGTGGGAATCAGGTGGACCCAGAGTAAAATCAAGTGGTTTGATGTTTAATCTAAGATGTTTCTTCCACTAGCAATCTAATTTTAGCTGTTTACAAAGAGAAAGCATATTGCTCCACAATATAGAAATTTAAACTGATATTGACTTGAAAAGGTATCTAGAAGTAGATTACATAAATGATGCTGGAATTTATAAAATCAAGACTATTAAAATTCTGGATTTCCTGATGAATAAAATTCTTTCTGTGTGTGTTTTTTGCTTTCCCATGTGATTGACACAGTTTTCAATTATAGTTACCCAGGTAAATACTATGGCTGCTGGAATATTTAATGAAATGTCAGAGCTGCCAACTTAGCTGGCCATAATGTCCATGATGACAGAAGAACAATCACAAAACATCAACATCAGATAAGGCAAGTCTCTGCTTTTAATGTTTAAAAAACTACAAAATCTTTTAGTAGACCTGACAATGGCCCAAAGGAAACATATTATAATGTGCCACTCATTTCCCTTTTGACTAACATAAACAATTGGTTCTTCTTTATCAATTATGGATTTGTGCCAAAATATTTGACTCTTTCTAGTTACATTTTAATAATATCAAGGCTGGAGAGATAGCTCAAAGGGTAAAAGACTTGCTATTCTTGCAGAATACCCAAGTCTGGTTCACAGTACCCATTTGATGGCTTACCAGAAGGCCTGTAATTCCAGTACTTGGAGGTAAGATGCACTCTTCTGACTTATACACTTAGGCACAAACACATATTCAGAAAATAAAATATATTTAAAATGTTACTGCTCCACCTATTTAGAGAATCACCTCCACTTTCTGTCAACTTTCAAACCAATGAAAACTCCTAATTGTTGGTACTTTCTTAAAATTATTTAAAACATAATGAATGTTGTAACTTACCTTTATTGATAAAAGGCATACAGAATTTTAAAGTATAGAACGTCTTCAGAGATCCTAGATGGTATCACTGTATTAAATTTTTATGGACAATAACTCATTGATCCATGTTCTAGTCCCCAAAAGATAACATTGACTTTATCTTTATTGAGCTATAGTTGTATATCTGTAAACAATCTTACAAAACATAATTGCCCAGAATCTCTATATTAGACACACAGCTTTACTGTTTAAAACATCTGCTAAAAAATCACAGTTGATTGACAGACCCAACAGCTATATTCTTTATGTACCACTTTGTTTTATCAAGACCATATTTCTTTCAGTTGCTTCTAAACAACAACAGAGTAGAAGTGTACTGGTCCAACCTGTTCCTGACGCTCAGAATTTCTCTGATAGATACAACTCAAGGATTCTCTTCCAGAGTGAAAAGTCTTTGAACTGGCATGTGACATTCGTACACAAACTTCTTTCTTTTTGCCATTTCATTAAACTTTCCTACCTATATAGAGGTGCTTAGACTATTTTTCTCTCTCATTTATCAACCATTATCCTATGTACATGTTATGCATCTAATTGCATGTAAAGATTGTTTCTTGAAGGATTGGGAGTCAATTATTGTTCAAGCATAAGCAGAGTTGGAAATTTTATGCTGGAACTTATTCTGCTGCTTCTAATGGTTTCCATTTTTAGTTAGAGCCTTAGAACACTTTAACTGTTGAATGTAATAGGAATATTTTAAATTATCAAAAGACAAAAATATAACTAATATAGTTATGAACATTCTTAAAAAGTATATAGGGGTATACATTTTTTTTGTCATATTAGAAATGCAGATGTCTCTAATTGATCACCCCATTTTACACCTAGGACGTAAGTTTTGCTCCTGTCTCTCTAATTTGTGTGGGAATTGTCCATTTATATATATGTATGTATTCTGTGTCTCTGAATAGAAATCTTTTTTGTTATGTAGTAAATTTTTCATCTTTCAGGATTCATAACACTTATTGAAGAAGCAGTACTTTTACATACATAGGGTTACTTAGAGAACACTTTCCATTCTTCCAGAGTGATATGATTGTCACTTTAGGTTGGAAGTCACTAATTTTCATATTTTGTCTGCTAGATAGTATGGCCTCTGTCATCAATATATTCTTTTTTAAATCTCATAGCAGAATGCATTGTGTTCCGTTGTTGACAAAAGCTGTTAAATGAGTGATCTCAAGAATGACTATATGTCCATCAATGGTGCCGATTCATTCTGAAATGCATATTGTTGCATGTTCTAAATCATGTGAAAGTCTGATGATGTATTATTAGTGCATGTTTGTAGAAGTCACAGAAAATCCTAGAATTAGATCTTCTCTCTTTTCTCCTCTCTTCTCCTCTTCTTTCCCCTCTACTCTCCTTTTCATTTTCTTTCTAACCGCACCTCATATGAAAGAACCAAGAGCTTGTAAATAATAGAGAAATTGTGTATCCAGCCACAAATGTAGATTCATTGCTTTCTTTTGTATATGGGAGTGTGTATGTTGTCATTGTGAACCTGTAGAGATTAGAAGACAACTTGTAGGGGTCAGCTCTTCCTTCCAACATGTAGGGATAAAACTGTTGTCTTCAGGCTTGGCATCAAGATCAAGCACTTTTACTTGCTGGACCATTGTGTTAGACCGTTAATGTAGAGATCTATAAGGCAGACTTCAGAGGCTTGACCTCAATAGATGTTTCAGGTGAATGTAATTATTCTACTTGGGTTTTCTGTACTTAGTAAAATGGTCATGTTTAGTATAACTAGTGAGGTATTGAAAGTATAGAATTCAGCCTGTAGTTCATAAGAAACAAATTAAACATTTGAAAATTAAACTAATAGAATAATGAAAGCATATTAGTCTGTGACAGTTTCTAATACACTATTTTATAACTATTGATTTTTATCTACAGAAAAAATACAGAAACTTTATATAGGAATTGTAGAGAGAATTTCTTGTGAACTGTGAGGAAGCAGCATCACCTGTCAGTAAACTGGCCTATGAGCTAAGAGTGGAAAGAGAAGATCCAAGTTCTGGTAGGGAAGGGACATTCTGGAATAGAGTCAGGCAAGGGAGAAATTTACTCTGAACTCTGAGGAGACAGATGCATGAAACTAACAAGAGGTAACTAGCTATGTGGCACTCATAGTATCGAATAAATTGGTTATTTAAATTATGAGCTACCCAGAGAACAAGCTGGATATTCACACAGCTTCTCTGTCATTTCTATAGTTTTGAAAGCTGCCATCTCTGAAATTTCTGCATACTTAGGCAATATTTATTCCTCTTCAAATTTCTAGTGAGTTTGAAGACTAAATAGTTATAGTCTAGCAATTGAGCTTATGTTGTTTAGGATTAAAATAATCATTTTGAGGTCTAAGAAGTTGTTTTATGTTGATGATGCAAGTTATGACAGAAATTAATTTAGGCACAGAACTCTATACTCTGCAAGACAAGAAAGATAGTAGAATATTTTCTTCAAGGTTGCCAAATACATTATCAACTAGACATTATAAATGTAATCTTACTTGATAGATTTCATAATAATAATATTAATAATAATAATAATAATAATAATAATAATAATTTACAGTTTAGTATTGAAAAAGAAAGAGTGTTTTATTGAACTAAAAGGGAGAAAGGTAGAGAGATTCTTTTGTATTCTCTATGGAAGCCTCTCTATAGAAAGTTCATCGGTCAATATGGTGAGGCAGGAAATAATGGGGACAGGGTTTCTTGTAGGAAGAAAGGAACTACAGGATAAAGTCAATAATATCAAGGAATTTGCCCTGAACTCTGTGGAAACAGACACATGAAATTAAAAAGAGGGAACCAGTCTTGTTGTACTTATAAACTAGAATAAAGGGGTTAATTAAATTAGGACCTACTCAGTGAACAAGCTTAAGCTTATGGCTTAGGCCTTTATTCATACATAATTGTCAGAGTCTTTATTTGGGCAACTGGTATGCAGGTAGAAGCCTGTGATTATAGGGTATAGGGAACACACACATACATATACATACATACATACACACACACACACACACATACACATGCATGCACACATGCATGCACACATGCATGTGCACACACACACACACACACACACACACACACACATTTACCTATATTTAGTAAGCAGGAGATTAAATGCAGTTTCCAGATTTATATAGAAACAGTTCTTTCTTATCTGTAGGATCCAGTAGAGACAATTAACTTGTTTTAAAGGACAATAAATCTTCATTGAGATGATTCCTGATACTGGGAAAATTCTATTCTGGTTAACAGCATATCCAATGAAGTCGTATTTTATCCACAAATGCCACAGGAATAGCTAGATCAAGATGGACTGTGGCTCAATTGACTACACTCATATTGTGTGAAGGTGAAGCAAAAAGTTATTATAATGTCACTTTAGTGAAAAATAATACAAATTTTCTCATGACAGTAAAAAGCATCAATCAAGCTTCTTATTCAAAAATGAGCTTGGAGCTATCTGAAGTCCCAAACATATTTATTCATTAATTTCAGCAACTGTCAAAGGTTTCTGATTGTCTAGAAATTGTGAATGCCACAGTGCTGAATCTAGTTGAGATGCTTTGTAAAGTAGCTGGAAGTGTAGGCCTCTTCACCTTATTCAAGCACTGTTAGCTCCTTCTACACAAATGTCCCTCTGAAATTCAATGGACTCATGACTGAGCTAGCTGACTTCACTCAATAAGGAATTAATTCAAATGGTGCCTAATGAAATTTTAAAGGAAAAATGACTCTAGTGATATAAACTCTTTTACACTAGTTCCTTAATTTCCTTCCAATAATTCTAAATTTTGTATTGTTGTTCTTATAAAATTCTACATATTAGAAAGATGAGACTTCTCATACTGTACTAATTTTTATGGTTAAGAATCTCCCCTCTGGAAAGGCTCCTTCATTGCTGGC
This sequence comes from Arvicanthis niloticus, assembly GCF_011762505.2. Classification (NCBI taxonomy): domain Eukaryota; kingdom Metazoa; phylum Chordata; class Mammalia; order Rodentia; family Muridae; genus Arvicanthis; species Arvicanthis niloticus. Next base: position 16,099,322 of record NC_047666.1, read on the forward strand.
ACTCCCACTTTGAAAATCAATTTGGCAGTTTCTCAGAAAACTGGAAATATTCTACTTCAAAACCAAGCTATATCACTCCTGTGCCTGTACTCAAAATATCATCCACTATACCACAGAGACACTTGCTCAATGATGTTCATACAGGTTTTGTTCTCAACATTCAAAAACTGGAAACAACCTAGATGTCCCTCAACAGATGAATGGATAAAGAAAATGTGATACATCTACATAATAAAATATTATTCAGCTATTAAAAACAAATAAATCATGAATTTTGCAAATATATGGAACTTGAGCATATCACCATGGTTAAACAATACCCTAAAGGACATAGATGGTATACCCTCACTTATAAGTATATATTAGCCATAAAATACAGGAGACCCACACTACACTCTACAGACCCAAAGAAGTTAAACAAGAAGAAAAGGCCCAAGCAAGGATGCTTGAATCTCATTTAGAAGTGTGAATTAAAATAGTTGTAGGAGGCAGATGGAAAAAAGAAACAGGGTGGGAGAGGAGATGGGGATGGGAATCAGGGATACCAGTGGAGGGCTCTACACTTTCAGAGGAGAAAGAGAGAAGGAGTGGTTGGGGGTAGGGGGGCTGAGGGAGAGGGGACCAGCAGGAGAGAGCACTATATGAATGTAAAGTGAATTGAAAAAAAATACAAAAAAAAAAAAAAAATCTGCTCCCTCCGGACTCTTGTCAAACACTTTGCCTTGTCTTGCAATTGTTTGTTTGTTTGTTTGTTTATTGTATATTATTTATTAAGTTTTCTTAATTTAATTCACTGTATATTGTTAATTAATGTTTTCTTTATTTAATTTATTGTGATTCTTATATGTGTTGTTAATTTTTCATATCTTAATTCTTTGCTGTTTTGAGACTTTATTTTTAATTATAATATCTTACATATTTTCCCCAAAATACCAGTTTTATTGTGGTAGGAATTGGATAATTTTATTTTCTTGTTTATTTGGTTCAAAATGTCTTCAAATTTTTTTGTGTGAATTCCTATTCCAATCACAAGTTAGATTTCACAAATTTTCTAAGAAATATATATGATGTTTTTCAGATATATTTCCTTAATAACATTGAAGTCAATTTTAATGTACTGGGAGAACATTCCTCTTTGTTTTTCAACTTTTTTTATTTTATTAATTTACATTTCGAACATTTCATCCCTCTCAGTCCCCCTTGCACAATTCCTCATCCCATTCCTCTTCCATCCCTTCCCCACCAGGCCTTCCTCTTCCCTGGGCCCTCAAGTGTTTAAAGGTTTAAGCACATCTCCCACTAAGGCCTGATGAAGCAGACCTCTGCTATATTTGTACCAGAGGCCTTGGACTGGCCTGTGTATGCTCCTGGTTGGTGGCTCAGTCTCATGGAGCTTCCTGGGGTCTCTGTAAGTTGAGACTGCTGGTCTTCTTATGGGGTTGCTCTTTCCTTCAGTTTCTTCAGTCCTTCACCTAATCAAAACATAGGGGTCTCAGACTTCAGTTCAATGGTTGAGGTAAGTATCTGCTTCTGTCTTAGTCAGCTGCTGGTAAGGCCTCTCAGGGGACAGCCATGCTAGACTCCAATCTGTAAATACATCATAGCATTAGTCAGGCCTTGATGCCCTCCCATGAGATGGATCCCAAGTTGGGCTGCTCATTGCACCACCTTTCAGTCTCTTCTACATTTTTGTCCCTGCAGTTCTTTGAGGCAGGAACAGTTTTGGGTCAAAAATTTTGACTGTGGGTTAGGAAACCTGTCCCTCTACTTGAAGACCTGTGTATATACTGAAGGTAGATTCTTCGTGTTCCTTCTTTCCAGTGTTGGATATTTTGGCTAAGGCTACCCCTATTAAGTCCTTAGAGTCTTTCACTTCCCTGGTCTCTGGTATTTTCTAGAGTGCTCCCCACCTCTTACCTACCCCCATTGCTGTTTTTCTCCATTCATTCTCTTGGCCCTCTAAGCTTCTCTCCTGTGCCCATTCTCCATACCTAATCTTGTTTTTCTTTACTCTTCCCTCCCCTCTCCCATCTTAATCACACTTTTGAGTTTCTATAGACTTCTATTCTGTCACTCAGTGTTCTTCTGTTGCATGTTAAACATGACAGTAGATCAAATAACCATTATATTATTGATATTTAAGATGTTTTGCACATTTAATTTGTGTCAAAGAAGGAACTTAGCATTCTATCTTTTGTATTATTATTTTAAGTAAATTTGCTTAGGTACAAAAACACTGGTCCATCTCATAAAGGGAAGATATAGAAGCTGTAAAATGATTACAACTAAGTCTATCTGAGTGAACAAGAGTATATAAAATGTTATTAACAGTGATCAAAGAATATTCCAGATTTAGTTTTATTATTGTTAGCACATACTTTTATGCATTATTTTACCTTTTACATATATATATGTATATATATATAATATATATGTATATATATACATATATATATTATATATATATACAGTAAAAAAATAAAACTCCCAATTACAAAACATGAAAACAATGAAAAGATTTTATCACTTATAGCATTTTAATAATTTGCTTCAAGTTACTTTTATGATGATTGCTGAATGATTCTTATTTTTTTTTTGACAAAACATCCAGGCCATCTGGGACACTATAAAAAGACAAAATCAAAGAATAATAAGAATAGAAGGAGAAAAATCCCAGCTCAAATGTTGCTAAAATATTTTCAACAAAACCATACAAGGAATTTTTCCTATTTTTCCTAAATTTTCCATCTCAAAAAGGAGATACTTATATAGATACAAGAAACATACAGAACAACAACTAGATTGAAGAAGGAAAACAATCCTTTTATCACATCCTAATCAAACCAAAAAAAAAAAAAAAAACCCATAAAGAACAAAAGAAGAATATTGCAAGTTGTTAAAAGCAAGGGAAAAAGACCAAGTAACATATTAAAAGGCAGACATATTAGAATTATACCTGACTTCTCTGTGGAGGCTCTTAAAGAAAGAAGTGCTTAGACAGTTGTACTACAGGCTCCAAGAAACCACAGATCCCAGTTCAGATTCTATACCCAGCAACTTTCAATCATTATAGATGAAGAAAATAAGATATTTCCTGATGTAGTAAAATTTAAGAAATAAATATCTATATATCCATTACCACAGAAGACACTAGAAAGAAAACTCCAACAGAAGGAGGTTAATGATACCCATGAAAACACAGGAAATAAACATTCTCATATTAACAAAATCCACATAGCTCAAGCACATACACAAATACACACATGAATGTGCATACACATGCACATACACGCGTGCGTGCACGCACACACACACACACACACACACACACACACACACACACTACCATCACCACCACTACCACCACCAAAATAACATGATCTATAATAATTGGGATTGGTAATTCTCAGTATGCATAGTCTCAATTCCCTAATAAGAAAAAACTTAATATTAGAATGTAAGCATAAATAAGGTCAGTCACTGTGCTACATCCATAAAACACACTTCATTATCAAGTATAAAAATTATCTACAAGTAAATGTTTCCAAGAGGATTCTAAGCAAATAAGGACCTAAGACGTACGCTAATGTAGCTATTTTAGGATCTAACAAAGTAGACTTCAAACTGATTAAATCAAAAAAGTTTGGGAAGAACACTACATACACACCAGTACTATTTCTAAGCAATAAGAGAGAATACAGTGAGAGCATTCCAAGACAAAGAAACATTTCCATGGTAACACAAATATAACAAAGAAACAAAAAAAAATTATCTTGAAACCTACAAATGAAAATGTCTGGCTTAATAAAACTCTCTGACTTGATAGATAATTCCTGAATGTCAGAAATGACTACAAAATAGGGAAGAAAGAAAATGGATAGAGGGAGCCTTTAAGAGTAAGAGGGAACATGTATAGATGAGGATAGAAGGGTATTGGATATATAGGAGTGAATGGTAATATGCATAAGGTAGGAGAGGGAAAATTCACTCTGAATATACTGGACATGAATGAGAAGCAAAATAAGAGTTATTTTAAAATTAAAATAGCAAAAAATAAAAAAGGAATAAAATTGCTAGGCACAAAAAAATGTGTACAAAAGGGAAACGTATAGAGAAAGAAACGAGGATGAGAGAATGTGAAAGTATGCTGTTACAAGCATGGATAGTTTTATAGATGTTACACACAGCCAAGAATGGAATCAGACAATCTGAGAACATATTGGAAGAATACCATCACAATAAATATCATGGAATAGAAACAAATGTCAAATTTAGAGTAGAACATTAAAATTAATATAAGAAATGAAAAGAATAAATGTGCACAAAGATATCATATTTGCAAGGCAGAAAATCAAGGGCATTTTTGTAGTGGACAGGGATACGGTAGGAGAGACACAAGTCTCTAGAGAATAACAATAGTAATAAGTTTCATAGACTCCTTTTCAGATACTATGCAAGGAAAAAGAGAAAGCAGAAAGTGTAAGAAGATAAATGTGGTAATATAGCCACAATGGCTTACAGTTTAATACATAGTAACCTTCATCATTAAAGTGGCAAAATTAAAATGGTGGGTTTTTCCTATAATCTTAATTACATTAAACTTTGCTCCTCTCTATCTTTTCCACTCTCAATATTTCTCCTTCCAAGTTCAAAGTCATGTGCTCTATTACTTCACCCTGTATCCCATAATATGGAGTAAGTCATCAGCAATAATACCTAGCTGTAAGTCTTGTGAACTACAATAATGACTTACTAGGCAAGATACGTCCTATCATTCAATATTGCTATATAGATGACCAATTGCTTTCTGGTTAGTTTCTGTATACAAACTGCAGGTGATTGGGCCCATTAACACTTTTCCATAAAAGGTGAAGGACATTAGCTTCATCAGGCTCCCACAACTCTTCAGGACCTGCCAAATGACACTTGGGGAATGTGTGTCATTTGTCATTTCTTCATAAACACTGCTCAATTACATTTGCTCCCCACTGAAGCTAGTTGAAGAAACTTGAATTTACTCAGTGAAACCCACATATAACAGAAGGAATGAATGGTAGAGTGGTGTTGAGATAAATGATTACAGTGAAAGAGAAACGGGCATGAGAGACAAATGGGTGAAAATAACTAAGATTCATTTATTTTCCCCCTTTTCTCCCTCTCCTTCTGTATTAACATAACATCTCCTTCAACAATTAAAATTTCAAACAGTTGAAAACAAGACTCAACAATGCTAAAAATGAAGACAAAATACATAAACAAATTAATGGAGAGAAAATATAAAAACACAAAAATGAACTTACTTAAATAAAAGGAAAATTATTTAGATGAGAAAGCCAGAACTATAGAACAGAAGAAAGAACAGTGAAAATGTAAACAAATAATAAAATAGTACGAATAGTCAACTGTAAGGTAATTACAAATAATAAAACAGTGTAGTGTCATTAAGAGTAGGCACATATTAGTTTTGGATATGTAAGTGCTATTTTATCAACATTTACACTTTTCAATCAAAACTTGGATTTAATATAAATTATCCATTTGTATCAAATGCATAATTAAAATCACAACCCAAAAGAACTGTGAGATTATCAGATATGCTATTCCCATCTCATAACTTCATCTAGATTCTGAGTCCAAAGCAGAGAAACACCATCATGAAATTTATTCATGGCCAACACAGGGCTGAGGCTAAAGTGACATGAACTCATTTCATCTGAATGGTAGCCCAGGTAAGTCAGAGACAAGAGGACTCCTTACCAGGATCTTTTAATTCAGCCTCTTTGGTCATATTTTTAACCATATTTTATAGTATATATTCTATATGTGAAATTTCTTTTGTTATTCAAGACAAGTTTGTATAAGAACATTGGCTCCATGATGGTCTCTTTTTCTAAAAAGAACATGTAAGAAGAGAAAATAACAGTGGTGCTATTTATGGTAATAAAGAGACTAGGCATATTCATTTTTAGAAAATACTTAGAACTTGTTACCACCTATTTGAGAAAATATTAAAGTTTGCCCATTGTGAAGGAGATGAAGTTGTTGAAGGCTGTATCTATGAGTTGAGGGAATAGGTGCATGACAACTGTGCTTATGATGTACAGAGCTTAATTTCATGCCCTAGCAATAAGCAATTATATACTTCTAGTGATCATAAAGGCAGCCTAAGTAAGAGGAGACTGAAATTGTATTTTCAGATGAAGTTCATAGTTTAGCAATTCTTTTATAATTTTTATTGTGTTTTTTTTCTCAGATCTATAATGCACACCCTTGTGTTTACTTCCTAGAGCCCCTGACCTGCCCTCCCACATATATCTAGTAATTAGTGTCAGAGAGAGGTAACCCGAAATTCCTATAGAAGTTGAACATATTTCCAAAACAGACATTATAGTGTAGTTACCATAATATTTTTCTCACTGAAGCCACAAGAACAAGTTAATGTCTGTCTCTTTTGAAAATAAGTGCATACCACATCACACCACACCATACTAGACTACCACATCATGCCACACCCTGACACCACAACACATTACCACACCACACACAGGGGCTGTTGAGACAGGAAAATTTGAATGAAAGCATCAAGAAAGAACAAACTGTGCTTGCTCTTCCATTCCCACATAGTCCTTTCTGTGGGATAGGGGATTGGTTTGGTTGTTTCCATGCTTTCAATTGTTCACCAAGATAATCAAGTCCATCTTTGAAATTGTTCTTAGTAGCTTGTCATGTAGCAGGATTGCAGACTCAAGAGTCTTAATCTGTGCTTAATCTGACCAATACATTACAACAGCAATAGTTTCTCTTTTTCCTTCAAAAGTATTTCTCCCACCATTGCAGTCTTGGGAGCTACAAGAGAACTCTTTTTTCTCTGAGTCTTTGTAGAGCAACTTTCCAGATGTGTCTTTTCTGACAAATTTGTTCCTAACTTGTTTGCTCTATAAGGTTCACAACTTAACATTTTTATTTCTGCTAAAGGCACAGCCTCACTTACTCTTTTATACCCATGTAGGAATTCATTGACTAATCCATTAAAGCTTTGTTGTTGTTGGGTCCTGGTAGTATTAAATTTGCCCATTTTAATTATATTCCAGAAGTAATATAGACCTCTTTCAAGTTGGAAAAATATAGCACCCCTTTACATATTATACAAATCAAAGGATTTTTTAAACTGTTCTCTTGAGTTTAAATGGGATATAATATCTCAATACTTTTGACAATTGGCACATAGAATGAATAAACAGTCCCATAAAGAAGCTTACTATTACAAATATTCTTTAAAAAGAATAAACATAGATGGAGAAACCAAGATAGTCCATGACAAAAACAAATTTACCTGATATCTTTCCACACATCCAGCCCTACAAAGGATAATAGATGGGAAGCTCCAACACAAGGAGGGAAGCTACACCCTAGAAAATGCAAGAAAGCAATCTTCTTTCAAAACACCAAAAGAAGAGCCAAGCAGACATAAGCCCACCTCTAACAACAAAAATAACAGGAAGCAACAAGCACTATTCCTAAATATCTCTTAGCATCAATGGACTCAATTCCCCAATAAAAGACATAAACTAACAAACCAGGTACCTAAAAAAGACCAAACATTTTGCTGCATACAGAAAAACAGCCTGAGATTCCACCTCACACCAGTCAGAAAGGCTAATTTAAAAAACTCAGGTAACAGCAGATGCTGGTGAGGATGTAAAGAAAGAATGAAACTCCCCCATTGCTGGTGGGATTGCAAGCTCTGGTGGTGTACAACCACTCTGGAAATCCTTCTGGTGGTTCCTCAGAAAATTGGGTATAGTACTACCAGCTATACCACTCTTGGGCATGCACTCAAAAGATGCAGCAACATGTAATAAGAACATATGCGCCACTGTTGTGGGAGATACTTAAAACGGCAGCGTTCAATCTGGCTTTTCTTAATCAGCCACCATGTTCCTGATTAGCCTAGGCCTGCAGCCAGGAGCAGAGGTGCCATACCTACGCTGCTGCTCAGAGGTGTGTAGCAATGAAGGATGGAGAGCTGGTGTTGGTGTTAGCAATCAGAAAGTCCCAGATGCCTAGAAATCAAAAGCCTCCCAGGACCCCACGGGGATGATATTAGCTGAAATACCCGACAAAGGGGAGGGAGAACCTGTCAAGATCATATAACGAGTTTAGGCATAGCCTAATCTCAAAATAGCTTCTTTTGATTTCTGATGGCTGGATGAATATAACAACATGAGTAGTCATACCTATCCTTATTCATCTAGTGAAAATAAATTTATTATTTTGTTTATTCTATGACAACCTGGAAATATATGTAGGGAAAAACTTGTCAGAAAATCTTTTATTTAAATCAGATTGCAAATAAGACCTGGATAATCTCCTAAAAAGATTAATGAAAATATAGTAAACTAATTTAACAGAGGAGAGAACCATCTGTCTGGCTAATGTAGCACCTACCAGCATGAAACCAGGAGGGAGGACCAGGTGACATTTTCAAAGAAAATTAGCTCAAGGTTGTAGAATTCAAAGCTTCATCTGTGATTTGGATTGTATTTATCAGACTGGCCTGTCTCTCAATTAACATACACATTTTCATCAGGAAATATGAGTTCACAAATAGAAGCAAGCTGGCAAAGAAAAATAGAACTTTCAGGAACAAATATGGGGTACATGATACCCCCATACAAAAAGGGGGAGTTTTGGCTTGGAATTCTCTGCCTATCAACATTCTCTCCGAGGTACCTTCCATCTGTCTTGGCAGGTATGTGGATAAAATTATCAGGACTTTATTAGCATATGTTTTACTTCCAGGATGTTTGTTTGTGGGGGGAAAAATTAATGTAGCATGCAACTTGCAATTAGTTTCTACACTGTTGATGACAGGTTCCATAAAATGCCTTGCATTGAAATATGGAAGCTAATAGAGATAATAAAACCTGCATATGCACAGCCTGCAAGTTAAAAAATTATACCAAATCAATAGGGTTTACCATATTAAATTTGTGGCTTTTGATAGAATTACTAAGATTTTTGTAATTGGTTTTCCATGTATTGACCTGATATGGTCAGCATCCCTGCATATAAATGTGCTCTGTCACTTATAGCTGTGGATTCTGAATGCATACATGAAATTTCAAGTATATCTTTTCATATGCTCCTGCAAATACTTTGAACTTGGTATGAAAGCATGCATTATTAAGACAGAGTCCATTTTCTGCTATACATGATTATGCATTAGAATTATTAAGAAAACATTTTAATAAATTGGTATTTCAAAGATCTGTCTTCTTAGCATGATTCATATTACCTGTGACATGCTAAACCAATTCTTGAGTTGGGTCTACAGAGCCATAGTTTTAACAGTTCCTCTTGTCAATATAAACAAAAGTACAGAATCACATCTAAGATATTTTTCATTCTCTAACTATGCATAATTCTTATTAAACAACATGTATGTGCATATGTTTGTTTTTGTAGGGCTATATTTATGTGAATGTATGAACCTGAGAAAGCTAGAAGAGCGATCACATACTCTGGAGATGGAGTCACACAGTACTGTAAACTGCCTAACCTGTGCTGAAATTGAAGTCAGGTCTTCTGGAAGAGCAACAAATGTTCTTAACTGGTTAGCCATTATGCCCTTCCTTAAAACATTACTAGATACATTGTTTTCATCTTTTTCATTTTCTTTTTACTTTTCTAAAACATTTCTGATCAAAACCTCCAAAAATGTGTAATCATTTTACTCATGGATGGATGAACAATATGTAAATCAAAAATTTTCAGGAGGCTTTGATATTAAAGAGTGAAAATATGGAAGTTACATGCTTACATTGTTGTATAGGATGTGTCTTGAACCCCTGCAGATTTAAATTAATTTTAGAATTAATTTCAAATATTCTGTGAAAAGACACCTATGATATTTATGACTGAGTAGGTTTTATCTGAATGCATAAATACATGTAGATAAAACCATCATAATTTGAACCCATGGATAGAAAGTACTTAATATATTGTTTTTCACACATAACATCTTATAGTGATGTTGTATAGATTATAAGGTATTGGGTTTGTACTTCATGATTTAATTTGTTAAATCATGCATAAATTTATAAGTATTTTGTTCTTTGTGAGGCTATTGAATTATTGCATGGTGTATTATTATGTTGCATTTTGAGAAGTGCTTAATCTCATTCATAGAATTTTGTTTCCAGTTCATTTGTTTTTCCTATTTAAAATTACTTTGACACTAGTTCTTAAAATCTTGGTGAACTTTCTTTGTTGATATTATAGTAATATGATTGTTAAATGTATAATGTTGGTTTTCTGTGTTTTGTATTTATATGCTTATTACAGGTGGTACTTGGGTCATCATCCATACATTGGAGACAGAGAAGAGCCCATGGCCACAAACTCACTCCTTCTACCATGTGGGATTCAGAAATCTCACACGGATCTTCAGGCTTGATGAGAAGTGCCTTGACCTACTGCAGCATCTCTCTCTCTCTCTCTCTCTCTCTCTCTCTCTCTCTCTCTCTCTCTCTCTCTCTTCTCTCTCTTTTTCTTTTTTCTTTCTTTCTATACCCTATCCAGAATCTGTGATATGATGTTAAAGTGAAATAAAATGTTTTGGGTCCTCGTTTTGGTGTAGTATTACCCCTAAATATTCTCTCACAAGTTTTTAACTCTTTCCTTTTTATTTCTAGTGCATTCTATTCTCATGATGAAGATTTGTTGAACTTTGTCAAAACTAATATTTTTCCCACATTCCGATTATATTGACATGATTATGGTGCTTTTGTCCTATTTTTGCTCTTAATATGATATTTAGCTTGATTTTTATATGTTAAACCTAATTGATATTTAGTGTTAAAGTAAATCCCACTGGTCATCTTATTTTCTTTTTTCTCATAACCTGTGTAACTCATTTGTCTGAAACTTTAAGATTTACAATTGTATATGTGAAGAGGCTATCTATAGGTAGTTTGTAGGTATCATTATTATCTATTTAGATTATGAGATAATAAAGGCCAAAGGAATTAGCATGTTCTCTCTCTTCAGATTATTTTCTTTCTTCTTTCTTTTAGCCTAAGATTTAGATTCCTGCCTGAAGTCCAGGAATCTGACATTAGGCTAAAACAAAGAATTAATTTCAGGCAGGAATCTAAATATTAGGGTAGAACAAAGAAGTAGGCTTCAGACATGAAAATGACTTTGTACTAGGACAGGGAAGTAGGCTCAGATATTTTGGTCATCCTGATAAGCCCTTAGAAATAGTGATGACAGGAGTGATTTCAGGACTCTGTTTATTGTCATGCATCATCCCATGTGCAGTCACCAAATGTAGCTGCTGATGTGGATGGCAGGAAGTGCATGCTGACAGGAGCCTGATACAGCTGTCTCCTTAGAGGTCTGACAGAGTCTGACAGATTTAGAGGCAGATGCTCACAGCTAACCATTGATCTGATCAAGGGGTTCCCAATGGAAAAGTTAGAGAGAAGACTGAAAGAGCTGAAAGGGTTTGTGGCCTCATGAGGAACGCAACAATACCAACCAACCAGAGCTCCCCAGGGTCTAAACCACCAGCCTTGGAGCATATAGGGATGAGCCTATGGCTCCAGCTGTATATGTGGGGGAGGATGGCCTTGTTAGGCATAGGTGGGAGAAGAGATTCTTGGTGCCATGAAGGCTGGACACCGAATGTGGGGAAATTCGAGTGTAGGGAGGTAGGAGTGGGGCGGTAGTTGGGGGCACATCCTCATAGAAGCAGGAGGAGGAGGGATGGGATAGGGGGTTTCTGGGTGGGGGGTATGGAGTAAGGGGATAACATCTGAAATGTAAATAAAGTATTCAATAAAAAAAGAAATTAAAAAAAAATACTGATCATGGGAGTGATCATGAGATTTTGTATATTGCTTTGCTGCTTCTTTGACTATTTGTGTTTATTATCTTGCTTGTTCCTTGACTATTTGCATCTATTGTATTGCTAGTTTCTCAACCTAGAACTTACCTTAATACTTGCATGTAATTAAAATTGTATAAAAGCAAATAGGACGAGGGGGAATGGGATAAGGGGCTTCTGATGGGGGAAGGGAAACGGGGATGACATCTGAAATGTAAATAAATAAAATATCAAATAGAAAAGAGGAGTAAATGGTAGACAAAACCCATGATATACAATATTAAATTACTTTTCAAGTATCTGTACCAACATTTAGAGCCAAGTAATGGCACTAATTCATAAACTATTAAATTTTATAATTGCAAGCATATGTGTGTATTATATAAACTGTGTGTATTCATGCCACAGCATGAATGTAGATGTCTAAGGACAAGCTTATAGGGTCAGTTAACTCCATTAAAGTTTATATAACTTTGGAACCTAGCTCAGGTTGCCTGACATGTTCACAAAGCTCTGTTATTCTCTGATCCAAACAGTGATCCAAAAGTAAGAACTGATTCTAAGTTTAACAGTCTACAACTATGACTGTGATATCTTCTATATCAATGATAGTCTGAGAGGTAAGCTGTCTGACACATTTTTTATTAAATGCTTTCATTGCTCTGGGCTAACAAGGAATTCTCTGATAAAGCTCTCGTTTTCTTTCAATAGTATTGAAAGGAACGTGTTTCTCATAGTGTTCTCAACTTGAGTGCAATGGAAAGTTGTTTATTTCTGGAGTAATCTAAAGAAGCACACATGGTACTCACAGTAGTTTATTTCAAGTGTCAAATTAAAGGTAAAGATAAATCTCATAGAGAGAAGTCATGGAGTATAATATTTTGTATGCATTTTTTTTAGGTTGTGTATCATTAGATAAACTTCCTTGGCATTTAGATTATGGAATAATTTCATTACATGCAACAGAAAACTTTTGATGATAGAACTGAGTCAAAACATACTTTAACATGTGTTTCATCTTGAGTTTTGAACATATTCTGCAAGTAGTTTTATACAATGCTTCATTGTACTACTATTTTGATTGTAACTCATTACATAAGGTCGGTAGTGGAGTTTACTCTTCTGCTGAAATGTTGGCAAACAAAGTATCTGAGATTTGGAGAAACTTGGATTTCCATTGTCAATGAAACGGATGCTCTGGCTATACGAAGATTTAAATAAGAAAAGCATTATTATGTTTAGTAATTTAAAATATTATTTTATAGGAAATATAAGAATATTCACTATGCACAGAGTTCATTCCAAATCAAAACATAAATATTGGTTCTGTGTAGGCTTCATGCCCCAGTGTAGAATAACTCTAGGGGGTTAAGGTGGGAGTAGGTAGACAGGTGGGGGAGCACCCTCCTAGAAGCAGGGTAAGTGGGGAGGAGATAGGGCATTTGTAAAGGGGAAATCAGGAAAGGGGATAACATTTGAAATGTAAATTAAAAAATATTTTAAAAAAAGAACACAAGATATGTCCAATGAGTAATGTACTCTCCAAAACAAATAATCCCAGAAAAATGGGACAGTGTACTTGATGGAGGTTTCCTGAATTTAGTCCAAGATTCCCAAGTTTGGTTCATTAGTGTAGAAACTTGTACATGCATTTTGCTTCTAAGGAGACTGTAGGCAGGATGGTCTTTCTGTGGCTTATAAGGGCTGTTTCCAACAACTGAATACAAAAGGACATGATTCTGACACTTTGAAGAGGTCTAATATGAGAGATGTTGTCTATGTTTTCTTGCTCTGCCTTGGAAGGAGGATCTGCAAGACTATTAAATGAATATATAAAAAGTCTATTAACAGGTGAATTTGCATGTTGGGGGCTCTTGTTCCATTGTTGCTAACTCCTTTCATGGCATATATGACAGGCATGCATGTTCTTCAATATGAGCCATTGATTGACTATGAAAATAAATGAGCTTCACTTTGCAATATGGTGCAGAGTGGCAGATCAACTATTCCTACTTTATAACAATTTATTTCAGATTTATCTGAGAGTTTCTTGTCTTACAAATGATTTTTGCTTACATTTAAAATAATTAATGTAGTTTCCAGGTTATTATTATAGGGGGCAAAGTTTTGTTTCTCATGTTTATCAAAACATAAGACACATATATGGTCATGACACATAACAATAAAAATGGAAACAACATGTAGCAGTTCACTTTATTGAGTATGCTATATTTGTAGACATTGCTCAGAATTAATAGAATAACAACTTTCAAAACAGTTTATCTTATTAAAAATATTGTTAATTTTATATTATGGGAAAGAGAACAGAAACTAAGTCTTTCAAAAGTGTATGAACGATAAATGCTAGTGGTCTTAATATACTCTGGATATAGCATAATGTCACCTCTATAGAGGTTCATATCCCAACATAGAATCTAACCTTATGTTGATATTTCAAATATTCATAGTAAAATCTCATATTATTCAAACTACATTTGATTTTTCTTAAGAGATGATTTTCCTATATTTTGATTGAAGAGTATGTTATCAAGGACATGCTGTGGGAGTCCTTGGTGTCAAGAAATTGATTGATATTTTAATGTTGGCCATCAACAAGGCCTGGTAATCCATGTGCTTCTGGTTCTGAAGAGAAGTAGTCTATCTAAAACACAGGGCTAGGGCAATCTTTCTATGTTACCAGAACTGGAAAAAAAGTGCCAACATCTCCAAGACCTAAAATTGGCTGCTAGATTTAGAGGCTACAAGAGTTCAAAAGGGAAAACTGGGATCTGAGACAGGAGAAGATACTGGTAAACAAGCCATAGGAAGAGTATGACCTATTAGTATGATGGTGTCCATTTAGAAAAAGATTTACCAATTTATGTAACAGAATATGTAGCATAACAACTTAGTGATGGGTTTTCATGTCTTTTTAGTCCTTCATAGATTATTTGTTCTTTGTTGTTGTTGTTTTTAACCACTTAACAGAAGACCTGATTCTTATAATTCATAAAGTTTTAGTATTCAAAACAACAATACCAGCCTTCGTTGGGGTGATTGTTGGATTGTGTTGTGGGTCCCATGTCTGTCTCGCCACGGGGCTAGGGCCTCTTGTGGAGACAGAGCTGTGGGAATTTGACTGTGTTCTGCCCATGCCAGCACTTGGTGGTCATCCGGTTATGTGAAACCACAGGACCATCTAGCTCTGGGGTGGAGAGCACAGACTGAGGTCCTGAAGGGAGCTTGGGGATCCCTTGGCCAAAAAGCAGCTAGGGACCTGCTGGTTATCAGGCCCTGGGCCCCCAGGTGCTGCGGGGGGTGGAGGGCGGTGCAGAAGGGCTGAAAACGAAATGGGGACATAAGGACTCAATTGGAACACAGCCAAAGGGGAGAGTGGGAGAAGCACTGGCTGTATCCCTCAGGAATGAGAGTTCTTCATCTTGGAGGTTCACTTGTCTTGGTCATGACTGGTTCGGCTTGCTTTCTGGGTTGGGGCTGCTCTGTGGATGAAGGCCTGCTTCACTGTTCCTCATGACAGATTTCGAAGAAGAGATACAGTCCATGGACTTAAGGTGTTTATTGTCAGGGTGAAAAGTAAATGAAAACTATACCCCAGTTTTCTCAGGGCGGGCCTGAGGTTAAATACCTTTTGCAAGGAGAAGGTTCTGGAAAGGAATATTTAATTGGCTACAGCCCTCTAGCCTTTAAGTACCTTATTAATATGGAATTCTGTCTTGAGGCTCTGTGGCCTGTCTCTACCCTCTACCTGTGGAGGGGCTAGAGGGTGTTGTCCTATATGACTGAAGGACAGAAATCTATGGAGGTCTGCAGCCTCATGTCAGGAGCCTGGAGTCTGGAAGTGTGGAGAACATCTACCATCCCTTGCAGGAAACCCTGTGGGATCACCTGTTGGGTCACCAGGGTTTCAAACCTAGCTCACCAAGAAATCAGGCTGCCTTTCATGGTCCTACAAGCCTCTTAACATTACATTCTAAAATTTAAAAATATTTTAACTTAACATTTGTTCTGTTATGAAAAAATGCTAACACATATTTTATGATGATTGTAAGATGTGCTTTATCACATATGCATATAATTTTTTTGAATTTTCTTTAAAATTTTTTTTGAATATGCATGTATGAACTTGTGTTTTAGTTCATATTCCTGGAGGCTAAAGGAAAATACCAACTGCCCTACTTTATTATTCTCTGCCTTACTCTGTTGAGACAGAGTTACTCATTAACATAAAGATGATCTTGTTTTAGCTAGGACCATCAGCCCCAATAATCCTTGTGCCTCACCTTCCTCTACAATTTTGTCATTACAGGACCACAATGTCTTCCCTGGAATCATATTCATACTAAGGATGAAACCCCACATTTTTTCTCTTGTACAAATACTCAGATCAACTGGACTATCCCCCCAGTCACTTCTTAATTTTTAATGCTTTAAAAAAACATACAAAGTTTTAGTTTTCATTATTGTCTTTTCAAATAAAATTTATTACACTATATTTTTATACTGGCCCTTCTCTCCTCATGCTCCCTTCCCTTCTTAAAGTTTCCTGTAATCTAACAAAGGTGACATAAGTATACTTGGCATACATATGAAAAGTTTCAAGTCCAATCACAACCCGAAATACACAGTCCAAATCATCCACCCACTCCTTCACTCATTCCTTCAGTAAGGTGAGGTGACCTTTAAAAAGGACGTAAGAGGTCTGAGAGGCATATAAAGAGGAAACTTAATTGCACAGCAATATTGAAGGAAATGTAGACTAAAATGTGTGTATGAAAGACATCATGGTATCTATATCGAAGTGTGAAACTTCTCAAAGTCTCAAACTTATCATAGTTCTAGTCCTAATAAACTACCTTTGTTGTAATTTTGCAGCAATTTATGGAGTTCTTCTGAAACCTGTTTTCCTTATTTGTAAGAGAAAAATAATCTCCCACAGTACTTTTGTACATTGGCATACTGGCACCTAGTTACTTAACACACCTGACAGTTAAGTACTTACAAGTTGGAAATCACTAATGTGATTACAGTGTTATTCTGTTTGATTAATGTAAAAGAAAAAGTGTGTACATTTAGCAGAAATCAGAGAAAACCTGGCACAGCGCTGCTGAAGTGCATGAAGACCAAAAGTGAGTCATGAATTTGAATCTGTGTGAAGGGAAGAAGTCAACATTATTAAGAGATGCAAAGTCCACAATGATTTCTTCTTCCTAAGCCATCTCCAGGCAAAAGAACCTGCAAAAAAGACTGGAGTGAAGGTAATACAGATTCAGCCATGCATAGAATTCTCTTCAGATCTACTTATTTTCAGTTTGGATCTTGGGTTCCTTGGGGACCATGCTTCAGGAACCTGAGTAAGAGTCATTGGATGCACAATTTATAGAGACAGAAATCCTAAATTCACCCATTTCTAAGAACATAACAAAAGATGTTTTTGATATTGCTTTTACAGATTGTTTTGATACACTTCTAATGTTAAACTGCTCTTTTTAAGGATATTCTGATTGCCTGAGAAAACTGAAAGATCATCGACTACCCATCATATTTTACTTTGAGTAGGAATGGTTTAAAAGAAAAAGATATATAAAAGATATTCCAATGATATTCTTTTTTAAACTATTTTATTTGATATTATATTTACATTTCAGATTTTATCTCCTTACCCCACTTCCCCCTACCACCCAGGAACCTCCTATCCCATCTCCTCTCCTCATGCTTCTATGAGGATGTGCCCCCACCTACCCCCCTACTCCCACCTCCCCACCCTCAAATTCCCCCACCACTTGGTGTTCATCCTTCATGGGACCAAGAGTCTCCTCTCCCTCCTATGCCCAACAAGGCCATCCTCCCCTTCATGTACAGATGGAGTCATGGGTCCCTCCCTATGTGCTCCCAGGCTGGTGGTTTAGACCCTGGGGTGCTCTGGTTGGTTGGTATTGTTGCTCTCCTCATGGGGCCACAAACCCTTTCTGCTTCTTCAGTCTTCTCTCTAACTTCTCCATTGGGAAAGCCTTGATCAGATCAGTGGTTAGCTGTGAGCATAGGCCTCTGAATGTGTCAGACTCTGGCAGACCTCTGGGATGGAGACCTAGGTGGAATGGTCTACAGATGGCTCCTCCTTCAGTTTCTGTCCCACACTTTGTTTCCATATTTGCTCCCTTGAGTATTTTTTTACTCCTTCTCAGTAGGACTGAGGTATCCCACACTTGGTCTTTCTTCTTCATGAGCTTCATGTGGTCTGTGTGTTGAGTCTTGGCTATTCCATCCAATGATATTCTTGATTAATAAAAATGAAATGAACTTCTAGGTTGTTGGGTTAAGGAATCTTAGCACCAGCATGAGTCACAAAGGGAAGTCTCCCATGCTTTTAAGTAGAACATAATGTGAAAATGAGTGAGGAACTATATGAGACACGGAAACAGAAAAACAGTAAGGTCATAAGAGCCATGAAAATATAAATGAGAGGTGACAAATGCCACTAACTCAAGTAGTCAGTATTCCAAATGAAATCACCTGGGTTCAGGTCTGTTTAGTAGAGATTGAATGTTATGTTCTTGGTGTGTGGTATATGTTCTAGTATACGAAAAATTTAAAACATTTTTTACCAAACTAACTGTAGAGACTATGTACTAATTTGTTTCAGATTCCTGTGTTAATCCTAATGCTAAACATTCGATTCCCATTGAATACAAATTTAGAAAATTCACACAATGAAAGTATAATTTTAAATGTCTTAAATGAATAAGAGCATCAAATGTGGATCTAGAAGCGTTTATGCATAGTGAAAACTACTGAAATGAAAAGACAAGTACTCCTTCTTGTAGGATGTGCTGGGGAAAATGTATGGAGGTATAGAGTAGAGCAAAGATCAGTAGTGTAAGGAATAAAAATAAGGAGTGATAAAGATCACATAATGGGTACCAAAATACAGTGAAGTGTAGAGTATATTGTAGTAATCTGTAGCAGAGAGAGTAGATATATGTTACAATAATACGTTGAATTGCTGAAACACTATAACATTGAGTTTGAATGTTTAAAGTACATATAACATACAGCATCTGAAGGGATGGAGATGCTAATTACCTTGAACTAGTAACTGCACACATTGTATATCTATCAATTTATAACACTGAGTCTCATAAAAGGAAGGAACTATTATATGCTAATATAAACAATGACAAACTGATATTCAATATTACCATAAATTTCTAACTTTAGTCATAATAGGCCAACATAAATGGGAAGCTGATTAAGAGCAGAGAAGGCAAGAAGAGGAAAATTATCTCTCACAGTGTTAATCACCTTGCTTTAGAAACTAACCTGTGCTGAAGGAAGTAAATGTTTACTTAATTTATTGTCAAATAAATGTGGCTTAAATGGTTTCAGTCTATCTGAGACAAACAACATTTAACAATTAAACAAGCTCTGGGTAAGTTTTTTTTTTTTTTTTTTTTTTTTTTTTTTTTTTTTTTTTTGAGACATGTGCACAGCTGATGGCTGTAACAGCCCTGTTTCTCTGAAAATTGTGCAGATTCGGTTCCATAGTGGTTTCAATACTGAGTGTGTTCCAAGTTTCAATATTCATGATTGATGTGAGATAAAGATAGAGAAAAGTAGGCTGACGCACTGAAAATGGAGTTGGAGGCAATCTAGATGTTTACTGACTGCAGAACAAAAACTAAGCTCAGCATTACGGAGATAGAATTTGGAGAAGCAACCAAGAAAGAACTGAGTCTAACAGATGTATGAAAAATATGTCTTTCACAAAGCAATAAAAATTAATACAATAAGATGAAGAGCTAGTTTATCATACACTAGTCTTCACATACATTTAAGAAACTAATGTAAATATTTTGTTTCATTTTATACATATCCAATGGAATCATTGTTATGGATAAAGTTAGGCCTGGGTAAGGGTGCAGATTATTTTTTATTGGATATTTTCTTTATTTATATTTTAAATATTATCCCTTTTCCAGGTCTCCACTGCAGAAACCTCCTATCCCACCCCACCTCCCCCTGCCTCTATGAGGGTGCTCCCCCACCCACACACCCACTCCTGCCTTCTTGCCCTGGCATGCCCCTACACTGGGGCATTAAATACCCATAGGACCAAGGGCTACTTGTCCCACTGATGTCAAACAAGGCCATCCTCTGCCACATACATGGCCGGAGCCATGGGTCCTTCCATGTGTACTCTTTGGTTGGTAGTCCAGTCCCCTGGAGCTCTGGGGTGTCTGGCCAGTTGACACTTTTGCTACCCCCCACAGGGCTGCAAAACGCCTCAGCTCCTTCAGTGTCTTATCTAACTCCTCCATCAGGGACCCTGAGCTCAGTACAAAGGTTGGCTGTGAGTATCCACCTCTGTATTGGTCAGATTCTGGCAGAACCTCTCAGGAGACAGCCATATCAGGCTTCTGTCAGCAAGCATTTCCTGGCATCTGCAATAGCATCTGGGTTTGGCAACTGTATATTGGAAAGATCCCCGGGCGAGGGAGGGGGGCAGGCTCAGGATAGCCTTTGCTTCAGTCTCTGCTCCATACTTGGTGTCCATATTTCCTCCTGTGAGTATTTTGTTCCCCCTTCTAAGAAGCACTGAAGAATCCACACTTTGGTCTTCCTTCTTCTTGAGCTTCATTTGGTCTGTGAATTGTATTATGGGTATTCCGAGCTTTTGGGCTAATATCCACTTATCAGTGAGTGCATATCATGTGTGTTCTTTTGTGACTGGGTTACCTCACTCAGTATGATATTTTCAAGTTCCATCCGTTTGCCTAAGAATTTCATTAAGTCATTGCTTTTAATAGCTGAGTAGTATTCCATTGTGTAAATGTACCACATTTTCTATATCCATTTTTTTGTAGAAAGACATCTGGGTTGTTTCCAGCTTCTGGCTATTATAAATAAGGCTGTTATGAACATGATGGAGCATGTGTTCTTATTACATGTTGGAGTGTCTTCTGGCTATATGCCCAGAAGCAGTATGGTTGGGTTCTCAGGTAGTACTATGTCCAACTTTCTGAGGAACTGCCAGACTGATTTCCAGACTGGTTATACCAGCTTGCAATCCCACCAACCATGGAGGAATGTTCCTCTTTGTTCACATCCTCGCCAGCATCTGCTGTCACCTGAGTTTTTTTAACTTAGTCATTCTGCCTGTTGGGAGATAGAATCTCAGGGTTGTTTTCATTTGCATTTCCCTGATGACTAATGATGTTGAACATTTCTTTAGGTGCTTCTCGTCCATTCAAGTTTCCTCAGTTGAGATTTCTGTGTTTAGCTCCATTACCCATTTTTGTTTTTTAAATACTGTTTTTGGTTCTCTGGAGTCTAACTTCTGAGTACTTTGTATATATTGGATATTAGCCGTTTATCATGTATGTAGATACAGGATTTGTAAAGATCTTTCCCAATCTGTTGGTTGCTGTTTTGTTTTATTGACAATGTCCTTTGCCTTACAGAAGAGAACCAATTGCTTATGTACTAAGATAATTGATAAATAGGACCTCATAAAATTGCAAAGCTTCTGTAAGGCGAGGGTGGAGAAAAGGAAAAATACTGAATTAAAATGGGCCCATCAAAGTACCTTGAGATTCAAAGCAGTGCAAAGATCCTTGCTTTGAAACTCATAATCATTCCTATGTACCCAACTTCACAGAAAAATCAACCATTCTAAAGTTATTTGCCGAGAAAAATGTTTTCCTCTTATGTCACAGCTCCTTTTATTAACTAAGTGATTATAAGTATATTTTGTACAAGATACTATTGGGAACATAGGTTAAATCACAATGAGGATGATAAAACAACAACAGAAAACAAACATAAAGACAGAAACAAAACAGAACAAACAAACAGATACCATAAGAAAACCCATCCTGGTACACATTGTCTTCTTGTTTTCTGGTTTTCTTCTTTTAATTTCAGGGAGGATATAAGCTGTCACTAATGTTGTAGTAATTTGTGTAGAGATATGTTTATACAATAAGGCACTGAAATTAAGTATAAAGAAATGCTGTAGTTTGCATATTAATGTCCCTCAAAGACCCATGTGTTGAAGGCTTAGCATTCAGCAACACCACAAAATCATTCAGTCTATAGAAAGTAGAGAACAGTAGAAGGGTTTTAGGTCATTTGGGATGTTAACTGAGGAAAGAATCCTGAGATTAAAGTGAATTCTCCAACCGATGAACAATACACTATACTAGCAGGGTAGGTCATGAAATAAAGTATTTAAAACTGAGGAATAAATTACATGCTTTTTTCTTGGCAAATTAATTGCCCTCAGATACTTGTTACAGCACAGAAAACCTGACTGAAAATGTGTCATCCAGACTGTCTAAAATTGTTTTGAGTTTTTCATAATGAGCAAACAAAAACCTCTGTTGGAAAGATCTCAGAATGTAGCCATCAACACAGAAGGGTAGAGATTCCAGAAAGGAGGTGATTGGAAAGTGTCAAAGGAAGAAAATTAAGTGGCATTATTTGTCATTGATTTAATATTTATTTCAAGTAAATTCAGGAGGTTAGAAAGACTGTTCAGTGGTTGACAAAGCTGCTGAAAGAATCTGAAAATAGTGTCCTACACTCACATAGATTAGGCTAATTACAATACATGTAAATGCAACTCTCGATGGTTTGATAGCCACTTCTGACCTCTGAAGACATTACACTTAAAATCATATAGTCTCAGGTTTGTAAAATAAGGCTTATTGATTATTTGGATTTTGTCAGAACCCCTTGATATGTCCTCCTTTTCAATTTTGATTTTGTTAAATTGTATACTGTTCCTTTCATTTAGTTTGGTAATGGGTTTATCTAGCTTGCTGATTTTCTCAAAGAACCAGATTTTGGCTTAATTGGTTCATTGTATGGTTTCACTGATTTTTTTTTTAAATAGGCATCTTACCAAAAGCAATCTAAGCATTCAATGCAATTCCCATGAAAATTCCAACCCAATTATTTACAGACCTTGAAAGAGATTCTCAACTTCATATGGAAAAATATGAAACTGAGGATAAAGAAAACAATCTTGTAAAATAAAAAACTTCTGTAGGTATTATCATACCTGATTTCAAGCTGCACTACAGAGCAATAGTAATAAAAACAACATGGTATTAGCATAAAACCAGAAAATATAACAATATAATGGAAGAACCGGAAACAAATCCACATACTTGTGGGCACTTGATTTTTGATGAAGAAGCCAAAACCATACAATGGGAAAAAAGAAAGAATCTTTAACACATGGTGCTGGTATAACTGGTTGTCTGTACATAGAAGAATGCAAATAGATCCATATTTATCACTCTGTACAAACTCAAATTCAAGTGTATCAAGAATATTAACATGTAACTGAATACACTAAATCCAATAGAAGAGAAAGTTCAAGAAAGAGCCTTGAACATATTGGTACTGGAACAACTTCATTAACAGAAAGCCAATAGCTCAGGTACTAAGATCAACAATTAATAAGTGGAACCACATGAAACCAAAAAGCTTCAGTAAGGCAAAGAACACATCTGACAGAGTGATAATATGCAATATATATATATATATATATATATATATATATATATATCTCTCAAGAAATTAAACACTAACATCCTAAATAACCCAGTTTAAAAATGGAGTACAAAGCTAAATAGAGAATTTGCAACAAAGGAATCTCCAATGGCCAAGACACACTGAAAGAAACATTCAACATCTTACTCATCAGGGAAATACAAATCAAAATGACTCTCATATGCCAACTTACACTAGTCAGAATCACTATGAACAAAAAATTAACTAACAGCACATGTTGGCAAGGATGTGGAGCAAGGGGAACACTCAATAATTGCTGGTATGAGTGAAGACTTATACAAGCATTTTGGAAATCAATATGAAGATTTCTTGGAAATTTGGGAAAACTTCTACCTCAAAACCCAGGAATACTACTCCTGGAGCATCTATTCAAGAGATGTTCCACCATACCATAAGGTACTTACTCAACTCTGTTCACAGCTGCTTTATTCTTAATACCCAGAAACTGAAAACAATTCAGATGTTCCTAAAGTAAAGAATGGATTTTTTTAAAATGTGGTACATTTACATAATGGAATAATATGCAGTTTTTTAAAACAAGGATATCATGAAATTTGCAGTCAAATGGATAGAAGTAGAAAATATCATTCTAGGTAAGGTAAGCTAGACCCAGAAAGGCACTGATGGTATGTACTCACTTATAAGTGGACTTAAGCCATAAAGTAAAGGATAGCTGTGATATGATCCACAGACCCAAAGAAGTTAAACACAAGGAGGGCCCAAGGGATGCTGCTTGAATCTCACTCACAAAAGGAAACCTAATAGACATAAGAAGAGGATGGAGAGAGGCAGCTTGGTGGGAAAGATGGTATGGGAAGGAGGGGAAGAGTGGGAATCAGGTGTCAAGAAGGTGGGGATGGGAGTGAGAGAACTGGAAGAGAGAAGGGAAATCACTGAGGCGCATAAATCAATGAGGTTAAACGTGAGATCTGGGAATGGGGGAGAAGCTCCTATGATGGTACGAGAATGACTCTAGATGAGACTCCTAGTAGCAGAGTTGTTGAAGCCTGACGTGGCACCTACTGTAGCCAGGCAGGACTTCCAGTAGAGGGAGGAGGACACCCATCCACCCACAAAAACCTTCCACCCAAAATTTGCCTTGTGTTCAAGATGTCCAGGAATAAACTATGGAGCAGTTTGCAGGACTGACTAATCAAGGACTAGGCCAGCTTAAGATCCACTCCATAGGAGAGAGCCAATCCCTGACACTATTCATCATACTCTGCTATGCTTGCAGTCTGGAGCCTAGCATAACTGTCATCTGAAAGGCTTCATCTATCAGCAAATAGAAACAGATTCATAGACCTACAGCCAAACATTTGCTCAGGGAGTCCTTAAAAGAGTTCAGGGAAGTGAAGGAGTCAGAGGAGTCAAGGACTCCACAGGAATACCTACAGAGCCAACCAACCTGTGCCCACAGAGAGTGAACCACCAACCAAAGAACATGAATCAACTAGACCTAGGCCCCATATTCATGTGTACCAGATGTACAACCTAGTCTTCATGTGGCTCCCCTCACAATTGTAACCTGTCTCTGACTGGGAAAATATTCTCTGCCTTTGGATTACTTTCCCATAGCTGGGATGCCTTGTCTGGCTTCCATGGGAAAGAATGTGCTTAGTCCTGATGTGATTTGTTGTGTCAGGGTTGGTTGGTGCTCATGGGAAGGAGGTTCCAATTCTCTTTAGAGAGAGGACATTGGATAAGGTGGTTGGAAGTGTTGGACTGAGAGGAGAAGAGAGAGGGAGCCTGTGATCTAGTTATAAAGAGAATAAATAAATTAATTAATGAAAAAATTATAAAAATCACATAGATACCCTCACAATCACATAGTAAGTACACACAGTTAAACATAATTTAAAAACTAAAATAAATGTAAAGAAACACTGAAATTCAGGGAAATTAAAGGCCTGGGCATTTTAATGCTTGACTGCTGTTTGTAATGCCACCATTCCCTTCAAGTTATATACAATTAACTAATTAAAAATGAAAATTTGTACCAACTTTGAGATTTCTATCTGTAGACAAATCAAGGAATGAATCATGAAGAAGTTACTAGAAATAAAATAACCCATTTAAGGTTTAAGGCTACATTGGGCAAGCAGAACACAAATTATTCAAGCCCTGAGCTTTTTCTGATATATTTCATCTCGGTTTTTCAAAATGATGATGTATTCTACAGCAGTTTGTAAACTGTGAAATACTAAATGGATGAAAAGAATTAGTTTGTTGATATAGTGGTTGTCCAAAAGTAACTCCTCAGATCCAAATATTGGATGCTGCATTCAGTTTGGTCATCCACTGGGTGATATATCAAATTTCAATTTATAGTTGAATGTTTGGTAGTAAGACAAACATACACACAAACAACTTCTACACACAAAGTGTAGAAGTGTTTTTGCAATATTCCCAAAAGACTAATTTAATATTCTTTAGTGGACTTCTAGGTATATATAGCAGATATTGTTTAATAGAAAAGAAAGACAAATTTACACATAGTTATGCTTACTCCAGCTAGTTGATGGCAACAATTAGCATTGAGGACAAGGGTTCAGAACTAGCAAATTACCAAATGATCTCTACATTTGTGTGATATGTCATAACTTCCTTTTGTACCAGGCTTCACAGATTCCTGATTTGAATTTACGGTTAATTGTATTAAGTCTGTTGGGTTATGTTGGGTATATTTGCATCTTAATCTTTCTATATAATAGTTGAACTATTAATATAATAGTTCAACTATATAATAGTTGAACATAATAATTAAATTACAGTATACTCAACATAAATATTTTATTATACATTTTCATGTTCTAAACTATTACAAGGAGTGTAAGTAAAATTTAACTAACAATAATTTAATGAATAAATAAAGTTGTACAGTTGAGGAGAGAGCATATTTGCATAAGTATGTAGAATTCAGGACAGCTCTTCACAGGAACATATGCTCAAAGAATGTTTGAAATAGAAATGGGAAAGAAAGATGAGGGAAGGAAGCAAAACAAGCAAACAACAAAAATGGTGCTACTTTCAATACAAGCTGACTAATATCTCTCTAGCTTTACTGATTATGAAAGAATTTTCTCAATATTCTATATCTTTTTGATAAGTATAATTGGTCATTTGGCAGGAGTGAAAAAATGGGGCTTAAGCCTAAGATCTAACCCATGTTTAGCAAGAGTCCACTACTCAGCAAAATCACCAGCTTTCAGAGGAAACCCTTACTGTAACATGGTAAACAACATTTGCAATTTCTTTACAGTAAAGAAAAGAAAATTTTGACCAAAGGTACAATTTTAATGACTATAACTCTAGTACACATCAGAGTCAAAAATGGCAGCAGCTTTGATGGACTCTTAAATGCCATCGACTCTCTGATTAAAGCAATATCTTTAATTATAAAATGAATACAAATTTAAATGCAGGTCATTAGAGGATGTTTTCTTAAGAGGCCAAACTGTGAGGAAGAAAGCAAAGCAGCAGCATAATTAAAATAGATAGGGCTGTGGAAATGGAGGGGGCAGTAGAAAGCTAATGTGTAATGAGTGACACATTGCCTCTGAAATAGACATAACTGTAACTCACATATCTATTCAGTCTGCCTTCGAAAGTTTATATTTGTGCACAAACCAAATATGATGTGATAGATATTTTTTGTCATATTCACTCAACTTGTCATTTGGATTTTATTTATTTTTTTAAAAGAAGCATTATATATGCAAGTAAAAGTATGCTTTAAGAATGAAAAATCACAAAACAAAGCAAAAGAGAACCATGCTTTCAGTCCCATGTATATATTAAGATCATGAATATTGAATTTGCCATTTTCCCAATTATAAAGAAAAATATTCGTGTAAAAATAGGAAACATAATTTGTTATTTATCATGTAACAAGCACTCTGGTTTCCCAATGCTAGCCACATCTCCTAAAATTGCTTGAGATGGGAGTTCTTATTATGCTTCTGTAAACCTGTAACATACGGCCTGAATAAGCAGTAATTAAGGATTAATGATTTCTAGCCATAAAAATGTCTAATCTGTCAATCATTTGCCCAACAGGAGAAAAAAAGACTTTAAATGACAATCATTGCTGTGCCCAGATAATTTTTAATTTCAGATACTTTAGCACTTTGTCTCTTATTTTGAATGGTAACTCCTGTGTGATCAGGATGTTACAGGAAGGCTTAGAATGATACAGTCATAGCTTCTATATCTTCTTGGAGAGTGAATCAGTGATTATCAGTTTTGGTGTACCAACACATTTTTCTAAATACTAGGGTTAATGAGGAGGTGTGACACTGACTTTATTCATCCATTGACCCAAGATCAACATTTAGCAGAAACCAGAGTTATAGGAGTATAAAAGGACAAATGTTGTGTTATGGAAATCCATAGTAAGAGAATCCCAGTAAGAGTTCCTAATATTTATTTTATATAAAAGTGCTTTTTGCACAATAATAGATTGAGAAATTGGATGAGATACTCAAACTCATAGTTACAAAAGATACTAAATACAAATATGCACTGACACCTGCATTCATTTTCAACTGAAAATGGGCAGATGTCTAACACTGTGTTCTATGTGCAGACTTAAATATTCTAAATTCATTACCTTAGTGCATCTTTGGAAAAGATCAATACAATCTTTATGAATCCCACGAATTCTTAATTGCAAAGTTGCATGCTTGAGTTCATTATTCTCAAGTCTACACAATACAATTCATTTAGGTTTACTGATGAGAAAATAAGGGTGTTTAAAGTGCTCCTATACCATTTCTATTCTAACAAAATGTGGTACAAGTGAATCAAATCCCCTGAGTGGAGTTGTCTCCAGGGAAGAGAAACATCTTACATGGTTCATGTGAAAGGAACACTCTTTTCTACTGAGTGGAAAAACAAGACAGAATAAAATGCATATCTCTGTTCCACCAGTAATATTTGGCCTTGAGCAAATGGCGTTTCTTCACTCATACAAAGAGGTTAACCATAAAATAGTTCCTGGTAGGATAGAAAGATGCTTATATCATAAGTTTTGGTATATACTAAAAAAAAAAAAATTTGTTCAGAAACCTGTTCAGAAAAACATTTAAACATTTGCACACTTATTAAATATAAAATGCAATGTTGGAAATACACTGAGTACCAAACCCAAGTAACATTAAATTGTTATAAAGCCTAACTACTTTAGTCCTGACTTCTTGAGGTCAATATCGTAATTAAACAACCATTGAGGGTAGAGAGGTATGAATAATGGGAAGTGTTATTGTGAGAAAATACATAAATAGGTGACATGTTGAAAAACACAGACAGCATTGGGGAAATGGCCTATATTAGAAGGACCTTCAGTGACAGATCCCAAAAAAGAAGGTTCAAGGAATCAGCAATAAAAAAAAAAAAAAGGTAGAGTAAACAGTTTCAGTTTACTGAACCTACACAAATCATATCTTATGCCAAGCAAGCTTTTTGGGAAGAACAGCATCTTATATACTATTTCCAGGGAAGAAATGGGTACAAAGTCAGCTGAAGTTACATACAGTGGAACAAAATCAATGTCAGCAGGAGGCTAATAACTCAGTGTTGCACATTAAAGCTCAGGAGCATTACAGATGGATCATCCAGTGACATTGAGACAAATAACTGCAGTCTCTACAGGGGAAAAGAACAAGTTCACAGGAACCAAAACCTTACCTTCTTTAAGGCTCTTGCCTCAGCCCCAGACTAGATCATAGCAAGGCTGACCCTAGTCAAGGAAACAGAAATAGATCCCTTTTATCCTTTCATGGGATCTATGGGAAAGCTCTGAAGATTAACAAGGAAAGAAAGAATGCATCCCTATTGGATCCCATTATACCCTAGTTTTGATGCTTTGAATGCCAATGGTCCCAATAAGCTCATATATTTGAATATTGGTCTCCAGTTGGTGGGAGAATTTAGGGAGGGTTAGAATTTGTGGCCTTGTTGAAAAGAGAATGTTCTTGTGGATCTGCTTTGAGGTTTCAAAACTGACAGCATTATTAGTTATATCTCTTTCCTTCTGCCTTGTGATTATCAGTCAAGAAGTAAGGTCTCAGACACTACCCTAGAGTCAGGCCTCCTTGTCAGTAGCCATGTTCCTTGTCATGATGATCATGAAATGTAACCCTCTAGAACCATGAGCCTAAAATTAAATACTATCTTTCATAGGTTGCCTTGGCCCTGTTATATCATCATGGTAATGAAAATATAACTAAGACACAAATTGAGGTACTCCATAAAATCATTTGTGTATGCATCATAAAGTGCTTGTCGATTGGTGGTTCCATAGTATATTCATACAAGCTACTAGCCAACTAGCTCCATCCATATAAAGATCCAGCAAGTTAAAATTGAGCAATAATAATCTTTTCTAGTCATGACATGTCTTCAAATATGTTTACATTTTGTCAGTTAACAGAAATCGTGAAGATAATTATTTTCCACTTATCTAACTGAGGATTACTGATATACTGTAAGGCCTGTTTTTTCTCATATTTCTGATTCTTATCCTCCATGGGAGAGCACAAGTTCACTTGACTGCACTGAGCTTTCCTCTGTGTTATCATTGCAAATGTGCTTATTTACAACAGAGTCCTAAGTATTCATCACCATAGTTTAAATACTAAGCACAGGACAAGGCAACAAATCAAGAGAAAATGCTGTTAACTAAAAAATATGAAACAAACATGTACAAACATGACCAATTCCCTGACAGTGGAGGAAAATTTGCACAGTTGCCTATAGACGCCAGAAGAGGGCATCAGATCCCTTGCAACTAAAGTTATGGGGGTAGTAATTTGGTAGGTGTTAAGGACCAAGCCCAGGTCTTCTGGAAGAGCACCAAAATCTTTAAATCAATGAGCCATCTTCAGCCCTTAAAATTACTATCTCTTATATTCTTGGTATTAATGTACACAGAATATTTTTGAATTCTCATCATTTCTTAGCCTTCTGATGGAGAGGAAAAGGCAACACAATATGCAGGATGAGCCCTCAGGACACCTGTGTTGCTAGGGCAACCACTTCATACACAGGGAGAAGGAAGAGGATGTTCGCAGCAAGCAATTGAATCACATCTGCCTCTAATAAAAACATGTTAGCTGGAGCTGTTCAAGCCAATAAGTGCCTCCAGCCCTGAGAATTATGTCACAAATGTTGAGGAATAGAGCCTTCTCTAACAAAGCACAATTGATTTCATGCTAGCCATCAACAATTCAGTTTTATTAATAGACATAGGCCAATAGTGAGTTCAAATCACAGCACCTTTTACTTTCTTCTCTCTCTGGATAAAGTTATAAAAAGGCATGGATATTTCAGACAATCCTACCAACCAATTCCTGTTGAGCTTGAAAGAACATGTTTTCTAAAATAATGTTCCCAGCCTGGACATTCACGTATCTAATCAGGATGATTAAACTCCCATTCAGTTACTTTCCCCAAAGGTTTGTAAATGATGGGTTAACTTCCATAAACTGTAATACATTGCCATAAGGTTAAGAGACTATCACTGATAATCATGCCCCTTAGTGCACTAAAAATTTCCTTCTCAGAGTTATTGGCTAAGGGGGCATTCCCATGCCATATGGACATTTACTCTCCAGTAATAATGGAAATTCCAAGGAGCACAGGAGTATTTTCAAGTATTCCTATCAGCTGCAAGGAGAGTATAACATATTCTCTGTTTGCTATCCTAACAAATCATTTTCACATAGGATCAATGTGGCATGCAAAATGAACTCTCATCCTTGGGAATATTTCTACATTAAGTTTAGGATTATTTTCACTTAGCCTGGGCCATTAGGTCTTCTAAGTTACCATCATTCAAGACATTTTTATAACTTGGTGCCAGGTGGTCACTCCTAGAAAATTCTTGGTCCCACATTACATCTTAGCATGCAAATTCCAATCATCAAAACACCCAAGCAGTAAGAAGAATCATCTCATGAAACTGTAAAAGGGAGACACTTAGGGGCTTCTGTATGTATCAGAGCACTTCTATTCTGATGGAATAGTCTAACTAATGCCTAAAACATTTCTGCTATCCTTTAAAAATATTATAAAAATTCTACTGTGTATCGGGGGCTCAATGTGGAGTATATCAAGAACCTAGCAATAGGAATATACATTCCATTCCATAAACATGCCTGTTTATGGCATCTCTTGGAATTTAATTCATATAAGCTAGCAAGAAGTTACATCATAAATTTTTATATTTTGTGCTGAAATTAATAGAGTTGATTTCCTTTACTGGTATGTGGATATGTGCGTTTTCTTTTTTTTTTTTTTAATATTTTTTGCATACCCAGCATAACTTTCTAAATCTAAAAACATGATTATAATAATTCCTTACAATACTTACTATTAAGATAAAGTGGTATGCATTTATACAACAATCCCATTGACCATATACTCCCAAGGAAAAGAAGGTGAATTTTCAATCTTTCTTATCAAGGACAGGGCATTTATAGACTCAAAAGTATAATAACTCTTGAATGAACTTTTAGAGAACTGTTGTTTAACTGTCATAAAATTATGATGGTGGTTTTGACACATTACCTTCTGTTGTCTGCTGTCAGTGACCAGTTTCTATTAACTGTTTCCAATTTATAGTAAAATTGCCCTCTTTATTTGAAGGTCCAGGCTACATGCTCAGCATTGTAATAGGTTGTTTATAGTCTGTCTTCATATTTGGTAGTTTTCACCATGCTTTTAATACTCTTAATATTGTCCTCAATTTGTAATTGAAATCCTATAATTTATGATAATAAAATAATCATATCTGACTTGTTTATTGTGATTACAGACTACAATTACAATGTTAATTTCAGATGATATCTTGTGTGACTTTATTCTACTTTCAGGTTTAATCAAGTATTAGGACATATATGAAGTGTCTGGGTCTGTATCTGTGCCTGGAGCAGCTCTAAGGCTTCAGCTCTGTACCCAACCGCCCAAAACTCAGAGGAGGCTGGACTCCCAGGAGTTCTACATTGCCTAGGAGTGTAGGTGAGTAAGTCACAACACCCTTGTCCCCCAAACAGAGAGTAATTTGGGGCCCGCTGGGAAAGAAGAACTCCCTCAAGGCCAGTGGCACAGCACCCTTTCAGTTTGTGCCTGCACCCGGAGCAGCACCAAGGCTTCAGCTCTGCACCCAAACCCCCAAATCCCAGAGGAGGCTGGACTCCCAGGAGCCCTAACATGCCCAGGAACATAAAATAATAGGATCACAGGACCTCAGGAGTTTGGGCACACCAGGATTTCAGGAGTCCAGAAGCAGCCCAGCTCCCAGGAGCTATCACAACCAGGGTCTCAGGATCACAGGATCACAGAGACAGTTGGACTCTGAGGAGTTCTGACACAGCCAAGATAAGAGGACAGGTAGGCTCCAGTCAGAGATAGTTAGTAAAGGTAGCACTAGAAATAACCAGATGGTGAAAGGCAAGCACAAGAATATAAGCAACAGAAACCAAGGTTACTTGGCATCATCAGAACCTAGTTCTCCCACCATAACAAGTCCTGAATACTTGATGACACCAGAAAAAGCCAGATTCAGATTTAAAATCACTTCTCATGATGATGATAGGAGACTTTAAGAAGGACATAAACAACTCCCTCAAAGAATTACAGGAGAACACATGAAAACAAGTAGAAGCCCTTAAAGAGGAAACAAAAAAATTCCTTAAAGAATTACAAAAAACCACAAACAAGCCGGTGAAGGACTTGAACAAAACAATTCAGGACATAAAAACGAAAGTAAAAACAATAAAGAAATCACAAAGGGAGACTACTCAGGAGATAGATAACCTAGGAAAGAGATCAGGAGTCATAGATGCAATCATCACCAACAGAATATGAGAGATAGAAGAGAGAATCTATGGTGCAGAAGATACCATAGAAAACATTGACACAACTGTCAAAGAAAATACAAAATGCAAAAAAACTTCTAATCCAAAATATCCAGGAAATCCAGGGCACAATGAGAAGACCAAACCTAAAGATAATAGGTATAGAAGAAAGTGAAGATTCCCAACTTAAAGGGCCAGTAAATATCTTCAACAAAATTATAGAAGAAAACTTCGACACATGCTTTAAATCTTAGTTTAAAACTACCTCTCTGATCTGGCTACATTTAGAAATTCTTCTCTATCTTTTATATACCATAAGTCATAAGATGTAGAAATAGTTATTATTTATTCTATAACATTGTACACATATATTTACAACTCTGCTAACTGAATAGAATTTGAATGACTGAGACAATTTGGTCTCTTGCTTCTGATTTCATCTCCAAGTTTATCCTGCCCACTGAATTTGCTTACCTTCTATTTCTTCTTCTTTAAAAAAAAAAAAATACTATTTTACTTTTAGTTTTTGCATTGGTGCACCTGACAGTTCGGGTTATCACAGAGTCCAGAAGAAAGCACCAGATGAATTTGGAAGTAGAGTTACTGACACTAGGAAGAGAATTCAGATATATGCCACAATTTGCTATACGATATCATTGTATTCTGTATTCAAAACTCTGGCTCAATAAGATACTATTCTCCAAAGTCTGGAAAAGTTTAACTTTTTTTAATGAAAAAAAAAAAAAGTCTTAGCTTCATATGTTCTTTCTATTGCTAGAATTTATTTATTTATTTATTTATTTATTTATTTATTTATTTATGTTGTGTTCTGTAAAATTAAGAGAATGACTAATGAAATCCATACTTTCAATTTCTAATTAGTGAGCTTATAAAGTAAACAACAAGTCAAAAGAAAATAATAAATATCAAGTTGTGAATAGATAGTTAACAAAATGTCAAGTCAAGAGTTTAAAACATAAATTCAGTAGAATGGTGTCTTAGTTAGGGTTTTTATTGCTGTGATAAAACACCATTGCCAAAGGAACTTAGAGAAGAATAGTCCAATTTCAGCTTAGAGTTACATATTGTAGTTCATCATGTAGGAAAACCAGAACAAGAACTCAAACAGGGAAAACATCCTGGTTGCAAGGTACAGAAACAGAGTAATTAATTTTGGAGAAGGACTGCTTACTGAATTGCTTCTCATGGTTTGCTTAAACTGCTTTCTTACACTACTGGTGTGAGACAGTCCCAGTCACTTTGATTA
Organism: Arvicanthis niloticus; assembly: GCF_011762505.2. NCBI lineage: Eukaryota > Metazoa > Chordata > Mammalia > Rodentia > Muridae > Arvicanthis > Arvicanthis niloticus. The sequence goes on from NC_047666.1 coordinate 16,133,943, forward strand.
TCAATCAAGAATATACAGCACAAGTCAATCTATTGGGGCATTTGGTTTTTTCAATTGAGGTTTCCCCTCCTAAAATGAATCATGCTGTGTGAAGTTGACATAAATACTTGCCAACACAATTGAAGTAGCCCAAGTGAAATAGCAAACAAAAGTACAAATTGGTGTCTCACAAATATTGATCAAAAATCAACTGGCAAAATTAAGGCAGTCGAATAGGGTTGCTGACTCAGTATTCTTTCAACAGAAAGGCATCCATCCCAATGCTGATCTTCTGGGTTCTTATTTCTATCTCATTAACGTCTGGTCTGCAATTGTTTACCACCTAGTTGTTCCCTAAGACATAATGCTTTTAGTATGATTAGCTGATTTTTATTTCACTTTTTCTCTGGCACAGAGTTGGGACATCCTGCAAGCAAAATTGCAATAAATGTTCTAGAACAGTGGCTCTCAACATTCATAACGCTGAGACTCTTTAATACAGTTCTTCCTCAGTCATGAAAATATTTTCATTGCTACTTCATAACTATAATTTGGTAGTTATGAATTATTAATATTTTTTGGAGATAGATGTTTGTCCATAGTTTTAGGACCCACAAGTTGATAACTGCTGTTCTAGAGGCTGGGACAGAAGGATTTTTCTTTAACACAGAATCTACTTGTAACAAGATAAATAGCATATATATAAATATATGCTATTTATAATATATGCTATTATAAATATATTTTATGTGCTGCTATTCTCATCATTTCCCCTACCCTACCATAAGATAGTATGACTCTAATTGTTACACTATTTCTAGTGTTGCACATATCACAAAAATATTTCAACTATTTCCATTCTAAGTTCTAGCAGTCTACTTTCTACATATCTCCCTAGTTTAGATAGACAATTCTAGTGATTTTTTTCCTCTGCTTTTATTTTCTCTTGAAGTAATCTCTCATATTTGAATCTTAGTTCAAAATATTATCTGTCAACAGAGCAAATTGATGTCCATAATTCTGATTCCTCAGCTGTAAAACATTAGTCATTGCTAATCAGAATTGGGGCCTTTAAAATAATAAAACACTGTGGAGAAATCAAAGAGAGAATATTCCTGTGCCAGGTGAGCTGTGAATGCTCAATGATTCTTACTTTATCATCAGAAAAAAAACAACATGACAGGGGTGTTATTAACCAAAGAGAAATGCCTGGCTTTTCAGTAACAGTGACTTCATGCCACAGATATTGAAGCAACCTTCACTAGATTCAGAACAATGAAGAACCCTTGGTAAGATAATGACAGTGCAGAGAAAGCTCTTAGAAGATCCAGTCCCCTTGACTAGGGTCACTATTCCACTTCTGCTCAGCAGGTAAACTCTTCGCAAATGAATTCCCATTTGTAGTTTGACAGAACATACTGAAATGAATATACTCTGAAAATTTTCATAAAGTGGCACAAAAACAAATTTCCAAATCAAACTAGAGTGTCTCCCACAGAAACAGAGCTAAGAAAAAAACAAAAAGATAAAAAAAAAAACCTCCATTGTGCACACATATTAAGGAGGCACCAAAAGAATATCCAAACAACAAAAGCATTTTTAACACATTTTAAGTCAAAAATTACTGCAAAAAATAAACCAACCTTTAAGCAGACATATAATTTCACATTATTATTATTATGCATTTTCTTTTGCCAGGGGCTCTGATATATCTTCTTTCATTGCTTATTTCACTATACAAAGAGAAAACTTGAAAATCTCTAGATTCATAAAAAATATATTCACATGTTTTTATTATTGTAGGATGATGAGTTCAAATACATGGTAAGTTCCACTCAAAATTCTGTAAGGTCTCTGATTTCTCGAAGCAAGTCTAATAGGAATATTTTGCAGCTACTATGATGTCTCAGAATTAGGCAAAAAAAAATAAAACCTCCACATTAAAGGGAATCAGGGAGCATTCTAATAAATGGCTGAAATCTGTTATGCACATGGCTCAACACATATGATTCATATGTGTTCATTAACGCAACACATTTATATATAAAGTAAAGGAACTTGCGGAAAATTTAACATTTCAGGTGGAAGTAAGACAAACTGTCTAAGATCTCTTTAATTTTCAGCAAAATTCATGTTTTTCTTATTTATGTGTGTCTTCTAATAGGTGGAACTGAAGAAGCCTCATTAGAACTGAAGAAGTTCTGATAGCTTCTTCACTTTGCAAATGTCTATCCTTTTTTTATCTTAAAATTTTATTCTCCTAAAGGTCTTTCTGAGTATTTCTTTAAGACCTTGAACTATGTATCCTCTCTGATCTAAAAGTAAACAGGTTTGTAATTTTTCATAAATATTACTTCATATTTCACCTTTATAATAAGAAGCACTGTTACAAATGTGTGAATCTTCCATTTATACAAAATGCAATGTTGTTGTGTAGATAAAGTTGGAATGAGATAAAAGTGGTTTAAATAAACCATTATTAATAATTAAGTATGCATGTGATATACCCTATGATGGTTCATTAAAGCATCAAAATTTTTAAAATGTGTTTTTACTTCAATACTCATGAGAAGCTATGCCTGTTTTGACAAATCATAGTCAAGAAGATTTAATGTTTTTCATTGCCAAATAAAGACTGACTTCATCAGCAGGTGATCCTTCTTCAGAAGCCACCAATAGCCTTGCCAAGTGACCTCAGCTAGCTGAAACAACCACCCTTGGTCCTATGCCACAATGCAATGATGACATAACCACTTTCAGAGACATGACTTATTGTATGGAGTGAATGAAAAATCCTGGGATCCTAGGGTGTCATTTTGTAAATTACATTCTTGAGTGCTACTGCTATTCCCTGTAAAGGTCTAAGAGGGTCGAGTTGTCTTCAGTGAATGACAGATTGCTGCTTTAGGACAATTTACTCAGCAGTGATAACACTGAATTGGATAGGGTGGACAGGCTGGAAAATGAATGATCATTGAATAAATGGCAATGATGAGAACCTTGGCCTGTCTTTTGTAGAGGAGCTTCAGTAAGTATCATCCCAAAAGACTTGGCTGTTCCAGAAAGAGTCAGAGCAGCATCTCTCTCCACAAAGCAAATAATAAAGAGACATATATTTCTAGTAGATTATTAATTTATCTTATCAGATTCATGAAGGTTTTGTACTTAACATATCTCTTCAAATTCTTCTAAACACTTTATATAATTTTAAAATTCACTGTATGGGTTATATTTAAGTTTACTTTGTTAGACATTTATTTGTGAATTTCATTTCCAAAGCCACAAACTCACAAATTAACATGTACATCTGAACATACACTTAGCACATCACACATTTTTTTCAGACAAACTATTTAAAATTTTAGAATTGAGTGAAAAATGATCATTTTCATTCAGATGTTGTGTTAGCTGTACTTTTAATTACCACTTTCATAAAATATAATGAGCAACATGGGTTCAATGAGTTCCCATTTCAAAACAAACACATAAATGTTCACAAGTAATATGGATGTATGTTTTTATTTTGTTGTTGTTGGTTCTTTTTTATTAATCATTTTATTTGTTCACATTTCAAGTGCTATCCCATTTCCTGGTCTCCCCTCTATAAACCCCTAATCCATCTTTCTTTCCTTTGCCTCTAAGAGGCAACCCAACTCCTGTATCACCCCTCTACCATCCCCTTTCTCTGGGGCATCAAGCTCCACAGGACCAAGTGCCTCCTCTCCCACTGATGCCAGATGAGGCAGTCTTCTGCTTCATAAGTAGCAGGAACCTTGGACTGGCTCATATATACACTTTGGTTGGTGGTTTAGTCCCTAGGAGCTCTGAGGTGTCTGGTTAAGTGATACTTTTCTCTTCCTATTGGGTTGCAATCTCCTTCAGCTCCTTTAGCTTTTCCCCATGTAGGTTTCTTTAAATTAATTTAATCTTGATTTAAATCCAGAAACTCATACATATTAAGAAATTCATCTGATTCTTTGAGATTTTCCAACTTGGTGGAGGTTGCACTCATGTGATTCTTTAAATTTTCTCTGTAATAGTGTCTCAATTTTATCACAAATTTCATTTATTCTTGTGTTCATTTTTTTGCTGTTTATTTTATTTAAGCTGTAGGTTTGTCAGAATTACTGATATTTTTCACAGAACCAGATCTTCTTTTCATTTTTCCATTTGTTTCTTTTGTTATTCCTTCTGTTTCATTGTTTTTAGTTCTGAGTGTGAATATTTCTCACCCCCTACTCTTTGGGGATATTTTTTCTTCCTGTTGTTATTGAGTTTTCAGGATGTCTTTAAGTTATTAGTAAGATATTTCTCTGATCTTTTGGTGTAGGCACTTAGTACTATAATCCTGCCTATTAGAACTGCGTAAACTGTCTTAAATATGTTTAAGTATATCCTGCTTTCATTTTTTTTTCATTTTAATTTGATGTCATACGTTGGGAGCCGACTCATAGCAGAAAGTGGCTATCATCTTTGCAGCCATCTTGAGCCATATACCCTGACAAGAGACTTGTTTTCAACAGACTACAACAGCTGAGCACACTCTGATAAATATCTTGCTTTTTCCACATATCTTATTTTGCTGTTTAGTGCCCCCAGCTGCAAGGCACACATGGTATCCACTCCTGCAAGGCACATGATATCTACACCTGCCAAGCACACGTAGTATTCACGCCTACAAGGCATGTGGCAAAGCATATAAATACCCCGATTTCCCTTCAATAAATGAGACTTGATCAGAACCTCTGTCTTATCTCCATTCTTTGCGTCTCTTCTCCTCCAACCCCACTCTCTCTCTGGCTACACCCTGACCTGTGCACCTGAGCAGCAGCTTAGCCCGGGACAGTCATAAAGTTTTTATTTCCTTCTTTCTTTCTTTCTTTCTCTCTTGATCAATTGTTTATTGAGTAGTTAGTCATTGAGTTTCCATAAGTTTAATTTAATAGCTTTGGGGTGGTGATGGGGAAAGGGGATAATATCTGAACTGTAGATAAATAAAATATCCAATAAAAATAATAGCCTCAATCATATAAATTATCTTGGGATAATTCTAAACAATTGAAAAACTTGCATGAACAACTCCTTAATGACACTGAAAAAAGAAATTGAAAAAAATATCAGAAGATAAAAAGGTCTCCAATGCTCATGAATCATTGGAGTTAATATAGTAAGAATGGACATCTGATGAAAAGCAATCTATATTTTAGGAACCAATCCATAATAGTTATCAATAAGAAGAAAACAAATTGTTTTAGCATAAGACTAAATCATAGAAGATGTCATAATGTTCTTAAAACTGAATAAACTCCTCTAAATACATCATTAATGACACTAAATTAAAAATTGAATGTACTAAAACATTTTTACTATTTTGAGTGACCATCAAGAGGAATGGATACAAAAATGTGGTGCATTTACACAATGGAGTATTACTCAGCTATTAAAAACAATGAATTCGAGAAATTCTTAGGTAAATAGATGGAACTAGAAAATATCCTTCTGAGTGAGGTAACCCAATCACAAAAGAACACACATGGTATTCACTCACTGATAATTGGATATTAGTCCAGAAGCTTGAAGTACCCAAGATTCAACTCAAAGACCACATGAAGCTCATGAAGAAGAAAGACCAAGTGTGGGTGCTTCGGCCCTTCTTAGGTGGAGTAACAAAAGTCTCAAGGGACCAAATATGGAGACAAAGTGTGGGACAGAAATTGAAGGAGGGGCTGTCTGGAGACCATTCCACCTGGGTATCCATCCCATGTGCAGTCACCAAAGGTAGCCACTTATGTGGATGTCAGGAAGTGCATGCTGACAGGAGCCTGATATAGTTGTCTCCTTAGAGGTCTGCCAGAGCCTGACATACTCAGAGGCAAAAGCTCACAGCTGATTATTGAACTGATCATGGGGTTCCCAATGGAGGAGTTAGAGAGAAGGAGATTAAGGAGCTGAAAGAGTTTATGGCCCCATAAGGAGAGCAACAATACCAAACTAATCAGAGCTCCCAGGGTCTAAACCACCAGCCTGGGAGCACATAGGGAAGGACCCATGGCTCCAGCTGTATCTGTAAGGGAGGATGGCCTTGTTGGGCATAGGTGGGAGAGGAGATCCTTGGTCCCATGAAAACTGGACATCAAGTGTGGGTGAATTCGAGGGTGGGGAGGTGGGAGTCAGGGGAAGGTAGGGGCACACCCTCATAGAAGCAGGGGGAGGGCAAAGAGATAAGGGGTTCCTTGGTGGGGAGGGGGGAATGCGGTAAGGGAATAACATCTGAAATGTCTAACGCACCCCCCTGAGCCTTGCATCCGTGGGAAAGAAAGCACGAGACGCAGAGATCAGGTAGTTACTGCAAAACGAGGCTTTTAATCTGTCTCACACATGTGGGAAAACGCGGAGAGGCGTGGAAGGGGTGAGCTGAGGAAGGGGCTTGGCTTAAGTACAATCTAGAGTGATGTATTCACTTCTGATTGGCTGTTCGCTCACCACCCAACATTCAGTGACTATGGCATGCCTCTCAGCCTAGCAACTGCGCAGATCAGTGTAGCGCCAACTTGGGGTGGCAGATTATATTGCGGCTCCTAACAGAAATGTAAATAAAATATCCAAAAAATTAAATTAAAAAGAAAGTAAAAAATAAAAAAGATAATTAATTAAAATTAAATTCAGCAAAAAACGATCATATACCATTGTCAAGTAAACTTCATCCTAGAGATGCAGTGAAAGTACAACATGTATAAATCAATAACTCTCAACTGCCATAGAAACAAATTAAAAAACAAAATCATATGATCATCAACTCACATAAAAAAAAATGCTTTTGACAAAATTTAACCCCTTTCACGATAAAAGTTCTGGAGAAAGTAGCCATATAAAGGGTATATCTCATAGTAACAAACATGATTTACAGCAAGCCCACAAACAACATCAACTAACAGAGAAACTCAAAGCATTTCCATTTAACTAAAGACAATATGAGGATGTTTGCTCTCTTTGTGCCTATTGTGTTAACAGGGGCAACAAGAAAATAGAAGATTAAGGAGCTACAGAATAGAAAAGAATTCAAAGTGTCTTTATTTGCTGATAATATGATGTTGTACATAAATTGCCATAAATCCTCCACTAGGAAAGTTCTACAGCAGATAATCAGTTTCAGCAAAATATCAGGATGCAAAGTTAACAATTCCAAGTCAGCAACCTTTCTGTATACAGATTAAAGTCTAAGAAATAAATTTTGCAAACAGTAACTTTCACATAGCCTCAAAAATATCTTGGGAAAACTCTTACTAAGTAAGTGAAAGTATTAAATAATAAAAACTTTAAAACACTGAAAGAAGAAATTAAAGAAAATATATAAGATGGAAAGATTGCCCATGTTCATGGATTAATAGGATTAATATTCTTAAAATGACCATCTGAAAAGTGCCAGAAATAAATTATATCTAGTTGGTGAACAATGAGACTTCATAGAAACCTATAAATAAGTCTTTCTTGTGCCAACGTTATTGGATGCTGTCTTCCAAGTGATGCTCAGAGCCTATTGTTGAAGACAACTCTTAATACATGTTTTCAAACACAGAGAATTTGAACAAGTTCATAACTAGAGTTTTCAGCACTACTGACGAGTGTTCATGGTACTGGAATGTATTCTACATGGTACAAAAGTATACACGTAATCTTCAATCTTGTCACAAACCCTGATCCATACAATGTTGTTCTAACTGTAAGATACGCTGATGCAATGGTGACACAGACCTTGTGGAAGTAACTACTTTCAGCTTGGATTTAAATCACAGTGCATGAGATAGAAGCTATGCCTAACACTATTGGGGCAGGTTGCCTAACACTAGTTGGCTGGTGGGTGGGTCATATCCTCATAGAAGCAGGAGGAGGGGGGATGGGATAGGGGGTTCCTGGGTAGGAGGGAAATGGGGAAAGGGGATCACAACTGAAATGTAAATAAAATATCCAATAAAAATAATTTTAAAAAAGAAAAAAATCTGGAACCAGATAATATCAAAGAGCCTAGGGGAACAAAATAATATAGCTCTGACAATGAAACATATAAATATGATTCTTAATAACATGTCCACATATCAGCACCTCACTCAGCCAACATTAGAGGAGCTTCTGCTTTCAGTAGATGGAAACTAACATGTCCAGACTCATGACTGGACAAAAGGAAGTGAGATAATTTTGAGTACTAAATAGAGTATAGTGACACAGATGACATTTCTCTGGTGAATCATGCTTCAAATGAAAGCAGAATGATTAGTTACCACCCATCCCCATCAAGACAATGCCTCCAACCCCAGAGGCAGGGCTCAGGGAATGGTATATAGAATTAGGTAAATCAACTGTAAGAGCCAGCAGCACTGAAAGACACACAAGGAAACACTCCTTTCCAAACACAACAAGATAGACTCACATATTAGCTAACAGAGACATACACAGCTTCAAGCCAGATGAGGTCACAGTGGATGTGTGTGTGTGTGTGTGTGTGTGTGTGTCTGTGTGTGTGTTATGTGTGTGTGTAGTTTTTTAGCAAATAAAAAAAGCAATATTCAACTTTTCTTTTTTCCCTTTTTTAAATTGGTTATAATATTTACATTTCAAATTTTATCCCCTTATCCCATTCCCCCCACCACCCAGGAACACCTTATCACATCCCCCCTACTTGTGCTTCTATGAGGGTGTGATTTTCCAGTTTCTATGATGCTGTTTCCATTTAAAAACTGCCTACTAAATTTCTAAATCCTTCCATTTGTGTTATTAAATCTGCTATTTTTCTTTTTTCTCTCTTTTTTCTTTTTTTCGTTTTTTAAGAACTCTCCTTTTTTTAAAAAAAAAAATGGGTATTATATTTACATTTCAGATTTTATCCCTTTACCCCACTTCCTCCCACCACCCAGAAAACTCTCATCCCATCCCCCCTCCTCATGCTTCTATGAGACTGTGCTCGCACCTACCCCCTGCCCCCACTACTCCCTCCCCACCAGACAACAGTCCAGGTTACCTTACATGGATAGTTGGTTTTCAAAACGTCAGAAGTCCATAGAATTGACATTACAAACATTTCTGTATTAATGGTCATTTTGATTAGAGACCTGTCTGCTCCGGACAGCTTCCTGTCTTGGAATCTAAGAAGAAATTGAGCATCCTTGGAGTTACTCCAGTTGTGCGGTAACAACCACTAGGCAAGAATTGCCTCTTTCCATCTACAGACAAATTACTGTCCAGAAAAGGACACACTTGTAGAATAGTCGAAGGATTACATCTGCCTAGACAGAGTAATCAGCCCTTAATAATTCTGCATCACTAATGTCTGTCAGATGATTCTGGGCCAGAAGGCTGAAGATTTGATGCTCCAACATTTGGTAGTATAGGGACTGTCCAGGTGTTCTGTGGTCTCTATAAATTGGCTAAGTTTTAGAAGCTATGCTTAGTGCTTGCCATAATTTCAGCTAACTCAGTCATTCTGGATTTCTGACAGGGTTGAAGACCTATAGTCTCATAGCCAATCCTGGCTATTTACTTTGAGAGAAAAGATCTGAGTGGATGGTTTTCAGCTGACATTCATTCTAAAGCCAAGAAAAAAGCCAGGTTCAAAACTAAGTGTTTTAGTTAGGAGAAATGACAGAGGTTCTGGTTAGTCAACAAAATGATGGACTGGGTATTAGGACCATCTTGTACCTCACTGGTACAAATAGGCATAATTATATTCTAATTGTATTTTGAGAGAAAAGTTTTATTTTAACAGGAAGGGTGATATGTAGGAGGAGCTAAGGGGAAAGGAGTACCAAGAGGAAGAGATGGAATAAGGAGAGGAGAAGATGAAGGAGAGGAGAAGCTAGGTGATGAGAGAGAGAAAGAGAGGGGGGCCATGAAGGCAGATGTCCATGTGTCTCCGCCAGTCAAAGATAGTTTATATATCTAGGTTGGGTATTGGGTTACACTTCTGATTGAGCATTACAAAACTTATAAAGTCTTTGATTAACATTTTAAAAAAATGTATAAAAGCAAAAAGGAAAAGGGGGCATGGGATAGGGGTTTTCTAGGGAAGAGAAATGGGGAAAGGGGATGGCGTCTGAAATGTAAATAAAATATACAATAAAAAAATAAAAGAAATAAATGCTAAAATCACACAAAAAAGCAATATGCAATTGATTACTATTTCCTAAGGGTAAAAAATACATTTTTTCTTGGAGTCTCACAGTCATATTAACCACACTGCAGAATAGCCCCATACTTAGAAGTTAACCCCCCCCACACACACACACACACAAGACACAAGGTCAGAGGTATTTTTGTAGATGTTTTGGCTCATATTTCTATATTTGGAAATTTTTGTCTTACTGAAATTTTGCTTCTATATTTTGGATTAATTTGGAGGAAGGTTTCGTGTGTGTGTGTGTGTGTGTGTGTGTGCTCACATGAGTGTTTATGTTCCATTTGCTTGGTTGTATCTTAAAGAGATAAAGAAATAAAGTGTATGAAGTTGGGTGGGAGGATATGAGTAAAGAATGGAGGAGCAGTTGTAGAAGAGGATACTCTGATTACAGTATATAAGAAAAACATAAATTTTCAAAAAAGAATAGAATTAAATTAATAAAAATAGTTACAACTATAGCGGGTTTTTTTTTCTGGTTAATCTTTTTTTCTGTTTAAAATTCAGCTTACCATACAATTACTTCAGGTCCCTTTACTAGATAGATAGATTAGTGGCTAGTGGGAATGTCCTGATCTTGCAAAGGACCTGAGTTCAATTCCCAGCATACATGTTAGATGGATCTCAACTACTTGTAACTCTAGCTTCAGGGGATGCAATAATTTCTTTCATGCTCCTTGCATACCTCTACAAATTAAGTACTCCACACCTCACACAGAATTTTTCTAAGTTACTACATGTCATATTCTTCATCTCACTTATACTGAAATTTGCATTCATCTCATTTCTGGTAGCATACACCATATGGATTAACACCTCCAATTCATTATAAATCTTTCCCTTCCTTAAAAATCCAAGAGTTTTATATCTTAAAATTATCTCCAAATATTTTAAAATCAAAAAAGAAAGTAAAGAATAGTGTGAAAAATCAATGAATCAATTATGGATCCATAGAAAATTTATGAAAGATATAAATAATGTGTAACATAGTATCAGAAATGTTGTCTGGTAATATAATTTGATAAAAATAATATTAATTTTATTTTCTCTCTAAATATTCTCACCATTATTAATGCCTCTTTGGTATGCATGTTGAGGTCAAGCTTTGGTTCTTTGTTCTCTAATTTTTTCCTCTCAGGGTGTCTAAATGCTGCTGTGCACCAGGATGGAAGGAATGTGTGGTGTCTGCAAGATCGCATTCTGGCTGTTTAGATGAAGACCTTCTCTGACTGTCTTCAGTGAAACAGCTCTTTTAAAGTATCTTAGCTTTGGGGTATACAATTTCTGGGTAGGATTGTGTGCATACTCATGTGGGAGTGCATCAGAGCTATATATGGACTTTGGGGAATGAGAATGAGTTTTCAGGATAAATGAAAATCATTCACTAGAGTTGAAAGCCCTGTGAATGTATCATTTGTATGGATAGGCATTCTAGGACTCTCAGATACATGGTGGATGGGTTGTTAATGGGAAAACAGGAAGCTGAACTTGTAAGTCTGCCAAGGACTACTTAACCTTTTCCAGCTTGTAGGGGATCAACCTTTCCCAGCATGTAGGGGGTCAGAATTCCCAGAAAAGGTCAGAGAAGAGAAAGGCCTGCTGGTAAAAAGATCTCTCCATTTCTCACCAAGCTCAGAGGAGTTATCTGGTTATGGTAGAGTGTGACAACAAGTGCCAGGGTTTCCCCATGTTGCTACATATAAAAATAAATTGAAAGAGCTTATCAAAAATTGATACTATTTATTAATGCCAGTCATTTTTTTCTATTAGACTGTTACATGTTACTAGAGGGTTTTAGAAATGTAAACTAACGCAGGTGCGAGATATTTTGTAATTCACACAGATACAGACAGAAATTTTGAAAGTTTCAAGTTATAAAAATTGTAATAAATATGTCTTATTAATTACTCCCCTTTTTAGAATTTCTTTTCCAGTGTGACTTCTGCATACTTATTTAAAATTTAGGCATCCTTTGCAAAGTGAATTTCCATGGAGATGAATTCTAATGTATTGAAGTGTGCTGAAGAGTCTAGATTGATGATGACCTCGGTTTACACCTTGGATTAGTAAGTGCGTGATAAATTGCTCTCTTTTGGTCTACTCAAGACTGCAATGCTGGCTGCAGCAACTTACCCAGGAGGACAATGCTGAGTATGAAATTATGTACAATTTCTATAAAGATATTCTTCTCTTTGAAAATAACGGATCCTTTCTCTAAAACTTTACCATTGTAATATGGCTTAAAAATGGATCTTGATAATTTTTCTTTTTTGTTTTTCTACATTCTGAAAAGTCTATCTTGGATAATGAAGAACTAAAGCTAGTGTCTAACATAAAGCTCTCAAGTAATAACAGTGATCCTCTCCATGCTGAGATGACGTCTAAATGTCAGTTGTCTGCTCTATTCATTGAGCTTTTGTATTTGAGTACACATGACTGTCAGCTTTGTGATCCCACCTCATGCTTACACTTTTGCATAAATACACAAATAAACAATAAAAAGTAAGAAAGTATTTCAGCTTGTTCACTATCTAAAGATGATTAAATGAACTACTTGCCAAACTGTATTAGTCTCAATTACCCTATGTTTCAGGATTCAGATAGAGGAAAATGTGGTAAAAACGTAAGGATATAGGTACTGTGGCCTTATTATTTGCATTCAATAAATAGTTGGACACACTCAACACGCCCATTCAATACATAGGCAGAATTCCACATATACCTAAACTTGTAAATGTGAAAATCTCACATCATAGTAACCACAAACACTAGACTACTTGTATTCCTTTGCAGAAATTAACCATATTCTGGTGGTTTCTACAACAGCTAAGGTATTTTGAATTCATGTTAGCAAATGTAGTAGAGACAGCCAAGAAACCACACTGATCCATCAGCAAACATTTGAACTTGTTTTCAGGATCCATAGTAATAACTGTTTCTCAATTTTGCACTGCTTTGATTTTTATATTTTTTTGTTTGTCTATGTATTGTGTAGATTGTAGATGTGTATGCATATTTTATATGTATAAAACAAGTACATATATATATATATATATATCCATGATGTTCTATACTTATTTATGCAAGTTCTCTCAATCAAATCCATAATTTAATGCTATGTCTGGTCTACTCTTGCTAGCCCAGCTTGCACTAAAGACCTCCTCTCTCTTTCTTCTAAGGCTGCAGTTTTCCATTTTTTTATTAGAATTTTTTTGTACATACACATATGTGCATATATTGGTTAGTATCTCTGTGTGTATCCATGTATGCATGTGCATGTCTGCATGCACTTAATGCAGCTGTGCACTATAAAGCCTTGACATTTATTCAGTACAGAGTGGCTGTCTTGACTCAGATTCAGCTGGTGAGTGATTAGCTATCACAAATTGTTCAGACCATTTACACCTTTTTTAATTCTTCTCTCTCAGCACATAAAAAAATAATGGATCACATGAAATCATAAATCAAATGTGTGATTTCTCAATGGAAGGATTTGCTCAGTCTACTCACTCATGCAGTCATTTTGACTGACACCAAGTACAGATATGAGTGACAATTTGACTGCTGTGATCTAATGCATTGGTCATGACATTTGCCAGGTTGACTTGGACTCTGTATTACACTCTGGGTTCATTTTTGGAAAAGGCAGAGGTAGAAAATTGCAGAAATTCTGAGTGTAAATAAGTGTGACTTGTAAAATGATGAACTATGTTCCCAAATATTTGTTAATGCTTGATATTTGTGAAGAGCTTTTCACTCCATAATATGTATGATACTACACTTTGATATCTGTTCTAGAGAAATAAAATATCTGTAATGTTCATCTGTGTAAATTTTAAATAAATTATATCATACTTTTATCTGAAAGATATAAATATATGAAAAGTACAAAATATGTGAAGGAATGATGTATAATTGTTGTACTGGTGGAATGTGTATTACACTCCAGAGTTATGGAGTCTTTCTGTTCTCTCTCTCTCTCTCTCTCTCTCTCTCTCTCTCTCTCTCTCTCTCTCTCTCAAATACACACACACACACAAACACACACACACACACACAGAGAGAGAGAGAGAGAGAGAGAGCGAGAGAGAGAGAGAGAGATTCTGGTTCTATATTGTAGATCTAAGAGTGAGAATTCAAGAGTGTAGTACTACAAAAGAATCATGAACACTGAACCAAAAAAGCCATCTCAAAATAGAGATAAGAGCTTCAAAAGTCCACTCAATAGGGCGATTTATGTCGTAGTATAATAGTACAATATAGTAGATACTACCTGACAGTGCTTGGCAAAACTTGATATATTTTACACAGGAAAACCTTAAGTTAATCAGGTCAAAGCTACCTTAATTTGGCAGAGTAAATGAAAGTGAGAAAATTTTCTAAGGTTTTACTGGTCAGCATTATATATTAATATAATTAGTAGAGTATATTTATCAAATTTTCCTTGTTTAGAAAATGGAGTGATAATAATTTAATAAAACTGTTCTTAAACTATATTAGACTATATGCAGAGGACTTGAATAAGGCAATGGGAAACAATTTTAAAAGTCTGTTTTCATCTTTACTATTTTATACAAATGTATGTTCATGCTATCCTTGAGAACAATCACATCAGACCCTCCTGAGCTATGCATCCGAGTATAAATGTCTGTGCCATGCTCATACTCACCTCAGGGCAGTCTCTGGTAGTTTAGAAGAGGATGACAAAAAATTCTTGTTCAGGAGAGTTCTGCCTTTTAATCCTTTCTTCTCATGTAAGTAATTGCAGGAAGGCACTTAGAGAATGCTGCCTTTAAAGACATGGTATGAGTTAATGAAAACATCAAGAATTTGCAGCAAGTCTTTAAGGTGCAAGACCATCAAGATTAAGAAGGTCAGAGTCAGTTGCAAGTTAGTTCTAAAGTTTTTGTAGATTCCTCTTTGATGTGATTTTTTTTTCAGTTACTATTGACTTTTGTAAATTTTGAAGATATTTTTTCATGTAAAATGTGGAATTTCTATGGCTGTTATTTGATGTCTTTCTCATGATTTGATGAGATTTATAGTGTTTTTATTAGGAAAACTGTAGGGATAAATTTTTTGTGTTTGTTTTTCTCCATGTGTGGGGTATATGTCTCTATATTTGTTTGTGGAGGAGCAGATGGTTTTTTTTTTGTGTGCATGTACATATGAAGGTAAGAGGAAGTTATTAGGGTATCACTGTCTACTAGTTCTCAACTTATTGACTGAAGTCAATTTCTTTCCCTAAACCTAGAACTTAACATTTCACAGCTAAACTGCTACAGCTACAATTCACTGACATTGTTCTATCTCTGTCCCTCTACATCCCCACAAGCACTGGGGTTACAGATGTTGGACCACAAAAGACTTTTCACTTATGTACTGGTAAAGACTAACGCAGGTCTTCCCACTAGCATATGAAGTATCCTTAAGTAGCAGCCATATGTCCAGTTCTTGAAATGGCATTTTATCTCATATTTCAACAGGTATCAATGTACTATCATCACATGAATATAATTTATCACTTTCAATAATGACCTTCACCAACTGGCTGAGATTGTTTTGAAGAAAATCTCCTTTCCTTTCAAGTAGGTGATTACTAATATATATATAAGGCCTCTGACTTCTCCTGAAAGATTGCCTTTGTCTTCATTGTTTCTTAAGTTGAATACCAAATTACCAAGGTTAATTTTTTTGTGTGTATGGATTTATTAATTTACTGTATTTGGTGCTTTCAGAATGCATGATTTTACTTTTATTTTTGGAGGAATCCTCATTATTATTATTATTATTATTATTATTATTATTATTATTATATTCAAATCATTCTTTTTAAAGAAGTATATATATATGTGTGTGTAAATAATTTATTTATTTATGTGTATGTGCTATCACTTCAGAAATCTATGAGTGTACTCAAATAAGCCATTTGATCCTCTGAGGTAAAGTTACAGGCATTTGTGAGCCACCTGATATGAGGCCTGGGAATCAAACTTTTGACCTCTGAAAAAATAACAAATACTCCATAATTCTAAAAGATCTGTTGAGCTTAATCTGTCTCACTTAAATATTTATGTTTGTATTTTTCTTCCTTATATTTCAGTAATTTTTAGATTCTTACTATTGAGATTGGAAAAAGTAACACAATTTGAAAAAAAACCTTTTTACTATAGAATCCTAAAAATCACACTTATAAATTTATTTGAGATCATCATAAAAATTTCCACTTATATACAAACCTGGCTGCTCTTTGATAAGGGTGCTGGGTTTGATCCCTATGACCCAACTGATAGAAGAAGAGAACTGACTCCGGGCAGTTAGTGTCTGACCTCCATATGCACCATAGTATGTGGGCGCACACACTATCACACCAAAACATGCACACACACACATGCACACACACACACACTTATAAAATGTAAAATATTGTTTTCTATGTGTACAAACAGAAAAATATAAGAAAATACTGAACTTAAAACAATATGAAATTCCAACAACATATTAAAAGGCCAAATGAGTATATTCTGTTATACTTACTTACCCAAGAACATTACAGAGCTCTGAAATAAATGATATAATGTAATTGAAATTATATAGCTATTAAAAGTAACTTCAGACTGTGTTATTGGATAACTTTACTTGTCCAGTTTAAAATCAGTGTATATAACTTGTGATCTTAGAAATAAGACAAGTGATTACTTGGTAGTTGATGAAGAATCATGACACTGATGAACACATGTATATTAATTATATGAGGAGCCAATTATTTTCTTCTAAGTAGACTTACAGAGATTATATTAAATACCAATCAATGTGATTAACTCATTTTTTCCTGGAGTTTAAAAGATTATTGGTATTTCCTGAAGTGACTAATGAACACAGGTATAGTCTGCCTCAGTAATAGTTATCACCCCTTTTCTATTATTGAAACATCTGGAACATACTTAATGTTAAAACTATTTTTTATTTCTCTAATAATGGGACTTTAATTTTTTCTCTTTGTAATTTCTAATGTTCTTAGATACATTTGAAAATATTTTCATTTACTATAATCAATATCTTCTGGTGCTAGCTCAGGCTATTGACATCAATCACGAATCCTCTTTGCATATAATTTATTTGTTTTACATCAAGGTAACCATAAATATTTCTGTTCTGGAAAATGCCCGTAATAGTTATCTAACATATTATTTCAATAATTTTTAAGTTTAACATATTTTCTTCAAAATATTCTTTTTAGAGTGAAAAAAAGCTACTTAAAACTCTACTATGTAAAAAAAAAAAAAACAAAATTGCTACTTAAAATTTGTAGAATGCCTATTATTTGTCTCAAATCTCTAATGGCTTCAAGTCATTTACATTGGTTAAATCCAATTACAAGAGTAGCTATTTTCAAATTCCTGCAATCAACATTGATATTAACAGTAGATTTATTCTTGTAAATATGGAAGGGATGGAAAAGGGATGGAAGCCACCCCTGCTCCATCCACACAACTTAAAAGTTGATATTAAAGTTTCTTTTATAAAGGACCATAATGGTTACAAAATACCTGTAGACACCTACAATATACTTTAAAGAGTTTAGATTAGGGCAGCATATGTTATTTCCACAGTATTAGCCATACCTAATACAATGTAGATCAAATGTAAATAGTTACTACATTACATTCTGGTAGTAATGGCAACATAGAAAATCTACACATACTTAGTACAGATAACTTTATTATCTGTATTAACTATATTGCCACACTTTGCACTGATTGTCCTAAAGATGAGAAAGGACAACTGTTGCTATTCCTGTAGTATATAGGTTGACAATTTTATAAAGTATAAATACTGTATCTTTTTGCATGTATTATCCTCCAATACTCCAAAGTCAAGATTGATGAAACTGCTAGTATTCAGTCTGATTTCTCTGAAGAATTCTTGCTGTAAAATCATTTCCCCTAAGTGCAGCATTTCTGTCCTAGAGGAAAGCTCTTAAGACTCAGGCAGCAAACAATTTTGGCTATCTAAGAAAGCTGAAACTTTACAAGATTAAAATGCTCCCCTTCAGAAATGATAGAAGGACAACACAGCTGTTGTCGGAGGAGGACCAGCCAAGCTCACTGAGAGTTATGCAGAAATTTCAGGTTGCAGCTTTTTTGAGTTTCACATGTGTTGTGATGGACATTTTGGTCAGGTGGATGAAGCTGAATTTTAGTCATCTGTACTTGTTTAACTAAGCCCTCATACCTATCCTGTGAGTAAGTCAGATAACCTACTTCTATACCAAGGTGGATTTTGATATAGTAGTTGCATTGGTTTGTATGGAAGTAAAAGCACAACTTTCAGGAGTAGGTCTGTCTTCCAATCTTGGTGCGTAAGACTTGGAATCTCTTATCATTTATCCTGCTCCAAGACATACTCAAGGGTAGCTGGCCTGTGCACTTCCAGTTGATTCTGCAGTTTCTAAATCGTACCTCACTATGGGAGGCCTGTATTTACAAATATATACCTTTGCATATGACTTTAAATTAGGTTGTGCAGAATAAACTCAGATCCTCAGGCTTATACAGCCTTCACATTTTCCCATTGAGTACTCTTCTCTGATTATCAGAATAAAATTTTTTTTCTCTTATAAAATGTTACTTTTAACTGTGTGCATATGTATGCTGAGTATTACTACGTTACCCATGGAGTCCGGAAGAAGTTTCAGAGTCTTGAAGCTATAGTCACAGGTGGTTGTATGTTATCAGTGGTAAGAGCCAATCTCCGGTCCTATGCTGGAACCAATTATGTCCTTAAGCTAGTTTACCAGCTCCAGCATCTAAAGTCTTAATCACAAACTTCCAAATCCATAAGATGCAGAAACACTAAGGTGAACAACTTCCCACAAAAATATGTAAAATTGACTTGACTAGAAAATACTTCAAAGCCATCCACAGAAGGTAAACACGGCTGTTGTTCTCAAAACAAACAGGAGACAAGCATTGCTATGTGCTTTGGTTTTCACTCTTCTGGCCCTCCCTCCTATGAACATAAGGTAAATCAATATCAGTGAAGATAAAGCATGCTTACTAAGGTTTCCACCATGTACCCAGAGCAGAATTTGAGTGGCATTAGAGTTTCAAAACTGCCAGGGTATTTTGTTAACCTAGAAGTGGAGTTAGAACATGGATCAGGGCATTACTTGAAATCACGAAGGTGAAGACATCTTGTCCTAACTCTATTTAATGTCTTCTTAGACACTCCTCAACCTTCCATCCCCAATAGCTATATCTGCTTGACAATGCTCTTGGAACTGTCTATGCTACTGACCACAATCCAGATATATCACCCAAATAATTAATATTTGTAAAAGTGAAATATAAAACTAAAATAAATAGGCAAAAATGTGATCAAAACTAATTTTGATGTAGTATCTGGAAAATATGGCTAAGCTCTGTAAAATAACAGACAGATGCTGGGTAGTGTTGGCACACTCCTTTAATCCCAGCACTTGGGAGGCAGAGGCAGGTGGATTTCTGAGTTTGAGGCCAGCCTGGTCTACATAGTAAGTTCCAGGACAGCCAGGGCTACACAGGTAGCCAGGGCTACCCTGTCTCAAAAAACCGAAAAACCAAAAAAAAAAAAAAAAAAAATGACAGACAGATATGGCAAGGTTATTCTACCCCCTTTACCAATTAATCTCCCTGAACAACTGTATACTTTTGTTTTTTCTTTTAAAAACACTGTACCACTGAGCTTTGGCACAAAAAGGCATTTTTGAGATGTGAGACTATTACTAAAGGATTCTTATAATGGTAATTTGCTTAATTAACACAATTATCAATAACTAACTTATTTCATACTTTCATATGCAAGGGAAGCATTCCACTCAGATTTATTTCCCAGAGGTAAGATGTGTGCTGATTCAAATGAGTATGCAGGTCCTTTTGCTCTTTTAGCTGTTTAGGATTGAACTGGATTTTCTAATATCTATAATCCCTGAGCATTTCAAAACCTTTGGTGAGGTGGAAAATATGAAGTCCAGTGAATTATTACATTCTAATAAGCATCATCATTTTGTTTTTAATTACATGTCTCTTATTGTTTATGTATAGGTATGCACACAGATCTGCAATTGCTCACAGGAACCAGAGGTGTCAAATTCTTCTGGAGCTGGCGTTAAAGATTGTTGTCAGGTGCTTGGTAGGGGTACTGGGGACTCAATTCAATCAACTGTAAGAGCAGTAATTTGTGTAGCCATTGAACAAATTCCCCTTCTTGAACTTTTATGCTTATGCAAACATACTTGCAGGGATATTTAATCAAATAACCTAGATGCTAACTTTTATGAGTTCTGTTATGTCTCTGGGGATTATCCCTTCAATGACTCTATATTTAAGCATTGTTGAGCTTGCTTTAAAAAAAAAAAAATAAAATCTTGCTATATTCCCATTGAAAGACTTAGTACAATTTTTATTCTCATTTTTCTTGTTTTCCATTTTAAGGTGCAAATTATATTGAAATTATAGGCTGGAAGGTTTGTACAGGCTTAGGTTTTACAAAACCCACTTTTTTATATTTCTTTAACTTAGATTTTATATTGGATACTTTTTAAAATTACATTTAAAATATTACCCCTTTTCCCGGTCGCCCCCTCCCCAAGAAACTCCCTATTCCATTCCCCCTTTCCCCTGCTTCTATGAGGGTGTTCCCACATCTACCCGCCCTCTCCCACCTCCCCACCCTGGCACTTCCCTACCCTGGGGCATCAAACCTTCACAGGACCAAGGACCTCTCCTCCCATTGATACCAACAAGGCCATTGGGCAAGAGCTCTCTATCCAGTACTACAACACCCAAAAGAAGCTCAATTTGCAGGTGCTCTAACATGCTCAGAATCGTAAGTGAGCAGGCCACATCTGCCCCAACACAAATAGGGAGAGTGACTGGGACCAGCAGGATCAAGGGATGCAGGAAAACCTACTAGGCCAGTGGCATGGGTTCCTTCTGGTCTGAGCTGATACCCTGAGCAGACCTTGGGCACTAGCTCTACACCCAGTTCTACAACACCCAGAAGAAGTTCAACTCCTAGGCACGCTAACACACCCAAGATCATAGTATTTCAGGATACCAAAGACAGCTTGACTCCCAGGAGCTCTGAAACATCCAGGATCTCAGGATTACTGAATTCTAGAATCACAGGATTACAGAGACAAATGAACTCTAAGGAGTTCTGACACAACCAGGATCACAGGAGGGACAGGACCCAGTCAGAGACAGTGAAAGAGGGTAGCACTAGAGATAACCAGATGGTGAATGGCAAGCACAAGAACATAAGCGACAGAAACCAAGGTTACTTGGCATCATCAGAACCCAGTTCTCCCACCATAGCAAGTCCTGGATACACCATCACATCAGAAAAGCAAGATTCAGATCTAAAATCACTTCTCATGATGATGATAGAGGACTTTAAGAAGGACAAAAATAACTCCCTTAAAAAAAATACAGGAGAACACAGGTAAACAGTTAGAAGCCCTTAAAAAGGATACACAAAAATCTCTTAAAGAATTACAGGAAAATGCAACCAAACTGGTTAAGGAATTGAACAAGACTGTCCAGGATATAAAAGTGAAAATAGAAACAATAAAGAAATCACAAATGAAGAAAACACTGGGAATAGAAAACCTAGGAAAGAGATCAGGAGTGATAGATTCAAGCATCACCAACAGAATACAAAAGATAAAAGACAGAATCTAAGGTGCAGAAGATACCATAGAAAACATTGACACAACAGTCAAGAAATGCAAAAAGCAAAAAGCTCCTAACACAAAACATAAAACACACTTCTAAGAAGGATTCTCAAATGTGTCTGCCCCTGTTCTAGCCCACTGTCCAATTGAATAGGAGGAAAAAAGGGTAAATAGGGCAAAGGAATATGGACCTGTTTAGTTGTAGTCCCTTGAGGAGCTTCCAATTTCCCTTGTCCAGATATAAGCAGTTGAAGTCAGTAGTGTCAGGATACTAAGTATGAATCATCAGTGGTGGCACAATCCAGCAGAAACCACCAGGCTTCCACTGAATCACCATGAGTCAGTGGGAGTGACCAGGATCAGTCAAGGATACCAAGTAAAGTTTCTTGCCTCGCCTCTCTCAATGAAATGAAGAGCAAAAGCAAAAAGGTGAGGCCAATGCAGCATTGCAAAGCTAACTATGCAAGTACATCATCACTGTCCATTAAATCCTATCTATACTCTTTCAAAGCATCATATGTGATTCCCCAGGATCTTGCCTCAGCAAAATATCGTGTGAATCTGCATCATAGGACACTACCAGAAATTCCCATTTCAGTTTATTGTTGAGGAGTTTCCTCTGAGTTGTAACATTCCATCCTATGCAAAGTTCATTATTATAATGATGCTTGTAAAAGAAGGATTTTGGAAATTACAAAAGTCTCAGAAAGTCTCTGAAATTTATCACGTGTGTAAGTCCCCCTTCATCTCAACATTATATAGTCAGCCATTTTGCTAATAATACACTCCTTCTGCTGTCCAGTTGGCTACAAATTGTGTAAAGAACTCCAAAGTTTCAGCTTTTTTTGTGTCTTTGTAGTGCCAGGGAAATGTTAGTGATGCCCCAAAACACAGAAAGGAGCCAATCTGATGCAACTCATAGCAGGGTCTTTATTCTATTTCTGCTCCCTTCTGCATTAATGGTTGTTAGGCACAGGGATGGGCTTCTAACCTAGGGGCGCAGGTTTGTTGGGGGAATAGCTTGGAGATGCTGGTCTTGTTGTGGATGTAACCTGCAGGTGGTCTTGTTGGGGATTAGCCTAGAGACTGAAGCTAAGCTTGAGGTTTTTTGGTGATTTACTTGGAAATTAATGCTAGGTACCAGCCTGTAATTTTACCTGAGTTCAAACTTAGGTCAGGTTCTCTAAATTGGAGTCTGAAGTTAAAAGATTTGACACTTCATCATCATCCATGCTGGAGTGTACTTTCAGTGATGCAGTTGCCTCTGTGCCATCCATGCTGCTTTACCATTCACCCATAAACACTCCAATAAACTCGTTGGTTCACCGTTTTGCACTTGTTTCTTTGGTCTGTTGTCAGTGTTTATCTAGGTTGAGTCAATGGTTGTTCATTCCTCTTAAGGAACAGTATCACAAAACAGGGTGCTAAAACCAAAGGTCACAAACTTTCCTAGACTTTCTAATGGTGCCATGTTTACAAATGAACTATAGCTGTAACCTGAACAGAAAGGCAGTCTGTAAGCTTCCCCTCTCTAATCTGTGATAGATTCCACCTACCAATTTTATGCCTGATAATACAATATGGAATACATAGACATTCATGTTTGATATAGCTAAGGAATTTTGAGAAATCCTGAGCAATAGAGAACTGCTAATATGCAAGGCTTGTCTCCTTAACCTTTTCATTTATAATTGTGGCATCTATGCAACATCCCAAATGGTATTAAAGTGACTCTGAGAACTTTTCCTTTACAAGTGACCAGATGATGCTTTATATTCCAAATGAACTGACTTTCCCATTCCATCAAGAATGTATCAAAGTAAGGTTGATATCCACTTAATACAAATGAAGGAATCTAGTGAAATTTCATGACTATGGTTTGCTTCATCTCTCTTTCTCCTCATTATTATAATTATTATTATATTTCTTCAAGTTCCTATTGAGTACATACTATAATTCTGGCTCATTTTCTACTGAAGAAGACAATAACAAAACCCTGTCACTTCTGCCAGCAGTAATGATTGCTTCACTAGATAGAAGATTGAATCAAATTCTATCTATAAACTGTGGAGAATTTAATGCTGGGCACCTACCTCCAGAGAAAAGTATTGAATGCTCAAAATTACCTCAGGGCTAGGTGAGAGGTGGCATGGAGTAGTGTGTTTTGTACTACAAAATTTGATCTCCAGTTTAGAGAAAAATTAGCATAATTTCAGCTATTGATCAAATCTATTTTAAAGTTTGTCATTTCTTTATGCGGTGTCCTTTCAAATGGCATCATTTTAACTTAAGTAATTCTTTTAAAGAAACACAGCAGGAAGAAAGATTCTATGAAACATGTGACCTGGCTGCATTGTACTATACTAAAAGAGGCTTCCAATGGCTCTTCCTTTCTCTTCTGAAAAGTTCATTTTTTTTTTCATTGATTTTGGTGTCAACTAATAGTTTGAGAAGTAGTCAATACACAAAGGTCAACATGTCGAACTCATACTACAAGTGAAACTGTGACAGCAAAAATTATGTTCAGGTTGCATCCCTTCCGACCTGAAGCAGGCTTCCCTCTTACTGTGTCCCACACCAGCCTCATGTCAGCTCCAGCACGTGGTGACATCTTTTTTCTTCAGACTGGCCTTTAAGAGAAGTTTGGTTAATTACACATGTATACTTCTCACGATTTTGATGAAAGTGTAGTGACTTACAGCAGGGTAATCGACATGCTATGGATCCCCTGTAGCATGTATGGATCTGCCTGCTATGTACCTACTGAACTAAGAGTCATGTTCACAGATAAAACTTGTAGTCTATTTGACTGAAAGAAAAACATTTTTATTTGTTTTTCTAATATGAACCTACCTAAGTGGCACATTATCCACTCATAGAGATATTTACTGCCCTCATTTGTAAGCAAGCATTAACCTCTGACAACCCAACTCATTTACCATTATTATATTCTTTTTAATTTAAATTTTTAATTAAGATATAATTTCATTATTTTCATTGCTTCCCTTTCTTCCTCTCATCAGAAAACTGATTTATAAATATTTGGAAATGTGTCACAATTGTAATTACAAACATTAAAATGATCACTGACATAGTTTCTCCTGGCCCCCAAAGCTTGATTATTCACTACCAGGCTCAGGTAACCTGTGATTTTCAGGCCATACATAAATGCCTACTTATGAATATATAACTCCTTAATCATTATCAATTTAAATGGTGTATCTTAAGGAGGTTACGACAATTTTTTGCCTCCCTGGGTGGGTACCTGATATTTGCAGAAGAGCTTGACTGCATATTTCTCCATTACCCTGTTTACGTCTTCCTTATTGGTTTTACGTTTTTTCCATTCCAAGTATCTTCTCCTCTCTTCTTCATGCTTATGAATTGCAGTGAACAAATGACTATAAAATTTCTAGTACTGGTTTACACATTTACAAAGACTCTTACAAATTAAGTCTCACAAGTAAAAAAGGAGGATATGGCAGAAAGATTGTAAAAGGCAGGGGACCAGAAAGTCTGCTGCAAGATTTTGTCTTCGGAGATATGACAAGAAAGCTCTATACATGAAATCTCAACAATATGAAATCTTAAAAAAGACATGAACAATTAGAACACCAGTTGACGTGTACTTACTGTGCATAGAGGAAGTCACATGGTTAATTAAGTATACAGAAAGAGCTTCAGGCAACTCATTACTGCTGAGAGATGAAGAATTAGATTTCCTAGAAGTTGAACAAGCACCCTAAATGGTTATACAGCTGCAAATGATCATCTTTGAAAAATATAGATATAAGCAACATAAGTGTTCAACAGGTTACAACTAAATATTTTTCATATAAACACACCACTAAATGATGGAAGAATAAGATTCCATTAATTTGTAAAGTGTACGTGGCATAGACGAAGGATTGGAGAAGAAAAGTAGGGATGATGGTGTAATTTTACCTTAATTAGTAGACAAGTAAAACATATAGAAGTATAGAAAAAATGACAAGACACTGGCCTTCTATACCTCCTCTTCTCAGATACATCTTTTACTGTAAGCTGTGCATCCAGGTCTAATTCTTATCCCGATAGTCAAATGCCACCTTGTCTTACCCTCTACCTAACTGGTCTCTTTTGCCATAGGAATCTCTCAGGCCTGAAACATTTTTAAAACTCTGACTTCCACCCTTTGCAAATCACATCCATGTGACAAATAAACAGTTACCTACTTCTACTAAGAAAGAACATGTATCCTCTTCAAAAGCTTACAACTGAAACAGCAACTACACCACCCTTATATTCAGGAGTATGTTTTTTATTTATTTTTTCATTTGTTTGTATTGTTTGGGGATTTTATTGTTGTTTTGTTTGGGGCCGACTTTTAGCAGAAAGCGGCTATCAGCTTTGCAGCCATCTTGAGCCATATACCCTGACATGAGACTTGGATTACAATAGCCTACAACAGCTGAGAACACTCCGATAATCTTGGTTTAGATACCTTGAGATTAAAGGTGTGTGAGATTAAAGGTGTGTGACTTAATAGTATACTTAGAAGTATAGAGATCAGAGTTAGAGACAAGACCTAAGGGCATGATTAAAGGTGTAACTTAGAGGCGTGGCTTAGAAGTCAGACTATAGAAGACAGAACCAGAGATCAGAGAATATAGACTGAGATCAGAGACTATAGAGGGATCATCAGAGACGAATCTCAGACATTAGGTAGAATCTGCCGTCACCCTCGCTCTTGCTGAAGCCCGACCTGCAGACCGGAGCAGCAGCTTGGGCAGGGATACAGTGGCCGCCCAAATGTGGGTCGGCCCAGGCCTCAACATTTTGCTCAGGCCAAGACATTTTTTGGCCACCTCAACGTGGGACTAGTGCGGTCCCCAACATTGTTTATTTTATTTGTTTGTTTGGGTTTTTAAAATATTTTCTGCATTATTTACACCTTATTGTTAAAGCACATAGCCATTTACTACACAAAGCCATTGTGTCTGTCTTGTGAGCTCTGGCTTAGTTGCAGTTGATGCGAAGAAAAGCTAATCTGGGAGAAAGGATTTAACTACACCCTAAACATACTTTCTGCTGAGTGGGACTGGTGAAGATACACAAAGCTCTTACAAAAGGCCTGAATTACAACACTAGCTGCTTGTCAACTGCCTTGCCATAGCCTGAAACTCCAGCTCCAGAGGGGTCCAACATCTGGCTTCTCTGAGCACCAACACTCATTTTGTATGTACCTAGTTTCAGATAATCAAACAAATATTAAATAAAAAATAAATCATTTTTGAAACTGTCGCTGACAGAGACTTGCCACTCAAGCTATGTGTGATTAAGTAACTCATGTTTTGGAAGAGAAAACTGGATTGTTGCTGAACCTATTTTACTTAATTCTTTTTCAAGAACCTATTTTACTTAATTCTTTTTCAAGGTTTATATATAAAGTTGGCTACTTAACAAATATCCAAGCACTTATTTTGTTTTGGCATTTCTGAAATTTGGTTGCACTCATTTTGTTTTATAATACTTATTCTGTAAAGGGAATGGAAGTAAAAATGACAGAAGAACTTGACACTCCTAGTCATGCTCTGAGGTAGAGTCAGTAAGAAAGATATTTCTCTTCTCTTCATCAAATGCATTAAAAAAAAAAAGTAATCTGTGCTCTGCCTCATACTGATACAGCTCATCCCATTTATAGATATATCTTTAAGAAAAAGAAAATCTGATAGCAGGAATCTAAATGCACAACTAGGGTTGTGGATCCCTTATGAGTAAGGTTGCTCGATTTAAAAAATAGATGAAAGAAAGTATATCAGAGCTAACATGAATTAGGACTTTAGATAAACAAAATTTAATGTTGGAAGTATTAAATACAGCCCAAGTGTTATTACAAAACACAATAATAATGATGATGTTATTTATCTAAAAGTCAAACATAACTAGACTTTCTACATTTTGATTTACCAAGCCTGACAGTGTTATTTACATATTTATCACATCAAATTTTTAATCTTCTTTTGACACTCATAATAACAGAAACATGCCTCCCAGTCTGTTCAAGTGAATCTGGTAAGAATCCCCATGTCCTGTTCCATCTAAAATCTAATGCCTTTGTATAAATTGGTGTAAGTAGAACCAATTAAGACAGCTCTAGCCAGTCTTGTATAATTACTTGAGGGATTTGGGAGCAAGAAGGAAGTTATAGGAGGATTCTGATTACTGTAATGAAATGACCTCATAAAATAGAATGGTTTAAGTCATAAAGAAATGAGATGCCTAGTTAATTGTTAAATAGGTAGGTGTGTTCACTTGGAGGTCTCCTGTATGGGCTAAAACAGTTTTATTGTTAGTATTAACTTGGTCTCCTCTGACTATGGAATAGCTCAATTATCAGGCATAATCACTTCAATGGAACTCTGTGGTAGGAATTCAGTAAAAGTACTATCTGCTGTATATACACATATTTTAATCAAGGAAAACAATACAAAAAACACTACATAATCTATTCAATGGATTAATTTTACTAGAAAGAATGTATGGCAGAGTCTAGAACAATACATAAATTAGATAGACTCTGAATTTGTGTAAGGACTATCATACCTCACACATCAAATACCATTTTATCCTTTCTTTAAAAGGGGCTTTAGTTAAACAGAAACAGAATTGCAATAGGGAAAAGAATATAAACTAAAGATAAAAAATATCAAGAAAAGAAAATGGTTCAAGAACTCTAAGAATTGTTATCAGGTTGTGTTAACACAACCCCTAGGCTCAGAGACTGAAGGTGCTAACAAGTCTTTGAGGATCTTCTTACTTCTCAGAAAACATTGATTATTCTGCTACATGTTACAGTATTCCATATGGTATACAGCAGGTTCTCAGTAGAGAACACATATTACTAAAAATTATGTGCTTCATCTTCCTCATACTCTTTGATGACCAAATTGACTACCATACATGGTCCACATCATTGCTAACCCAAATGTACTCCTTAATTTTCAATTTGAATTTGCTGTCAAATCATCCACTGGAGAATGTCTTCCAGTGAGAAAATAGATTCCTGTTATTTCAAATATGACTTAATACTCATCATATGTTGTTAGTGAAAGGGCAGAATCACATCGATGGAGATGTGAAATGAAAGGAGACTTTCCAATTTGTATGGCATAAAGGTTTCCACAAAACCAAGCTGCTTCTAATTTTACACAAAAAGCTTTTCTCTATGTTATCATATGCTCCCTTAAAGCATGCAATTACTATGTTATTTAATTTTTAACGTCCAGTATGTTGACACTTTTACTGTGGTACTTGACTGTCTCCATATTAAGTATTTAAAGTTACTACTGTGGCAATAAATGCAGCTTTGAATATTGGATGTTAAATACCCAGTGTGGATACCAGATGCTAACATCCTAGCTTCTGAGGGGTTTACAGTAATTTCCCCAAAGGACTCTGCAATAACCTGGAAATGTCTTCTGTTTATTCTTAAGTAAATTCTCTGAATAATCATTTTCAAAACTACACAAATGGTAAATAATAAGTATTTTTTTTAACAAAATTGATATTTTAGGCTGTTGTTAATCACATAATTTCCTAACCATTTGCATGTTCCTATCCACACAAATCTGTACTCTAGCAAGGAAATGCAAGAATGAGTCCATGTATATAATGCAATAAAGAAATATAAAAATTGAAAGCAATTTTTGGCTCAAGTGGTTAGAGGGTGAAATGTCTCACAAACCCATTCTCTTCTTTTGTTTTCTCCTTTTTAAATGTCTATATTATGAATAATAATTTTAAGAAAAATAATTTAGTGAGATGTTTCTTGTTTTAAAACTATTCCTTAGTATGACCTTGAACCTGTGATGTATTTTACTGAGAATGTTCCGTTCTGTTTTATTTTCTGTGAATAAACTCATTGAGGTTTGTTTCCATATTAGTCACCACAAGGTTGTATGCTTTATCATTTCTTCCATTCAGTTTTTCTTATACTGATATAGCGATTGGTATGTTGGTATCCTAGTACAGTAATATGTGTAGTTTTCTGACCACAACTCCATGTGAGCTTTTGGGAGGAAGGAATTCCCCAATAGGAATTCCACTCAAGTTATCTGGCTATTGATGTATTCAACTCTCCTTTAAAGTCAATTTCCCCTTCTCACACTGGGAAAACCTTTTTTTTTTTTTCTTTCTTTTTTTTTTTTTTTTAAATCAGCTACAACTGTCTCATCCCAAAATCCAACGTTCATTTACTATGTAGTGTTTGACGTTTAACTGTCCTGCCTTAAAAGAGTGGCTTTGATAAGTGACTCTGAATCTGGGAGGATTAGTTTAATATTTGATCTTTAGAAGTATTTCTGTTTCATAAGATCACAGACAAAAATTCTAAAGGATGAAAAGATACTAGAATCTCCCTTGCAGGTGTTCAATACCTGGAGACAAGGGAATGCCTTTCAGAGACATGACATGCTTCAGTACTAAGTAAGGGAGTCTTTATAAAAAATTACAAAAATATTTGCTTAGGTTAATTTTCAAGATTCATTGTTGTATTTTTATCCTGTCATTTTGTTTGTTTGTTTTGTTTGATTTTTTAATTTTTTTTAAATATTTGCCTCAGTTGGTAATTTATGTCTATTGACCTCTCCAACAAATGCTTATGATATCCTAAAATTATCACTATACAAGATTTTAATATGTTGATTTTTTCACTTTATAGAAACAAAATCTCCAAAACATAGTTTGATTTTGCACATTCCTTAACTTTGCACAGATAGTCACACTGTATATTTTTATGACTTTAATTTTCCAGTCAAACTTAAAAAATAACCCACTTTTTTGTAGTTAAATCAACTACTCTACTGCCAAAATATTCCATTGGGTGAATTGTTTATAATCATATTGTTGATAAAGATAAATTTGTCCAGTTTAGCTATTTAAAAGCCTCTTATGTACATAAATAAAAAATTCCATTTATATTATTCTGGTGATATGAGATTTCTTTTTGGTATATAGAGTGAGATCACATGCCATCCATATTTTCTATTAGTTTCCAGCCTATTTTAATCTAGAAAGATCACTCATTATTACAAATCCAGAGAACTCAAATTTGGTTCCCATCACAACTACTTTTAATTTCCGCTCTGGAGGATCCAACTATCCTGTCCTCTATAAGTACCTGCGTAATGCACACACACATATACACACACATGTGAGCACACACACACGCGTGCTCACACACACACACAGAGACACACACACACACAGAGAGACACACACACACACACACACACAGAGTGTTAATTAAATTAAACTTAAACCATGAATTTTAGGATTCAGATGAACACATTCTAAACACATCAGTAACACAAGTCAGAGTCTGAATGCAATCATTTGGTGAGGGATGCCAACAAAATGACAAAACACTGAAGTCTGTAGTCTATTGTTTTTGCCCTTGGTTGAGCTCAAGAAATAAAAGGTAAGTCTGAACTGCTGAAAACACTATGCACTGATTCAGCTACTTTTTCTTGGAGGAACCAGACTCCATGTTACCAGAAGAGACCATGAAAATTCCCCCAAATGAAAGCAACTGACAGTCCTATGTTGATGAGATTTCCATAAATCATAAGATCAAGTACAACTCTATAACCTTGTGGTTGCATGGTAAGTGGTAAACATACCTTGGAGGTAACTAAGAGTTCTTTAACTGGACTGCTATCCTTTCCAATAAGAGAGAAATATTGCAGGATGTTAGTACCCTAACTAACTACCCAGGGCTAGTAAAGTCCTGTAGAGAGTCTACACTTTCTATTTAACTAAATCAGCATAATCCCTAAATACATTCTCAGTATTTCTTATATCCAGAAATAAGTGTAGTCATGTCCTTCATCAAGGAACATTTTCTTTGTTGTCATCTAATCCACAGAGGGTACCCATATTTCAGCAAACATTCCAATATCATTTTTCAAAAATAATAAAAGACACAGTCTAGGATCAAACTGCTTGTTCTTGTATGAAATTAGACAATGTCTCAATCTCCATTAAACTTTCATGCTACTGATAATTTGCAGGTGTATTCAAGTTAGTTTTTGCAAATTCCCTTTGGTTTGAGTCCATTTGATATTTGATCATCATTTGACTATGATAAGACATTTTATAAAATAGTAACCCAGAAATGTTGTTAAATTCTTCCTACTATGAACTACTGTTGTTTTTTCCATTTTAATTTGTGAACCCCCACATGATATTGTCACCACTTTAAACCATACAAATTCTCTGTTATTTGTGATACGTTGAAAGGTTCTTTTTCAGTTTTAATTTTTGTTTGTAAGTTAGTTTATGTTGATACTTTCTTTGTTTGTTTGTTTGTTTGTTTGTTTAATGTATGAGTGTTCTGTCTGCATGTACATCTACATTCCATAAGAGGACATCAGATTCCATTATAGATGCTCAGTAGCCACCATGCTGTTGCTGCGAATTGACCTCTGGATTCTGGAAGAACTGGAAGAACAGCCATTGCTTTTAACCCCTGAGCCATCTTACCAGCTCCAATGTTTCTTTACTGAACTAATTTTCAAACATAATGGTAACAAACAATGAATATCTGGCTCTGTTGTTTCTTCTAAATATTGTAATACAAAAGGAAATTTTTGACATTTTATTCGGTGTAAACTACATGTTGATTTAAAGAAACAGTGGTTCTCTTTCACACATTACAAGTATTAGTTTAGTGATCAGTTTACTAAAGGTTTGTCCAATTTTGTCTTGTGTTTGTTTGTTTGTTTGTTTGTTGTTCCTAATCTTACATGAACTAATCACTTCTGGTTTCCCTTTTCCTTTTCTGTTAAAATAAAAATATCTAGGCACATAATATCTTCTATTTGCCATTGTGATATGTCATTTATTTTTCTACATTAGCCTGCATTCTTTTTGTGGTGCATGTTATTTAGAAATCAAGAGACTTACGTGAACATTCACACTGATACTCAAGTGTCCTATTATGTTCAGTAGAAAGAGGGAATTATTACAAGCATACACATTCATAGATATATTTTTTGTACATATAACTTTTTAAATCTTGAATTAATTATTATGCAATTTTCATTCAATGGTACGGGATTCACACTAATTTTCTCCTAAACTGTTTGTTTCTTTGTAATGATCTCTTGATGCTTTATGCAAGCTAATTCCTACTTCTATTCCTCAATTCTGTTTATGAGGAAGACATTCTCTCTTTACATAAAGATTGCATAAAGATTTGGGTCAAAGTATAGAGGGAATAAGGCAGGAAGCAAGGAACAGATGGAGAGAAGGAAGAAAGACAGAACCAATGATTTATAAGTTTTTCCTAAATGAAAAATGAGCTTGAAACTCTCACACACACACACACACACACACACACACACACACACACACTCAACACATATGTAACTGAACTTTGGCTGCTTTGTGGCTTATATTTTCTTCTGTCCTTCTCCACTCTTATTCTACAATTTAAACTCCCTACCTAACACTAGCTAGGAGAGAAAAAAATAGAGCAAAGGGGCAATATTATCTTATCGTTAGAGTAATTCCTGCTGATTAGGAACATTGAGTTCCTTGGGGGCAATTTTGATCTTTGCAGTTAGGATATCTAATTTTTTTTTCTCGTTGTTTATTTGCACAACATATCCAACAGCAACCAACCCATGCCAACAGTACCTCCTCACACACTTGAGACCTTAGCACTCATGTATCCTCAAGAGTCCAGAATTTTAAACATCACACAATCACAGAAACCATCTGCAGATGGCAAACTGTTCCTCTGGCAGAGCACGAGGCAAATCATAATCACCTGCAGGGGACAAGCTGAAACAACCCCTTACCTCATACCCAGGTTTAAAACTCCACCTAATCTTATAATATTTCTGGGATTTTTAAGGAAACCAAAATTTATATATATATATATATATATATATCATATAGTGTGTGCATATATGTGTATGAGTGTTTATTAGTGATTTGAATTCTCCTTTCTATGTATCTTTATCAATCTTGAATCATAGCAATTCTATATAAAAAAATACATCATTCTAAATCCTAGTTTCAAAAATATTTTTTGTTTGCTTCATAGCACCTTCTCACATTATGAAACTTAGGCAGTAGGGGTGAAGCTTTCAGGTCAGCACCCACATTATTCTTCATGTATAAGACTACAGTATGTGGTGTCTTCAGCAATAGTGTCTCACAACAGTGTCTTGTAATAATGAATTGAACTATAATAAAAATATAATGATATAGTTTATTTTTAATTCATGAGTTAACTCATTAAGAGTTGTTTGTTACATAATACTCAACTTAGAACAGATATTGTTGTTCCAGGAAGCATTTGTGAATCTCAAAAGACTACCAGAGTCAATTCTGATGTAATCTTATTAGGGTCTCTTCATTCAATCTTGAGCTTTGGCTCCCTGCCAACCCTGAAAGAGCAGGGAGGTGGAGCCCTGAGACTAGTTTCAGGCAAGCATTTATAGAGTCAAGAAGAGGGTATCTAGCTGAGTACATATCTGATTGGGGGGCCATTATGGCCTTTAGCATAATTGGATGGTGCTGGAAGCCAAACCATAAACTTAACTTTTGTTTTCCTCCTAATTTGTAGTTGTTAGGAAGTGAAGCATCAGGGTCATGCTTGTAACCTGGAGGTATAGATTTATTGGGGAATATCCTGGAAACTGGTGCTAGAGCCAAGTTTTAGTGGGAGTAGCCTGGGAACTAATATTAGTAGGTATCAGCCTATTACTTGAGTTTAACCTTAGGTCAGGTTTTCTACGGTGGAGTCTGAACCCAAAAGATCTGGTCTCTCAATATGATGTTTAGAAATTCTGAACTTATATTTGTGTAATCTGGGAAAGGATCACTCCTTTTGCTGTTGTATCTTCATTGCTATCAAATGCTACACTGGCTATCAGAAGAGTTTCATCTCTTTAATCCCTTGGGATCTCTTATGAGTTAGTGAGAAATATGAACTTCATTTTTACATGAATGGAAACATTGGGGTTTTTCTATCTGAACTGTCTTGACTTATTATTTAGATGATTATCTAAAAATTGTGGTATACAATATTCACATTATATAAAATACATATTATATATTATTAAATTATTTATTTCATTATGATTTATGTTGTTTACTATTGTTCTTTAGTTTTTATTATTTTTATTTTTGATTAATCAAATTATAACAATAACTTTAATTATTTTTTTCATATAAGAAGTTTGGAGCTATGATTTGTAATTAGAGTGTAAAACTATTTTTTCTTTATTTTGTGGTCATCTAAGCTATTTTATTTACTTTATTCTACAATGTTTTTAACTTAGGGTAGATGCTTGTAATAATAAGATTGCCTCACTGATAATTAGGCCTTTTTATGTTATAATTCATAAAATAAAGCCTCCCTGGAGCATAAACCAAGTACTTACAGAAGTTTCAGTTTTAGACAGGTTTCCTAAATAGCTCCTTCTCTCACATATCATGATCTAGCTGGCTCCATGATGTGCCAATGATTCAGATAAGTAAAAATTTAATACATATTTTAAAAAAATATCTAGAGATACTGCAGAACTAGTTTTGCAATAAGTTGCCTTCCTCAGTAAGGACAAGTGTAAGAATTGTAAAGAAAATTTTAAAACATCGTAATTACATCTACACTTTGAAATATGAGTTTGAAAACTTATATTGAAAATGGTGAAGACTACATAGGCAGTTGCTATGGTTTCTTGTCAGCATTCAGGTGGATTTAGTAATGGGAGAATTCTCATTTAGATTAACAATTATATTGAAAATCCACTGTTGAAATATCCATGACTAATCAAGAGAGGGTATTTCTAGCCTGGAGGTGTTAGTAATGACCTTGTTGAGAGATGAATAATTTTAGTAGCAAAAGAGTCAAGACAAGCTTTGAAGGGATTTAGAAAAAGAAATTTTGTTATAACTTTCATTTTCCAAGACATCATTTGACAGGTACTGTAAAGTTAAAAATTACTTTGGACATTGGAGTCTGACAGTAATGAGTTTGAATGTGTCTATGAGTGCTTTAAGAATATAGCATATGCTCAACAGTGCTACTGTGAAAATCTGAATGAATCTAGATGTCTATAAAATATTAATTTATGACATGCAATTGGTATATTAAACCTTCAATCACACTATTGTTTACCTATATGGTCCTACTAAAGTGTAGATGAGGAATCTATATTGGCTGAAATCCTTAAGTCAGCTGTCATTATGTGTGTAAGGAGAACCTACAACATTGTGATAATTAAATGACAATGAGGAGTGAAAGAGAGTTATCCCAAGGAACACTCAGTACTTTAATATATCAAATAAGTGCATAAGATAAGAGAGGTCAAAGAATATACTAGACAAGTAGAAAAAAATTACACAATAAAAATAGTCAGCCTTGAAAACATACATACAAGGAACATTATATTTATAGAACAGTCTCTAATCATGTATTTGGAATATGCACATATGTGACAACAATTAAAAAGGAAAAGGCCATTAATTTGAGCAAGAAAGCATGAAGAGGATTATGGAGGACTTATATTAAGGAAATAAAATGAAAATACATAATTATTTTATAGCATAATATCAAAAGTAAATGCAATAATTTTTTTAAAAAATGCTAAAATTTGGATTCTATGAATTTCTGATCACCCAAAGTAAAATGTAAAGGAATGGATATTAAAACAGAGAGATTTATAAATGCAAAAGTCATAGAGCTAGTAAGTATGCAAATGATTTAGAAAGTCATCTTGTATGACAAGATTAGGTTCTTTTAATTATACCTTAGTAAACTTTGCTAAATTATATATCTGCATCTCTTAAAATCTATCAGTAACATTGAAAGGAATGAAGAATTAGACAACATGAATGAGAATGTCAGTATACTGGATATGAAAACATTCCTGATAAAAAATGAGCCTGTAATGGTAAGTCTGGGTCAAGGAAGACCCTGGACAGGAAGCTAGTCTGGGAAGACCATAATGCCAGCACTGAGCAGTCCCAGACAGGTTCCCAGGAAGGGGAGAAAAGCAGAGACTGGAAGAACCACACCTGTGACTGCAGACCCTAGGCAGGAGTAAGCCCAACCCAGTGGACCTTTTCATGAAGCCACTCAGGTGAATCAACAGAGTGGTGTCATGAAGCCTGAAGAGGGAGCTAGCGTGAGATGACCAATAGTCCAGCATGGGTCCAGGCTTGGGAAAGGGCAGAAAATGACTGAGATGGTCTCTGCTTGGTGTCACAATCCACAAGTGAGGCATATCCCTCCTGAGATCACTCTTGAGATGACAACACTCAGAGACCCTGGCCACCACTAAGAGGAACAAGTAATTGATGAAGTATTGGAAGATACAGAGAAAC
Source organism: Arvicanthis niloticus (assembly GCF_011762505.2). NCBI lineage: Eukaryota > Metazoa > Chordata > Mammalia > Rodentia > Muridae > Arvicanthis > Arvicanthis niloticus. The sequence continues at coordinate 16,171,190 of NC_047666.1, forward strand.
AGAAGGATTCAGGCATGATGAAGAGAGGCAGAACTGGAGACTCGAGGGTAATGAGGAGCAGCCTGATGTGAGTAGTCATTGGGATCAGGTTGTTGTCCTGTATTGCTACCGGGGCAATATCTGGGACTAGAACCGTGCAACCACAGGGGTCTGTTACCATGAAAGGCCAGACTGATGTCTCTGTTTTTTGGCTGCTGCTGGGGAACATTTTGATGTCTGAAGGATATACCAAACTTGCTCTACGTTTTATCTGGACATGCTGGAAGAGTTGGCTTTAAGGCCACGAGAACTGGTCCTGACCTTCATCTGCAACATCACTCAAGAGAGCAAGACCTGCACCTCTCGTGGGCAACACAATAGAGCTGTCCCTAGATATGGGTGTTGTGGTTGAGCCAACCCCGTGGGCATGAGTATGGGAGAGCTGGCACTGCCTCTTTTCAGCTTGGCAGTTGTTTCAAGGAGGGAGAGAGACTCTATTCCCCTTTCTCATCTCTTGTTGTCTAATTCAGATGGGAGAGCAGGTCCTGAGTCCTAAGAGTGGTAGATATGTCCATGTTTCTCACTGGCAGTAGCTCTTGAGAAAGCAGGCCCGCACATTGCCTGGGGAGCAGGGCAGGGCTGTTCCTGGTTTATGAAGTTGCTGGTAAGCCAGTCCCAAGGGTATAAGATGGTGAAAGCCAGAAAGCTGACCAGCTCATATGTGTTTCAGGCCCGATCTAGGGTTTTTGAATTGGCCCATCCTGACATATGCCCCATGGACAAAATGCTGGTGTCCATGAAGGAACCAGTTTTATAGATTCCAAACTGCAGGATCTCCATGATACAGGACAACGAGAGCATATCAGAAAGGAGTCCCAGTGAGATCTCAGCAGACCAATGAATTACTGCAATGAAGAAAGAATTATAGAGAAAAGTATAAACAGTGACAAACTACAGATTTCACAATGAGATTTTTTTCTCTATTGCGGGGGGTAGGGGAGGTTGTCAAGGTGAAAAGTAGGTATGAAGGGAGGCAGACATGAGATTGGGGTACATGATCTAAAATTCATAAGAATAAAAATTAAAATATTTTAAAATAAAATGAATTACTAAGAAGCTAGGCAAAATAATGGGAAGAATATCAGACATGGCAGAGAAAACTAAGGGACTATGAGCTTTGGACACCTGAAGATAGGAGAGGAGAGATTTAAATAATTAAAAAGTAAATAGTGTAAAAGTAACAACAAAGTAAAGAACACACATACAGGTAATACCTACTACAGATGGGCACAAAAGAAAACAACATATAATACTGAAACACAAGAAAAACAAACAACACAATTACAAATACAATTAACCTTCTCGACAATAACCCTAAATATATGTTGTCTTAAGTATCTAGTCTAAAAATTCACATTAAGGAACAGTTAAAGATATGACTAGAGGATTATAACAGAAAATTACAAGCAATCAAAATATAAAGTTTTGGAGCACAGTCATAAATGATAAATCTACTAGTATAAATCTTGCACTTAAGGCTCAGAGATTATTATGGAAGAGGTGGTCAAAAATATTGGTAAGAAAGGGAGGTCCAAGGTGTGAGCTGTGACATTCAGCTTTTTCATAATATTAGAAGTTACACATAAATTCTCACAGAAATGACCGTCTAAACTTGAAATGAATAAGGACAATGACAACATACACCTACCATGGAGATGGAAGAGCCTATCGGGCCTCAACCCTACAAAAGAAACTACAGGCAACTAAGAAATGCTGAGAATGAAAGAAATAGTCTTCTCTGGTAAGAGTACACCACTTGGTGATCCAATACCAAGTGGCCAGCTGTGACACATACAGCATGTGTTTAAGTAACATTATATAGACTGAGCAGTTTATATGGACATATTTAGGAGTATATATGGCCATACATATAAATGTACATATATAACAATTTTTAAAAAAGAACATGAGTTTGAAGAAGAAATAGATATATGGGAGGGTTTGAAAAGAGGAAAGGAATTAGGAAATGGTGAGGTTACATTAAAATCTCCCAAAACTTTACACACATTTTTAAATAGCAAGAGGATAAAAGGATGAATGGTTCAGTAGTTAAAAAGCATTCAATATTAAGCAACTTATAATGACCTATAGCTCCATCTTCAGGGACCTTCATTCATGTGCATGTACCTACACACAGATACACACATACATATTAGTAAAAATTATAAATTTAATTATAAATGTAAACTGAAAATCAGAAATAATAAGGTTGGTGATTTGGTTGAATGTAACAGGCTCTTCTTTATCTTCTTAAAGAATCATACATTTCTTTGTCTTCTCAAAGAATCCGTTCTTATATTTACTGTTGTTTCTTTGAAATGTTTACTTTGTTTATATTTCATTAATTTTTTCTGCCAATTTTTAAAATTATTATTTCTTGCAGTCACCTGTGTTTGCATTTGGATTATTTCTGTTTTCCCTAGTATTTAATTTACATTGTACTTATTTTTCTAACTTGTGTATGCATTATTTTATTGTTTGACCCTTTTGTATAAGTATTTAGTGTGTTTTGTTAAATTTAACCTCACATTACTCTACTCTCTTACTTCTACACAAACTGTTCTTTTTCCCAACATGTCTTCCTCCTACTGTAGTGAGCCTCTAAACTATAATTATACCATTTTGTGAAATTATTATTTATTATTATTATTATTATTATTATTGTTGTTGTTGTTGTTGTTGTTGTTGTTGTTGTTATTCCCCTGCCTCCCTTCCTGCTACATTCTCCCCTCACCTTGCCTCTATCCCAGATCCAGTCTTCCTCCATTTTCTTTTATAAATAGGAGCAAGCCTCCCAAGAATATCACCTAATCAGGGCATAACAAGTCACAATAAGACTTGGCACAAACCCTCATATCAAAGCTGGGTATGGCAACCTAATAGAAGGATAAAGTTCTCACACACAGGCAAAAGAGTCAGAGACATCCTCTGCTTACACTGTTGGAAGTAACACAAGAATACCAAGCTACACAACCATATCATGTATTCAGAAGATCTAACTCAAACCCATATAGGGCCAGTGTTAGTTGTTTTAGACTCTGTGAGCCCCAATGAGCCCTGCTTAGGTCTGTAAAGATTCTGTAGGCAATCTTTTTGTGGTGTCCTCAACCCCTCTGGCTCCTACAATCCTTCCTCTCCCGCTCTGAATGGTTCCCCTTGCTCTGTGTAGTGTTTGGCTGTGGGTCCCACATCTGTTCCCATCAGTTGCTGGATGAATTCTCTCTGATGACAATTCAGCTAGGCACTAATCAATGAGTATATCATACTATCATTAGAATACATTTACTGACACTTTTTTTTGGCAGTCATGTTTAGTTCTATCCTGGGTCTCTGGGCTCTCTTGCCTCTGGATCCTGGCCATCCAGGTAGTGTCAGGCATAAGTCCCTCTTGTAGAGTAGTCTAAAATTTGAGTGGTTGGACCCAAGTTCTGGACTACCAATTCCCCAGAACAACTTTCAAGCAGAACAGATTGTATGTCAAATGCTTTGAGGCTGGGTTGATGCCCCAGTTCCTAAAGTTAAATCAGGTTTTGGTTGGTTACTGCCATAAACTTTGTGCCACCATTGCTCTAGCATGTCTGGCAAGTAGGAAACCAATGTAGATGAAAAGCTTTGTGGCTCCCTTGGTGTTTATTTTTCTCTTTCAATAGTGTGAAGAATAACTTCTGATATTAAAGATGCTATTGGGATGACAGCTTGACTTCCCCATGTTGTATAGGTACTGTCTTTAATTTTCAGTTATAGAGAGCAATCTATTGTCTTAGCACCAACCTGGGTTGTTTGGGCATCCCCATGAAACCTGTTTGGCAAAAAATTCAATAGGATATTGTCAATCCAGGTATTGAGATTTAGTTTGGTAAAAAGAGATGGATAGTTGGGACATTTTTTTACCCTTATTTGTTGATTTCATTTAGATAGCCATCATATATGTATATATTTTTTGAATGTATCTACTGCATTAAGTGGTTGTAGTACCCAAAAAATCCCTTAATTTTAGATGCCACTACCCCAATTTTCCCTTGTTTGTGTGGTTTGAATAGAATGTATAGTGTAATAGGTTTTACATATCACTTTTCTTTGGTGGTGATTTTTTTCTGTAAAATAGCCTCCAATGGTACTGTATATAAGCTGTCCTGTGTTCTTGAGCTGAACATACACTCATTGTATCTAAGAAAAGAGGAAAAAATGTTTTAATAACTTTTCATAAATACCAGTATCAATGCTTCTTAGTATAACTTAATATCACATAATGCAAGATCATCTACTGAGTAGTCACTGAAGTTGAGGCCAGAGGCACAGAGGACAGAACTGTATACTATATTTATGGTAGGTATTGGATAATTTTGGCCAAATTGATACTAGATATATTTACCTGAGAAGAGAGACCCTCGATGCATGGTAGATGATTCAGCTCACTCTGGGACCCCCAACCCTAGGGCAGATAGTTTTAAATTTTACAGGCAAATAAGCTGAATAAGCAAGCTAGTAACATTCCACTACTGTCATTCCTTCCATTTCCTCCCTGGTTTCCCTTGATGATGAACTGCAAACTGTAAGGAAAATAAACCCTTTTTTTTTCTAGTTATTTCAGTCATTGTTCTAACATAGAAACAAAAACCAAACTAGAAGAGCCGTATTATGTACTGATAAACTGTTCATTTGTTGAAAGTATCAAAGGTCAAAACTGCTTTGTTTTTAGGTGCATTTTTACTGCACCTAACCTATGTAATGATGCATTATTTTAGAATAATCTAATCTGTTTTTTAATGACATGTGTCTAGCAGAGGCCAGTTACTCACTATTGTTCTCCAAAATCACACACACACACACACACACACACACACACACACACACACACACACACATGAGTACACACACTTGCACACAAGGTATCATACTGCCACTCCCTAGTTTGGGGACAAATATACAGTTCAAATTTCATCGTGAACTTATGAATGTCCTGCTTTTGTGTCAAAGCAAAGGTAATAACTCCTAAATCAGCTTCTGTTTAACTCAGGGTTTATAATCCCTCACAAAATATCATGGCCAAGAAGCAAGTTGGGGAGGAAAGGGTTTATTCAGCTTACATTTCCAAATTGCTGTTCAACACCAAAGGAAATCAGAACAGGAACTCACATGGGTCATGAACTTGGAGGTGGGAGCTGATGCAGAGACCATGAAGGATGCCACCTAATGCCTTGTTTCCCCTCCTTTGTTCAGCTTGCTTTCTTATAGAACCCAGTAGTACTACCAGCCCAGGGATAACAAAACCTACAATGGGCTGGGCCTCCCCCCCACCCCTTGATCACCAATTGAGTAAATGCCTTACAGCTGGATCTCATGGTGGCGTTTCCTCAAGGGAGGCTCCTTTTTCTGTGATAACTCCAGCTGGTGTCAAGTTAACAATTCTATCTGTATTTTTTATCTAGAAATTATGTTTCTACACTTTGGGTAATCCAAAAGTTAGAGATATTTTAGAATACAGCTACTATACCATAAAAAAATAAAACCACCACCACCAACAACAAAAAACTTTAAATGGGAGCCTTTTCTAAAATGTCTTGAGTAAGCTTAGGTCCATTAACATATGAACAAGAAACACTAGATCTATACTGGTGCCTGCTATTGTAGCTACCCACATTTCAAATAAAAAATTGGGATTATAAATTAACAGCCCAGTTTACCTAATGACCTGTAGGTGTGGCAATGCCAGGAGTCTGTAACCCTTGTGAATCTGGTATGCAACTCTACACAATATAGCATTTCTTCTATTCAAATAATACTATGACCTTTATAAATGAAGCAAATTCATGTCTGCTTTTTATTGTACAATGTTTCTTACATAGAACAATTATTTACCTTACTAATTTCTGTATTTTTCTTCCTGTGTATGTTATGTAGGGTAGTGGCAGATGTATAAATGAGTGTGCAGGAGAGAATGACTCTAGAGGCCAGAGGAGAATGTTACCTGTTCCGATTACTCCCCTCATTATTCTTATTCTCTTACTCAGCATGGACTGAGGCAGGTGGCCCCAATGATCCTGTTATCTATCTATCTATCTATCTATCTATCTATCTATCTATGGTATATATAGAGGTATATATTTCCTTGTTTACGTTCAAATTTATAGAATGTTTTCCTTTATTACATATATGTGATTATACACATTTTATACATGGATAATAAATATATTGTGCCTTGATTATATTATATCCTGATTCCTTGTTTTAATCTATGTACTCAATACTGCATTTTATTATCAAGAATTTCTTCTCCAATTTTCATATCATTTTTTGTTATCCACTTCATTTAATCTTGGTTGCTTGCATGAAAATGTGTGGAGATCATTCACTTTAGTAGGCCAGTTTTTCTCAGTGGTTACTCTACTGAAACATATGGTTCTTCCTCTCCCCATAAGGTATATATATATATATATATATATATATATATATATATATCCCATGAGGTATATATATATATATATATATACCTTACAATAACTGTACTAGCAGGCAAAGATCTAGGCATGCAAGCTAAGTGTGTGTGTGTGTGTTGTGTGTGTGTGTGGTGTGTGTGTGTGTGTGTGTGTGTATATAACTGAGGGTATCATTTTGTGCAGCAAGTGATTATACATTGAACTGTCTAATGAGACCCTCAAAATTGTAAGCTCTTGAGGTTTTCAATGCACCTGCCCTACAAATCATAATACTTACCCTGTGTAGTGTCCCATTATTTACAGCAATCAACTCACAATGATTCAACTTTCTTTAAACATCTGCACATTTCATGACAGGTAATTTTAGTTGCATACTTGTTTTTTTGCTGCTGAAGATGCTGAAGTATCTTTATTAAATGTGACATAGGGTATTGTTTTCTGGCACTACTATAGTGTTTGATATAACTGTGTAATCTTTGAACCTGTATTATAAACATCATAAGGGATAGGGCCATACTATATACCATGCAATATTTCTAAGGCATAGCATACCATTATGCACATAGTAATTGTAATTGTAAAAATTTCCAACATATATATTCTTATGAACAAAAGTTAAAAACTGAACTATAAAAGTTCTGTCCAGTACCTAGTTTAGTATTCTATTTTTGGAACAGTGACTTAAATTAAACTGTTCTCTAAAATAATTGTAATATCTTCCGGACAACATAAGAGTACAAAAAATCATAAACTTATATCACCTGTGGTTGCCTGAACATCACCTTTACAAGGTGGATTCATTCCACATTTCATCATGGATCCAAAAAATTTTATGAGGTACCCTTTATCTGAGGAGGTGTAAGTAGTTAACACTTGGTGGGGGAGGAGGAACCATATGTTTCAGTAGAGTAACCACTGAGAAAAACTGGCCTACTAAAGTGAATGATCTCCACACATTTTCGTGCAAGCAAACAAGATTAAATGAAGTGGATAACAAAAAATGATATGAAAATTGGAGAAGAAATTCTTGATAATAAAATGCAGTATTGAGTACATAGATTAAAACAAGGAATCAGGATATAATATAATCAATGCACAATATATTTATTACCCATGTATAAAATGTGTATAATCACATATATGTAATAAAGGAAAACATTCTATAAATTTGAACGTAAACAAGGAAAAATGGTATATTGGACGATAAGGAGGGAAGAAAGGAAGGAGGAAATGATGCAACAAGATTAAAATCAACAACAACAAAAGTTTAATATATGTTAGCTATGTAACTCCAGTAATAATGAATCATGCTAGTATATCCTTTGTCTTCTTCTGTAGCTTTCTCTGTGGTCTATCTTTGAGGTAATTTATTTCTGTATCATTTTTTCTCAGGGCATCTTGCTTTTATTTTAAAGAAAACAAGAAACCTCTTTGCAGCTCAGTGCATGATCAAGAGTATTTCCTATTTTGTATTTATTATTGCAAATTAAATTGTACTCACATCTATTTTGATGTATTCTTATTCCATCGAGTTTTTGAGAGCCAGAAAACTGTGGTTTCTTTTAATCTAAAGGCAAATGCTACTCCGAACCTAATTGTTCCAGAAGAAGTTTCAATAAATACATATTACACACTGAAAAAAATCTGTAGCCTATGCCTTTCTAAATAAAGAGAAACATACAAAATTGAGGAAAACATAAAATGTATAAATAATTATATTTACATTCATAGGTGCACCAATCAATTGTGAGGTCATATAAATATAAGTTTATCAAAAATATTTGTTTACTTTTTGAGGCAAGGTTTCTTCATCAAAACAATAGCTCACAGATATAGCATGTCTGACTATCATGTCCTTATACTTGCATGGCAAGTGCTTAACCATTGAAGCACTTCCTCAGCTGTAAACATTTTCAACATCCATGGGGTTTAACCATTAAACATGCAGTTCAATTCTACAACTCAGCATAATCTTTTCAAAGATTGTGTTATTTTTGCTAGAGAGTTTGGGCATGTTTTGATGTAATTAATCTCTATTATATGCATATAATAGATAGCTATCTCAGTACAGTAATCCTTTATAATTCTATATACTTTATAAGAACTAATAATACATTGATTTTAATCATTAGTTATTTCAAGTTTTGGAAAGCCATGGATTAACTAAGTAGCCTTTTTATACTTCACATCCTGTTTTTAAATATATTTCAAGAGATTCATACAAACATTGTAGGCCTTTGTTGTTGTTGTGTATATTCTCCAAGAGATTGAAGGTAAGTCCCTAAAGTTGAACACACCCTATATTTCAGAGACAGGATTTGGAAGACCTTAGCTATATCTCAATAGAAAGCCTCTGCTTTTCTAGACTACATTTTATGTTATAAAAAGATTGCTATTCCAACAGATTTCTAATAAACAGTTCTAGTCAGCTGGTTTACAGATGACCCACATAATGATCATCATTTCCTAAGTGTGGAATCATGGAATTCCTATCTTAGTTGTAACCAACACCTAGCTATTTAGAATTACAGAACCATCAACCCAAAGGCCATGCCAGCATCTGGAACCCCATTGTCCATGCCAGGTCCCAGAACCCAAGATTCTTAGAGGGAACACAGACATCCTAAACACAGGACTCACTCAGTTTTCTAGCACCACAGAGGTGAAACCATACTTGATCTCAGGACTCACAGGTTACTGGAACCTCAGGCCACTCAGTCCAGAAGATGAGAAAGAAAACAGAAACCAAGGGAAAAACATCAATCCAGCAAAGATAAACTCTGATTTTTGTCTCCTATACCTAGACATATCCTAAAGACAAATGTCTATATACCAGGGTAAGAACACAATCAGCCACAGCCAGGACACTATGGCACCACCAGAGCCCAGCTATCCTACCACAGCAGCACGTGAGCATGCAAACACATCTGAAGCACCGGAAAATGACATAACATCCAACTTTAAGAAGGTGATAGAGGTCTTCAAAAAGGATATCAATCAATCACTTAAAGAAACTCAGGAAAACACAAATAAACAGTGAGAGGAAATAAATTGCTTAAAGAAAGCCAATAAAATGGAACAGGAAAAGTAAATGAATAAAACTGTTTAAGACATGAAAATTGAAATAGAAACAATAAAGAAGTCAGAAACTGAGGGAATCTTGGAGCTGGAAAATCGAGGTGAGCAAACAGGAACTATAAATGCAAGCATCAACAACATAATACAAGAAATAGAAGAGAGATTCTCAGGCACAGAACACACTATAGAAGAAAATCACACATCAAATGATACATCAATCAAAGAAAATGTTAAACATAAAAAATTCCTGACACATAATGTAAGGAAGTTTAACACACTAAGAATAGAACAAACTCTACCCCAAGGAAGCCAATGACACTCATGAAAACACAGGACCAAAATTAAAAGTGGCAGGGAAGGACACTTTATATACATTAAAGGAAAAGTCCCTCAAGACGAAGTCTCATTTCTGAACATCTACAATCCAAAGGGCAAAAGAGTCCATATATTTTTAAAATACAATATTACTAAAACATAAATCAGATATTTAACCACACACATTAATCGTATGAGACTTTAATACCACACTCTCACTAATGGGCGAAGTTCATCCAGACATAAACTAAAAAGAGAAATAATGGAACAGAAATTATGATTCAAATGGACCTAACAGATATCTAGAAAAAGTTTCACCCAAACAGAAAAGAGACACCTTCTTCTCAGCACCTCATATAACTTTCTCCAAAATTGACCACATACTCAGTCACAAAGCAAGTCTCAAGAGATACAAGAAAACTAAAAAACCAAAAACAAAACCAAAAAAACTACACCTTATCAGACCAACATGAATTAAAGCTGAATTTCAGCAACAGCATGAAGCCCACTAACTCATGAAAATTGAACACATCTTAACTGAAAGACCACTGGGTCAATGAGGAATAAAGAAAGAAATTAAATTCTTCATTAAATGCAATGTAAATAAACACACAATATACCCAAGCTATGGGTCACAATGAAAGCAGTGCTAAGAGAAATGTTCATATCACTCCTTGCCTTCATAAAGATAATTCAGATCTCATACCAGCAACTTAAAACACACACACACACACACACACACACACACACACACACACACACTCAATGAAATGATCTGTATACTTGTAGACAAATGATCTTCTATACTTGTAGACAAGAGCTTAGCATAATCAACATTAGAGAGGCTTTATCCAGCAACTGAAAAAAAAAAACAAAAAACAAAACAACAAAAAACAATAAGAACCAAAACAGAAAATATGCACAAACCAACAGTCAAACATTAGGTGGAGCTCAAGGAATCCTGCAAAAGAAGGGGAAGAATGATTGTACGAAACTGAGGAGTCAAGAATACCAAAGTAAACACAAGTATGAACTAATTTATGTTCATAGAGACTGAAACAACAATCAAGGAGCCTGCAGGAGTCTGACCAAGGCCTTTCGTCTGTATGCTATGGTTGTCCTCTTGTGAAACCTTTAACAGGGGGAGCAGGAGCTGTCTCTGACTCTTTGCCTTGCTATTGATTCCTCCTACTGTTCGGCCTTGTCCAGCATTAACAAGAGGGAGGTGCATAGTCTTATTGCAACTTGATATGCCATGTTTGATATTCATGGGACTTGTGTCATTTTCTGAAGGGAATTGGAGGAGGGATTAGTGGTTAGGTGGTGAGAGGGTCTAGGAGTGTAGGGGGAGGGAAAACTGTGGTCAGTATTTAATATATGAGGGAAGAATAAATATTTTTTTAAAAAAAATACACAATCATTGAAAAGGCAGAGAAAAAATAACTGATCATGAAGCATCAGCATCAGTGAATGAATCTATAATACAACTCCCACACCCGAGGTTCAAGGATCATTGAGGAAGAAAAGGCATTGGGAAGCCACAAGGAAATCTGCTGTGAGACTATGTAACCTAGAAATGATAAGGAAGCATTACCCATGATACTGCAACAATATTACAACCTAGAAAGACCGGAACATAGACAAAACAAACAATCCTGCTATCAAAAAATAGGAAAATTGGAAAATCTCATGAGTCCCTATTCCTAGACCATATATATATATATATATATATATATATATATATATATATATATGAAAGAGAGAGAACTAATCTTCTCCAGGATCAACTTTTTAAATTTGTTATCCAATGCCACATAGTCATACCTAAGAACACGTACATACAGTTGACAATAAATATACTAAGCATGTTTTATACATACATATGTATATGTGTGTATGTATATTAATATTTATAATTGTTTATTCATAAGCATATGTAACATTAATAAATACAGAGGTTAAAAATTTGAGAGAAATTAAGGGATGAGAAAGATTACAGAGGGTGAAAGGGAAAGAGAGAAGTGATACAATTCTATTTTATCTTAAAAAACAAAATTAAGTGTTTTTAAGAAGCTGTATATAGGAGAAGAAATAGGAAAATAAATAGAGTGGTGGCTGAAGATATAGTTTAGTGGATAAGAGCACTCGCTACAATATCATAAAGACCTTAATTCAGATTCCTAAATCTCATGTAAAAAAAAAATCAGGTGTACTTGCTAGTGACTCCTTAAGCCCAGCACTATGGGGAGCAGAGGCAGGAGGATTAGTTTAGTATTCTGATTGTCAGCATAGCTACCAATTTAGCAAGAAACCTTGCCTCAAGGGAGTAAAGCAGAGCATGATGGAGCAAGAGAGCAGATATCCTCTTTGAATTTGTTCATGTGCATAGACTTATATACATATGTGCATACACCACACACACACACACACACACACACACACACACACACACACACGAGAGGCAGAGACAGAGAGAGAGGAGAGAGGGAGAGGAGAAAAAGAGAGAGGGGAGAGAGACAGAAAGAGAGAAATACCACACAATTTCTAAAACTTGAGTGCTTTTAAATGTGTAAAAGAGCTGCCAGAAACGAATATACTCCAAGATCACTAAGGTGATTTTGCCACTGGAAGAAGTACCTCTTTTCTTGGATGTAACAACCTGAGGTTAGGGATGCCTCCTCTAGGGCACTTTACAGTTGAAAAACAAAAAGAATCCGTGAAGACAAAATAAGGGAGCTTTTTAGGAAAGAGAGTACAGAGAAAGTACACCTTGCAGTAGAGTAGCAGGGCAGGCTAACAGGGAAAGAACAAAGAAAATCTAGAGCTGCTTCAAGTCTTTGTTCTTTGTAGTTTTATTGAGTGTTAAGCTGGAGTCAGGGTGGCAGAAGTCAGCTTACACAACTTTTAAGTCAAGAAATGAGGAAGTAACTATTTCCATTTTTAACTAACTTTATTGATGGCTAATAGATTTTTAAGATGCTCTCAAATCCAGCATGCTTTGTCTGTGCCTTCAGGAATGCACATGTGTGTGTGCACCTTTGCATGTGTATGTGAGCATTTGCGTGTGTGTGTGTGTGTGTGTGTGTGTGTGTGTGTGCCTGCATGTATGCATGTATGTGTGAAACAGAAAGTTTGGGACAATGAATAATTTTTTCCCTTAAGTGCCTACCACGTTGGCATTTGTAAGTATGCCAAGTTCTCTCTGTAGTCAAAAGGTGACAAGTAGGTTACCACTGCTGACCATGTAAACTTCCATATCTACTTGTCTCTTCCTTCCCAGTGCTGGAGTCACAACATAGTGTATCACCAAATATGGCAAATTTTACAAGAATAAGAGTGTATATGTGGCAAGGACTTCATAGACTGAGCTATCTTCCAGCCCTTGATTGGTTAGTTTCTTTGAAAATAATCACCTGGAAAAACTACACCATCTAAGAACAACCATACATTTGAATTCTAACCATCTAAATATACTGTGAGCTCATTAGTTGTGGTACTTTCAAGAGAGAACAAACTGACCCAAACTACAGCAGGCTGGAGAATCTAAATCTTTCCTTTTTTATGCAACTTTTAAACCCCTGTGGCAGAAAATGCTGCCTTCGAACTTCAGGAGATGTGGTCCGGTAGAATGTTAATAACCACAGCTGAGCTGAATTGCTGAATAGAAAATGACAAGCTATATCTGAATATTCCCTCTCCTTATGAATACATTTTCTTCTTCCTCTCCAGCAACAAAGACTCTTGTGATAAATGACTCTGTGATGTACATTAGCACCGAACATTAAATTATGCTTCTTACTGCAGGACTTATCATTCACAGAACATATAGCATACCCAGAAGGTCCTTCCAGTGAGCGATACTGCTTGCTAGTGCTGAACCAATTTTAAATCTCTCTAGCCTAGCAATGAAATTACTTGTTCACCTGATTGTTTTATTCAACTAATGATTTTTGCAATTCCACATTCAATTGAATAATTGTACAAGAGAGATGTTGAAGGCCCATCTTTTCCAGATTAGAATAATTTACAAATGGAGTTTTTCTATTCCATTAAGCAATGCCACCTTTTAATGAGACATAAGCACAAGGCAGACACAATGATATGTAACAAACTGGAGAATGAAAATACAATTTGAGCTGGCAGACATGTTAGTGGGATAGCTGATAGGAAAAGAGATTTATCACCAGGAAAGAAGACTCCTGGGAGAAACCCTAGTGCATTTATAAAATATGCTTACACACACAAACACAAATATTCACTCATGCACACACACGCAAACACATGATAATGTACATCACACATATTCACAAATATGCATATACACGCAAATATACATACACAGAGGCACAAGCACATACACATATGCACATACAGATGCATGTACACATGCAGTTACACACAAGCACAGATGTATTTACATTTACGTGTTAAGAAATAAATTAAAACCTAGATAACTAATGTGTTCTATATCTTGTATACCTACTTAAGAAACATGAGAATGAGCTTGTTCATCTTCCAATAGAAGTTGAGCCCAGTTCATAGAGCATGAGTGAATAATATTCTTGTAACAGAAAAAAAAAAAGGTGGTAGTAGTAGTAGTAGCAGCTCGTGTTGTTGTTGTAGCTGTCGCTGGCCTTTCTTCATGTTCATGCCCCAGGTATGTTCCTGTGCTTTAAATACAAGATTCCACTTTAAAGTCAGTTTAATCTGACATTCTGGTGCTAACTATAACCACCCCATTTGGATACCAGATGGAGGGACAGTTTATCTCTTCTGAGAGTGCCCAGCTACAGGCCGAAGGTTACTTATTTTTGTTTTCTTTTTTAGTTAAACTGTGAAATGAAAATTTGATGAAACATGCTATTTTCCTAAATAACAGCACTTAACTTCATAACAGCCTAAATATAAGTGTATAATAGCCTTAATATAAGCGAATCAACAAAATAAATAAGAAAAACTAAAAATTGCATTATTTAATCAAATGGTTATAGCTTTTATGATATTATTCACATAAATGTTCATTTCTCATAAAGGTATATTTCAATTATTTGCTTTACTTTAAATTAAATAACTAGATATTGGAATTTTTTCTGTCGAGCTTCATACTATGAGGTAATGTGGAATCCTTAATTACATAGTAATACCATTTTATTGCATATAGAGATATGCAACTGATGTCGCAGACTAGTGACTTATACCCTGCAGTTTTTGACTGCAGCAATAGGGGTTCAGTACTAAAATCTACATTTTTCCAACTCTACTTCATCCAGAACAGATTTTTATGTATTAAACAGAAACTGATTATTAGATGCAAGAAATAATTCTGAGTAAAGCCTTTCAATTTCCGATAAAATGCCATGATCTATTCACTCTTCTAGTAACTGTATTGATGACACGAAGGAAGATTGCAAGATATAACAGCAAAGTATCTAATTATCTTATAACTCATTTATCTTTGCTGGGAGCCTTTCCAAAAACAGTCCAACTGGAGAAGTCTACATTCTTCAAATTGGAGTAGTGGAAAAGTTGAAAGAAAGACAGTGATTGAAAAAGCCTGAGAACCAGAGAGTCTGCTGTGAAATTGTGTCTCCTAGAATTGAAATGGAGCTGCACCCAAGAGACCCACATAATAGGACTGCCTAAACAAGAGCTTAACAATGACAACCACAAGAGACATGCTAAGTAGAAGCAGGAACTCTCATGGGCCCCACCTTGAGACAAAGAACTACAAATAATGAATGACTCCCTAAAAAAGTCAATCTACTCCTCCATAGGAATAATCCTCCTTAGTGTTATCCAGTAAAACTGGTAAGACCTGAAATCCTAATATGTAGGAGCAACACTAAACAGACTCAGCAGGTTTGTATTTTGAGTGTGTGTGTGTGTGTGTGTGTGTGTGTGTGTGTGTGTGTGTAATAACAGACAAAGAGGAAAAGACCATAAATTTGAACATCATTGGGGAACAAAAGAGTGGATTGAGGGGAAATCAAAGGAAGGCTGGAGTTAGGGAAGCAAAAAAAAAAAAAAAATACAATTAACTTTTAATTACAATTAACTTTTAATTAAAAAGAGAAAATACAAGTAAATCATTTTTTAATTTATTCTTCTTTTATACAATATATCCTGATCCCAGGTTTCCCTCCTTCCTCTTCTACCAGCGTCCACCCTCACTTCCCACTCCCACAGATTCATTACTGCTGTTTCCCCTTAGAAAAGGACAGGACTTCCAGGTTTTATCAACCAAACATGGCTTAACAAGATGCAATAAAACTAGGCAGTAATGCTATTATCAAGCTGGATTAGGCAGCACAGTAAAAGGAAAAGGTTCCCAGGAACTGGCAAAAGAATGAGAGATACATATCCCCACTACCACTCTGAAGACTCCCATCAAAACCCCATGCCACACAACATATTTGCAAGGGAGTCAGACCCATTGAAGATCCGGAATTGCTGCTGCAGTCTCCTCAGTGAGCCATTGTTATCCCTGCTGAGTTGAATCTGTAGGCTGTGAGGACACAAATACAGTTTTAAAAAAGAAAGAAATAGAAATCCAGTTACATCAGAGTTGTGGATGTTTGCCGTTTTTCCAAATAACCAGTGGAGAGTATACTTTGAAGCAATGGTCTGGAGGTCTTCCTCAGAGATGTGGCCCAGGCACCTGATAATGGACCCATGTTATGTTGTATTCAGGGCCTGAGAGCAAGTGCAGAGAAAGATGTGCTAGCCTGGAGACAAAACAAGAATTATACAGTGGATGTTTACCAAACCACCAAAACAGGTGCTCTCACTAAGAAATTAAATATTGTCCTGCATCTCAGTGTCTCATCTATATAATGGCTTTTTTTTTTTTTTATTGTGAGCCAAACTAGAAAAGACCCTAACTGTGCTAATAACTTAATGAATTCAAGACATGCTGCAGTGGTTGCAGTTCTAGACTGAAAATAGAAAAGTATTTTTCATAGGAGATTTTGGGGGAGGCAATTATGGAGAGACGTTATCACAGAGTCTTTGAAATCAGCATCCCCTGAGATGTCAATAACCTATATGAGACATTCAGTTTCTTCTTTATGGTTCTCAGAACCAAGATGTCTTAAAGAAAATTATTTTACAGTCAATGAAATGTCTACTGATTTTTTATATTGAATCCACATGTGCGTATTTCAAAGTGATATACTTTGATTATTGAAATAAGATAATTTCTGATATTTAGAATTTATGCAGTTACTTAATGAATTCCTGCAGGATTCATTTCCAAAACATGTAATTTGTGAAATGTTGAAGCCTATTTCATTTATCTCAGAAAAGGAAGCACCCTGGACCAGCAATTGCATATGCACATCAGAAATGTCACAAAGGGGGAACATTTTCCTGTAATGCATCAAATTTCTGTTTAGATTGAAAGTGATAAAGAGGGCTAGGCAAAATAATAGATGGCATGTCTCATTCCTAATGCTTTTATATTCTAAAAATCCCCAAAGCCATCTGTTATCTATATGTCAGGATGTTGCAAGTGACAGACATTTTTCTTTTCTATTTGAAAAGAAACTGATCAGAGTGTCAAGCCGAGTTCATTTAAAAGCATAGGGGGATCTTAATAGCACCCATATTTAAAAACAACAGTTTCATTACTTTTGGTATTTATGGGTTTGGATGTAATGTTCCTCTGTCTATCTACTCATGAAAACTACTGAGCAAAGGCAATAGTTCCCAACCAGATGGAAACAGCCAGAAACGGCATAGGCAAGGTAAGATGAAAAGTAAATCTAATTTTGGCATAAATCTAGAATATTAAGACTGCTCCCTTAAACAAAGGAAGAAACAATCTATTCACCTTTCTTTCAGTTAAAAAAAAAAAAGTTTAGCATGTGCATCACTTGCATGCCTAATTCCCACAGAGGTCAGAAGAGTACATCAGAGAACTTAGATACAGGCAGTGTGAGCTGCCTTGCTATACATTTTTTTTTTTTTTTTTTTTTTTGCTCATTACAGTAGAAACTCCTCTCCCATTTATTTATTTACTTACTCATATTTGTAATTATAATCATTCTAAAGTTGTGATCAAAGGCCTTGATGAAGGGAATATACGAGTACAGAAGAAGATGTGCTTTCTTTTATTAAAGTAGAACTAATATGTTTGGGTGGGTTGAACAGTCAGAAAAATGCTTCAAGGACTTAAGAAGGTGATTCTTTTTTGTTTTGTCTACATTAATACCATGTAAATGCAGAACACAACTTTGTTCTGGATCACTAAGAAATGGACTTAGTGAGTATAACTTAGTGAGTTGTCCCTAAATTCTAACCTTTTCCAATCAGGCGATGAGACAGCAAGCAGCACTGACATACCGTTAAGCATTGTAAGTAGCTCCAAGGGAAGATATTATTTTTGATTTGCATTTTACAATTTTCTTCATCCATTGCCTCCTTCCTTCTTCCTATCCATCTCTCTCTTTTATTTTTTTATTTGTTATTTTTTGCCAATCTGCTTTTATACCATTTAATTTTGTGAACACTCCCATGATCACTGTTTCTAAGGGCTTATCAGGATGACCAAAATATCTGAGCCTAACTTTCCTGTTCTAGCCCAAAGTCATTTTCATGCATGAAGCCTAGCATATGTTCTAGCATAAGATTTAGATTCCTGCCTGAGATTACTTCTTTGTTCTAGCCTAATATTTAGATTCCTGCCTGAAATTGCTTTTTTGTTCTAGTCTAAGATTTAGTTTCTTGCCTGAAATTACTTCTTTGTTCTAGCCTTATGTCAGATTCCTGCCTGAAGCCCACTTTCTTGTCCTTGGCCCATGTTAGATTCTTGCAAAGAAGCTCATTTCTTGTCATTGGCCGATGACAGATTCTTGCCATGCAGCACCAAAAGCTCTCCACATCTCCTTTTTTATTTCATAAACAAGACTGAGTTTGTTTTAGGTCATTTTGACAAGCATGCCTTTCTTACCCATTATGGAATATGCATTATCAAAAGCACTTTTAGGTTGGTAAGGCTCTGTGCAGAATCTTATCCGTCCTTGACTTGCCAGGTTGTTAATAACTCTGTGGGGGGGGTCTATTTTCAGTTTCAAGCCATATATTTTGGCTTTCAACATGTTGATGCTGTTAAAGACAAGCTTTAAGATGATGGGCAAGAATAAAATTATTCTCAGGACAAAAAGGGCTAGCATGATCAAGCTATATATGCCATTCTTGAAGCTTGACCAGAATGGAAATACTGACCTCGGCCATGAATAATTTTATCAGCAGTATCTGCAGCATCAAAGTTCAGTAGAGCAGCATTTATTAAATTTATACGCTCACTATGTAAAGTTAAAACATCCAGAGAGGTGTTAGAATTATGCCAAATATACTGCAAGTGTCTTTAAAGTTTTTCCTAATTATAATGACTATCATTGTAAATTTTAGAAGTAACACAACTCCATTGGTATTTGACATGATACTCGAGATGCTCCTTATTCTTAAACTCTGAATCTCTTTTCAATAATTTGAATAGGATAAAGAGCATCAATCTGTTGTTTCAAATGCCTATCTAAATGCTCTTGTATACTCAACAAATCAGTAACATTTTTTTTGCTAAATGATTATCACAAAAGCTGTCTTAACTTCTTGTGTCAAAGCAATTGCAGAAGCAATGCTGCTAGTAATTAATGTAATTAAAGCTGTTATACCAGCGATATTAAAGCCCACTACCCTCTTTCTTCTGCTTAAAGCCTGTCTTACATCTTCCAGTACTTGCAGGCTTTTCTCAGAATATAGTTTCTCCCTTTTTTCCTCCCTCCCCCTCTTCTCCTCTCTCTCATTATTTTATTTCTTTTATACTTATCTTTCTGTTTTCTGAGGCAGAAATTCAGGTAGAACATCTTGGCCTCAAATGAAGTACTTAATTAAGTATAATTGAAGTACTTAATTAAATTCTTGATCTACCTGTACCTAGTCTCCTAAGAGTTTGAGTTACTGGCATGTATTACATTATTTTATGTAGTGTTAAGGACAAATCCAAACCATTGTTCATGTAGGGCAAGCACTCTACAAACTGAGCTGTATACTTGTATAATATGCTTTTTTTGTTGTTGTATTTTTATGACATAAGCTCTCAATATGTACCCCAGGCTGGTTGGGAATTTGCAGGTTGGTCAAGTTGGTCTTAACCCAAGAGATCTACCAGCCTGCCTCATGAGAGCAGGATTTGGAAATTTTTAAGATGTGTTCATCTACCTAAAATTACCTGGAAATTCCAAAATTTAACTTGTGTGTCAGAGTTCAAGTTAAAAATTTTCCCCTTTTGTTGTTTTCAACTTGAATTTGTGTGTATCTTCTATGCTTGCATCTAGAGGGCAGAAGTCTTAGAGTAACACAGAAAGGATGCAGAGAGGAAGGAATGATCACCATGACTCAGGAAAGAAGGTTGGAATGCAGGAGCACCAAGAAATGAAGCTTACCAGTCATATGAGATTTCATGTGGGTAACCACTGGCCTTATCCCGGATTGAGCTTAGTGTAGCAAGAGAAAGTTTAGGAGTGCTCAAATTTTGAGGTAGTCAAGGCATTTAAAAAATAAGCTAACATGTGTGTGTGTGTTTCATTTGCAAATCCAAAAATAGCTCCTGGGCAGGTGCACATGTGTGATACGCAGGGAGCTAAAGAGGTGTAGAAAAATGTCCAGCAACACATGAGGACTGGGAGGCATGCGGGAGACCATAAAAAAGGATCCTAGCATCAAAGGACCCTAACAGTATTATTCTATTTCCCCTCAGAAAACTGTTATTTCAAGAGACTCCTATTTCAAACTTCAAGAGGATATATGGTACACAGAGAAGTTCGAAGAATCTGGAAAATTTAGACTGGCTGGATTTTCCCCTTTCAGCATGTAGTCATTATTAGATCATGTATTTTTCTCTCAGCTACATTAACACAACTGCCCATCTCCATTGAACCTATGTGGTTTTCCCTCATTATTCAGCTCAATGTGTCTTAAGTCTTTCAAGTCATATAAAACTTTTAAAAATATATGTGATTTTTTCTAATTAAAACTTTATTAGTGCCGGGCAGTGGTGGCGCACGCCTTTAATCTCAGCACTTGGGAAGCAGAGGTAGGCAGATTTCTGAGTTCATGGCCAGTCTGGTTTACAGAGTGAGTTCCAGGACAGCCATGGCTACACAGAGAAACCCTGCCTCGAAAAAATAAATAAATAAATAAATAAATAAATAAATAAATAAATAACTTCATTAGTTACGGAGTCATGGCTATGATTCTTTGTGATAGTTAGGCCATGGTACCATGCTTGTCTATCTCTACAATGATGTACAAACATATTTATTTGCTAGGTTTGATAATGATTCCAAACATGTAGTAAGTTGCCTGTTAATGAGATTTGCCCTTTTATCTTCTTTGAAAATTTAAGAGTTACAGTTTTTAAGAATTTAAAATTTTAGTCAACTTTCAAAATCATTTTAGTTGTTTCTCAGTAACTTCTCTTACTCCCTTGGGACTAATTTTGTTTGCCACTACTCAGTTTACAATGTAATAGTAGATGTTCTTTGCTGACACATTTTAAGATTGTGATATGAATCAATGAGATCTCAGATGTATGTGACTTTTAAAAGGCACTATGTACTGGAGAGCCATTTTTAACCTTTCAAATCTCAGTGAGCTTTGGCTCAAACAATTGAAAAAGCTACTGATGTCAAAATAATTATCAATATACCTTACAAGCTTGCAACACACTTCATAAAATATGTGACTTGAAATGTTTTACAACTTAAATACTTCTAAAGCTTATTTCAAGTAGTTTCACAGCTGCTTTTTATCTACCTGCCCTACATATGGCTCTTCCTCCTTCTCATCCATCAATAAACTAAGCTAATATGACAGATATTGTTAACAAAGTAAAGGTGAAAGATGTGTACATGTTCAATCTGGTTCTTTTTAAATCTCTCAATGTGTTTAGTATTTTTCAGAACAAAAGTTTTAATAATATACAAAGAAAAGTAACCTATTTATAGTTACTTGATTATTGGAACATTTTCAATGCTTTGCTTTAAAAAAAAAAAAAAAACATTAAACCTTATATTAAAAAAGACAAACATTATTTTGGCATATTCCAAATTCAGATACTGAGGTTCAGAGAGAACAAATGACTTAATTCATAAATGTCAAATACAATTAATGCTAAGAGAAAGAAAGACAACTGAGCAAGTAGATAGTAAATGTTAAGCATTTTGTTTTTTAAAATAAAAACACAACTACTAACCAGCTACTTTAAAATTTATGCCCAATATATAACACTAAATATTTTTTATGAAAAAATCAATTTAAATGATTAAATTAAGACATGCAAGATGTACTAAGTGTATTGTTGCTCTCATATTTTAATCCATACATGCTAATCCATGAAGATATGAACAAGTAAGTAGTCACATTGAATTGTAGAAGAACATTTTCAACCTTTCTAAATACAAAAATGTGTTGCATCACCTGCTAGAAATGACACACATTTCTGTTTGTAATGTTTCTGGGATATTATTGTGCTATAAGTACAGGAGATACAGTCTCTGTCCTTCTGAAGTGTCTAAATTTATTATTATTCAATAAATCAATGTATTAGACTGAATTATTAAATAATAAATTCATGACATATGACAATTGTTTGAGCAGATATTTATTAAGCTATTAAAATAACTTTATTCTTAGCTTAAGAACTTATTGTTAACTCTAATATTACATAAAACATAGCACACAGAACACACGTCTGCCTATCAGTATGCAGGTGTATACTGATAATGTATGTGTGTTATATGTTATAATGTTATAATGTATGTGCGGTTAGATAATAGCTACAAAAGATTAAAAATAAAACAACATTTAAAAGAGGCTAACAAAGACTTGCACCTTTTGTGCAATGTGTCTTAAGTTATCACATCTGGATTTTTGATATGCCGTTAATATCCCCTTGTGCTTTTGAAGTACTAGATTATCATCAAAAGATTTTATTTTAGTTGGAAATTATATATCAGAGTATAGAAAGCAGTCTTGGTAGTAAATATAATGAACGTTTCTTGCAGAGGATCAAAGTTTAGTTTACAACTGCCTGTAGCTGTTTCAAAAACCCCATTGCCTCTGGCCAGATGAGAACCACCCATTCATGTACATATCCTCCAACACATACACACACACATAAAATAATAATATAAATTAATCTATTTAAAAACTTATCAGTCTGTGCCTCATGAGTACTGTCAAGGTGTCTAACCATATGTACAGTAATCATTTTTCTTGTAATCAAAAAAGTCAATTTCTGCTAGTAAGTAGATCAAGGAACAGATTGAATATCTATTATAATCAATATATTGTGATATACATTATCACAATGTATATATAATGTGGGGTAACTTAAAACAGGGAATACACTGTTCTAACAATAGGTCTTGCCTTTTTTTACTGGAAATTAAATGTAATGAAATTTAAATAATTTAATGTATATAAAATCCTAAATCAAAGAAGAAAGTAAGCTTCATGGATGGCTAGAGGTATCTAATACAGTGTTTATCTAAGACAGTGTTTATACATAAACACATTGATGAATACACAGACTTACACACATACACATGCCACATATACAAACAGTGATCACATGCATGAATAGTGGTAAAGTAAGTGGGGATGGATAATTTGTTTTTCCATGTCAGTTTTAGGTAGAAAACATCAATGAACAATAAAAATTTTACCAAGATACAATGCTATGCATCTAGTCTGACACTAATAAGGAGAGAAAGAAGTCAACAATATTTGCCAGCCAGGCGGTGGTACCACACACCTTTAATCCCAGCACTTGGGAGGCAGAGGCAGGTGGATTTCTGAGTTCGAGGCCAGCCTGGTCTACAGAGTGAGTTCCAGGACAGCCAGGACTACACAGAGAAACCCTGTCTCGAAAAACCAAATATATATATATATATATATATATATATATATATATATATTTGCCATTCCTTTCATTTTCAGTATTTTTATAATTACATCTTTACTCCTCTCAAATCTGGGACATACTTCTTCCTTCCAAGCTCTGTCATGACCCTCTTAGCTTTCTTTAAAATAGAAGGCCCACTTATTCTTTATTTGTCAGCACACACACTTACCCACATCACATGCACACACACAAGCACACAAAATGCATATACACACTCACACTAATACATAAATAGTACCTACTAAGTCTATTTAGTATTAGCTGTGTGTGTATGGTTTCACAGCTCATCATTTGTCAAGGAGTAAACA
Organism: Arvicanthis niloticus; assembly: GCF_011762505.2. Taxonomy (NCBI): domain Eukaryota; kingdom Metazoa; phylum Chordata; class Mammalia; order Rodentia; family Muridae; genus Arvicanthis; species Arvicanthis niloticus. The sequence continues at coordinate 16,195,336 of NC_047666.1, forward strand.
ATTAAGTATTCTTGTTTCTAGGCAAGAAAGATTCTCCCTCTTACAGTTGCCTATATATCTAGATAGGGCCCTTATGAATGTTCTGCTTGTTGCATCTAGCCAAAACAACAGACAATATAGTCTATTCACCCAATATCTTGATTACTTTAGCTGGATAAAGCCTGTTCACACTTAAACGTACCTCATGTCATTAGAAGAGACAGGTGACATTACACATAAGAAACTGTTAAAGACCTAAGCAAAAATAAAACAAGGAAATATGACACTTTAAAAAGATTTTTTAATTGCATAATACACAGAAAATGAAATCAACATATTGACAAAAAGTAAGCCCTAACAATCATTTTAGAAAACTCAATAACTGTACAGTGAAATTAAGAAACAACTCTATTAACTTCATAAATGCAGATTATATAAAAGAAGCAGAATGTGTTGTACTTGAAGTTATAAATATATAAAACAAATACACACTTAAGATTTTTAGTAATAAAGTAAATCAAAGTAACTTTTGAGGCATAAGACTTAATGTTTGACAATCACAATATCTAAAGATGCAAAATAAACATGAAAGAAATACCAAGAGGTATAAAGTGCTTTATGCTGCTAGAGACACAAAAGACAATGAGAAAAGTAACAACATTTATTAATAAAAAAGACTACAAAAGACAATATTAGACATAAGATGAGACATAAATAGTAAAAACAGAAGATAATTAGAAGCCATTATCTAACAAATTAAAAGCCATTATCTACCAACAGTGGCCTAAATGTGGCCTCACCTAAAAGTTTCAGCTTGATGGAATAAATGATCTATCATTGCTGAAAGGATAAAAAACTCAGTAATATCCTAACCAGAACCCCTTTCCCTGATAATACACATATTACCTTAAAATGAAGAGGTAAAAAAAATTAGTACCTATACACAAAATTCAAAAAAACGAGGAATAAATATAGCATATACTTAGAAATAATAGACACTAAGTCTAAAGTGGGGAAAATACATAGATATCATAATTATATTGTGATGATTCAAATTAATAAGAAGGAAAAGAAATTTATGTGTATATATGCTCTAACATTACATCACTTGATTCTAAACATCAAATATTCTATCTGAATGGATAGAAAGAGTCTAAATAACTTCTCTTTATATTTGTCAGTGGAAATATCATCCAAACAAGAAATAAGCAAGAAAATTTGAGATTTAATCTTTATTAGACACTAATCAACTTTATATACAATAACAAATCATCTAATTCAACATCTGCATCACACATATTCTTCTCATTGTCACATAGAACATTTTCCCATGTATAACACATACTAAAAAGACAAACCAAACAATTTTTTAAAAAATTAAAATATTTTTTCAGGGTAGAATGAAGTTAGAAATCAACCAGAGATCTTTAAAAATATTCTAAATTTCGCATCATGAAACGACACATTTATACATTATCATGGTCAACAAATAAATTAAAGAGAAGAATTTAGTTTTTCTTGTAAGATATGAGACTACAAGCACAGAATAACAAATCTATGAAATGCATTAGAAAGAAATTTTAAAAAAAATCCTAAAGTAACATGTCCCTTCACTACAAAATAAGAATCTAACTGCATTAAAAAACAATCTATTGATAACACTCAAAAATTGGAAATTGAAGAACAAAATAAACATACAATTAGTTGAAGACAATAAACAATAAAAGTAATGGCAACATTATAACATGAAACTTAAAATTATTAAACCTAAGCAAAATGAATAATTTTCTTTTTTTAATTGGATAGTTTATTTACATTTCAGATGTTATCCCCTTACCCCATTCACAGGCCCCCCCCAGGAACCCTCTATCCCATTCCCCCTCCCCCTGCTTCTATGAGGATGTGACCCCCTACTCTCCCTGACTCCTACCTCCCAACCCTGGAAATCCCCACATTCTGCTTCAAGCCTTCATGGTTCCAAGGATCTCCTCTCTCATCTATGCCCAACAACGTCATCCTCCCCAACATATAACTGGAGTCATGGGTCCCTCGCTATGTGCTCCCAGGCTGGTGGTATAGACCCTTGGAGCTCTGGTTGGTTGGTACTGTTGCTCTTCAAATGGGCCCCGTAAACCCTTTCAGCTCCTTCAGTCTTCTCTTTAACTCCTCCATTGGGAACCCCTTGATCAGTTCAATGGTTAGCTGTGATCTTCCCATTTTGAATATGTCAGACTCTGGCAGACATCTAAGGAGACAGCTATATCACACTTTTGTCAGCATGCACTTCCTGACATCCACATCAGCATCTACCTTTGGTGACTGCACATGGGATGGGTACCCAGGTGGAATGGTCTCCAGATAGCCCCTCCTTCAGTTTCTGTCCCACACTTTGTCTCCAGATTTGCTCCCTTGAGAATTGTGTTACTCCATCTAAGAAGGGCCAACGCACCCACACTTGGTCTTCCTTCTTCATGAGCTTCATGTGGTCTGTGAGTTGAATCTTGGGTACTTCAAGCTTCTGGATTAATATCCAATTATCAGTGAATGCATACCAGCTGTGTTCTTTTGTGATTGGGTTACATCACTCAAGAGGATATTTGCTAGTTCCATCCATTTACCTAAGAATTTCTTGAATTTGTAGTTTTTAATAGCTGAGTAATATTCCATTGTGTAAATGTACCACAATTTTGGTATCCATTTCTCTGTTGAAGGACATCTAGGTTCCTTACAGTTTCTGGCTATTACAAATAAGGCTGTTATGAGCATAATCGAGCATATGTACTTGTTATATGTTGGAGCATCTTCTGGGTGTATGCCCAGGAGTGGTATAGCTGGGTCCTCAGGTAGTGCTATGTCCAATTTTCTGAAGAATCGCCAGACTGATTTCCAGAGTAGTTGTACCATCTTGTAATCGCACCAACAATGGAGGAGTGTTCCTCTTTCTCCACATCCTCGCCAGCATCTACTATCACCTGAGTTTTTGATCTTAGCAATTCTGACTGCAGTGAGGTGGAATCTCAGGGGAGTTTTTGTTTGCATTTCACTGATGACTAAGGATGCTGACCATTTCTTTAGGTGTTTCTTGACCATTCAAGTTTCCTCAGTTGAGAATTCTTTGTTTAGCTCTGTATTCCATTTTTAATAGGGTTATTTGGTTGTCTGGAGTCTGATTTCTTGAGTTCTTTGTATATATTAGATGTTAGCCCTCTATCAGATGTAGGATTGATAAAGATTTTTTCCCAATCTGTTGGTTGCTGTTTTCTCCTATTGACAGTGTCCTTTTCCTTACAGAAACTTTGCAATTTTATGAGGTCCCATTTGTCAGTTCTTGATCTTAGACCATAAGCCAGTGGTGTTCTGTTCATGAACTTTTCCCCTGTGCCCAAGTACTCAAAGTGCTTCCCCACCTTCTCTTCTATCAATTTCAGTATATCTGGTTTTATGCAAAGGTCCTTTATCCACTTAGACTTGAGCTTTGTACAAGGGGATAAGAATGAATCAATTTGCATTCTTCTAAATGTTGTCCTCCAGTTAAAACATCACCATTTGTTGAAAAGGCTATCCTTTTTCCACTGGACAGTTTTAGCTCCTTTGTCAAAGATCAAGTGACCATAGGTGTGTGGGTTAATTTCTGGGTTTTCAATTCTATTCCACTGATCTACCTGCTTGTCTCTGTACCAATACCAATCTGTTTTTATCACTATTCTCTGTAGTACATCTTTGAGGTCAGAGATGGGGATTCCTCCAAAATTTCTTTTGGGATTTTTGTTATTCCAAATAAAATTGAGAATTTCTCTTTCTAACTCTGTGAAGAATTGAGTTGGAATTTTAATGGGGATTGCACTGAATTTATAGATTGCTTTTGGCAAGATGGCCATTTTTACTTTATTCATCCTGCCAATCCACAAGCATGGGAGATCTTTCCATCTTCTGAGATCTTCTCCGATTTCTTTCTTCAGAGACTTGAAATTCTTGTCATACAGATCTTTCACTTGTTTGGTTAGATTCACACCAAGGTATTTTATATTATTTGGGATTATTGTAAAGGGTGTCATTTCCCTAATTTTTTTCTCAGCCTGTTTATCTTTTGAGTAGAGAAAGGCTACTGATTTTATTGAGTTGATTTTATAACCAGCCACTTGGCTGAATTTTTTTTTATCAGGTTTAGGAGTTCTTTGGTGGAAGTTTTAGGGTCACTTCAGTATACTATCATATCATCTACAAATAATGATATTTTGACTTCTTCCTTTCCTAATTGTGTCCTTTTGACTTCTTTTTGTTTTTTAACTGCTCTAACTAGAACTTCCAGTACTATATTGAATAGGTAGGGAGAGAGTGGTCAGCCTTGTCTAGTCCCTGATCTTAGTGGGATTGCTTCAAATTTCTCTCCATTTAGTTTGATGTTGGCTACTGGTTTCCTGTATATTGCTTTTACTATGTTTATGTGTGGGCCTTTAATTCCTTATCTTTCCATGACTTTTACCATGAAGGGATGTTGAATTTTGTCAAATGCTTTCTCAGAATCTACTGATCATCATGTGTTTTTTTTTCTTTGAGTTTGTTTATATAGTGGATCACATTGATGGATTTCTGAATACTGAACCATCCTTGCATTCCTGGGATAAAGCCTACTTGATCCAGATGGATGATTGTTTTGATATGTTCTTGGCTTTGGTTTGTGAGAATTTTATTGAGTATTTTTGCATCTATATTTATAAGGGTGATTGATCTGAAGTTCTCTTTCTTTGTTTGGTCTTTGTAAGGTTTAGGTATGAGCATGATTGTAGCTTCATAGAACGAATTGGGTAGTGTTCCTTCTCTTTCTATTCTGTGGAATAGTTTGAAGAGAATTGGTGTTAAGACTTCCTTGAAGGTCTGATAGAATTCTGCACTAAAACAATCTGGTCTTGCGCTTTTTGTGGTGGGGAGACTTTTAATGACTGCTGCAATTTCTTTAAGGGCTATGGGAGTGCTTAGAAATGTAAAATAAGATTAATGGCAACATTACAACAAAAAAACTTAAAATTATGAAACCTAAGCAAAATGAATAATTTTCTAAAGTAGAACAAATACTAACATATGGAGAACATGACATTACTAAAATGCAAAAGTTCTTTATGCCTTGCTAATACAGACATAGTAGCAAATTAGAGAAATTAGAAGAAATGGAAAATTTTCTGTAAATATAACACTAAATAATTTCATTATTACTTACCAAATGCAAGAATTAGAAAGCTTTAATGAGTGTGTGGTGTGTGTGTGTGTGTAATATAATTATTCTTAAAAATTTATCAATCTGAGAACAAAAAAAAACATGTCAGGGCCTTTAAGAAGTGCATTGGAAAGGGACAAGAGGGAGAAAAAGAGGAAGAAAATGACATAATTCTATTTCAATTTAAACATTAATATCATAAAACATAAAGGCTTCCAATGTAGGAAAGTATGGAAAAGACATGAAGGGGACAGTTGGTATTTTGGTAGCTGTCCAGTGGGATTGTGATGGGGAGTTGATGTGGACATGAAGAATTTGTTATTTATAAAATTGTAAAAATGAATAAAAGAGGAAAATTTGAAAAAAAGAATGATCACTAATTACCAATTCTAAAATCATAAATGGAGAATTTTCCAACTTCATATATCAAGACAAGCAATAAACATTAATATTTAAGACTGGTATGCAATCTCATCAAAGTGAATACACCATGACCATGTAGGAATCATATTCTAAATCCACATGTAAGTTATTACAGAGATTGAAAAATACTTCTATATAAGCAATTTAAAAATACATCATTTGAATAGAATGATATGGGCAAAACATGTTTTCAAGAAATGCAATAAACATTTGAAATTATGACACACTTCTAATGTATGGTTGTGCTACTATGATATATTATCTCACATGTAAATATAGATAGATAGATAGATTTTATGGTTTTATATATATATATATATATATATATATATATATATATATATATATATACACACACATTGATTTTAAAGAAATGCGTTTCTTTGCCTCACACTTTCCAAAATAGAAATCTAGGGTGTCTTGGACTGACTATATAGAGCATCATTCAACTCAGGGACAGGACTTTTGTCAAAAGAAATGAAAAGCAGAGATTGAGAATCCCAGTGTCATTTTCAAGCATACTTTGACTTATATCCTTCAAATAGACCCAATTGCTCTAAGGTTTAACTAACTTTTTATAGTGCCAGAGGCAGAGATTCACATTATACCACCTTAACAATTACAACCTTTAAAATCTGATATAAAAGGAAATGCACATTACAAAAATTGAGATTATATGTGAGCAACCCACAGCAAAAATACTTAGTGGAATAAGGGTAGAAATGTTTCTCATTAGTCCTCTACTGAGACTTAAGAGGACAGCAAATTCAGTGGGATGTTAGCTAGACTTTAAGCACCTATATACAAACACAGGCATGGCCATGGATGACCTGAAAGCCCATGGTTAGGGACTCCTGTAGAAGTTATGGGAGGACCACAAAGGGTAACTGATTTATGCTTAACATCAAAATAAAAGGTAGCCCTAGGTTTAATACGAGTTAGGTAGGAAGGCCATATCGCAATAGAGGTAAATATCCTATAGTCTGTCTATGCATGTACAGACATCAACAACAGAAAACACATATAAAAAGTAAATGAAAACATCATAGAGATATGAGAGGGAAGTCTAGAATATGAAAAGGATGTCCAGTGTTTAACTGGACATCCTACATGAACATATAAAAAAGCCAAAGAAAAACCAATAAAGAACATGGAAATAAAGGAAAGGTGGGGGGCGGGGGGAGAGTCCTTATTTGCAGATAGAATGATTTTATACATAAGCAGAACTTTGATATTTCACATAAAATTATTAGAACTAATAATTCTATAAATTTGAATGTTAAAACATCAACACACCTATGTCTCTAGAATCATTGCAGTTGTGGCTTCTGTACCATATGTACATCAGTAGGTGGCAGACACTTACGTTTACTATCAGTGTTCTAACCTGTAAACATCTGAATGATTAGTAACCTAACACTCTCTGAAATAAGCAAGCCTGAGACAAGCACAAGTTTACCTCCTGACAGGCCCTGACTGATTTCCAGGGTGGGGAACAAATCAAAGACAAGGTGAACCTTGACTTGTGCTGCTTGCCCAAGTTGGAGTGAGTCTTCAAACTGATGACCCTCATGGCGCCAATCAGGCTGACTCAGGCAAGATGGGGGCTCAAGAGTCCATGGGACCTTTCAGGGAGCTAGCATGAGATGACCACAAATCTGGTGCCTCACAGGTCTGTGTAGGCAGACCATAACAGAGATAACTTCTGCCCAGCACAGTAATGAATAAACCAGGCATTTCTGAGACATTACTGAGATGACACAAGACACGCAGAGACTACAGCTGCTACTAAAAGAAACAAGTGAGTGGTGGAGAAATGGATGAAAAAGAGAAACAGAAGGATGTGGGCACAATGAAGAGAGGCAAAACTGGAGACTCGAGGATAGTGAAGAAAGGTTTGATATGAGTACCTAGTGATTCCACCTAGGACTAAGGTGCAGGGAAGCTGGGGGGGGGGGGACGGGAGTCCAGCTCAGATACCTCTCAGGTCCAGATCCAGGGCCTGGAGTTAGCCCACCCCGGTATATATTCCATCTATGAACTGTTGGAGTGCATGGAGAGATAGGACCTGCAAATTCAAAGCTGGAGAGTCTCCATGATAAAAGTAGACAAGAGGATATCTCAGCAGAGTTCCGGACAAGTTGCAGTATTGTTAATGTAGCAGAAGCCAGAGGTATCTACAAAAATAACTCATTGCAAATAATATTTGCAAGCAAATAAATAGAAGTGGGCAATGGTGTTCTGTGGAGACACTATGACAGGGTACAGCTTACAGCTTCCACAAAGAGATTTTTTTTCTTTGTGGGTTTTTGTTTGTTTGTTTGTTTTTGTTTTGTTTTGTTTTGTTTGTTTTGTTTTGTTTTTTTCGAGACAGGGTTTCTCTGTGTAGCCTTGGCTGTCCTGGAACTCACTCTGTAGACCAGGCTGGCCTCGAACTCAGAAATCCGCCTGCCTCTGCCTCCCAAGTGCTGGGATTACAGGCATGCGCCACCACTGCCCAGCTTTTTTTCCTTTGTTAAGGGGGAAAGTTACGAGCGTGGAGGGCTGGTAGGAGACGAGGGAGTACTGAGTGGGATTGGGGTGAATAAGACGAAGTGTAGAAACAACCAAATCATTGTTTTTTTGAAGTCAGAATATAAATATTAATTATAGCTTTACAAATAAAAATTAAAATTACTTGGAAATAAATGATTCAAATACTTCATTTTTATTGGATATTTTATTTATTTACATTTCAACTGTTATCCAATTTCCTGGTTTTCCCTACCCCATCCCTTCTCCCCCTGCTTCTATGAGGTGCTCCTAATGTACCCACCCACTCCTACCTCAGTGCCCTAGCATTCTCTAACACTGTAGAATCAAGCCTTCACAGGACCAAATGCCTTCCCTCCCATTGATGCCAGGTAAGGCAATCATCTGCCACAGATGCAGCTGAAGACATGAGTCCCTCCATGTACTCTTTGGTTGGTGGTTTATTCCCTAGGTGCTCTGGGGGGTCTGGTTGGTTGATATTGTTGTTCTTCCTATGAAGTCACAAACCCCTCAGCTCCTCCAGTCCTTGCCTTAATTCCTTTGTTGGGGTCCCCATGCTCAGTCAGATGGTTGGCTGCAAGCATCTTAATCTGTATTGGTCAGACATTGAGAGACATTGCCTCTCAAGAGACAGCTATATCAGGCTCCTGTCAGCAAGCACTTCTTGGCATCTGCAATAGTGTCAGGGTTTAGTGTCTGAATATGGGATGGATACCCAGATGTGGCAGTCTCTGGATAGCGGTTCCTTCAGTCTCTGCTCTACTGTTGGTCCCTGTATTTCCTTTAGACAGGATCAATTCTGTGTTAAAATTTTGGAGGTGAGTGTTTGACCCCATCCCTCAATCAGAAAACGTGCCTAACTTCTGTATACGGTCTTTACAGGTTCTCCCTCCCCCTTTTTGGGTAATTTAGCTAATGTCATCTCCATTGGTCCAGGGAGCCTTTGACTTTTCTGGCATCTGGGACTGTCTGGTGGCTACCCCACTTCCCCATTCCCCATTGCTACATACCTCTGTTCAATTTCCCAACATTCTGTATATCACTCCTGTCTCCTCTAATACCTGATCCTCACCCCTTTTCCTCTCTCAGCAGCAATGAAGGAGTGTTCCTTTTTCTCCACATCCTCGCCAGCATCTACTATCACCTGAATTTTAGATCTTAAACATTCTGACAGGTGTGAGCTGGAATCTCATGGTTGTTTGCATTTCCCTGATGACTAAGGATGATGAACATTTGTTTATGGTGCTTCTTGGCCATTCAGTATTCCTCAGATGAGAATTCTTTGTTTAGCTCTGTTTGCCTTTTTAAAATAGGGTTATTTGGTTCTCTGGAGTCTACCTTGTTGATTTCTTTGTATATGTTGAATATTAGCCCTCTATCTGATGTAGGGTTGGTAAAGATCTTTTTCCAATTTGTAGGATGCTGTTTTGTCTGATTGACAGTGTCCTTTGCCTTACAGGAGATTTTCAATTTTATAAGGTCTCATTTGTCAATTCTTGGTCTTAGAGCATAAGCCATTGGTGTTTTCTGTTCAGAAAAAATTCCTCTGAGCCCATGCATTTGAGTCTTTTCCCCACTTTCTCTTCTGTTAGATTCAGTGTATCTGGTTTTATATGGAGGTCCTTGTTCCACTTGAACTTGAGCTTTGTGCAAGGAGATAAGTATTGGTTGATTTGCATTCAACTGTCAGTTGAAACAGCACCATTTGTAGAAAATGCTGTTCTTTTTTCCACAAGATGGTTTTAGCTACTTTGTCAAAGGTCAAGTGACCATAGGTGTGAGGGTTCATTTTTTGGGTCTCCAATTCTATTCCATTGATCTAACTACCTGTCTCTGTAGCAATACCATGCAGTTTTATTTTCATCACTATTACTCTGTAGTACAGCTTGAGGTCAGGGATGGTGATTCCCCATAACTTCTTTTATTGTTGAGAATAGTTTTCACAATCCTGGGTTTTTGGTTATTCCAAATGAATATGTAAATTGCTTTCTAACTCTATGAAGAATTGAGCATTTATCCTTTGAGTAGAGGATGACTACTGATTTGTTCGAGTTAATTTTTTATCCAGAAACTTCGTTGAAGTTTTATTTCAGCTGAAGGATTTCTCTAATAGAATATTTGGGGTTAGTTAACTACATCATATCATCTGCAAATAGTGATATTTTGACTTCTTCCCTCCCAATTTGTATCCTTTTGACCTCCCAATTACTTCATATTTGAGAGCAACAGATATGTAAAATTAATTTAATCAATAGTATGAGAAATTTCTACAATGAGTATTTGTGAAATATTTATATAGGAGATTGAAAAGTATACAACACTTATACAAAATTATTCCATATTCATAAGTTGGAAGACTCCATACAGTTAAAATGCATACATTTCATAATCTTCTTGGGTCAACTGCATTTTTCAATAAATAGAGAAAAGTTCAAAATTAAAACCAATACCAAAATAATTAAGTTAAAAAATGAATATCTAGAGCAGTCTTCTTTACACAGGAACAAACAGGTGTATAATAACTGGCATCAAAATATAGTTTTAAGCATCAGCAACCAAAGTTACATGGTGCAAACATAAAACAAACACATAGATCATTTCAACAGAATAAAGAACATCCCAGTGAAACTGGATGCCAACATCAAATACTTTCATTGTGAAAAGGGCAGTTTTTTCAATAAATAGTTTCAGAAAACCATATATCAATGTGTAGAAGAAAATGTGTGACAATACTCAATTTAAAATGGATCAAAAGTTTAGATGTAAAACATGAATACTAGAAGAACCCTGAAGGGATTATTTCAAGTCACTATGTAAGCAAATTTTTAAAAATTCATTCCCAATAAGTTACCAAAAAAGAGGCTATATAAACAAGTTCAGAAACATGGAATTACACCAATTCAAAGAGCTTCTTTAGAGAAACGATGTGTATGTCAGACAGAATAAAAAGATAAACTGCACAATGGGGGAAAATATATTCAAAGTATTTCCCCCTATAGGAAGTTGCTATCCAGAATGTTACGGTTTTCAGACAACTCCACAGTAGACAAATAAATAAAAATCCACTTTTAATCTATTTGAACAAATATATATGATATACACATAAATACACACACAGACACACATACATACATACATACATACACACAGACATATATATATATATGCAAATACTGGGTGTTTTGAAAATGTATGTAATGTCATTTATTATCAGAGAAGTGGAAAGCAAAATTACAATAAGATACAATCTTATTCTGTTTAAGTGAATTGTGTATGCAGAATAAACTGAAGGTCATTTAGTGCAGTTATTATAAAAGTACAATAAAATAAAAACAATGTAATGTTTCTGGAAGCACTAAAATGTCAACTACTGTATGATCAAAGTATGTAACTACTTAGCATATCAAATATCTATATATCAAGGTGACACAAGGATTCACATGCTTTCTGCTGCATTTTTCCTTATAATCAAGAGATCAGATTAGTCACAATGTCCTAAGGTGAGGTCTGGTAAATTAAGGTGATACACACACTCAAAAATATCTTATTCATCCACAAACATTAAAATAAACACCTTAATTTGTGGTCACAAGAACGGAATTGGGAAACTGTGTTAAAGAAAATAAGCCAAACACAGAAAACCAGGCAATTAAAGTTTTCCACTCATTTGTAGATGATTTGAAAAGCTAATTTGATAGATGAGTTGATTTTGAACATAGAAGGGAAGAAAGGAAAAAGAACAAGACAGAAGCAGTGGCTTAGTTATAGGTAACAAATACAATTGGATATGCAATGTCAATAATTCAAAAAACCCCTTCTATCAGGGGTTTGAAAAGTTAGAAAAGAGAAAGACTGTAAGAGACAGAGGGGTCTAGGGCTACAGGGAAACAATGAATTATTGTCATCTGTTAGTAAAGAAAATTAGTTTTCTACAATAGAGCATCACTGGGTATATTAACCACATTTAAAAGAAGGCCCATGTCCAGGAATCGATGACTAACATTAAATGGACTCAATGGTATTTTATAGATATTTTGACTCAGATTGCTTTGATTGGGCATTTTTTGGCTTATTTATATCTTTTGTTTACATTTTATGGTTTCCAATTGTGGAGTTATGTGTAGAGAAAAAGAAAGGATGTGGAATAGGGTAGGTGGGGAGGTAGAATGATCTGGGCATAATTGGGGAGGGAAAATATTATCAAAGCACAATGGATGATTTTTTTTTTCAGTTAAAGAAGAAAGTAGACACAAACAAATTACAGCAATAGCAATGAATAAGAAACTCTAGTCTTCTAAAATCACAGGGATTATTAAATGCACAACTTATTTTATATTTTATACATAAAATTTGAGAGCAGTTTGAAGATCTCAAACATAAAAAGAGACGGCTGCTTAGACCAACTGAAATTCTGACCCTGATTTAATTATATGGGCATCATATGGCTACATTGCACTCAAAAATCTGAGGATATGTGTCAACTGCAGTTTTATAATGTCAAGCCCTGGCATTGTTATATATCTAGGGTCTTTTCAGAGGTTCACTAGTCTGAGGATTAAAAAATAAAGAAGAGTCTCTTATTATGATATTGGCTTCAGGTCTACACCTTGGATTTAGAATTAACCAAGCCATGTCAGTCAGGTGTTTATAAAGTAAAAGAATACAGCATTATAACTTGTGCTCAAGCAAGCAGAAGGTCCTCTTGTGTAAAACAAGGTTCTGTACAGAAGTAGAAATAGCAGCAAAATATTAACCATAACAGCTCTTAACATTTGGAAGTTTAATTTTGCTTTATTATTTTCTTAAGATATTTTAAACTTTTAAACATGAAGTTAGGCATTACACCCCAACACACACACACACACACAGACACACACACACACACACATGAATGTGCATAAACAGAACTTGAGTTATGCTTCTAGTTAACTCCTTGACTCAGAGGTAGATGTCTGTTCATATTGAGACTTAGTAGCCCCTAAGTGGAAAATTTATATCTCTGGTTAAGGTATTAGTGATATAGTGGCCACCCATATTCAACAAGAGCAGGAAAGCAAAGAGCATGGTGATGGCTGACATCTAAAGACACAGGAAGCAATCACATTGACTGGATTAAAATTTTATGTCCTTTTTGTAAACATTTTTAGATATATTATCATTTCCACTATTTGCAATCTGTACAGAAAAATATATTATAAAACCCCCAACAGCTCCACGTCTTTCAATCATAGTAATGTCTTGGGTAACAAAAATGATTTTGAGTTAAAAGTAATGAACATTCACATTTTAGCAAAAGTTTTAGAGTTGAACGAAAACCAGAGTATGAGATGAGTAGCGATCATCCTGATTGGGAATAGACTATCCTTTTGTCTTGGTTTGCTTTCCTTTCTTTGTCACAAAGTCATGTGTCCCACCTGGACACAGGGCAGAGACTCTGTAGGAGAACTTTAAACAAGTATGCTTGGATCTAGAGGAGGGGTGTACCAGCTTTTTATTTATGTATAACAGCATAAAACAACATTATAATTTTATCTATAACTAAAAGACACCTGAATTGAATGATCAGGGGAAGGAACATTGTAAACCTAGAACAAAGAAGGCAAAAAGATAACAACTATTTTAGCCCTGTTTATAGAGAGAGGAAACTGAGATATGCAATAGCCCATGATAAATCTGTGCAACCTGGCCTATTCCTTTGCTCTTTACCCTAACTGCTTTGTCTGGCTCCTACCTCACACATCTGCAACAAACTTATGGGACACACCAGAAAACACAATCCAATCAAACAGTAATTTAAAAAGACACAATCAAGAAGAACTTGAAAAAAAAACAAACATTTAGTGGCCACCTTCATTTTGACACTTGATCTTAGCCAAAAGGCCGAAAGTCAATGCCACCTTCATTTCTACACCCAACAACCAATTTGCATCTTGGCTTTTTCAATAAGAGCCAGCAGCGTCCCAGTGGTTTCCCTCCTCGGAAATTGATGCTGCATCTAGCTTTGCTAGGAGTCCAGCAAATCATGCTTCAGATAAACAGGATCCTTACCTATTCTTCTAAGGGTTTTCTGATGCCTCTTTCCCCACAATCTAAGTATTGAGTATCTGTTAGTAGCTCCTTCTAAACACTGGGCCTATCTGATGTCTTCACTCCCCAGTATGACTGGACCCCTCAGGGACTCAAGGCTCTTTTGTGAGGTCTAGCTGTTAAAGACATATGACTTCCCCCAAATGCTGAAATTATCAGATTTCTCAGTTCCTAATATGCTGGGATCCTCCAGGGTTGCAAGGCCAGCCAGAAAAAGGATGTAGTTCATGTGACCAAATTCCTGACTAGCCCAAATGTTATAGGTCTAGGGTAGCTCAGAGATACCCTAGTCTTACCATAAATAAATTTTAAACAAAAAAATATTCTTTACTTAAATATTGGCACCAGGTCTATACCCATGACTGTAAATGGGATTCCATAGTGCCTGCCCAGGCACCTTAGTCAAGGTTTGATAAAATCAACACTAGGAACACAGAGTTATAATTTGTTGTCTTGTAAGCAGAAGACCCTCTTGTGAAAAACAAGCTTGTGTACAGAAGCAGAAATAGCAGTAAAAGTTTAACCCTTACTGCTCGTAACATTTGGAAGACTCATTTTGTTTTATAGTTCCCTTAAGCACAGAGAATTTAAACTTTTAAACATAAAGTTACTCATCAAAATAATGTTAGCTCTCATAGGGCACAGGCTTTTCCTTCTAGCTTTTGGAAGTCTGAGGTAGATTGCTAACAAGTGAAAGGCTTCATGAGTGAGTATGGGTTCAAGATCAAATTTGAGAACTTGGGGAGACTCTGCCTTAATTTTTTAAAAAAAAAAAAATTTCTCTGACTCCATGGCATGTTGTTTTGGCTCAAATGTGTCGAAATCTGGACTCAACCCTCGGGATGATAGAAGAAATGAAGAAGTGAATCAACAGGGAAACAGTGAGTCTGAGATGAGCCTTTTCTTTTTCTATGCACATATGTGAACATTCACATGTTCCCATAAGCATGCATGATGATGTAAAATAGGTAAACTTTGTATGTATTGTGAAGTATTCATTTCTATAAAATTTATTTTCCCCTCTAAAAGACTAAGATGGCATGGTCCCACAAATGAGAGATTTCCTTTAACCACACATACATACAGTCTATAGTGGAATGCTTACAGTAATCTATCTAAATTTCACCAGTACCCTCTTTTTTTTTTTATTTTTCAATATACCATCTCTTTTTTTCTCATAAGAATAAATATTGATGGCTGAGAACATGGTTCAATAACTATTAGCTACAGTAGGATGAAGACTGGTGTTTGGATCCCCATAAACAATGAAAATGGCCAGTGAGACTAGTGACACACTGGTAACTCCAGCCTCAGAAGGCAGAGCAGGATGCCCAGAGCAAACAGAGGCAGGCTCTGCGTTTGATTGACTGGGAGAGCTTGTCTCAATGGATAGAGAGAAAGAGTGACTGAGGATGATTTCCAACATCAGCCTCAGGATGTCATGAGAATGTGCCCATCTTTAAATGAGTGTTTGTGTGCACTGACACACATGCTTTCATGTTCTCCTGTATAGCTGTGTGTGTGATGGGTGGGGGGGGGGGAATTGTTTGCTTATTTTGGTTTGTTTTGGTTTCTTTGTCAACTTGATGTAAGTCACAGTTTTCTCAGAGGATCATCACTTAAAAAAAAAATTTCTCCATTGGATTGCTATGGGCAAATTTCTGGGAGCATTTTCTTAACTGGGAGAGGTCCAGCAGACTGGGCAGTGTCACACCTGACATGCAATTCTGAGTGGTATAAGAAATCAAGCAGAGCTCTTCTATTGTTTCTATTTCCAGGGTGCTGCTATGAGTTCCTTCCTGAATTTCCCTTCATGATTGACTGACTATAAACTGTAAAGTTAAATGAATTCTTTGCTCCCCTAAAATTGCTTTTGGTCATTGTGTTTATTCCAATAGAAAAAATCAAACTAGGGCTGCAATTCATGTACACATATGAAAACTGGAAATAATACAAGTTAAGAAAGAAATATGTGAAAGTAGCCTAAAACTTATAAGTTTTAAATTTTTTTAATATTTTGTAAATTTTGACTTGTCACTAACTGTTGAGGCCCAAGCCGCCCCACTTTGGGCAGCCAAAAATGTTGAGAACCGCACTAGCCCACGTTCGGGCGCCAAAAATATTGCGGCCCTCTCCACTCGGTGCTTGGTGGTCACTGTTTCCCGGCCCAAGCTGCCGCTCAGGTCTGCGGGTGGGGGTTTAGGAAGAGAGTGAGGATGGACTCGAAGAATGGAGACCAGACAGAGTGTGATTCAATCCCGTTTATTCTTCAGTCTCTCCTCCTAGTTCCTAGTTGTACTCAATTCTAGTTCCTAGTTGTACTCAATTTGTTCTCTTCCGAGTGTCTAATGTCTACTCCTACTCCTAGTGTCTGAATCTCTGTTACTCCAAATTGTTCTCTTCCTTTTATATGTCTCACTTCTAAGCCATGCCTTTTGGTCATACCTTTAATCATGCCCTTAGGTCTTGTCTCTAAATCTGATCTCTAAGTCACACTCTTAAGTCACACACCTTTAATCTCACACACCTTTAATCTCACACACCCAGGGGAAAATCCTGGGTATCAAAAGCAAGATGTTATCAGAGTGTGCTCAGCTGTTGTAGGCTATTGTAATCACATCTCTTATCAGGGTATATGGCTCAAGATGGCTGCAAAGCTGATAGCTGCTTTCTGCTAAAAGTCAGCTCCCAACAACTAAAATTTAAATTAAAGAGAAATATAGATAATTTAGCATAAATTGGTTCATATCATGAACTTGTTTCTTTCTAATATTACACTGTTTTTAGTCCTACTTCACTTTTAAAAATGAAATCTTTAACTTACACCTGTATTTTGAAAACTTACCATGTTATAAACACCTGTAATTATGTAGCCAAAATAATTAACATAAAATTATCATAGGCAAAGTGATAGCACTTTTGAAGTAGACTTATAAGGTCTACTTCACTTTATGTTCTACACTATAGAGAGTCAGAATTTTTTTTTAAAGTCTACTGGAATTGGGAATAGATTTATTCGTTCAAGACTAATCCTATGTCACAACTGTCCAGTTTTTAAATCCACATTAAATATTATTTACCTATAAATTTCTAAATCACAGTGAAATCTTGGAGAGATGGCATCAACTCAGATGCCATCAGTTAGTTAAGCTATACTATGTTAATAAATGTGCTTTGTTTATGTATGTGTAAATTTATATATATGCATACAGAGAGATATAAATGTATATATGCCCATAATATGTATTGTAATGTAACTTTCTTGTTTTTCTTTTGGACAAAACATGCATTAGAGCCAGTGAAATGATTACTAGTCAACAATATTTGCTAAGAACAGAAACCTCAATTTGGTATCTGAGACCTACATGATAGAAAGAGAAAACTGACCGCAGAAATTTTTATGTGATCACTATATGCACAGGTCTTTGGATTCCTGTTCCTAGGTGTGTGTGCAGATACATACAAACAAACATACAAATATACACATTATGCAAACCATAATAAAAGATATTTTCTTTATTCGATTTACTTGGTAGCATGCATTGTAACGAATTATGTAAGGTAAAAGGGATTACCTAGCCTGTATGTATGGAATCAGGATGATGTTATGGACAATACTGACCTTACTTTTATATAGTTCCTGGAAAAATACTAGAAAGATCAGTATTATTATTCCACAACCAGAGAATTAGCAGCTGCAATATTGTATGTAAAATTAAACAATGTTAACATTTAGATATCCTTGATTTTTAAGGCCATACACTTTTCTTACAGTAGAGTTATTCTGCTATGTCAAAAACATAAATCTAGAGTAATGAGCAGAGGGATGTAAGGATTTTTGCTACACATTCTTCCCCCATAATCCACGGGTATATTATTAATATACCTTATATTACTATATTTTTCTTTTTATTTTATCTCACTCTTTATCATAGACATTGATTTGTATATATCAATTACATTTCAATCTTTGCAGCACTAGCAGGCAATATTCCCAATGAAGTGAAAAGAAAGCACTAGAATTAATGAGGTATTTTATACTGTTGGTACACACAGATGTCATTGTACTGGTGGCTATCATTATGATTGGTTTCTTAGTTTAAAACTAAAGTGCTTTTAAAAGAAATTTAAATGAAATTGTAAAGAAAAACATTTTAAAATCTTGGCAGTATTCTTAGTTATTATATAAACAATGAACTTTCAAAACAAACAATTCATAATATTTCAGACTGTATAGAACAGAATCATAAAGAAATATACTCTAATTGTGCCCCTTACTTACTACTTAAAAATATATATTTAACAAGAATCACTTTTGGTTTCTTTTCTTTTTCTGCAGGTTTTTAGTGCAGCTTCATTATTTCATTGTACTTATTATTTTTGTAAGTTATGATGACAAAGAGAAGTTCTTGTGTCAAAGTTGTTAAACTCAAAGAACAGCTTTTCTCATTGTTTAATTGTACATTCCAGCAGAATTTAGGAAGCTCAGAAGCTCACAATCATCACAATAAATCAATGTAGGACATATATGTGTATGTGTGTGTGTGTGTGCATATACTATATGTTTATAGAATATACTTTATATATATATATACATATACATACTATGTATGTATATTCTATATATACATACATATACATATGTGTATAATATACCTCTGTCTATATATGCATATGTTTACATATGTGTATATGTAAATATATGTACTGTACATATATGTATACATATATACATACATACACACACATATATATACATATATATATATATAATTTCTATCAATTTATGCTCCTCTTAAAGTTCTTCAGAGAAACTTTTTATTGGATATTTTCTTTATTTACATTTCAAATGTTATCCTTTTTCTGTGTTTCCCCCTCAAACCCCCTATCCCAGAAAACACGTTTTAAATGTAGGGAGTAGTGTACATGCAGATACTCACAAATGTTCCAGTGGCTGAGAATATGTGACTCTTAGTGCTTCCCCATACATGAGACATGTCTATCAACGTTACCACATTCCTGCTAAAGCTGAGGAAACATCTTAGAAGATGGGCAGAGAAAATCAAAGAGCTAGATTCCTCAGAATAGAAGTATGAAACTGTCATCTGGACATGATATGACTGCTATATCTGAGTACACATCAGCTGCTGTTATTTGCACAAAATCTTCTCAATATCAAGGCAGTTAAAATTTAAATAACAAAGAGAAAAGAGCTTCCTCAAACTCCATCACTAAATAAGGAGCCATTGTTGGCTATTAATGCAAGAAGATTATTCATTATTTAAAAATCTACATTGCCATGCGCTAGGCAGGGCCTTCTGGCACACAGATATCTGAGAAGCTGTCCTCTGAGCCTATTTTGTGAATTTGGAAAGTATTCCTGTCCTGGAAGAATACAGCAGGTCCTTTATTGCTTAATTTTGTCAATTTGATACAAGCTAGAATCATCTGAGAAGTAACTTTAATTGATTGCCTGACATTTGAGACATTGTTTTGCTTTGAAATTTCTTTCTTATTGTTCAGAGACATACTTTCCTAAAATTAAAACACAGAGCAAGTAAAACAAAAGACGTGCTGGGTTATCTTATTGTGTATACCTGATTTATCTCCTAAAATACGAACATATAAATCTTTTTTAAAAGTGAGCTTCTCCTTACACACTCAGAATTATTTGAGTATCTTGAGAGATGAAGCATCTCACAGGTCTTTTCTGGTCAGGAAAAATCATAATTTACTGTCTATGTTTATTGCACAGAGGTATAAATGACAGAATCTCAGGGGAACATATTCCTGTACATGAGAAGTTCCAATAAGCTTCTCCTTTTGTAATTTTTCTTCGGAAAAAATTACAATGATATCTGCAACCTTCAATATATATTTATTTTGCTAATTTCAAGAGGGAGAAAGAGACTGCCATGCTTAAAGAAAACCCAAGCACATCATTGCCAAAGGAATTGAGAATCTATCAAAAATTGAGAATCTATCAAAGGAATTGAGACATCTATCCTCCTTGAATGAAGATTTCAAACATCTCCATTCTTGGGTCTTATGAAACTATCGCACATGATTTCATGAAAAATGCATACCTGTGTGTTCCTGATGATTTGAGAAATCTGCAATTTCAGTATTTTGGCTATATAAGTAGGAATGCACCCCAATGCTTATCATTAGTCGTAGTCTTTTTTCTTTCTTCTTGCTGATGGGATCAAAAACTGAATGCATTATCTACTAACACCTGACAAATCTTTTCCTTTCTCTTTGCTTATTAATATTAAGTAATATAACTCTGTGTTTGTCTCTAGTGATGGTATGCTATCTAGAAACAGAGAAAAACATAAATAAGGGCAAAGCTCAAATGAACTGGAAACTAAATGAAGAGCAGAGAATAAAAAAAATATCTTTCTGAGAAGAAATGCCAACAGGACTGCAGATTTCCTCAGGTGTGTGAGGTAATGCAACCCCATTCTGCTCTATACTGCTTTAACTAACTAAACTCAGACATCTATTTTAGACAATTTGACTCCTGACTGATCCTGTAAATGCTACCAGGGTGAATACTTCAAGTGACACCTGCTAACACATAATGTCTCTGAGTTGACACTAGAGGTTAAGCCATGAAGATTCCTTTATCCAGACAAGGCATTTTCATGATAACAATAGTGCTTGTCATAGAATCCTCTTTGAACTATCATTTCCTGAGCCCTCACAGACAGTTTTAGAGAAGCCAGAGATTTGTAAGGATGATAGGAAAACAGCTAAACCTTCACTGTTTAATACTTTGTTTCTAAAGAATCTTTGATTAAGACATGTTTGCCAACAATAGTTTTGACAATAGGTAGGTATTTGAGAAATCCAAAGAATAGAGAACCCTGGTTTGGTTGTCTTGCCAGATTTCACCTATTAATTAACAAATAGTTTGAAGGTGTGGGGAGCCGACAGAAGGTGGCTATTATCCTTGCAGCCATCTTGAGCCATATACCCTGACAAAAGACTTGATTACAATAGCCTACAACAGCTGAGCACACTCTGATAACATCTTGCTTTAGATACCCAGGATCTTCCCTTGGGTGTGTGAGACTTAAAGGTGTGTGACTTAAGGATGTAACTTGGAGATCAGATTTAGAGACAAGACCTAAGGGCATGACTTAAAGGTGGGACCTAAAGGCGTGGCTTAGAAGTGAAACATATTAAAAGACACACAGAAGAAATTATTATTAAGTATTTGGCACTTGGAGTAGGCACTTGAGGCTCGAGACAGGAACTAGGAATTAGACACTTGTACTTGGATGAGACTCAAGTCTAGAACTTGGAACTTGGAGGCACTAGGAACTAGGAACTAGGAACTAGGAACTAGGAACTAGGAACTCAAGATTTGGGACTTGTATTAAGAAGAGAGACAGAAGAATAAATGGGATTGAATCACACTCTGTCTGGTCTCCATTGCTGATGTCCGTTCTCTCTCTCTTGCTGAACCCTGACCCGCAGACTGGAGCAGCTTCGGGCAGTGCGGGCTCTAACAATTTAGCCCCCAAGGCTTTTGGCAGTGCGGGTCCAACATTGATAGAGTGGTCCTCAACATTTTGGCCGCCAAACCTGGGGCAGCTTGGGCCGCAACATGAAGGGTGATCATTCCACTGTTAAATTCTTTTACTTGAATCAGCCAAAATGGCAGAGTAAAATTTTCAGTAGTTTCAGGTTTCCACCAGATACTATTTTAAAGCACGAATCAACATGATAGCCTTATCGAACATTTTAAGTGGCCAGATACTCCAATGAAGACTTTTTTTAACTGCTTGCTTTTTGTTTTTCTAGACAGAATTTCTGTGTGTAGCCCTGGCTGTCAGGAAACTACTCTGTAGGCCAGGCTGGTCTCAAACTCAGAGATCTGCCTGACTCTGATTCCAGAGTACTGGGATAAAAGATGTATGCCACAACTACCTACGAAGTTGTAGTGTCTTTATAGCATTCCCAGAGATATTTTCTTTTAGGTGACCATCATCCTCATGTCTTCTTTACCTCACCTCACTGATCTATATGCCCACCAAAATCACCTCAGTTATAGCATATAGTGTTGTTTGGGCACATGCCCAGGAGCAGTATTGCTGGGTCTATGGCGTTTTTGTTTCTAGTCTTTTGAAAGATAACTCCACATTGATTTCTGGCATGGCTTCACCAGTTGGTACTTCCATTAACAATGAAAAAGTGTATTGTCTTTCCTATGTCATTTACTGTCATTTATCTATCCATGTGATTTTGGTATGTTATTATGGGTTAAAATACAAGCATAGACAGTTGAAATATATGAAATATATGCCAGTGAAAGGAGAAAATTACAAATGAAAAATATGAAGGACCAATATCTGATGAAGCAGCTTGACCACATTTTCAATGTTTGTCTAAAATAGATAATTCAAGCTTGCAAATAAATTAGAGAAAATAAAGCTATCTTTCCTATATGGTATAATAACTATAGAGGAAAGGGTTACAATGCTTTATTCTGTTATTACCAATGAAAATTGTTTGAAAGTTGCCATGATATTGGCTTATTGGTGTCAGGATTATACAAAACACATCTTACTGATAGATTCAGATTTTGTGGGAAATCATAACTGAGTATCACTTTGAATGTCTTCTTTCAATTTATATTCATATTTTAACTCTTTTTAAAACAAATACATTGTGATAGCAGAAGAAAATCAACATACACACAATATATCTTAAGCACACATTGTTTACAATGATTAAAGACATATAAATAATAATGCAAATGTTTTTACTAAAGTTTTAATTTTTTATATATGTGATTGTTTACTGAATATACTTTTCCACCATGAATTCTTGGTCAGATACAGACACCATGTCCACTAGAAATGGAATTATAGACAATTTTTAAACCATTTTATAGGTCGTAGAAACAAAACCCAGGTACTCTTGCAAGAAAAGCTTGTGTTTTAAACAATTGAGACATCTCTATAGCCCCTACATGAATTAATATTTAAAGGGAGAGATTTTAGGTATGAAATTTAATTTTGTTACTTATAAATTTTTATTTCCTTTAAAGTTAGACAGTGTGAACAATTATTGTTACAGTAATAAAAAAATCATGTTGTGTGTCCCAACAAAAGTTCATGAATATATTGTTTGTTTAATGACATATACTCCATGTTAGGGTAATGTTAGTGAAAACATTCTATACATAAATCAGAGAGTACTGGTTCTGTAGTTGTTTCTGCACTTCTAGAGTAGCTGAACTCAGTTCTTCGCCTTCGTTACAGGAGACTCATACTGTCTGTAAAATTTTCAGAAAACCTGAAGCCCTCATCTTGCATCCATGAACAAAAACATGCATACATTTGTGCGTGCGCGCGCGCGCGCGCGCACACGCACACACACACACACAATCATCTTTAACAGAGAAAAAAAATGACACCTAAAAAAGAATCACAGATTAGCAAGGAGGGACAGGAACATGTCGAGAATTCAAGTGTGTGCAGCAAAATATGAAAGAAAAGAACCAACTTTCTGCAAAGCCACATAGCTGGAACAATCACATGCTAATTGCCTACCAATTAGAAACTGTAAAAGGGATGTCAATGAACTCTCTAAATTGCTGTTATTTTCTGTTTTCATTAAGGTTTTAAAATTATCCTTTTATTCTACTCTCCAGAATTTCATTATCCTCATTTTTGTCTGAAATTATAACTCAAATCCAAATGCTTAATTAGGAAAGAAGAACGTGAAGAATCTGACAACTTCTTTTCAATAGAAAATCTCACTGAGCAATTCAGTCCACTCGAGAGCCACTACTGCACAACTTTCCCTTAACGATCAACATTGTTCTCTACAGAGGCTTTGACCTCATCAGATGAGTGGGTCCTTCTGGGGTTTGTAACTTTCTTCCAATTATTTAAATTTTGAAATCATTTTATGTCTGCAGCATTTCCCTTAGAAGTATTCACATGCAAACCAATGTATGACTTCTGAATGTAATCAAAAGTTAACATACAACAAAGGAAAATGAAAAGAAATCAAAGGCACACACACACACACACACACACACACACACACACACAGAGAGAGAGAGAGAGAGAGAGAGAGAGAGAGAGAGAGACAGAGACAGAGACAGAGACAGAGACAGAGACAGAGACACAGAGACCTAGATAGAGACAGAGAGAGAAAAAGAGAGTCTACAACTAATTCCAGGAGTTTATTCTATATGCATTTGCTCTGGATATCCTTTCTATGAACCCCGATTTCACATAAGTTGTTGCTTTATTATTTTTGCAATGACTATAGTAAAAAAGCTTGGCAAAGGTGAATTCCAGAAAAAAGTTTTATTTTGGCTCACAGTTTTTGGTTTTAACCCAATAATGATATGAAACTCATGGTAGTGAATAGGAGCTTTCAGCAGCTGGTAGCATTGTATGCAAAGTCAAGAAGCAGAATATAATAAAATTATTCACTCAGATGACCTCATCATTTTTATACTGTCTGGGGTCTCACTCCAAGTGAAAAAAATCTTTCCACCTCAATACCTTAATCAAAATAACCCCACAGATAATTCCAGAGCACCACCGTTTAGTTATTCTACATCTCATAAAACTGACAGTGGTAATTCACCATCACAGTTCTCCTTTAAAAACTTTAAATCAGGTATGTCAGCATTTCTTCATAAAACTACCCACATTGTATTTCTTATATCATTTGTCTTAAGAATCATCCTGATTCTGTTTAGAAGAGCAGCATCCCCCATCATCAATAGATGATATCTTTTGACAGCTGATAAATTTCCTCATCCACTGATCTCCTGAGTATGTTGTCGGCAAGAGTCTACGAATGGGCATGACATTGAACTGATGTTCTCAGCAGAGTTCAGCATGGTGGTTTCCTGCTATTGAATCCTATGGCTGAGGAAAAACTAACTCAGCAATCAGTTTTAAAATAGATAAACCTTTCCTTAGGTTTTCAGAAACATGGTTATCCACGGACTTTTGTAAGACCTCTCAGAGTTTATTCTACCATCTAAAAGAATTATAGGAGACAGCCAATGGAGGTCAAGGCTCCCTGTGATACACTAGAGAAATAAAATGGGGATAGACAGCCTGGACAACAAAATACCTTTTCTTTTTTGTTCCTCCTTTCTTGTCTAAGCTCTGCAAGTTGGTGCCAGAGTCATTCTGTCTTTGCCTACCCTTGAACAAATTTTATTCCTCTTAAGCAATTTCTGTATTTTGGGAATATATAAGCTGGTTATATGAAATGATATGTTGATAGGTGAGTTAGCCAGAATTTCCTCTTATTAATATAGAGTTCCCTGGGTTCTTTCCTTCTCCTTGGGTTTGTATCTCTCCTTCTCCTCCTTGAACTCAAAGCTGATCCCAGCTACATACTGACATCATTCTCTACTCATTTAAATATTTTTTAGCTATAATTTGCTTGAAAACTCACTGCCTCTACTTTTTTTTTTTACTAAACACTAGTATTTATTATCTTTTAGAATTTTTGAATACACCTCTGAATTCAAACTTAATCATATTCATATATATATTTATTCCTCCGTAATGCATGAATGTGCACTCTATGTCTGCCTGTTGTTCTCAGAATGCAAAATATTGTCTGGAACTTATATTATGAATAGTTGCTTGCTAGAGGGTTCGAGAAGGTGAATCTAGTTCCTCTACAAAAACAAGTGCCTTAACTGATAAACCATATCTTTAAGCCCTCAATCTTTATTCCTAATGACAATGACACATTTCTAAATACAAAGACAAACATGTGAGTGTCTGAAAACATTTTACTTAACAGCATAGTCTCAAAAGTGTCTCTCATCATGCCTGACCTGAACAAATTCCAATAATTTCATTTTTAGAATCACAGATTCAGAGCAACTCTCAATGATACACCATAAACTATATGGCCTTTTTTGTCCTAATGGACAATCTATGTTTCCTAAAATTCTTTTCTTTGAGGAGCCATTTTTCTCCTTGGAGAAAGGCTCCTGATTTACCCTTTTTCCTATTGAGATGCCAAACAGGCTTCAAATTGTAATCACCATAAATAACATTTTCTATGAATATCTATATATGCAAAATCAGATGCTTTTGTCTCATGATTTGCATTTTATGAGTTTAATTTACATGTCCATGAACTTCTATAGGATGGGAAAATTTTCTCCCTCTGAAACATAATTTCCTGGTCAAGTCTCATTTCTCTCCATATACATGTACAAATATAATAGATAGTACTGTATTTCATTATGTGTATCATACATAAGACCATGCTCACTCTTCTAAATAAATTTTTTTTAAATAAGACTCATATTTATATTAAAAACTCCTTTTAGAATACATATAGCAATACATTCTAAATAATTATTTGACAAATATATAAGTAAAATTTACAAATGACTTTTATTAATAATATAGAATGTTTTATTCCATAGACAGCCTATCAGACATAATTCTCAGATATTTTTTGAGAGACCAGTGTGGGGGGAACTACTCAGTGCTACTGAAGTCATAGCTCTTGGGCTAGAATCTATAACCATTAATTTACTGAACTATTATAAATCTCTTAAACAACTCATTAACACTTGTCTGCCTACTCATATATAAAATGTCTTTACCGTTCACCAAGAAAAGTTCTTTTCACAACACAAAGAAGCATCACTACAGAAAACCACAGCAAATCAAAGTGCAGAGCTGTGTGGCTGATTCTCAGTGAAAATATCTACAAAATGTTCCCATACCTATGGCTCAGAGATAGTGCAGGAGAGGGGATAGAAAGAGGGTAAGAGCCAGAAGAGTGATTTTGCTGTGAGATTGTATAGTACCAATAATATATATATATATATATATATATATATATATATATATATATATATGTTCAAAAATAAGCTGAACAGTTAGGACACCAGTGAGAAATTGAAACAGGATGATGAAAAAGCCTCAACATTACAGAAAGATCTACAATCAACAGAATATAAATCTGGGAGTGGGAGAGGTGGTTCCCCTTTCCAGGGTAGAGAACAGCAATTGTTTTAGTGACAAATATTCAGTCACACACAAATAAACTTTAATGAACTCAACAGAATATATTCATAAATATGTATGCCTGTACAAATACATGGATGCATCCAATAAAAAATGATGTAAATAGAAGTCTATGATTTTGAGGGAGAGAAGGGAGAGCTATATGACAGCGTCTTAAGGGAGGAAAGAGAAGGGAGAAATACAGTAACAAACTTGCAATCTTAAAAATAAACAAACAAAATTATATATACATGTCTGGGAGAAGACAGTATATGTAGGTACCTGATGAATTCAGAAGGAGCTGGAGCTACAGTTGGCTGTGAGTTGCCTAAAGTGATTGCTAGGAATAGGCATATCAGATCTTTTCTCAACGAATATCACATGGTTTAGTGAACTTGGTTAATATAATTTTAGTAAAACCATTTTTGTTTGTTGTTTGGGTTTGGATTTTTGTTGTTTTCCTTTCAACACATTATTATTATTATTATTATTATTATTATTATTATTATTATTATTATTATGTGTGTTACATCTTCTTTGAAGATTCTCCTTCCTTCCCTCCCCTCAGCCTCTTCCCTATCTCCCCTTTGTTCTGAGTTTTATATTCACTTCACCTCAGTAAAGACCAGGTCAGGAATACCAACCAAACATGGCATAGTAAATTACAGTAACATTAGACACATACCACCACATCAAGGCTGAACAAAGCAGCCCAGGAGTGAATAAAACATCTGTGATGTAGACAAAAGAGTCAGGGGACAGCTTTTTCTCACAGTATTAGGTTTTCCACTGGTACACCAAGCTACTCATGCATAACATATATGTGGAGAAGCTCGATTGGACTCTTACAGGTTTCTTCATTTTACAAGTTCACATTAATCTCCGTCAGTTGATCTGTGAGTCAAGTTCTCCTGGTGCATCCTTGACCACATGGGTTCCTCCAGTCTTTCTTTTCCATCCTTAGCTGTACTCCTCAATATCCAAATCTGGCTAATGATTGTTTGTGGTACTTTGCATCTGCTTCTATCAGTTGGGGGATGAAATCTCTCTGGTCTCTTTGATGATGCTTCTGCTAGGTTCTAGTCCCAGTACACACTTCAGGCAGGACAAATTTTAATTTGAAGGTTTTATGGATGAGTTGGTGTTCCAGTCTCTTCTCTTGAGAACTTGCCTGGTTACAGAATTCAATAAGTTCAGTCTCTGTGCTCCCCCATTATTAGGAGTCTTTGATAGAGTTACTCCTGTAAATTGCATGAGTTTCAGGTGTAATTTCCTTCCACCCACCTTATCAATGCCCCACAATTCTAGTTGTTTCACTAATATTTTTCCCTTCTTCCCCTTGTACTTGATTCCTTCTGTTCCCAATTTCACCCACCTAATCCTACCTATAAAATCTATTCTATTTCCCCTTCTTGAGGATATTCTTTAAATATCTCCTCCTTAAATCCTCTTGTTACTTATTCTAAGGTCTGTTGACTATAGCTTGAGTGTTGTTTAATTTGCAGTCAATAGCCACTTATGGCTGAGTACATACAATATTTGTCTTTCTTGGTCTGGGTTACCTAATTTAGGATGTCTTTAGTTCCATCCATTTGCCTTCAAATTTTATGATGTCATGATTTCTAATAGCCTAGTAATAATCTATTGTGTAAATCACCACATTTTATTTTTTCTACTCCTTAGTTGAGAGACATCTACGTTCTTTTCAGTTTCTAGATATTACGAATAAAGCTGCTATGAATATAGTTGAACAAAGTTCTCTGTGATAGGATGGAGTGTCCTTTGAGTATATACCTAGGAGTAGTATATTATATTCAATAAATGGTGATGGTCTATGTAGATGTCCATATGTAGAAAAATGAAAATTGACCCGTACTTATCACCCTATCATATCTATCACAAAACGTAAGTCTGAATAGATCAAAGACCTCAATATAGAACCAGGTACACAGAACTTGATAAAAGATACATTTAGAATGGTTTTAAAATCATTGACACCAGACACAACTTTCTGAGCAGAACACTAATAACTCACACTCTAATTAATAAGTAGGAACTTGTGAAACTCAAACGCTTTTCTAAAGCAAAGGACGCTGTCAATAGGTGAAAACAACAGCCCACAGAATGAGAACAGATCTTCGCCAACCCCACATTTGACATAGAAATAATATTTAAAATATATAAAGAACTTAAGAAACTAGACATCCATGAACTAAGTAATTAAATAAAAAGGAGGGTACAGATATCAACAGATTTCTCAACAGAGGAATCTCAAATGTCCAAGAAGTACTTAAAGAAATGTTTAGCATCCATAGCCATCACTGAAATGAAAATCTGAACAACTTTGAGATTCTATCTTAGACCTGTCAGAATGGCTAAGATTAAACACACATGTGACAACTCATGCCAGTGGTAAGGATGTGGAGCAGGGGCAGCACAATTCCACATGCTGGTAGGAGTGCAAACTTGTACAACTAATTTGTAAGTCAATGTTTTTGCTGCTCAGAAATTAGAAAGTGATCTACCTCAAGACACAGGTGTACCACCCTTGGGCATTTAGCCAAAGGTTCTTCAATGATCATTTAGTTATAGACTGTAGAACCCATCTAACCATGGTTTAAAACTAGATTTTCAATGGTGCACATGCTCAGAAGGGTCCGGATTTTCAGGTTAGTGGCATCCTAAATGCAATGACCTCTTCTAGAGTACAATGACTGCTGCGATTCTGGGGTCCAGCCCAGCCCCGACATGGGGAGAGAGGGGGAGAGATGCAGCTGCTTCTTCTTTCTTCTCCTCCTCCATCCGACCAGTTTTTCTTGAGGCAGCCCTTATGCTACTGTAGCTGATCTGCAGTCAGCGATCGATCCTATGGCCAGAAACTGGCACTTGCACCCCAGCCCTAAGATCTGTAAAAAGTTAGGTAAATAGCCTTGTACTATCCTGAAAACTTCTGAGGGTAAGAGATTGCAGGCTAAGTTGATTAACACCTGTAGCCTAACAGCAGAGGATTAGGCAAAGTGGCCTTCTTTCTATCTCAGCAGGAACTGCTGGGCTCTAACTTGTGACTGGATCTGGGTCAGAGGAAGAAAAGACACTTAGAAAAGTTGCTATAGAGTTTATTAAGTGTAAAAAGTATCCTATGAAAGCTCTCTGAGGCGAAACATGGAAAGGTCCTAAGTGGGAAAAGAAAAACTTCTTTTCTATTTGGGAACAGGAAAATTTCTTATTCTATCTCTATTTCTATCTTCTATTCTAACTCTCTATCCTAGCTTACTATTCTAACTCTATTCTAAGTCACTCACTAACTAACTAACTCTATTCTATCTAACTCTATTCTAACTAACTCTGTAACTTCCTCTCTGTCTTTGTCTTCAGTATTTATACACCATTCAGAGTATATAATCACATGTTACAAAGTTTGTTGGGGGCCGACTTTTAGCAGAAAGCGGCTATCAGCTTTGCAGCCATCTTGAGCCATATACCCTGACATGAGATTTAAATTACAATAGCCTACAACAGCTGAGAACACTCCGAGATAATCTTGGTTTAGATACCTTGAGATTAAAGGTGTGTGAGATTAAAGGTGTGTAATTTAAGAGTATGATTTAGAAGTATAGAGATCAGAGTTAGAGACAAGACCTAAGGGCATGATTAAAGGTGTAACTTAGAGGCGTGGCTTAGAAGTAAGACATATAAAATGCAGAGGCAGACAGTAGGATTCAGACATTAGGGAGACACAGCAGAGAGAAGACATTAGGGAGACGAGAGAGAGAGAGATTCATACACATCAGACATTAGGTAAAATCTGGCCTCACCCTCGCTCTTGCTGAACCCCCGACCTGAAGACTGGAGCAGCAGCTTGGGCCGGGATACAGTGGCCGCCCAAACGTGGGTTGGCCCAGGCCTCAATATTTTGCTCAGGCCAAGACATTTTTTGGCCACCCCAACGTGGGACTAGTACGGTCCTCAACATTATTTTGGTGCCCGAACGTGGGGCAGCAAGAACGAGAGACCCAGTGACGGACTTTACTGGAAGAAGGATCTGTTGATTGTCGCAGGAATCTGCCTCGTTGAGAAAGGTAAGGAAATGGGACAAGAGATTAGTCAACCTGAATCCAACTCTCTGTTTTGGTTTGCTTTGAGAAAGGTAATGAAAATGGGACAAGAAATTAGTCAGCCTGAATTCAGCTCTCTGTTTTGGTTTTGTTGTTTGCTGCTCACATGTGTTAGTTTTCTGCTTTTGTTCTTGAATGCTGTCTTTTTTGTTCAAAATAAAAGGAAGTGTAAGTTAGAATCCAAAATACAACCAAAGGTTGTTGACAATTTGTCAGAGCCAGATTGTGCTGACCAAGAGAAAGAGGAAGTCAAATTTTATGATGCTGAAATGCCCCCTCCCTATGCACCTCCACCTCCAAGTGCTCCCCCAATGGAAATGGTGGTTATAGATCCCATAAAGGAGTTACAGGAAAAAATATCTGTTCTTAAACAACAAATAGAGCTAGAAAAAGAGTATCAGGACTTAATTAATCAGCTACAAAAGTTAAAGACAGGAAAGATGTCTCAAGAGGTAAACTGTGGAAATCCCCTGGCTCCTTGCATTCCTCAACCAGGAATCCAAAGGAAGTCCCTATCACCTAGCTTAAGATTAGCCACAGATCAGCCAGAGGAGGGAAAGGCTGAGGCTTTCCCTGTATGCGAGACTAGAGACAATCAAGGAGTTGCTTGGAGACATCACACAGGTTTTAATTGTCAAATTATTAAGGAATTAAAAAATGCAGTATCTCAATATGGTGCCACTGCTCCTTTTACTCTTGCAATTTTAGAGTCTGCTGCGGAGGAGTGGCTAACTCCTAGTGATTGGAATACGTTAGCGAGGGCAGTTCTTAGTGGTGGAGACTATCTTATTTGGAAATCAGAGTATCATGAGAATTGCAAAGAAACAGCTAGGAGAAATATTCAGGCAGGTAATGGTTGGTCCTTTGATGCCTTAGTAGGAGAAGGGCAATTTGCTTCTAGTGATAACCAGATGCAATATGACCCAGGTTTATTTGCTCAAATTCAAAATGCAGCCATGAAGGCTTGGCGTAAACTTCCGGTAAAGGGAGACCCTGGTGCATCTTTATCAACAGTCAGGCAAGGGCCTGATGAGCGATTTTCTGACTTCGTTCATAGATTAATGACAACAGCAGGAAGGATTTTTGGTAATGCAGAGGCAGGTGTAGATTATGTGAAACAACTTGCATATGAAAATGCCAATCCTGCCTGCCAAGCGGCCATTAGACCTTATAGGAAAAAGGCAGACCTTACGGGGTACATCAGACTTTGTTCTGACATATGTCCCTCTTACCAACAGGGCTTAGCTATGGCGGCTGCTATGCAAGGAAAATCTATAAGAGATTTTTTGGCAAGTAAAGACAGAAAGGCATGTTTTACATGTGGTAAGCCTGGACACTTTGCAAGAGATTGCAAAGTAGAAAATGAGTTAAGCCAGAGACAGCCCAGAAAACAGCCTGGGCTCTGCCCAATTTGCAAACGTGGAAGGCATTGGGCTAGTGATTGTAGGTCTAAACAAGACACACAAGGTAAAACCCTTTCCCATAATCAGGGAAACGGGAACAGGGGCCAGCTCCAGGCCCCGAACCGACGCAAGCCAAAACAGGCTTATGGAGCAGTCAGTGTCCTACCAGCGAACACCAATCCCTTTCTGAACTTAGTCGAGCAACACCTGGAAGCACAGGACTAGACCTCAGTTCTGCCACCCACACAGTATTAACCCCAGAAATGGGACCTCAGGCCTTACCCACTGGAGTGTTTGGACCACTTTACTCAAATGTGTTTGGCCTGATAGTGGGAAGAAGCAGTGCTACTATGCAGGGACTACAAATTTTTCCTGGAGTTATAGATAATGATTATCAGGGTGAGATTAAGGTAATGGTACAGGCAATTCAGAACATAGTCACCATTCCTACAGGAAAGAGGATAGCTCAACTATTGTTACTTCCATTGTACCCTACTAATCACAAATATAAGAATCCTAAAAGAGGGGATCAAGGTTTTGGTTCCTCTGATGCATACTGGGTACAGCCTATAGTTAAACAAAAGCCTATGATGACAATTTGGCTAGATGGAAAGGCATTTCAAGGCTTGGTTGACACAGGAGCTGATGTGACTATCCTAAAACAAAGTGATTGGCCTGCTACCTGGCCTCTGACCCCAACCTTAACCAATTTAAGGGGTATTGGCCAAAGTCAAAATCCACTACAAAGCTCTAAGGTGCTAACATGGAAAGATAAAGAAGGAAATACAGGAAATATACAACCCTATGTCATAATCTCTGGGGCAGAGATCTGTTATCCCAGTTGGGATTGATTATGTTCACCCCTAATGAAATAATCATGGCTCAAATGGTAAACTCCGAGCCTTCCTCAGGCAAAGGATTAGGAAAAGGTGAAAATGGAATTATTCACCCTACTGAGGTTGATGGTAACAATGAAAGAAGAGGCTTGGGGTATTTTTGATGGGGGCTACTGATTCAGCTGCACCCCTAGGACGTTGTGCGGATCCCATCACCTGGAAAGGGGACTCGCCCGTCTGGGTGGATCAGTGGTCCCTAACCACCGAAAAATTACAAGCTGCCCAGTTGCTAGTACAGGAGCAATTACAGGCAGGACATTTAAAAGAGTAACTCTCCCTGGAACACCCCAATATTTGTCATTAGGAAAAAGTCAGGAAAGTGGAGATTGTTGCAAGACTTGAGGGCTGTTAATGCAACCATGAATAAAATGGGAGCCTTACAACCTGGGCTGCCCACACCGGTGGCCATACCTTTAGGTTATTATAAAATAGTTATAGATTTAAAAGACTGTTTTTTTACTACCCCCTTGCATCCTAATGATAGAAAACGTTTTGCTTTCAGTGTTCCCTCTATAAACTTTAGGGAACCTATGAAAAGATATCAATGGAAGGTCTTGCCTCAGGGTATGGCTAACAGTCCTACCTTGTGCCAAAAGTTTGTGGCTTCTGCCATAGAGGGTGTTAGAACTATGTGGAAGCAAATCTACATGATTCACTTAATGGATGATATTTTGATAGCTGGAAAAGATGGAAAACAGGTACTCCAGTGCTTTGATGATCTTAGAACAGCTTTACAGACTGCAGGGTTACAAATAGCACCAGAAAAGGTGCAATTACAAGACCCATATACCTATTTAGGATTTCAGATTAATGGTCCACATATTATTAATAGTAAAGACTGATTCCCTTAAGACACTTAATGATTTTCAAAAACTATTGGGAGATATTAATTGGCTACGACCATATTTGAAACTTACAACAGGAGAATTGAAGCCTCTATTTGATATTCTCAAGGGAGATCCTGACCCTAAATCTGGCAGGGCTCTAACAGAGGAGGGTAGAAAAGCCTTACAGAAGGTAGAGAATGCTATTTCATCTCAATTTGTAACTCATATTAATTATTCTAAGCCTTTATATTTTCTTATTTTTAACACAAAATTAACTCCTACTGCAGTTTTTTGGCAAACTGCACCCATATTATGGGTTCATCTTCCTTCATCCCCCAAGAAAGTTCTTAATCCATACTATGCAGCTATAGCAGATATAATTATGTTAGGCAGAGATAACAGTCAAAAATATTTTGGAAAAGATCCTGATATCATAGTACAACCCTATACAAGGCATCAGGTTGATTGGCTTATGCAGAATTCTGAAGTCTGGCCTATTGCATGTGCTTCATTTGCTGGTCAGATAGATAATCATTATCCACCAGATAAATTGGTTCAGTTTTGTAATCATCATGAATTTGTTTTTCCATCTCGAACTGCACATGAACCTATCAAGGAAGCATTGCTAGTTTTCGCTGATGGTTCCTCATCAGGAACAGCTGCTTATGCCTTTAAGGATCAAGTAATCTCTTTTGCTACATCATCTGTATCAGCTCAGTTGGTTGAATTACATGCTGTTATTGCGGTGTTTCAAGCATTTCCAAATCAAACTATTAATATTTATACAGATAGCTCATATATAGCTCAGTCTATCCCTCTGCTAGAAACTGCTGCACAAATAAAGCATTCCTCAGAAGCAGCTGATTTGTTTTTACAGTGCCAACAATTAATTCTGAGGAGAAAGTGTAAATTCTTTATAGGACACGTGAGAGCCCACACTGGGCTACCAGGTCCTCTCTCTGAAGGAAATACCAAGGCAGACCTAGCTACTCGAATAGCTGCAGTTACTTTATCAGATTCGCAATCTAACTTGGATAAGGCCATAAAGGCTCATGAGTTACATCACCTTAATTCTAAAACTTTAAAAGGTATGTTTAAAATTACCAGAGAACAAGCTAGAGAAATTGTCAAACAATGTCAATCATGTGTTAAACTTTTACCAGTTCCTCATTTGGGTGTAAATCCAAAGGGACTGATACCAAACAGTATCTGGCAAATGGATGTTACTCATTATAATGAATTTGGCAAGCAAAAATATATACATGTATGTGTAGACACATACAGTGGTTTCATTTATGCAACATTACAAACTGGAGAAGCAAGCAAGCATGTGATTGCTCATATGCTTGCTACAATCACTGTATTGGGTGTGCCTAAACAGATAAAAACTGACAATGGCCCAGGTTATACAAGCTCCAGTTTCCACCAATTTTGTGAAAGATAAAACGGGTATTCCATATAATCCACAGGGCCAAGGTATAGTAGAAAGGGCACATCAAACCATTAAATGTCAATTTGAAAAAATTAAAAAGGGGGAAATGGTACCCTACCAAGGGATCCCCCAGAAATATCCTTCATCATGCACTCTTCATTTTAAATTTTTTAAATTTGGATTCTGAAGGAAAATCTGCTGCAGATAGATTCTGGCATCCTGATACCAAAAAGAATTTTGCAACAGTCCTCTGGAAAGACCCATTAACTGGAACCTGGAATGGGCCAGATCCAGTGCTTATCT
Organism: Arvicanthis niloticus; assembly: GCF_011762505.2. Taxonomy (NCBI): domain Eukaryota; kingdom Metazoa; phylum Chordata; class Mammalia; order Rodentia; family Muridae; genus Arvicanthis; species Arvicanthis niloticus. The sequence continues at coordinate 16,231,576 of NC_047666.1, forward strand.
GGGGAAGAGGTTCTGTTTGCATATATTCCCAAACTGCAGATGCTGCACGTTGGCTGCCAGAGAGACTGATTAAACAAATAGATAACAATAACAAATCCAGGGAGGAGAAACCCCCTGAGAAGCATATTTTTTCTTCACAGGAAACATGAAGATGCTTCACAATTGCCTTCAAACTGGAACAGATCAACGAGTAAACCTGACTTGGGAAGTTCTCAGTGCTGAAGGAGACATCACCACCCATATCTCCAGGGTGGCTCTATTGGACTCTTGATTCCCTGACTTATGATTTAGTGGGGAACTAGATTGTTTTAGATTTAGTGGGAATTTAGATTGTTTAGACCCAGGAGAAACCCACTACCACAGTTACTATAGTTGTTTTTTTGGGTTTTAGATTGACTAGAGCAGGAACAGGGAGGGATTTCCTTAGTTTTCTTTAGATCAAAGCTATGATCAGTTTTGTATTTATATAGATTTAGATTCTGATATAAGACATTTATAAACAGAATAGAAGAGGCTTACACTTTTTACTCCTCTGATAGAGGGAGTTATATGTTGCACTTTAAAAAGAGTGTTGCTGTCATACTAACTATTCAGGCGTTGTTAAGTCTCTTGTCTTTCGGGTCCATGCAGTTCAACAAACTGATGGCTTTTGTATGAGATGCTATTCAAATGAAACCCACACAGGTCCATTGTTACAGGCTGGAAGTAAAGGATTGTAAAACCTCTGTCATCAAGACTAATGAGGCGTATTCCCTAACTTATGTGCTAAGCAGGATAGTCAGTGACGGGTAAGAGAGCATACCGAGACCCTTGCCCCTAAAAGAAGGGAGGCCTCACCATCCTAAGACAGCAGCTCAACCAATGGCTGTTGAGTATCCAAGGACGGGAAAGGGAGGCTGGGGTCCTTTGCTCCAACCTAGGACAGGCACGGTTTCCGTAAGTTTTCCCAGCCTTCCCTTTTAATAAAAAATTTAAAAAGGGGGACCTGTTGGGGGCCAACTTTTAGCAGAAAGCGGCTATCAGCTTTGCAGCCATCTTGAGCCATATACCCTGACATAAGATTTAAATTACAATAGCCTACAACAGCTGAGAATACTCTGATAATCTTGGTTTAGATACCTTGAGATTAAAGGTGTGTGAGATTAAAGGTGTGTAATTTAAGAGTATGATTTAGAAGTATAGAGATCAGAGTTAGAGACAAGACCTAAGGGCATGATTAAAGGTGTAACTTAGAGGCGTGGCTTAGAAGTAAGACATATAACATGCAGAGGCAGACAGTAGGATTCAGACATTAGGGAGACACAGCAGAGAGAAGACATTAGGGAGACGAGAGAGAGAGATTCATACACATCAGACATTAGGTAAAATCTGGCCTCACCCTCGCTCTTGCTGAACCCCTGACCTGAAGACTGGAGCAGCAGCTTGGGCCGGGATACAGTGGCCACCCAAACGTGGGTCGGCCCAGGTCTCAACATTTTGCTCAGGCCGAGACATTTTTTGGCCACCCCAACGTGGGACTAGTGCGGTCCTCAACAAAAGTTTATCACAAGTTCACACCAAAATTCAAATTATAAATTGAAATAGAAGTTTACAACACAGAATGTTTACATGAATATCCATTAGGAGTAATTATCTAACTAGACAATCATCACCTGTCTAGCTCCACAGGTTCGCAGAAAGTTTGAAACTATAACTTAAGAAGTCAGTGAAGTTTTGTATAGATAAACCCAGGCAATATTTTCCCTTCTGTCCTGGTACCTATAATAAATTGTGGATTCCCTTGGTTAATTGTTTTACAACCTCTTGGAATGTGCTCTGAGCAGGAGAAGGTCCAGTTACTCTCTCTCTCTTGGGGCAATAAACTGATAACCCTCAGGAGACTGGCAGAGTTCTCATTGCAGTTTGACTATGCCTGAGGGACTTAATAGCAGTCCTGTTATAAAAGAGCTTAGTAATCATTGATATAATTTTAGGAATTCTTATAGGATCATCATTAAGACTTAAGAAGTCATCTATTTGTCTATAAAGTATCACTACAAGACAGTACATATTTGTGGATCTGCAGACATCTGCTACAAAGGGGAGTGCTATTGCTTAGTGATAGTAGCATATGTATAATAATAATAATAATAATAATAATAATGGGAAAAGCATATTAATAGCAGGAATCTTTCCTAAAATCACGTCCACCACAGCCTTGCTAATGGGGCACACTTGTCGCAGATTATATAATAATTCGAGGCAAGCATTTCAGGATGATTATCTGCTCATTATTAGCTTGTCCCATTATGGATCCTGACACTGTGACTTGTACCCTGTGACTTGTACCCTGTGACAGGGTTGATGAGTGGGGATTTATGGCTGAAGACAAGAACCTGAAAACAAAACCTGCTACTCATTCAATGAGTAAATAATGTCCTTTTTTTTTTTTCTCTTGGCTCCTATTGGCAATTGATTTGTATGCCATACACTAGGCCCTCTCTAGTTCTCACACTACTTGTCTACAGAATAACCTTTCCTTCTTGTGAAAAAGCTCTGGGCCATGCTATGGAAATCTGTGATTATTTCTTTTCAATTACAACTTAACTGAAAATAGAATCAACCAGGTGACCCATTTCTGGATGTATCTGTGAGGGCCATGGGGCAGTAGATTAACTGGGGAAGGAAAATACTCTGAAAGGCAGGGTGAACAATATCATGATCAGAGTTCAGGATGGAACAAAATGTGGGAATGAGAGAAACAGACCTGAGTGTTGATCTCCTTTCTTTGCTTCCTGGTTCACTTGGATCTGAGCACAAGCATCACACTGTTGTCACCAGCAGAAAGTTGTTGCCATGTTTATGACATCTATATCTTAAAGGACTATACTTTCAAACTGTGAGGCCCCCAAAACACTTTCCAAGTTGCTTTCTGACAGAAAAGTAAGAACATAGCTTCTGTATGCTGGTTGCTAAGGAATTATTGTATAATGATGGTCTGTAATACATCAGAGAGACCACATAGTTCAGGAGCTATTGATTTTCTCTCATATATTAACTTAAATGCTTTTTTGTTTTTCTATTTCATAAGAATGCTATGGTATAGGGACCAATGCTGTCAGCAGCAGGTGCTGTTTTACTAACATGCTTAAAGTCGATCCATGCATTTTGATCCTCAAAATACTTCCTTCTTCATCTAAGAATGGGAAAACAGAAAACAAAACAAAACAAAACAAAAGAAAACACTACCAACTTACATATTAAACTCAGGTTGTTTTTTTTACAAGCTCTATTTCTGACTGAGAATTCAATTCCTCTGAATAAGGGAACTTAGTTACCAGATTAAAAAAAAATCTCAGTGTGATTAAACTTGAGAAAAGACATTTCATGGAAATAACTATTTACATGACTGTCTTTTCCACAGAAAGAATCAGCCAGGGCGGAGGCAGTGAAAGAGTGAAAGCAGTTGTTCTCATGAAGAAATATAAGTCACTGATGAAGGAAAGCATACTCAAGGTTCCAGTGAATTAAGTAACTATTTAGGGGCTCTCTTTCTTTGTTTATTCCAGTAGAGTACAATAAAAGGAGAGAAAATTGAATTTTTGTAAAAGCAAGCAGAAGCATTATGAAAAAGAGTCATACACAATCATTTCAGACAGTAGAAAACCTAAGCATAAGTGTTTGGGAAAGGATCCCATTTCAGAATGAATAAGTGATGCCAGTAAATTATATCCGTTAGGAAGGTCAAATTCAATATGAAGTCAATAGCCAGTGGAATGTCCCAATACGTGAAAGTGCTTGTAGCCTAGTTTGATAGCCTACGTTCAGTCCTTGGATTTCACATGGTGAAAGAGAATTAACTTCCATAAGTTGTCTTCTGACAGCCAGACTTATGCCAGGTCACATGTGCCACCATTCCCTACTAATATAAATAAATGAAGTAAGAAACACAGAAAAAAATTGAAGTTGGTATGTTATAAAATGAAAAGATTATTAAAATATTTTTAAATGTTCAATTTTTAACCTATGTACTATTTAAAAATTCATTTTATTAAACTGTCTATTTGGCAAGAAATATTTAAGTAAACCCACACAAATAGCAAGTCCTGGGTATTGTTAAAGATAAATTTTATGAGGTGCAAAAATTTATAAATTTTATGAGCTGTTAAGATTGGTTCAAGCATCAAGTCATACTTGTCCATCTCAGGAATTATCAAATGTCCCAAAGAAACAGTACAGACTTCAGAAATTAATTTATAATGTATTTAGCCTGGATGGTATCTACAGAGATGACTCTTACTGCTCATGCAGAAGACCCAGGTTCAGTTTCCAATTCTCACACATTGGCATACAAGGTCCTGTAACTTTAACTCCAGCATATTCAACTCCCTTTTGGCACATATGCAGACATGCTTCCTTTTCTCTCCTTCATGTGTAAACACACACACACACACACACAGACACACACACACACACACACACACATACACACAGAGAGAGAGAGAGAGAGCAAACTACAATTTAAAATGATCAGATATTTTTGATTTCACATATTTTTAATTAAGAAGAGTAAGAGGCAGTGAAAGTAACACCACCATTTAAGGATAATTCTTACATGTGATTTTTATTATAAATTTTGCCTGTATTTACTCACAGTTGTGATGCTGTATTATCTTTCACAGTCATATTATCTTTATTCATAAAGTTATTGTTTTATTTCTATAAAACAGACTTATTTTTTAGAATTTTTAATTTATTCTTTAATTTTTTTTTCACAAACCAGACTTTATTTCCCTTCTGGTCCACCCTCCAACTGTTCCACATCCCACAGCTGCCCCTTCTTAGTCCCCACCCTCACACCTCATTAGACCTCCCCTCTGCCTGGGGCCCCAAAGTCTCTTGAGAATTAGGTGTGTCTTCTCTGACTGAGTCCTAAGCCATCAGTTCTCTGCTGTATATGTATTGGGGGCCTCATATCAGCTGAAGTATGCTGCCTAGTTGATGTTTCAGTGTCAGAGAGATTCTGGAGGTTCTAGTTTAGTTGAGACTGTTAGTCTTTCTATAGGGTCTCCCTATAGCTTCTTTCAGCTTTTCTCTAATTCAACAATAGGGGTTACCAGCTTCTATCCATTGTTTAGGTGTAAATATCTGCATCTGAGCCTTTCAGCTGCTTGTTGGGCCTTTCAGAGGGCAGTCATGATAGGCCCTGTTTGTTAGCACACCATAGCATCAGTAATAATGTCAGGCCTTGAGGCCTCTCCCTGAGCTGGATCCCAGTTTAGGCCTGTCAGTGGACCCCCTTTTTCTCAAAATATCCATTACCTTGTATTGTAATCTCCACATTACATTAACTATGATCAAATTTTAAAAAGATGTATTTATTTTTTCTGTGTGTGTTTTCATGAATTTAAGTGTACCACATTTTTGTTGGACCCCAAAGAAGCCAGAAGAGGACATACATTCCCTGAATCTGATGTCACAGGTTGTTGCAAGTCAACACAGAGATGTTGGAAATGCAGCCTGAGTCTTCTGGCAAAGAGCAAGATTTGTTAACTGCTGAGTTATGTCTCTAGCCCCAGTTCTGGGAACTTTTATGATTGACTTCTATACTCTATAACATTTTTGTACCCATTTTATAAGACCTGAGGTAAATAACCTTGACCATTAGCAGCAAGATGTATACCACTGGTACTTAAGCAAAATGAGTCTACCACTCCCACTTTTCTTCCAAACCTTCTCAACACTGTCTCAAACATTTTCAAATTTTTAATCAGTTTCTATCAATCCAGAAAATGAGAGTGGGAGGCTGAGGGAAAAATTGAGGTTTGAAGGCACAATGGAATAGCATGGAAGTCAGGGCAGCTAGATAAATTCCTCTGAAGCGAATCTCCCTGAGTGACACTCCTTCACTGACAGTTGTCACATCAATGAAAATGTCATTGGAAAAGTTTAATATGGATTCTGCCAAGCACAAGGCTCCTAGAGGATGTGGTAATCTACTGACAGCCTCTTTAGCAGTAGTCTTCTGTCAAATTCTGGCAGGGAAAGACAATCACTTTCAGTGGATTTGACGATTTCTGGGGACATTTTAGAAACCCCCTTTACAATCCATTTCAAGTAAACCATATTGAATTTTCAGTCTATTTAATTTGTGTTTGGACATTAGGTTCTCTGTACTCAAACTATTTTGAATTTCTAGAGAGATGGGAGAGCATATATTGTATGGGGAATCCATGAGATCTGCTTAACTCAGAATTAAGCCTGCAATTGGTAGGTGTGTCCTAGGTCTATGCCTATCTGCTTTCAGATGTAATCAGCTTTAATCCATATGATAATGATATAAGTCTTTAGTAGAAAGAAGCTATATTCCAGATAGAACCCTTGCTGAATCTCCCATACTGAATAGCAAAAGATATCCAATTCTTCTTTGAGAGTTTTTTTATAAATGTCCAGAATTTCCCCAGAACTATAGAGCCATTTAAAATGCCAACAGACATTTCTAGCCACCTATTCAAGTACTTAAATACTTTTTATTTTTAGGTATTTGAACCATTAAGCATAACACCACTCACAGTCCGTAAGATAAGTAGCTGTGGGGTGAATTCCCATGAGGAGTAATTATCTACTTATAGTTTCAACTTGTACTGAAAGAGAATATGTGTTTAGGCCTCTCTAATGTGTCTGCTTCTGGTTGAATATATCTTAAACACAGTTGCTAATTTTTAAAGTCTAGATTTTTATTTTTAGATATTCATTGATGAAAAACAAACATCCACGTTATTTGTTTATTTTAAAAAGAGATTCTTTGCATTGCATTTCTTTTGACATAGAAATCAAAGAGTAAGGTTGGAGTACTTTCAATTATCTTATCAAAAGCACAGAGCTTATCTTCTGAGTCCAAATTACAAGGAAGGAAACTGTATTTTTACATGAAATGAACCCAAACATTTTGAAATTAAAGTTCAATAAATATTTTTAAAAGGTGTGTAATAGTTAATCTTGGTTGCCAGCTTGCCTGGATCTTGAATAAATTCAGAGATAAGCCTTTGGGAACATCTGTGAGGGATTTTATTAATCAGGTTATTTGAAGTATGAAAATCCACACTAAATGTACATGGTATCATCTAGTGGCAGTCAACATCAAAGGAAGCCTTGGCACTTTGGGCAAGGGAGCTGCTACAAGTGTGCTTGCTTTAGCGTCTGACTGGTATGCTCTTCCTCCTCCTCCTCCTCTTCTCCTCCTCCTCCTCTTCCTCCTCATCCTTTTCTTCCTCTTCCTCCTCCTCTTCCTCCTCTTCCTCCTCCTCTTCCTCCTTCTCTTCCTTCTCTGCTTCCTCCTTTTCCTGCTGCTATTCCTGCTCCTGCCAAGGCTGGTAATTTTCACTAACATCAGAACTAGCTCCTCAGTGTAGACTGAAGACAAATTGTCCAACAATTCAGCAAAGATTAGGAATGTTACAGCATCTATCATCATAGTCTGAGAAGATAATTGTTTCTCATCTGCAGTGAAGATAGCCTTGGCTACACTATTCAGCCATAGGCCCCTAGGCAAGCTTGACTTCTTTGGGGCAGTATGTTATTAATAAGATCATTTGATTTCTATTCTGTAGGAAAAATTTTACCATACATACTGCATCTCAGTTAAAATATTCTTCATAAAATAGGTAGCACACTACATCAAGGATTGTGTCAATTGTACCTTCATCATTAAAATGCCATAAAGTGAACAATTATTCAGATTTTAGCAAAATAGTTATGGCTAAAGTAATTGTTTTCATTCAATTGAGTTTATGGACTTATGTAACTCTTACTAAAGAGAAAAGGGGGTGGTGTTCCAGTCTTCACCTGATAGCTAAAAAGCATTTTGACAGAAATGGAAATCCACAAATAACAGAGTTATGAGAAGGACTGAATGAGTTGATAAAGATGGCAACTCCAAAGAAAGAACAACAGTTTCCATTAACCCATACCCCTCAAAGCTCTCAGGGACCAAGCACCTACCAAAGAGCATCTGTGGTCCCCAGCACATATGTAACAGGACTAAGTTGTCTCGCCTCAGTGGAAGAGGATGCACCTAATCATGTAGAGAATTAATGCCAAATGTAAGGTGGCTGCTGTGGGGTGAGATGGGAATGGTGAGAAGTTGAGGGAGTGGGTGGGTAGGGAAGTACTCTCTCAGAGGCAAAGGGAAACATGGATGGGATGTATAACTCTGAGAAGGGGCAAAATTAGGAATATAAATAAGTCAAATAAATTAATAAAAAAGAAAGACAAAAGAAAGCAAAAAAATTGAATTTTTGAAGGCAATGTTTTTTTAAAAATTAAATTTTATTAATGATAATAGCTACAACCGTAACTTTACTAAATCAGCATAATCACTAACAAAATATAAACATTTGTCCTTAGCCTTCAGCAAGGAAAATTTTCGTTCAAGAGATCAGGCCCATTGCAGAAAACACAATCAATCAAGACAGAGTTTTGGAACCCCAGTTACAATAGATATATCTGCAAAAGATTCTTGTACCTAAGGATCAAGGAATGTTGCAAAAGAAGAGATGTAAAGATTGAAAGAGCCAGAAGACCAGAGATATTTTTTGTGAGATTGAATATTCTAGATATCAGACACATAAAGTCTTACCAACATGACTACCCAAACTTGAGCTGAACAAGAATAATTCCAATGATCTTACTAGAGTGTGCAGGAAGAAAGCATAAGGCCTCAACCACACATAAAAAGCCACAGGGAACCAAGGAAAACTTGGAGTGGAATAAACAATGTTACCCAGAGAAGAGCACAGAAATTGATTATTCGGTACGTGAACTTTTAAGCACACATAATATTATATGGACTAATCAGGTTACATTTTGGAATATACATGTATATACATATACATGTTTGCATGCAATAACACTTAGTGAAATTAGAGATAATGAACCAAAAGGAATGTGCAGAAAAGTATGTGAGAGTTTGGAGAAAAAAAATGATGTGAAGAAATTAATGTTGTGATTATAACCCAAAAATAAATCTAATGTACCTTGAACTCTTACTACATTTCTCATTAGTTATCAAGGAGTAAGCTTAATTGTTAAAGACTTGATTTGGATGAACAAGCAGTTCTACCAGATACATGCATGATTTTTGTCTCTGAGTCCAAGATTTTGGTACATCCAAAATAAAAATAAATAAAAGAAATAAAAGAAAAAACCTGTATCATGTATTGAAGGTCACAATTTTGCACTTACCTTGGATATGATTTTTTGAGTGTCTAGATCAGCTGTTGTGGATCCATTTTTATACTAAAAAAAACACAAGTTGAACATGAGTATTACAGGTTTTTTTCCTTTATTGGACCTCAAATACAGTCAATATCATTGTCAAAAACATTACATAGAAGATAGTCCCTAGTGAATGTTAAGAAATGTAATAACTACCATAGAGAGATTTAGTTAGAAATCAGCTCAGAAGTCTTTGAACACAAAAGTTTGAAGTAAGAAACTAATACAACCAAGATTTCTCTTACTTCACTAACCAGATATCTCATTTACCACACAATTTCACTGGACGTACCACATATAACTCATGGCAAAATATCTAATAGGCTCTATTTACGATGGTGATTGCAATACAAGAGTTTAGTATATTGGTGAAAATAACAGAGAAATATTTAGAAGGCTGAATGTATATGCCTGAACATTGGGCTAGTCTATCAGATGCCATTAAATAACTTTCTTGATTGTCCCTCCAACTACAGCCCCTTTTATACTTGGGAAAATTTTTAGAAGCAATGAAAATGAAAAAGAAAGCTTACTGTCTTGCATTCCTTCTCTTAGTCAGTATGGCAAAAACCAAAGGTTTCTAAATTCAGTCATTATTTATATTTTACCATGTGAATACTTTATATTTTGCCATATGAATACTGGCAAGATCTTGCCCACCACTTCTTATGCCTTTCTTATATAAGATTAATATATGCAATATAACAGCTATGGTTATGTTCACCAATATAACAACTAATATTAATATATGTGCAATATTCTGGGAGATCTAGAAAAAAAAGAATGCTGGATGATGATAATATCTCCAAACTTTGATGGTCATTTATATACTTTCTCATTTGAGTTTTCCTCTAGCCTTGCCTTCTTTGTAAAATGTGATCTGCAAAAGTAAGCAAAGGAAAGCAAAATATGTGAAAATAAAACTGTGCTTCAAATGAAACATGGATACATTGCCTACTACAATACTGTAAAACAAATAAAGGCTTTGGAATTTTATTTAGAATCAGGAAGCATGTTGAGTAGCAAAGATTTACCAAAGAGAAAAGACTGGAATTCCCCTTAAATGGAATCAGCATTCTTCCATAAATGTCATTAATTTTTGTCTATACAAATATTTGCTATAGTACCCTTTCTCCTGGAATTTTGCAAAATGTAGTTTTAAGTAAAATGTCAACCAAGGAAGAATACTGTGACCAGGAAGGAAACTATATGCAGGTATATTTAATAGGATGTTTTAATAGTGTGTTGTCAATGAAGAAGCTTAATAATAAAAAAATAAGGATAAAAATAGAGGCTAATAATGTAAGGCATATTTAATAGGATGTTTTAATAGTGTGTTGTCAATGAAGAAGCTTAATAATAAAAAAATAAGGATAAAAAATAGAGGTTAATAATGTAAAACATAGAAGGGTGATATACCACGTCTTATCACAGTTTTATCTGTGTAAGTAGAATCGAATTAGTCCTAGAAAGAGAAAATGAGGAAAAATCATATGAGAACACAAGAACCTGAATAGGACTGTGTTTTTTAAAATTTCTTTCTTCTTGAGGATTCAATCCAAATATACAGTGGAATATGGTAATGTGTACTTCCCATTTAAAACACATTGAATACTAGTTTAAAAAAGGAACCAAATAGCAACAACTATAATTTTAATTTCTGGCTGAGGAGCACTAAGAGCAATGGCAGGTTATGCCACTGCATTCATTCTAGTGCTGGACTGTAACAGGCAAAAGTAGAGAACTCAGGAAGGTTTTCATATAAGAGAACCTTCATATATATAAGATGCTTTTGTTTTTAAGTCTCTATAAGTATACACACACACATATATGTATATATATATATATATGTATATATGTATATATGTATATATGTATATGTATATGTATATGTATACATATATACATATACATATACATATACATATACATATACATATACATATACATATACATATACATATACATATACATATACATATACATATACATATACATATACATATATACATATATATATATGAACTGATTGCCATTTTAACTCATTATCCTTCCCTTTCATCTTTTTGCTTTTAAAAGAACCAAAAGATAACCTGTCTTTTGGATGGGATTATATTCACATTCAGCATCACCGTAGTAAACTGACATGGTTTAGACATGATACTCCTTCCCCATGACTTTAAAATTATAAGTTATTAGGAACTCAATGTGTTTTAGAAACTCCCACATGCCTTTCATTCTGGGTTTTATTTTAAATATGAAGACAACTACAGGAAGGAGGGTATGGTTAGGACACTGTCTCAGTTTCCATGCTCATAAGGTACCAGGAAGGACTTAATACACACTCCAGGCATACAAGTGAATGTGTATTACCACAGACAGTGCTACTTATTTCTTATTCTATTTTTTCTTACGTATTTATCTGTCCTTTAGACGCATCAGTAGATACAGGGTATGACTCTTTCATTAGTCTTTAAACACACATGCAATTTGAAGATGCTTTTACAACCCCCAAATGCTATAGAGACATTTTTTATTTCCTTGTAGAAGTGATTAGCTTACCTATTGACTAAAGCCTCAGAAGGCTAAATGTCTGTCCTAACAGTTTAGACTTCACAAAGTCATAGAGCTGGGAGTGACTGAGACACAAACTGTATAATTCTGAGGAAAATAAAATTCAGAGACTATTTTAATGCCTGTTGGTGAAGAAAATAGAAGGAGATTTGACCTGAATTATGGATTGAAAAGCATTCTGGAAGAAAATGTTTGAATAAATACCTTAAATTTTTCTTTTCCATTGAGGATTGACATACTGTTAAAATAAGAGTGATGTCTGTATAAGAGGCATTTTAATAAGCTGTATTTGGCCATGATTCTAAATAAGGAAATGCTAAGAGACTTATGTTACTTGAGTAGAGTTTGTAACAAGAATACTTTGTTCATATATATATATATATACACATACACACACACACACATATATATGTATGTATATATATATATATATATATATATATATATATATATATATATATATTTGGTTTTTCGAGACAGGGTTTCTCTGTGTAGCCCTGACTGTCCTAGAACTCACTCTGTAGACCAGGCTGGCCTCGAACTCAGAAATCAACCTGCCTCTGCCTCCCAAGTCATCTATATCCTTTTACTGAATGTTACTTCATCATGGTTCGAAGGAGAAATATTCTCTACAGGTTCATGTATTTGAATTCTCAGTTTTCCAGCTAATGATGCTGTCTGGTGCAGGGTATAGGCATGCTGGGGAGTGTTATGGAACCTATAGAAGGTCAAGACTTGGCTGAATGGAGTATATCACTTGGTATGGTTTAGAGGGTTTGCTGATTTCTTCCACTTCTTTCTGCCCTCTGTGTCATGTGCACAGTAGAGATGCGATCTCCTACTTTAAAGCAGGGCTTCTTGCTCTAGCTCTTTGTTTCTATGCTTTCTGCACCATTCGGAACTTGCCTGCTGAAACCAAAACCAAGTTAAACTGTTCCTTCTATAACTTGCTTTTGGCAATAACGTTTTATTACAACAGAAAAATGATTAGTAGTATTCCCAAAACAGGTAGTATGATTTTCCCGTTAGGAACAGCACCAGATTTGTGATTTAAACACATTTGGAATTAACAATTTATGGACAATGGCCATAAGGTGTGAGAGATAAAGAATCATGAATTCTGAAAAAAAAAATCCAAATGTCTTGAGCAATGCTAGATGGATTTGTGCAAAAATATTAAATTTGACTCACTAGCTGGATATAAAACTTTGGGGAATATGATAGAAGTATGTGAAATAAAGAGAATTTCTTAGTTTTCTTCTTTAGGTAAAAATACATTCAGGAGGCATTCTCTTCCTCTCTAATCCAGAGAAAGAGAGAGAAAGCTCTGAAGGCAGCAGCAATGGTAGCACAGCTTTGCCAACATCCAGCTTTGTCCTCAAGAGAGAACAGTGCATCCTTTTTACTTTGTTTCAGTCTATGAAGCTTCTCAATAATGAATTCCAGACACGTTCTACTAAAGCCCAGTTTTTCTAAAAGTACAGTTGTCTTTAAAAATATGTATATTCATGGGTATTTTGTAGGTTCTCAGTAAGTGTGAGCTGTTATTTAGTTACAGGTGGAAGATGTTGGGTCCATAGACTGCCCTTCAATCAAAACAAGTCAACTCCTCACATTTCTGCTCAAATTACACCAGACTAATTTTTCCCCAACTGCTAATCTAACCTTTCCTTGGAAATCCACTTACAGAATCACATGCTTTCATGTGTTCATGGGGTGCACAATAAGTGGCCATTTTATTTGTCATAATGTTCATGGATTAAATGTGTGATTAATTTGAATGAAGTACAACAACTCTAAAACATTGCAAAATCCCAAAGATCTAGGACATTTGTTTCTATAGCTTAAACACAAATCATTCATTTCCTGCTTTGAACTTGATACCTTACCATACTTTAAAACCTCCACCAGATGGTGTTTTAAAAAATGCTGTTTAACTACATACTATTCAAAATACCTCTGTGTTGCAGTCAGAAAATAACATGCATTTTTGCTGAGTGTAGTAGTGCTTTTCTGTAATTTCACCACTCCAAATCCTGAGGATAGAGGATTTTGAATCAACACTGGCTTAATCCATACTTGTTCGTCACTGGCTAGTAAAAGCTGCATAGTAAATTCCTGTCTCAAACATTGCTTTTCTCTAACAAAAATGGGAATTGAGTTTAAATAAAATGATATGGTTGTCTTTGCCTTAGACACTCATTTTCTCAGAGCAGAAGCACAAGCCACAACTGAGTAAGAGATGACACTGGACAGCAATGTGTAGAAGCTATGGATCACTTAGTGTGCTGTCTGTCATACCATATTGTGGAGAACAGGTAAATCTGATTCAAGAGGCTACCTGGGGTTGAGCATAGTGACACAAGAAAAACGGAGTTCATAAGTTGTTAAAGATTTATGGCTGGACAGATATTTTCATATCTCTTATATTAGATAAGTATGGGAATAATCAAAATGAAATATCTGTGTCTGGAGAAATGTCTCTGTAGGTAAAGTCACTTGACACACAAACCTGGCAAAATAAATTTTATCCTCCTACTCCAGTTATAGATAAGAGGAGACAACTCACTCCACAAAAGTGTCCTCTGACCTCTACATGTGGCATGCATGATATCCCCACAACTTGTACAAATATCAGAAACACAGAGACACAAAACCAATCAATATTATGATTAATAAATATTTGTCATGTGTTTTTATATCTATAACTTTGGAAAAAATTATACTCCAGTTTTAGGAGTTCCAATATTTGTCCTTGACCCTTTTCAAGATTTTTTTCATCTATATTCTTTTCACCTTTACTCTTAATTTCTACAGGTTTTATTCATATGTTCTTGCACTCTTTCTTATAAATTTTTCCTCATTTCTCTCTAAAGACAAAATCTAAAGAGATATCCTGAGGGCTTTATTTCCAATTCTATTGCTGGCTTATCTTATAACCTTCATATAACACTTCATTTTAAGTGCTTGCATATCAGAGCTGAAGGGAAGCTTTAAAATCACTTGCTCTAATATTCTCTCATTTTCCCAAGTGATAAAATATGAAAGTAAAGTGTAGAGATTCTAAAAGGAGTATGTGATGTCAAGCAGAGTTGCAGTAGCAAAACAAAACTAATGCCAGGTAACACAATGACTATTTCAGAGCTCCTGAAGTGTAAGCCATGCAATTTAGTGTGACATGAAAATAATCAAGAAATGGGAAAAACAGCTTTTTAAACTCTTCTTTAAAGTGAGAAGTTTAAAAACAAATGTAGGTAGAAGCATACCTATGATAAGACTCAAGTAAAATTCAAATATTTGTATGTTAAAATTATTAAGTGAATTGTTAAATTGAAAATACAAACTGATTTAGGTTTGTATATTCTTATCAATGTAATGCCAAAAGTATCTTTCTGTTTTTTACATTTTTATATTATATGCTATCAGAATACTAATTTACAAATAAATATTAAGGAAAAGAAAATTTATCTAAATGAAGTCATATGTGTAAGTGTGAGAGCAATACATGGTCTACTCTTACTACTCTCTGATGTTATCAGAAAAAACAAATTGATCAATGACAATATAAATGAAATTATTAGTAAGTCATCTTCTTAAACATCACGGAAGTTGTCATATTTTGATACTGGAATAAAATTTTGAAGAATCCCATCTTGTATTATCAACAATAGCAATCAAAATTCTGTGTCTTCTCCCCAATTTTTTTTTCAACACGAGGCTTCTGTATTTAGGGAAATATAACATGTTCCATTACATAATGAGCTATAGCTAGGTCATTATAACTGTCTTGTTGGTTAATATTTTAAATGAGACTACAATCATTTATAATGCAGATAATGAATTTTTATTATATATGAACTAGTTAATATAAAATGAGCCATAAAATTATATGATACTCTTCACATACTTATTAATACTCATTATAAAATAGTATATCATTTTCATATGCATAAATTATTTTTCTATAATTCTTTCTATTTAAGATGTAACATTAGAAATTATATATTTATATATTATATATAATTATATATAAATTACATATGAATATATTTATAATTTATAAATAAAATTGGCAAATTTTATACATGTATAGATTGAATCATATTAGTCCCCACTCTTATTCCTAAATCCTCTCAAACTAACCCTCTAAACAGAATGTCTCTTTTTGGTTTTTGTGTAACACAAATTTCAATTAATGAAGCTTTCATACTTGTGCATGCAAAGGGACCATTTAATGTATCTTGGTCAACTTACAGTCAAACACACCTTTAAAGGCAAACTGATTTTTCCATTGTTTTTGCTTCTAAAAATATCATCTTTTATTTGTAACTTTGTTTTCTATTAGTGTTGTTTAGATAAGAAGTCAATATATTTCTTTGAATATGAATATATTAAGTAAATAAGCACTTTATTTTCTTATTGCAGTTAGACCTTTGATTATATTTAAAGTTGCTTAATTATTCTTTAGGTTTTACTATTTAATTTTTTCCCTTAAGCAAGATAAATATGACCAGTATGTGTTTCCTAGTGATAAGTTGTTTAAATTCATCATGATGTCTAATCATATTTATTTTCCCTTCTGCTCTTTTCTACTCATCCTTAGCTTCCCTCTACCATTGTGTTGAACATGTTATCTCTGTACAATGTATTTTCTTGAGAACCTTTTCCAAAATCAGCCATCAATCTATGTAACTATGTGTTTGTTTTTGTGCTAGTACCATTGATTATTCTTTATTTCTACTATCTGTACTGTATGTTGACATCAGATATATGGGACACACACATATACACCAAATATATATATATATGTATATGTATATTTATGTATATATATATACATACATACATATACATATATATATAGAGAGAGAGAGAGAGAGAAGACAATTACATAATTACATCCACTATTTGACATATATTAAAATGTCCATGTGCTTGCAATCTCCTCAGACCTGGTTTTTAGCTTAATATATGAAGCCAGACATTAGTTTTTCTATTTTCCAATATATGTACTCATTCACTAAGTTATATACACACACACACACACATATATATATATATATATATATATATATATATATATATATATATATATATATTCATTCTTTGTATATAGGAATTTTAGTAAGATGTGTGTTAAAATTAAATTTAAAATGATTACAAAACATTAACTACCAGAGAATGGTAGCCAAATAAGAAAGTTAATGAAGGATAAATCACATATTCTAAAACAATCTGTAAGTATATAAGTAGTAAATATTTTTATGAAAATCACAGATGTGACTTCACACTATACACCAAAATGACTTTAATAAATAATAATGTAAAATAAAATATGATAACATCAGTATTCAGAATATGTGTAACTTAAAAAACTTAAAATGAAACTTTTAAAAAGTAATCCATCTATAAATCCACTTTAAAAATACTTTTCAAATAAAAATAGGTCTAAATATAAAGATAAATATTCATATAATATTAAGATAAGAAATATATATATGAGGATAAACTTCAGATGAAAGGAAACAAATATTCAAATAGTATATTAAAAGTGTTCAAAAGAATAGAATATAAGAGCAAGTGTCTAGAAACACAATGAAACAAAGATTGTTTAAGGTAATGCAAATTAGAACTGATCTTATGATGAAATAATACAATTATTCAAAATAACGAAATAGAACTACTTTATTTCTCCTGCATATAAATGAAACAGAAATGGTATCAGACTAATTCACATACTCTTGTTTGTTCCTTCAGTTTGCACAGCTGCCAAGAAATACATTCAGCCTAATATTCCATGTCTTAATTACTGAATAATAAAAAATTAGAGTATACAGACTTGGACACTATTAAGGCTTATCAAAGAAGGAACGTATACTGTTTGTGGTAAGGTAAATAGACTTAGATATGCTGTTAAGTGAAATAAGTCAAGTAGAAAAAAATCAAGTCTTCATGTTCTAATTTAATCGCAGAATCTAAAGGACTTTCATGTCACAAACGTAGAGTAAAGAGTGTACCAGACATTGTGGAAATATGGTGAGATTTAAAAAGGCGTCATAACTGGTACTTAGAGTTTGGCATAGACCAATTGAAATAATCAGAACAATGTTTTCCAATAGCTTCAATGATGCATTTTGTAGGTTAAAAGAAAAAAAAATGATACATAGCAAACTGGCTTTTAATTTTTATCACAGTTTTTGAAAAGTTTTGCTTCATGTTCACACACACACACACCACACACACACACACACACACACACACACACACACAGAGAGAGAGAGAGAGAGAGAGAGAGAGAGAGAGAGAGAGAGCTTAGAGACATTATTACATTATTATCTTCTTTCTTTTTTTTCTACCATGTGAGACGCAAGTGTGGAACTTGGGATATCAACTAGCTGCTGAGGTACCTCTCCATCTTATAATATTCCATTTCTTAAGCCCTTTCCTAAGAACTTATTTATTGAAAAAACAAAAAAGCATCAGTTTTCCATATTATAAAATGTATAATGTGTTTAAATTTAGTCATTTTTAGAAGTGTGTTATTAACACATACAGAATTGTCACAAAAATGTAATTTTTAAGATACTTATACTGTGAAAGAATAGATTCTGAAGAATATTTTATTTAATTTTACTAACTTTTACCATTTAAATTTTATTTTTTAAACTGTAAAATATCAAGTTCATCTCATTTTCCTCTATCTCCAGTTTCCTCCCAATCCTCTCAAAGTTATTCCCCACCAATTACATGAACACTGTTGTTTCAAAATTAACCCCATTGGGCCCACTTTGGATGCCAGTATATAAATATTTGTAGTGTCTGGTTGGACAATCATGGGTGACCCTCCCTGAAGAAATTTGACTCTTCAGCTCCTGGAAACCATCAGCTGTCAATAGCTTCTCATTTGCAGTGGAACTTTGTAAGTCTCTCTCCATTCCTTCATGGACTTGATCTGGCTTCATCTTGGGAGTGAGTAGATTATTCTAATACATGCAAATGATCTATAGGTGTTTCAGGAGTACAGATATAGGGGAGAAAGTTATAATTATAGCAATGAAAGAAAGTAGAATTTGAGAGTCCACACACATTTTTGGGAAAAGATGTTAATTAACTCACCATTTAAAGCTTTTTGTCTGAAAATTTAGGCTACTAGACATCTCTCTTCTGAAGGTAGATCTGCTATAGTTGGCTGGGTTCATTTTTCCCACATATTTAATCCTCATTATTGTGGCTTTTGAAATTAACCTTAGTAATTATCTCCTTCTGTTGCTTTACTGTAGTGCTCTACACCTTGTAGTGCCATGATCATCTAGTAGTTACAATTGGACCTTCAGTTTTGGGCTCAACTGAGGCTGACCTAATATTACTATTTCCTCTGGGCAATAAGCAAGCAAATTTTTTACCAACCTCACTTCTTTGACCCTTAAAATGCAAATACTAACTCATTCCTTGAAAGGACAAAGTGCCGCTTCATTTATTATAAGTAGAAAAGTCTCATGATAATTTCAGTATCCAAACCTGGAGATGTTGTACACCACTCAGATCTGGCTTCCCAGGAACCCCACGTCTTAGGAAAAATTGTAGAAGAGGAACATGTATTACATTGGCTAAGCCATTTAACTATCAAATAACATTAATCACTGAATTCAGGGCACCATTTTGAACTATAGCAGGGGAAGCAATAGACGTCTAAATAGAATGTTTTCAAACTCTAGGAAATTACTTGTAAAATAATGATTGGAAATGTAATTATGATTTCATTAGCAGTAAACATGTTCCTTTTCCAAGTCAATGCAACTACAATAACAACAATATTTTTTTTTGCATTTTAATAATTGCCATTCAACTGGGGCTCACAGGTTCAAAAAGACTAGTTAACCATCAATCTTTAGGGAAACCTATGTCTTTAGTTTCCCTGTGTAATCATGTCTAATATTTGAATGTTGAAGCTCCAACATCAGATGCTTGTTCATGCAAAACATATCCCAATCAAGTCATCTTCTCTGTCATCTATATTTATTTTCTAGAAGAAGGTTTTATGTTGGCTTTCTACATATTTCAAGTAATAATACTTTATCCACAAAAAAATCAATGTTAAACTTTGGCTGAAGGATGATTTTTCCTATTTCTGAATATGCATTATGAAAGGTGAAAGGGTCTCACACTGTAGTAGGGTATGCTTGTAACCCTCATCATTATATAGTTCACGTAATATATATAGTTCATAGAATATATTTTAATCATATTTAGTCCCCAGTCCTTTTGCACTCAACTTTTTATTCTCTGTTGTTCCTTTAACCTACTTAATACAGCTTACACTATGATTGCAGTCTTGGGTGTGTTTGCCTTCAGCATGTTCAACTTACTAAGGACTGCACTAAAACAAAATAAATGAATAGAATCTCTCTGTGTGTCTCTCTGTTCTCTCTGTTCATCTCTCTCTCTCTGTGTCTGTCTGTCTCTCTCTCTGTGTGTCTCTGTCTCTCTCTCTGTCTCTCTCTCTGTCTCTCTCTCTGTCTCTCTCTCTCTCTCTCTCTCTCTCTCTCTCTCTCTCTGTGTGTGTGTGTGTGTGTTTGTGTGTGTAGCAGCTATCAATTTCTAGTAGCTCCTCACCTAAGGGTGGCACTTCATGCCTGTTCCATCTCTCCATGTCTTTCTTTTATCTGAATTGAGATTGGGTAGGTCTTGTTCACACTGTCACAACTACTGCAGATCCCTATGTGTAACTACCCTGACATATCCAGACAAAAAGTTTTCTTGTTGTCATCCACTGCCTTTGCCTCTTATAATTGTTTTTTTTTTTTACTTTAAAAATATATTCTTTTTCAAAAATAAAACTCCCAATGCTGTACTAATATATACAAAGACATATATCACAGGCCATACTCTGTATGAATTTAGCTCACCTATATACCTTACCACTATGTGAAGAAAAATAATGTTGGTTTGTCTCTCCTGTTCACCCCACACGGTTGTGAAAAGAATCACAAAATAAAATGGTATTAAACATAAATTATGTAACACTATTATTTATCAATTATTTTTGTCAATGATGAGGCCAAATTATTGACAAATAGAGAAAGTTTTTTTATATTTTTAAACTTTAGTTTTAGTAAACATGCATCCATTATGGTGAGAAGAATATGATGGCAAGGTTCATTACCTTCTCTACCTCAGTGACTAGTTCAAGTCAACTACTCTTTTAAAAATGAGACTAAGGTAGGATTATCACATAGGACAAAAAGATATCTTTCAAGTATACTAAGAATTTACTGTATGCCCATAATCATTGGAGTATCCCTCTATGGAGCACTGTGTATATGGGAGTGAGACTAGTGGTCTGATTCAGGCAAAAGTAGAACCCAGAGTATTAGAGCCAAAAATAGGCTTCAAATGGTCAGATTTCTTGTCCTATGTTGATTTTGACACAATATTAACAATAGCCTGTGATCTGGCCTGGTATATAAGAAATAATGCTTTGAAATGTCTACTTGGTAAAAGAGCCTTAGTCAGCAGAACTCTAATACATGTGTTTTTACGCATCCTCACATTATATCCTTCAGGTCAAAGAGAGTTCTATCCTTCTTGGGCTATATTTTTCTCCAAAAATTTAACTCAAAATTTTACTTCCAAACAATTGACAGATGGTGTTCTGTGCAACATACATCTGGAGAGAACTACTGGGAATGAAAACAGAGATCTTTGTCCTTATGCACTGATAACACAGACATCTGAAATACTTTATAATTTTGTTTGAGAAATGATTGGACTTCTTATAAATGGATTGCAATGTTCATATATTGCTCTGTTTTTATTTCCTTTCTTTGTAGATCCACAAATATCTCATTACACTTGATATGACATTACTTAATGTTGACATAAATGTATTTTTGATGAAAACTTGATATATTTCTGGCAGTCCTTAAAAGGATTTTCCCCTTTCTCCCACCCATGAGCCTGTGGGAAGGAAAATATAAAGCTATTATACAGGTCACAAATTCTAGGGTCTCTTCTTATAGAAGGTATTTTTGCTTTCAAATTTTCCCCCTGTTACATTAACTATGCTAACAACCCAAAAAATGTTTCAAACTTGAAAGAGTTTAGATTGTACCAAAGTCATCAAAAGTGTATTTTGATTATTCTCTTTAACATTGCTTTTAGGAGGAAAGCATTTTCAAAAAAAAAAAAAAAAAAAAATCTAAAGAATAATCACTAGTACCAGTTCTTTAAAATTCAAAAGAAACTATGTAACTCCAAATGAATCCTAATAAATTGAAGACAGGACATATCTTCTTGAAGATTTTGGTTTGTAGACAATAAATGAGAGAACACACAAACTGTTACAGATTATAAAATACGATTTCAGCAAGTAATGGGTATCTTTTAAGCAGAAGGTCCTAGAATACAGAAGTAGACCGAAGAGAATTATTAACTGGTTATTTGCCATAAGAACTTAGCAAACCAGAGTGATGCTTATGAAGGATGATAGAATGTGAAGCACATTTCCCAGGATTGCAGTTTCAAATGTCTAGGGACAATAGGCTAAACTACAAAAGAAAACATGCAGCTTCAATCTAAAACCAGATGCCAGGTAAAAACCTGCCTTTAGAGTGATGATACTCTGAGTATTCATCTATCATTTTATACTCTTCACAAGCTTGTTATGTGTTAAACCTCACTTAGAAGGAGGAAGGATATTTTGGTCTAAAAATGTTTTGAGTGGCTACAGTGATGGCTCAGTGCTTAAGGGAACGTACTGCTCCTGTTGAGGACCTGATTTCTATTACAACAAATATGTCAGATGACTTACTTGTTACTACTTGTAACACTAACTCCTGGGGTTTCAACATTATCTAATGGTCTACTTAAACTCACAAAATATGTAGACATAAATGAAGATAAAGCTAAATTCTTAAAATAAGATATTACTCCTCTTAGTAGAAAAAAGTTTTAATGAAATAATAGGTAAGTAAAAGTTATTAACATGGAAATTAGAGATACTGAATTTAAGGCTGGGAAATTTTCATTTGTGTGATATTATTGTTAATCAATTTTTAATATCTTAATAAAACAAACTGTAAACGAGCTATTTATAGATATTTAGATGCAGAGCTTTAATATGTCTCAGATTAGAGTTCAATATGGTAGCTTCATGAGGATTTGATTGTTGTGTAAGAGAAGTGGGGAACAGGAGTATTAGACTCCTTCTGAGTACTGTATATCATTTTATATGTAGAAATGTATAAAAATTCATTGACTGCCACCTTATACATTTAGTTGGATATAGAATTCTAATAAAATAAGGCTAAGAGCCAGCCTTAGTTCAAAAAGCAAGACATATTCAAATTGAATTACTCAGAATGAGAGGTGACTTTTATATTCAATGCTCTAAGTAAGCTTATCCTTTGTTCTTGGGAGGTGTAAGTTATATCTAGTAATATATGCATGAATTAAAGGTATTTTCTTTATGAAAGAACTAAGTTAGTGGCAGTGATACAATGAGAAAGTGATGGAACCATTAAGAAGTGGTGCAGGTAAGGTGCCTTTCATAACTGTGTTATTACATCAAAGGGAATTACAGGTCCTTGATTTTTTTCAACTACTCATTCATTCTCAGTCATAAAGGAGATTAGTTACCTCTTTTCATGTTTCTGGCATAATGTAAGAATAGTGTATCACTGGTTATGAATTGAAATCTATAAATTTTCAAAACCAAGTGTTCATTTTTTTTATTTCTAAGATGATTGTATAAGATAGTTCAGTGTTTTATAATACTTGCTGCTCTAGCAGAGAACAAGATTTCAGTTGCCAGGACCCATATAAGACACACAAGCATTTGTAAGCTCAGCTGCAGGAGATCTTAAGTCTTCTTAAGGTCTCTAAGGGTAACTGAACACATGCACAGAAAAACACAATCTCTTTAATAATAAGTAATAATTTAAAATATTATACTAGCAACATGTATCTGACTAAGAAACCTGCATTATTTTAATACAGAAAAAAAATCAAAACTATTCTTTTGGGACCAAAGTTTATCTAGAAGTATCAATGAGACAAAACATGTACACATTTAATTTTAAGTTATTTGTATGCACAAAAATACATTTTCAACACTATTCATTTTTTTATTTCAGAAAGCATAAAGATATAATTGCATTCTCGAAATGGAATTGTACTTAATTGTACACAGTTGGAGGAGACACTAATAAGGAAGTTGTTCCAATTGTGTTGACTGTTGTGTCAATAAATTTGGTTCCTTTTACATCTGTAGAGCATGGTGTTTGCCTCCCTTTTTCAATTTTGCTGCAACTTTTCCCCACAAATGAGTTAGGCAAATCATGTCTTGGTGTGTGATCTATACTACAGTACAAAAAAAGGACAACTGGTTATAGTGTGACAATACAGGACAGGAGACTGGTCTTTATCTACATAACTGGCAGCATTACTCTGGTTCTCAGCTCTGTCTCTTATTTTCTTATTTCTTTATAATATAATATAATTTAATATACACACTCATTTGTGGACAGTGATCCTGGAATAATTATACACCATTTATAATAAAGGTAATGAACGTTGCTCTGAGGAAATAGAAAAGAGATAGTGCATTAGAAAGTATACCGTGTGCTTGGACAAAGGTAGGTTAATGAATTGGTTTTGTTTTTGTTGTTTGTTAGTGTGTTTTTAGATGAAGAATTATATAGATTTATCTGATAGATAGAAACAGGAAAAGAGAACAGAATTCCAAATGAAAGAATGATATGTGCAAATTTTCAGAGGGACAGAAAAGACAAGTTAGTTGATAGGGATCAAAGAATAGAGAAAGGGTCATGAAGTAAAGAGTAGGGGGCCAGAAAGGATTATTGGCCAGTCAAAGCAGATTACAAACAGTCATTATAGAACAAGGATATGAGTTTATAGTTTCCTTTGAGTTATATAGGATTTTTTAAAATTATTTCCTCGATCAAGTGGATTTCAGGGCAATTGGTGATAGTGTGACACTTTAGGACAGGAGACTGAATGATGCTGGTAATGTTACCTTCCTACTTGAAAGAATAGATTTGAAGTATTGACAAAATGGGTGATGGAGATTAGTCCAGGTACTAGAGTGATTTCTTAGTGTACAAGAAAACTGGAGTTTGTGCTAACACCACATAAACTGATATTTAGATATTCATCAATAATCCAAAAAATTAGGAGCAAAAGCCAGAAGAATCATAAGATCATATAAGTTTATGTTCAGCTCTACACATCAAAGATTCTGTTGCTAGATTGACTGGCATTTGCAAGAAATAAAACAGAGAGGTGAATGTGACTTGATTTTAGCTTTGAAGAACTTATGTTGCCTAGATCTCTAAGTGAAGAAATGAAAGCCATGTTACATTTTATTGAGATATTCAAAATAACTCTTTTTAAATTATCTTATTCATTGGTTAGATTTTACTTAAAAAATCAAAGTAACTCTTTAAGTTATTTTATTCATTATTTCCTGCAATTAAAAACTTATATGCCTTATTTTAAAAATAGTGCCTGTAAATTATAATATCTCACAACAAGTTAACCAGACACAAAGTCTATGAAGTTTATTAAAGTTATATATAGTTAGAATTGGCATTTGGAATGGAAGATGTAGAAACACATTTTAAAATAATTATATACTAAATTTATATATTACCACATTATGGCCAGTGTTCAACAGATATATGAACATTCGTCAAGGCAGAAGGCTATATTTATTTTTATAGATATATAAATTCAACAAAAGTATATAAGGCATTATATTCTATAAAGGATACATGGATCATTCTTAACCTATAGTTAGAAAAATTAGATGAAAAACATGAAATATTTATATTTATAATTTTAATTCACTATCAATTCACCAAACATTATTTTTAGTCTGATAGTTTGACTGTAGTATAAAATTGTCTCCAATATTAGTTATAAAATTTCACTTGACAAAAAATGACTCATCTATCCAAAATTCCCACAATACTTCCCCTTTTCTATCTTTGAAATCATATGTCTAAACAAAACTTTTAAACTTATGAATCTTTACCTCTTTAGCTATTTTTCAATTTTTTGGATAATATCAATTAATTGGTTTCTATTTACACAGTTACTAACAATAATTTTATAAATTAAAATACTCAGGCTTTATTTAGCCAAATGGAAAAATTATTTAAGTTTTGAAAGAAAACAAGCTATACTTTGGTATATTATGACACCCTATGTAATAGGTGTGATATATATGCCTAAGTCAGGCTGTATTCTGACACCAGGGCAGAGGAAGACAGTTTCTACAGCATATGCCTTTTTGTACTATACCATAAAGATCAAGTTGGGAATTCTAAATCTAGAAGGAGGTAGGATATAAAGATGGCTGAGTTGTGAAGGTCTTCCTGGGATTAATCTCATATACACAGAAATGTAGTTTGAGTGAAGATACATATTTTATTCTAAAGATGTGAAGAATTGTTGATTTGCTTTTACTGCAGAGAAGTCCCTGATTCAATATAAAGGATAAGTTTCAAAATTAAACTTACTTATTAATTCCTTTGCGTGAAAAGTTTTCATTTTCACACAAGTCACAATATTTGTTTCAAACTATCACAAATGATTCCTATGATCCAACAGAACATTGAAACAAATGAATAAACAAACAAAAACAGCCTATCGGAGCCACCTAGGAGAGTTGGAGAGTTTCTCAATTCTCTTGAATCAATAAGTATATTAACACCTGAAATTTTGAAGGCTATGAGACATCTGAAAATTGAATTGTTTTATACTGTGATATTAATATTAGAAGTTGGGGAAATTTTATTTAAATGTTATGGCTTAAAGTTATCTTTTTTTTTCAAGTTGATGAGAGATGGACTGTTCTAGTTAACTGTTAACTTACTAAAACTCAGAATGTTCTGAAAATGAGAGACTTTCAACTGAAGAATTGCTCTTAGCACAGTGGCTTTTGTGCATGTCTGCGGAAGATTGCCTTGATTGCTAATTAGTGAAGGAGGTCCCAGGCCACTGTATGGAGCAGTATCCTCCTGACAGAAGACCATGGGCTTTTCAAAGCTGACTGGCCTTGGACTAGAAATAACCACATGACTAGTCATTCGTAGTTTCTCACTTGTGTATGTTTGAATTCCCTGGCATGGCTTCTTTTCTATTGATGATAGACTGTGACATAGGAATGTAAACCAAATAATCCATCCTCAAAATAACTGTATAAATAGGAGTTATATTTTTATGTCTCTCAACATTCAGTTGATTCTGAGGATTATATATAGTCTTGATTTATGTACTAGCATTTGGTAATCTAATTGTGTAATTCATAATCCACTCCAAAGGATCTGTAATGAGAAATACAGACCCTAAAAGGCAAGACTAAATGAATTCTATAATGAATATTACCTGTATGGTATTCTTTCAAAATGCAGCTTAGGTTTCTTATAGAAATAGCCTATCTCATCTTTCTCAACAAGTCAGATTATGGAATAATGGCACAGATAATTTTTAACCTGTTGCCTCTGAGATAATAGCAACCACTGACAATACAATATTCTTGTTTACTAACACTCTAAACATATTAACATATTTTTCACTTGAATATTATATATTTAGCTGTGATTATTCAATTGAACTCAGATACTTATTGTGCATTTTGTGCTTTTCTTGTATACCATTGTTATGAACAGATAATTATAATAGGAAAATATATGCACCTGTGGCCAAATCATCTTGTTCAGAATAAATACCTTTATCACATCGATCTTAGCTGATAAAGCTATTACCATTCATGGAGTTTCTGATCCTTGCTCTGGATTATGCTTCATTATTCTGAAATTATAAGGTTAGTCTTTGCATTCAGTCAGAGTACACTACCAGCAAATGCTTCCATAAAACCTATTAACTCCACTAATTCTTTGCACCTTTTGAATGCAAGGGGATTTGGTACTTGATTTCCTTTCCAAAATGCTCAGTATTCTGGACCATGAACAAATTACACCTGATGTGCATCTTGGATGTCAGCAGATTTTTTATTGGTGCTGTTGATCCTTCCAGATTGTCATGCCATCTCTTTCCTCCCAGTGCTTTGTGAATAGTTGCACAAAGATGAGATGCTATGTTTCCTGGCTTATCTCTTAATTAAGATGATTGCATACCATGTATATGAGGCTAATTCTTCTGGCTTTGTTTTAAATTGATCACTCTGTCTTCTCATAGAAATTGCATTTTCATCAAGATAATGCTTTTACCTAGGAAAATGCACATGGGTACACTTCCTGTTGAACCTTTGGACCTTAAAACCTATGGCTTTTGCCAAATTGAAGTTCTATAAATTTTCATTTTTATTAATGAGATTACTAAAAGGTGTCATCCATTATAAAAAATTATAGTGACAATTAGCTGACTCTCAAACCAGGAATCAGCAGAGATGAGTTTAAGTTCTACATTTACACTGTTTATTTTTGCTAATTTAGTGCCTATTTCACCTAAAAATTAAGAAATTTGACCAAATAAGTGATTTCCAAATTTCTACAGAAAACAGAAGATAGAAATATGTGCTAATACAGAAGTCAAAGATAAAATCTGAAAAAATAAATTAGTATGAAAAAATATGGAGCAATGGTGATATTATATTTTAGCTATTTTTCAAAGGATTATAAAGTATTAAATTCTAACAACTACTGAAATTAGATATTTACAATTCTTTAAAATTATGTTAGCTGTAGCTGTGAATAGAAAAAAGAAAATCACATCTGAATCTATTTATTATCCTTTGCAATTGCTTAAACTTACTGATCATGTCATATAAAACCCTAAAAGAAATTAATGACCTAAGAAATGCTATGGGCTAGGTTCTCTTCCATCAATCACAAATTAAGAAAATAGTTTACAACTGTATGTTATGGATGTATTATCTCAATTGAAGTTTTTTTCTTTTCAGATAACTCTAGCTTATGTAAAATTGACATAAAACTAGGCATCACAAATGTACACACACATGCAAAAATGTTGAAATATCATTATAAATGTGCAAATGTGTAATTGTAAAATAAGTGGATTCTAAATATGATGACTACTTACATTTAAACATTTCATGGAATATTTTTAGATCTTTGCAATAATGATTCTGAATAGCTTCAATAGTTAACATGCAACATATCTTGGGTAGAGAGGTGGTAGAAACTTCACAAAGAGATGAGAGAAAAAAATGAAGAAACCAAAATAAAGGGATTGTAATTTGTTTTCATATTCTCTCAGTACTGAGTATGGAGTGGATACTTGAAGTGAATAGTAGAAAATAAAGAAAAGATGTAGAATGACCTAGACCTTGATGGGCACCAAACAATACAATATATGAGGAATTTTGTTAGTTTGTTTTCAGTTTGAGAAGGTTTGATGTTTAATTTCGTATGTGAATATGAAGGGTGTTTGAAATTAGGTTACCATTTAAATCTATAAATTTGAAGATTGCCCTTAGTAATGGGATGTTTGCTTTTGCTAGTATTTTGTTGTTTAGCAAACCCAGTTCAAGCCGTGAATAGAATGAAAACTTAATATCCAAGCAAAATTGACAGGCTGTGGACTTCAGCTGCACCGCTGGCATATTTGGTAATGCACTCAGAATCTCAGCCTTCTCAATCCCATGATCCAGTTCTTTAATTAGTCTTACCCTCTTTATACATACACTCCCTTATTTGTTTCATTGAAGACTTGTAAAGCACAGACAGTAAAAATCCACACTTCCTTACTTTTACTATAAGTTTTAATACAAGAATATGGAGTCTGGTAAACTGACTAAGTGGGTAAAGGTTAATGTATGTCGGGCTGTCTTCTTGGTTGTTGGGGTGGTATCGGACATTTCTGGCAGGAACCCAGATAGGCTTAGGCTGGTCCTGTGGAAAAACACAAGCAAAACCCCTCCCAGTTGTAAGGAGGGTGTCTGGTCTCTTCCAAATTCCATCTAAAGGATCTCACCATAGTACTAGGATAGGGGGAGCTAATTTTGGTGTGTGCCAATGAAGGGAAATAGGAGGGTGTTTGGAGGTTTTGTAGATGTTGAATATGTTTAGGGTAGTCAGGGCCATCATTAATTGTACATTAGGGGGATAAGTGGTGGCTTGTTTCAGTAGTTGGGCCTTCAGGGTCTGGTGTGTCCTTTCTATTATTCCTTGGCCCTGAGGGTTGTGGGGAATTCCCATATGATGGGCAATTTCCCAGTGTGTGCAGAAGGTTTGAATTGAGAGCTAGTGAAGGTGAGAGCTAGTGAATCAGTTTTTATCTGTTGAGGAATGGCCATGATGGCAAAGGTAGAGAGCATATGGTAGATCAGCCTTTTGAGTTTTCACTTGTCTGGGCAGTAGCCCATATAAAACGTGAGTAAATATCTATGGTGACAAAAACATATTTTTGTCTACAAAATTGGGTAATGTGGGTGACATCAGTTTGCCATAAGGCATTGGATTTGAGGACTTGGGGATTGGTGCCCATGGTTTGTAAAGCTGGGGTGGTAATGAGGGATGCACAAGAGGCACATGTTTTTATTATCCTTTGGAGCTGAGTAAGGGGTATGGGGGGAATCGAGCATGAAGCTCCTTTAGATTTGTGTGTGTGCGTGAATAAAATTGGTCTGCTTGCTCAGTGGAGGCTATGAATGTCCCTGGTGAGGCAGTATGGTCAGCAAGTACATTTCCCTCAGATATAGGACCTGGCAGGGGACTGTAGGATCAGATGTTCTGGATAGAGATTGGGGAGGCTGTCTCCTGTAGGAAGGCAGAGACCTGTATGAGTAGAGGGGAGAGTGGGTTGTCATCTTGTTTGATACATGATCTGGACAACCAGGGAAGCAAATTGACAGCATATACGCTGTCTGAATAGGGGTTAAGGGGGCCTTTGACTTCTTTCAGAGCTAGGTAAATGGCATATAGTTCTTTATATTTGGGGGAGTAGTGAGGGAGCTCTTTGAATTGGAGGATAGGGGGTTCATCTTCAGGGAAGTAGTATATTACTGCTGCAGCTCCCCTCTTCCCCATTGGTAAATATTGAGGGGGCTTCTGCTATGGGCTCTCTTGAGAATAGTTTGGGGGATAGCCTTCGCAACAGAGGGAGGGCAGAGGCCCATTTTTTGTCAGGATAATGGTTGTCAATTTGTCCTGGAAACCCTATTAAGCTAATAGCAAAGTGGAAATGATTTTTGATTAGCCACTGGACATCGGAGAGGGAGAAGGGGGTGACAAGAACATCAGGTTCTTTTCCTAGGGTTTGTAGGTCTCTATCCCTGCTATTTTTAATCATGTTGGTAGATGCATCTACTTCATTTAAAATTCAGGGTGCACCACCCATTGGGGTATGGAGCCATTCTAGCACCCCCTGAGGTTGGTAAAGGGCTCCTACAAGTGTAGGGGAGGAGTTAAAGATAAGGAGATGTACAGGTGTGGTTGGGTCATGCCTAGCAAGAGCCATATCTTTTTAGGGTTGAATTGACAGAATTTAAGGCTTGGACTGCTTCTGGGGACAATGTTCTTGGGGAGGAGGAACTTTTATCTCCTTTCAGAAGGTTAAAGAGAGGTTGAAACGTGCTTGTGGGAAGGTGGAGCCAGGGTCGAAGCCAATTGAGATTGCACAAAAAGCTCTGGAGGGAGGCTAGAGTTAATTTTTGAGGAAAGGAAAGGGTGGGTTTGAGGGGGCATATTGAAGTAAGGGATAACTCTGTTCCTAAAAATGCAATGGGGAGGATAATTTGGATTTTGTGAGGAGCTATTTTGAATCCTAGGGCAGATAGGGAAGACATTAGCTGGTCCTTAAGTTGAGAGTGGGAGGTAGAAGCATCTCCCCAGACCAAGATGTCATCCATGTAATGACAGATGTTGAGTCCTTTGTCTAAATAGGGTTTTAGTGCAGTGGCTACAGTCTCCTGACAAATGGTAGAACTGTTAGCCATTCCTTGGGGAAAAACGGTCCATTCATATCATGAGGATGGGCCTGAGTTGTTAATGGGGGGCACTGAGAATGCAAAGTGCTCACAGTTTCGGGGGTGGAGAGAGATGGAAAAAAGCAATCTTTTATGTCTATTGCTAATAGAGGAACATTGGCAGGGATGGCTGAGATGTGGGGTAGCCCTCTTTGTGGGGAGCCCCAGATTCACATGGCTTTGTTAATTGCCCTCAAATCTTGCAATAGTCTCCACCACCCTGAGCTCTTTTTATAGCAAACACAGGGGTGTTCCATGTACTTCGGGAGGGGTGGATGTGCTGTAGAGACAGCTGCTCCTCTACAAGTTCTCTGAGGCATCCTTCTCCAGGGTGGAAGAAGAGAAGTGACTCCTCCAAGTTGTTCTCTAACCTCCTCAGGCACCTGTAGGCTGGTATTTTTCAAAACCTACTTTAATAATGGTTCTTAAATGTTTGAACTTCCCTTATTAATCACCGAAAGTAGGAAAGGAAGATGGCTAATAGGACAAGAGGACATGGGCCTGTTTAGAAGTAGTTCATTGAGGCAATTCCAATCTTCATTGACAGCAATCCAGTCCACTAGCCAAACACCAAACATGAATCATCATGTTCTATCCAGAACAAACTTCAAGGCTCCACCAATTAGCAGGAGTCTGCTAAAGAAACAAGCAGCCACCAGAACATCAACAGATGCTTTTGGTTGTGTTCCTCTCTGTGAAATCTCAATAAGCACAAATCAGAAAAGAAAACAAGGTGAATCAATGCAAGAGCATCATCAGTGAAGACCAGCATCAGCAAAGTCCAATGAAGACCAGCAAGGCAAACAAATGCCAGAGCATTGTCCACTGCTTGTTAGGTTATACATATACTCTTTCCAAACACTGCATGACCTCTCAAATATCCAGCAAAATATCACATGCCCAGTCACCGAGAAGATTTTAGAAAAAACACCATGTCTGCTTCAGCAAAATATCCTCTCATAAGACAGCTTGCAGAAAAACATCTCATCACACAACTGAGACTACAATGAAACCAGAAATTCCCACATTAATATATATATATAATTAGTAAGTAAATGAGTATATAATATATATTAGTAATATATTCATATTATGTATACTTAGTAAGTGAATGTACATATATTATATAATACATATATTAGTAAGAAAATGTATAAATATATATTAGTAAGTAATTGTAGAAATTAAAAAAGTAATAAAATGAATATACAAATTCTTTCAAATTTGACTAAAGTCACATTGGAATTTAGAAAAGAAAACGAAAGATGATTGAGGAAGAGAGAAATACTGGATGAGTTGAAGCATAAATGATTTTATAGATAAAAAAAATGACTGAATTTTGGGTGTAGAATGTTGGTCATGACTGAAAAAAATGATAAACTGAGCCTTTTGTTCAGATATGAAACTGAGTTTGCCAACTATATGTCCTGCAATTCTAATACGCTTTTGATTAAAAAAGTAAATGTGAGAGAGGCAGATTTGCAAGAAATTCCAGTTAGATATATATATTTGAAAAATGAATTTATTCCTTTTTTCTATTTCATATGTGCACACGTATATTATTTATGAATATATATATATTTGAGCATGTGTGTGCATTTACATGTATGTTTTTATGTTTGAATGTAAGTATATGCTTGTACGTACATTTATGCCTGTATGATTATATGTGAATAATATCTATGTATATGGATATGTGAGCAGTTTGTGTGTGAGGGTTTTGGGTGTGCATAAATAGGTATGGTTTTGCCTGTATGTGGATTACATATGTAGAGGCATTCACCAAAGACAGCAAGAAGTGAGAAGATGACATAGAAAAGTTGGTTGTTTATATGAGAAAGCATGCAGGTGGAAGCTGGGTATTAAAACAACAACAAAATATATTGTTCAAAACCTTCACAAGAAAGAATAGATATAAAATTTAATCTCTCCCACAGCTCTCTCCTTCTTTCTCTCAGTTTCTTTCTTCTCTATCTCTTTCTCTCTGCTCCTGTCTTTATATAATATAGGTAGCATCTATCTCTGCTTATCTAACTATCGTTATATATCTATTTATCAACTGTCTGTCATCTGTCTATATATATACTTATCATCTTTGATATCTTTGTCTCTCCATCTTCATCCCTCTATCTTTCTCTATTTAACTCTGCCTCTCACTATCGCTTCCTCTGTTTCCATTTTCAGTCATCTGTCTGTTTGTACCTCCCATCTTTATTTCTTTTTCTCTATATCTATCTCCATCTGCCTGTCTCTGTTCTCTGTCATCTCTATCTCAACTTGTCTATCTCTATCTCCATTTCTCTTTTTCTACCTGTCTATCTCTTTATCTAGCAATCTTTCACCATATCTATGTCAATATCTATATTTATGTCCATTATCTCTGTCTATGTATATATCTATATTTACTATCTATCTATCTATCTATCTATCTATCTATCTATCTATTTATCTACCTATCTATTTATCTATCATCTATATATCTATATGTTGCTCTTTATCTCTAACTCTACCTCTGCCTCTGTCCCTAACCTCATTCCCATCTCCCTCTCCCTTCCTGTCTCCCTCCCTCTGCCCTTCCCTCTCTCTCTCTCTCTCTGTCTCTTTCATCATCTCTATCTCCATATCCAATCTATCTCTGTGTCTATCATCCTTCACTTTATCCTTGATTCCCAAGTAGGTGAAGAAAATCTAGTATGGTGGTATGGTAAATGAGAGAAAGAAGATGTAGAACACAATATTCATATGTCAAACTTTCAAGAGAAAGAACAGATGTATTGTAAACATTGTCATAGAAAATATGTTCTCTGAAGCATTTTGCTAATACAGTGTAATGTGTTCTTTTACTTGTCATTTATAACAGTAAATGTGTAATAAAGTAAATTACTGAGAGAACAAAAGAATTATGTTGTGGGTTGGTAGGTGTGAACTGGAGTCACTAAATAAAAAGTTCTAAAGTAGTCCAGATACATTCTCACATTAAGAAAAATTCTGTCCATGTATATTTTAGTTTATTTTATATTACTGATTTATTGTGTCATGAGTTTATTAGTACTTAGAAACTCTACAATAAAAGAAAAAATTGGAAATTGCCTGCTCAACATTCTTCTATGTCTTTCCTTCTTTCTAACTTTCTATAAGAACTGCTCTTGGTGACTGCTTTATGCCTTAAATAGGGATGCCTATGACAAATCAGTTTTTCTTCTTATGACCTGCAGCCCTTTCAAGCTTTGGAATAAGGTTTAATCTTCATTTACTTTAAAACAGGACTTATGTTAGCCATCTGTTTGTTGCTAATCATGTAGTGCTCAATGCTGCACTTTGTCTATTGGAGCCTTAAAAGACTCACTAACAGAACATCCAATATGATCTGATATTTTCCTCAGCCCGTCTTTCCTCTGTGTGATTTAGCAGATTTAATTTAAATATTTTAGATAAACACACCATAATTATACTTGTATTACAGGTCTCTGTGTCCATAACTATTGCCAAGGTATAGAAAAAGATAGAAAATCATTAAGCAGGTCTTCCACAGTTTGTTCAATGTTAATACCATCTGCTAATAATGGGTGAGAAGCCAGAGAATGACTATGCTCATGTTTTTTTCTTTTTTTCTTTTTTGTTTCTTTCTTTCTTTTTTTTTTTTTTTTTTTTGTAAAGTCAACAATGGTTCCCTAAATGAAATTGCTAATATTGAAATATTACATTTCTTCACTGCTAATTGCTCAAATATACACTAAAACCTACAGAGCCAGCAGACTCCTCAGTTAGGTCAGTAGCATCATTCTGTCATCATCTCAAGGTTACTTCTTATGAGTTCATTAATCACTTCCTGGCTTTTACATCACTCATCTTTGGAGTTTATTGCTTAAGATTTACTTGATGGCTGTGTTTTCCAGCAGTTAGAGTTTTTCTGTTATCCTCCTCATGTATGCCTCTCATTTCTGTGATCACTGAAGCATTATTTTTGAGTCACAGATAACATAACCCTCTGTGTTAATCCTCTGTGGGAATGAATAGATCGCGTGTGGGCATGCTGGCATGGGATCCTGTTGGGCGGCTGCGTTGTTGTCCCCTCACATCTGCCGTGGCTCAGTAGGCTGAAACCAAGGCTCAGAGTGGCAGAAGTGCTGGAATTTGACTGAGCCCCTTGCAAGCAAGCCCGGAGGACGCTGGGCTGTGAGAAGTCACCGGGCAACTCCCAGGTGGGAAGAGAACTCATTCTGAAGTTCCGTCGGGGCAAAGCTCCTAGATGGGGACCCTCAGACAAGAAGGCTTGTAGGGATCAACTGGTCACAGATTCTTGGGCTCCCAGGCGCCGCTGGAAGCCATGGAAGAGTTGAGACTGCTGGGTGGTGATCTTGGTTTCTCACCCGCTTGGCAGGGTCAGCTAGCTTGGGGGGTGATCCCATGGCTGGAACTCAGAGGAGTCCTCCAGAGGAGATTAGATGACAGCTTGGTAGTTGAAACCTTCTCCATGGTTCCCCACAGTGGGCCCCAAAGACAAGAGAAAATCTATGGTTCCACAAGCTTTATTTTCATGGCGGATGGTAGATGAATCTTCCTGTACCCCCTCTGTACCCCCAGGGGGGGGGCCTTTGGTTAAACACCATTTGTAAGGAGGAAGGTCTGGGAAAGCATACTTAATTGGGTATGCCCTCTGGCCTTTACTTATCTCATTAATATGAAAATCTCTCAACGCCCTGAGACCTGTAGTCACACCCTCTATCTGTGAAGGGGCTGGTAGGGGTGTTGCCCTACATGACTGAAAAGCACAGGCCAATGGAGATCTTTGCCAAGTGTAAGGAGCCTGGAATCTGTGGGCATGGCCAAACACCTGCCATTGCCCCATTAGGGTCCAGGATTTGAGGCCTGTGCCCAGCCAGGAAGCAAACTTATCTTTGCACAGTCCCACAATCCTCAAACTCCTGGAGGCCTGTTTCATATTTTATCAGAACCGCCAATATAATAATATAATCTATAGTATTTATAGTCTTTCCTTTTATGCTCCCTCAGAATTTCTTCTCTTTGTATTCCTCTTCAGCTTTCTGCTTCTCTTCACTTCTTGTATGCTGTACCCTTTCTCTTCACATGGCTTGTAAAAGTAGAGAGAATGGATAATTTAAGGAGCAGAACTTAGGCTGCTTAATTTTGGCTATGCACAAAACTTTGACAGAATGCATTGGTGTGAGTAGTAATCACACAAGGCATGAAACTTCTAAACTAATTCTTAACACATTTTAACTGTCTGTGTTTACTATCAATATTAGATACTACAGCTCATTCAGTTTTATAATAACATTATTGCTTAGGTTGTGATTAATAACTCTATTTTCTAGGCAAGGAAACTGAGGGTCAGGGAGACTCCATAATGTTTTTAATGTCTTAATAGTCATCGAGTTAGTAGTAAAAATGGTAGTGTTGTATCAAAGGGAAGCAGAAACTACAGTGTGGTTTAGTTTGATAATTTTCAGAATGCCTTACGTTTAATCAAGAGAACAGTGTTCAGGTTAATTACAAGAAGAGAAAAAGGTGTAATGTGTATG
Organism: Arvicanthis niloticus; assembly: GCF_011762505.2. Taxonomy (NCBI): domain Eukaryota; kingdom Metazoa; phylum Chordata; class Mammalia; order Rodentia; family Muridae; genus Arvicanthis; species Arvicanthis niloticus. The sequence continues at coordinate 16,268,923 of NC_047666.1, forward strand.
GTGATGAGGTCACTGAATGCCATAATAATCAGATCATTATTGATTGTTTCCTTTTCTAGTTGCCAAATGGACAATAGTAGTCCAGCTAGAAAGGTCTTAATAACATTTTAATTAGGTCTATTTAGATATGAAAAGGCCAAAGCTGTTTCAAGTACATATCACTGGAAACATTTGTCTTTTGGAATATACCTAGTATATTGTCACCAGGCCACAGAGCTCTAGAGGCTCAGGACTAAAGCCATCACCAGAAAAAAAAAATGGGAGAGCTGATAAAACATTTGAGAATTTCTCTAACAATTACAGAAGACTAAGGATAACAAAATAGCATGCTGAACCTCATCACAATAGGGTTTCCAGCCCTCTGTGTTTGAGCGTTCAGTTGAAAACCAAAACTAGGAATTGTAAAGGTTTTCTAACCAGGAAATATGGTCAGAAGTTACAATAACTACTGAAAAAATAAAGAATATTTTCAAGTTCAGATTTCATTTGTTCAGAGCTGTATTCTTCATTTCTTCAAAGGGAAGTAAAAAATTCAAAACTTTGAGAAAATATAGGGTGAAGAGAAATTTTGAGATAGGTAAAGAGTACCATTAGAGAACAAAGGTCATAATCTCACAGCGAAAGTAGCGAAATTTTTAAGTATAATGGCCTCTTCAATTTAGCAACTGAATCTGTCACATCTGAAAACACAAAGCCCAGTAGGGAGATAAGGACAGCAACCCACCCACAAAATGTATCCTGCCTACAGGATATGTAGGGAAAAATATTTGAATAGAGTGGATGAATAGGCAACCAATGACTGTACCAGTTGAGACTCATCACTTGTGTAAGAAGCACTCCCTGACACTATTAATGATACTCTGTTATGCTTGCAGACAGAAGCCTAGCATAGCTGTCTTTAGAGAGGCTCCATGCAGCAGCCAAATAAACAAATACAGAAACTCACAGCCAACCATTAAATGGAATTCAGGGAGTACTGTGGAAGTGTTGGAGGCACCCAGAGGGGTTATGAACTCCAATGGGAAGACCAACAAAGTCAACTAACCAAAATACTTCAGGGCTCCTAGAGGCTAAATGACCAACCCAAGATTGAGCATGGGCTGTTGAACGGTACATATGTAACAGAGGTGCAGTCTGGTCTTTATGTGGGTCACCCAAAATCTGGAGTGGGGGCTGTCCCTAAATATTTTACCTGCCTGTGGATCTTACTCTCCCAACTGGGATGACCCAGCCTTAGTAGGAGAAGATACAAACATGTCTGCAGTGACTTGATGCGTGTGTGGGGAGGATATTAGTCAGGTGGAGGCTCCTTCTTTTGTAGAGAAGAAGTGGAGAGGGGAATAAGGAGAGAATTTGTTTGAGAGAGTACTAGGCGAAGAGGGGATGGCATTGGGATGTAAGGTGAATAAATAGAAAATTATTTTTAAAAAAGAAAATAAAAGAAAATCCAATCTGAAATAAATCTGAAAATTAATATTTTAAGAAGTCAAATAAAACCCCATGGGGGTAAGGCTCATCAACAGACTAAAAAAGATGGAAGAGAGAATTTCAGACATTGAAGACAATACAGAAGGAATGGATACATTATCAAAGATAATGGTAAGTCTAAAAAGAGCCAGATACAAAAGTATACAGGAAATCTATAAGACACTATGAATGGACAAAATCTAAGAATAATAAGATTAATGGAAACAGCAAATTCCTAGGTCAAAGGCACAGAAAAATCAAAGAAGAAAAATTTCCTAACTCACGGAAATAGCCTATCAAGGCACAAGGAGCATGAGGAATAACAAATAGACGGGACTAGAAAGAAAATTTCCCACAACCCATAATAATCAAAACACTAAGCCTACAGAACCAAGAAATAATATTAAAAAATGAAATAGAAAAAGAACAAGCAATATATAAAGGTCATACATGTTAGAATAATGCCTGGCATTTGTGTAGAAACTCTGAAAGACAAAAGGGACTGGGCATATGATCTATAAACTCTATAGAGTCAGCCCATTCTCCTAACTTAGTAAATTTTTCAATCACAAATGGAGAAAAAAAAATATTCTATGATAAAAACAATTTTAAGTGGTGTATATCCACAAATCCAGCTCTACAGAAGGCACTGTAAATAAAACTTCAACCTGAAGCAGTTAGTTTTTATTTTATGTCTATGTGTGTTTTGCCTGCATATATGTATATGTACCGTGTGCATGCTTGATACCACAGAGGCAAGAGAATGTGTGGAATTCCCTAGGACGAGACTTAGTGATGGCTGTGACCCAACACATGGATGCTAGAAATTGAGCCCAATTCCTATGGAAAAGCAGGTAGTACTCTTAATCTCCATGCTACCACTCCAGCTCTCATTTTGAGAAGAGGTTCTTTGTAAACAAAACAGCAACAAACAAACAAAGAAACAATAAGATCTCTATTTGGTTTCTACAGAAGTTAAAGAGGGCAAATGACATACAGGGATATAAGCTGAAGACAAATTGGCCCCAATCTCAATGTGACTGAAATTAATATTTCATTAAGATATTAACCAAAGCTGTAGGGTTTTATCTTTATGACACATGTGCAGTGTTTTGAAGAGTAAAATATTAATTTAATCTACAAATTGTCTTGTCTACCTGACTGGGAATAAATTGTGGGTTTGACACACATCTTCATCCACTTGATTAACCTAACTGTGTTAACAGGTATTGCATAGATGCTGACTGACATGAATGATGTGGACATGACAGGAGAAAGAGGAGTTGATTGATGATATTCATGAAGTGAACAGCTTTGGTGATAAAAATGACAGATCTAAAAGCCTCACTCACAGACACAATCCTTGTGTTTGGAAAGTCAGACATTGTTAGGGCAGACATTCTCATGAAAATTTTAGTGTCATGAAATGTTTAGAGGCACTATGAGAGTTTTACTTAATTAATATCAAGTAAAACATAAAATTCTAAAAATGACTAATAGAGTTTTATCTGAGTCAAATTATACTCATATGATATTTTGTTTCAGTTTTATGTATTTATATGTGTGTATATGCATGTGTGTGTGTGTGTGTGTGTGTGTGTATGTGTGTGTGTGTGTGTGTGTGTGTGTGTGTCCATGCCAAAGAAAACATGTAGAAGTCAGTAGACAATTTGGAGTAGTTGGTTCTCTGCTTTTGCCATAGATGCTAGAGATTTGGCTCAAACTGTCAAGCTGGCCAAAAAAATGATTTTTTTTTTCACAAATCTTTTTTTTATTCAAATTAATTTTATATAGTTCACTTTGTTTGTTAGAAACAGAATTTCAGCAAGCAGCTCAGATTGGCCAGGACCTCAGTATGTGCCCTTTCCTTCTGTTTCACCCTCCAGAACACTAAAATTGCATGCTCTTGGACAATCTCTGTTTTGTTATTCTGATTTTCTTTCTTGAGAGAAGAACCTTTGGGAAGATATAAGGATATAACATTATGTTAAGTGTTTTCTGTACGGAAGCATGTTGGGTCTGCTCTAGAAGACTACCATTTTCATGGTAAATCTTGACAATATTAACTATTGACTACCAGATACCTTTGTGAATATTGGTAGTTTGCTAAATAAAGTTTTTTTTTTCTGATTGTTCTCTGAACAGATAGAATATATTTAATTTCAACTCATTTAGTGTTTAAACACCAATAGCAAAACAAACACATTAAATGCTCAGTGAGCACACATTCTGGAAACTTTGAGTAAAATTAATTTGTGCAAATTATTTCCAAAACCATTAAAATGTAAATATGAGGATATCATCCAAGAAACAACTTTTTATTATTAAAAAATAACTTTTTGTGTTTTAAAATTATATTGCATTCTTCATAATTCAATGAAGATTCATAACAAAAATAAAGATATGGAAAATCCGATTATGAGCCAGAAGAAAACACACACACATGCAAGTGGAAAACATGAAGAAAATAATTGATACTCTCAAAAATGGAAGGAGGGTCTCTCATTTTAGGGAGTGTCAAGTTGGACCAACACTTGTGTGTAGCGCACAGCCTCGCCGATAAGGAGAACGCCACACTCAGGATTCTTCTGACAGCATTTATTGAACAGCTCTTCAAGATGGAGAAAAGGGGAAAGACGCTGAGCTCAGAAAGCCTGCTGCTTAAATAGAGCTTTGGGAGACGTGCAGATCCCTCATTGGCTCAAATCTTTCATCCAATTGTCATACTCAGTTTTCGTGCCATGCGCATTCTCAAGTAAAGCTTCTGTGAAGAACCAGGAAGCAGAAGCCTGCGCCATCTTTTAATGGCAAATGCGGCTCCTCACATCTCCCCCTTCCTTATTAAACTGCAACAACAATCGAGGGCTGTTAAGTTGCCGATCTAGCCCACCGTTCTACCGATAGGCGTTCAAGGCAGTTAAACAGTACGAGACCCTCCACACCTTTTATCCCGTGCAATGGGAACCTGAGCCCCGGGAAGTGTGGAGGACCACCACTAGGATACCTGCTGCAATAGGAACACGAGCCCTCAGGATATCCTGTTAAGTGATGGTGTCTCATTGTTTAAGCAGATTCAACCAGGCTTGAGGGAATGTTCCCTGCTCCACGGCAAGCAATGCTTGCGTGATCACCACCTTATCCTTTTGATGTTGTTGTTTGAATTTGCAGAGCAACCAGAGGGTAAGCAGCACTCCCCCAAAGATCATGCAGCCAAATAACCCTACCCCCACCCATTCCTTACTGCCCGAGTAAAATTTTTATATTGAATGGAGGTATTTATATACACAAGCAGGAGAACACAGGTGAAAACACTTTACCACGTGCACCATACAGCTGAGGTCACTAAACAGCAAAACAAGCTATGTGGGATAAACAATATATTTATCAGAGTGCGCTTCAGCTGTTATAGGCTTTTGACAACCAAGTCTTTCATCAGGGTATATGGTTCCAGATGGCTGCAACCAAAGCCATCAGTTTGAACAGCATGAACCCGAGAGACAAGAGACTTAATATCTAAACCGTTGATATAAAAGCAACACTCTTTAAGGCAACACACAACTTCCCCTGTTGGAGAAGTGAAATGTCTAAGCCTTGTACCCACAAATTTTCAATAGAATTATACCAATGAAATCCTTGAATTTTGCATCAGCTTAGTAACAATTATACAGATTAAGACAGCCTAATATTAACCACCTCAGTCCCCAAGTCCAGGGAATTGGGGTGCTGACTCTTCATTAACTTCTTCAAGCTGAACATGGGCGTTGACTTTTAGAAGAGGAATGAGGGGAAGGGTAAATTGAAAGCATCTGAAGTCTGTCTTAACTACATCCAGCTGGAAGTCCAGGGCATCAGTGAACATGCAGGTGATAAGATTCATTCTCCAAAGCTGTGTATTCTGCAATATACAAATCTCAAAACAAGGTTTAGTATCAAGATAATTATTTTGATTCTCTGGAATCTAGTGTTCTGGAGGCCTACCTCTGTCATGTCTGATCCATATAATTCTGGAAGACATAACTACTACCTTAATGACCTCATCAGAAAACTCATAGAAAAAACTTTTTTTCCAAAATAGCCTTTCCTTAAGCCAGTAACCAGAAAAACCTTTACATTGAGTTTTTACCCAGAAAAATATTATACAACTCAGAATCACACCCATTTTGAAAGTTAAATCAATTAACATTATCATTCTGCTTAGCTCTCTGTCTAGAGCAGCCTTCTATTTATTCCTAGCGTCTTTAAAGCCTTTTTCATCTGTTTTTACTCACTTATTTCTTGCCCCATTTTCGTTACTATAACCTTTATTTATCTATCTGTTTGGCTCTCTTGACTCAGAGCAGCCTGCAATTTACTCCTTGCATCTTTAAAACTTTTTTCATCTGTTTCTGCTTATTTTTTGCCCCATTTTTGTTACTATGCAATCATCTTTGTTTCACTTCCGAATTCAGCCAACTCCGTCAGTCGACTAGTTCTCCAGCGCAGGAGTGAGGATGACCACTTCCAATTCCTATGGTGTCCTTCACTGTATCCCGCTTACTGGAGCTCTAACGTTGAGACTCTGTCCAAATTAGCCTTTCCTTCTTAGTTTTCTTCTCTATCCTAGTTTTCTTTTCTATTTTATTAGCGCTCTCTACCTTTTCTGCTTCTGATAGGCTATCTTGTTGTTAAGCCAAACAAGATCCACCATACCTTGCAGAAAAGCGTCTAGACTCTCCACGCTGTCAGTTCTGAATCCTCTGCGAGCCAACAGGGTCCTTCGTGACTGGTCAAAACTCCGAGATGTTCGGCTTCATCCCGGGTTTCGGTTCCACTTGTGACGCGCTACCTCGCCAATAAGGAGCACGCCACACTCAGGATTCTTCTGACAGCATTTATTGAACAGCTCTCATGATGGTGAGGTGGAGGGAAGGACGCCGAGCTCAGAAAGCCCGCTGCTTAAATAGAGCTTTGTGAGACGTGCAGATCCCTCATTGGCTCAAATCTTTCATCCAATTGTCATACTCAGTTTTCGTGCCATGCGCATTCTCAAGTAAAGCTTCCGTGAAGAACCAGGAAGCAGAAGCCTGCGCCATCTTTTAATGGCAAATGCGGCTCCTCACACTTGTGTTCATATATATTAATAGTTTAATTTTTCCACACTCTGTGTGGTACAGTTAAGATGAGCTCTTTATTGAAAGGGAGAAAGACCCCCAAAAAATAAATAGGGAAAATAAAGACCAAATATATGTGAAAGGCTAGAAAGCAAATTGCATTTGTCTCTCAAAGTTTCACATTCTTGCCATGAAATTGTTCTTCTGGCACTTTGAATTTTATTCTTAGCATATATCACCATTCACCTAAATCCTTCAGAGTGTGCTTAGAACTAAGTAAAGCATTAATATGTTCATCTATGTGAAATTCTTCCATAACTGTTACCTCCAGCAGTCATTTAGCCAAATTTGATATGGGGAACACATTGACATTGTAAAGGTTAATGAGCCAATAATTACTAATGCTCATTTTTAGAAAATGACTTTAGTCTTTGTTTCATAGAACAAGATGAACAACAATTTGCTTAGAAGTCTTCAGTGTCTAGGAGAAGTACTGTTCTCTTTTTAAAATATGCAGAATTTTCTTAAGCAAACAAGAACATGCTGAAACAATATGAATAACAGAACATGCATTGTCTTCCATACTAAACTTTTAAGGGTTAATTGAGACAGGATGTATTTCTCCAGTGTGGGAGCAGCCTAGTTGGAAAATGCCCAAGCAGGTAGAGGAACTTGTTATTGACAGTATGTGGTGACAGGTGGCATGAAGATTCGAAATTTTGGATTAAAAAAAAAGTGAAGGCAGATGGTATTACTCAATGTTCAGAATCCCTTATAATACATAAGCAATTCAATAAAAAATATTAGTAAAATAACTATAAAATGGTATATTGTATATAAATGCTAACAGATTTGATTTTGTGGGTGCTCATATTTAGGAAAAAATAGATTCATTACTAGTATTCATGTTCAATGCAGAAAGGTCAGCCTTACCATTGGAGTGCTCTATATGCCAGATTTTCACGTCATTCTATGCATCTCACTTAATAGCTTCCTCCATTGTGTCACCTAACAGTACAAGAAACACATATTACTGTCACAGCAGAACATACAAATCAGAAGAATTGAACACCCAGAGTCAGAGCTATCAAGTAGCTGAGAGGCTACAGAGGTGATAATATGGTAACATTAAATTCTAGTTTTCCGTTTCTCTTGTGCTTTTTCACTGATGTTAAAATTTATTGTCATAAATACAACATGCTATAGCAAAAACAGTTTTATTACAAACTTTATTCATTAGTAAAAGGGTTTCATTATATATGTGGTAGAGAAGAATCTCTACCCTCAATCCTTTAAATAGCCGAAAGAATCAACAGAAAATGGGAATGCCATTTGTTTCAGGAACAGAGAGCTGGACATAAGTGAGGAGCATATGAGCAATGGGAGAATACAGAAAAATTTGCAAAGATACCAAACATTCCACAAGAGACTCACAAAGTAGAACCCAGTGAATGCTAAATGTGGCAGATAAGTTAGTAAAAATGGTTAGAGGTACTTTGTCTCCTTCCTTAGTTTTGTCCTCATGAGCAAATGAAGAAAGTACTTCAATATTAGACAAAGCCTGTAGGAAACTAGTTGAGAAAAAAAGACTATAACAGGATTGTTCCTGTCTAAAGAGAACTGTAGGGACAAAAAAAGGGAGAAGAGATTGGGAGAAAGAATGTTCAATGACCTTCCCAACTTGGGATCCATCTCAAGTGGAAGCTCCAAGATCAGACACTATTACTGATGTTATGCTGTGCTTATAGACCCGAGCCTAGCATGGCTGTCCTTCTAGAGGCCCAACAAGCAGTTTATTGAGACAGATGCAGATATTTACATCCAACCAATGGGCTGAAGTTGGGAACCACTGTGGTTGAATTAGGGAAAGGCTAGAAAAAAACTGAAGAAGAAGAAGGCTACCCCTAGGAAGACCACCAGTCTCAGCTAACCCAGACCCCGGAGGTCTCTGATACTGACCCACCAACCAGGTAGCATAAACCAGCTGGTCTGAGTTCTCTGATACATATACAGCAGAGGACTACCTTGGCTGGCCTCAGTTAGAGAAGAGGAGCCTAATTCTCAAGAGACTTGAGGCCCCAGGGAATGGAGAGTCCTGATTAAGGTGCATGGGAACATCCTCTTAGAGACATGGTGGAGGAAGAATGGGATGAGCAATTATGAGAGGGCTGACCAGGCATGGGGTAATGACTGGAATGTAAAAAAATAAAGTGAAAAAAATAAGAGCCTAGAAGACTAAAAGTTTTTCCACTTGGGCCTTCTGATGATAGCAGATTTCATAGCATAGCATTTAGTGTAGCAAGGTGTAAATGTATCAACCTACAAATACAATAATACATGAATCAGCAACAAGAACTAACTGGGAGGAGGAGCTCACCAATTTCCACAAACTTAAGTTTTCATGAACATAATACCATGTAAGTAGGTAATGAAAGTATTTATTTATCAGAGCACAATAAAAACATTATACACAGATCTGAAGATTAGGTTTGAAGTGGTTCTCAAACTTAAAAAATCACAATATAGTTAGTTAGAAAAGTGTACTGGCTAGTTTTGTGTGTCAACTTGACAAAAGCAAGAGTTGTTTCAGAGAAAGGAGCCTCCCTTGAGTAATTGTCACCATGAGATCCAGCAGTAAGGGATTTTCTCAATTAGTGATAAAGGGTCAGAGATCCCATTGTGGGTGGTGCCATTTCTAGGCTGGTAGTACTGGGTTCTGTAAAAAATCAGGCTGAGCAAGCCAGGAGAAGCATGTCAGCAAGTAACATCCCTCAATGACCTCTGCATCAGCTCCTGCTTTCTAACCTGTTTGAGTTCTAGTCCTGACTTCCTTTGGTGTTAAAGAGAAATGTGGAAGTGTAAGCTGAATAAAATCTTTCCTCCCCTACTTGTTTCTTGGCTATGATGTTTGTACAGGAATAGAAACCCTGATTAAGACTAAGATTTTGACTTTGGTTGTTTTCCATTCTTCAAGCCAGAAATGCTCTTTTTTATTTTAATATTCTTTTTTTCCAATTTTTCTTTACTCCTCCTTGATCTCTTTCAAATATATTTTATTTATTATTAATTCTTATCACTTGAATATACATACATAGGTATTTCTAAATATAACCTGCTTCATCTATATAATGTTACTTACATGCATGTTTCCAGAGCTGACCATTTAGTCTTAGACAACCAGCTGGTGTACTCTTACCTTTAAAAAAAAAAAAAAAAAAAAAAAAAAAAAAAGCACTATTTCTCTTGCTCTCATCATTTTTTAGTTGCCTGCCCCATCCATCAGGGCAGTGAACAGGGATTGGGGAACCACCTGAAAGAGAGAATGGGGAAAAACTGGTGAACACAAAGAATCATGGCTTGTCCATATTCTGATGAAACTGCTATTTTAATTTTTTCACACAGGGATTATATACACATAGAGGCAGGATATGGGGAAGTGGATGACACAGGAGTGTAGGTGTTCTCAAGGAGAGTACAGATATCTTCCAGAACAGAGCATTGGCTGGGTGAAGAAGGAGGGAACAGGTTCCTATGACTCTGTCTATGATTCATTTGTTCTTATCCAAGCTGGCACTTTCCACCAGGGCTATTTATCTGTAAGGTCTATGACTACTTGTTCTTATCCAGGCTGGTAGTTTTCTACCAATGCTACCAGTTCACAGGGTCTATAGCTATCTGTTCTAGGGTCATTGTTTTCCCACAGAGACCAAGTCTTTGTGTTAGTAGGCATGTATGGCTGACTTAGGCCTATGGCTGATTTAGGCTTTCAGTGTATAAGCAAGGTTGCTTCGAACAATTGCCTGTACCTCTCTGTGTAGGTTTGAGGCCTCATGGATTTACCCATTTCAGCAAACCTGAAATGAACATGAGTTCATATTCAGCTCATGTTTTGACAATCATTCTGGTAATATTTTAGAGGTATAACTTCTAACATTCATGTACCTAATGAACAAGATTTCCTTTGGATATCAACTGCTTAACATTCACCTTACCATTAAGAGTAGTTTGTTTCAGAGTGGTTGTCCCAGTTTGCAATCCCACCAGCAATGAATGGAAGAGTGTTGCTCTTTCTCTACATCCTTGCCAGCATGTGCTGTCATTTGAATTTTTGATCTTAGTCATTCTGATTGGTTTAAAGTAGAATCTCAGGGCCATTTTGATTTGAATTTCCTTGATGACTAAGGGTGTTGAATATTTCTTTAAGCATAATCTGGAAGTTCCTCAGAAAACTGGAAATAGTTCTACCTGAAGCTATACTGATCCTTGGCGTATACCCAAAATATGATCTAATAAATTACAAGGACACATGTCATACTAGCTTTATTTATAATAACCAGCAGATAGAAATAACTCAGCTGTCCCTCAACCAAAGAATAGATAAAGAAAATATGGTTAATTTACACAATGTAATACAACTCAACTATTAAAAATGGGGGCATCACACATTTTTAAAAGAAAATGGATGGAACTAGAAAATATCCTGAGTAAGGTAACACAGACACAAAAGAACATTAATTGTATATATTCAGTGATAAGAGGAAATTAGCCAGAAAGTATAGAATACATGCAATATAGCACACAGACCATAAGAAGTTTAATAAGAAGAAAGGCCCAAGTGAGGATTCTTCAATCTCACTTAGATAGGGGAACAAAGTAGTCACTGGAGGCAGAGGGAGAGAGGGACATGAGTGGGAAGAGGGAGGAAAAATGGGGGGGAGGCAAGATCAGGTATGAGAGGATATGTGTAGACAACCATTGGACTGAGGTTAAAGACTCCTATGGAAGAGTTAGGGGAAAGATTGAAAGAGCTGAAGAGAATGGCGACCCTATAAGAAACCAATAGTATCATCTAACCTGGACCCCTGGGAGCTCCCAGAGACTAAGTCACCAATCAAACAGTATACATGGGCTGGCCTGAAGCCCCAGGGAAATAATGTAGCAGAGATTTGCCTTGTCTGACCTCAGTGGGAGAAGATGTGCCTAATAATATAGAGACTTGATGCCCCAGGGGAAAAGGATGCCCAAGCGGTGTGGGTGTGGTTCAGGATGGGTGGGGGAGCACCCTCTCAAAAGCAAAAAAGAGGGAGGATGAAGTGAGGAAGTCTGGGAGACCAGGAATGGAGACAACATTTGGAATGTAAATAAATAAAGTAAATAAATAAACTTATTTTTAAACATGGGATAGTTTATTTCATCAATGAGACTACCTTGGAGAGAAATGAATTTTATTTTTAGGTTGTTATCTACTAGAGATAGCTTCTGGGTTCTGGATGGGACATGTATAAACTTTTCCTATCAACTCCAGGATGCTATCTATTGTAGACCTGTACATGCCCTGTGGATATTTCCTCCATCTCTGTGAGACTCCCTGTGTATGGATTCTGTTGGTTTATAAGGCCTTTCTACCTTGGTTTCTTCCATCACTTCTGGATTCATCACTTCTTACATTCATTTCACCTCCATTACTTCAGGGAGACATTATTTTAGGGCTGAATGTTCCAAGGTCTCTCATTCTCTGTATGTTACCTGTCCTTATGTCTCTGTACTTGTCATCTGTTGCAGGAGAATGCTTACCAAAAATAGCAGAGCAAGGTACTGGAGAGTCTATCAGAATGTCATTAGGAGTCATTTTATTGTTACATCCCTTAAATTCAATAGTTGTCTTTGGTTTTATTCTGACTTCTTGGGCTTTCTAGTGTCAGGTTCTTGGTCACCCAAATAGTGTATCTTAACTCAAGTCAGATATTGGTAGCTTATTCCAAAAAAATTTTAGACCATCATTTTTCCAGCATATCATGTAGGCATATATCATTGTATATCAAAGGTTTTTGATTAAGTTTATATTTATATTTTTATGATAGCAGGCAGATTGCCATCCTGTACCAAAGAAATTAACATACAGCATTGAAAACTTGGTGTAGGCATCACCTCGACTTCTCTATGTTTAATAAATTGTGTAGGTGTTAACCTTTTGTAATAGAACTTGCCTTTATTTTGTGGATAAAAATTTTTATAGATCTGGCAACATATTGGGTATTTTTGTGGATTCCCTTGGAACACCTTTGACTGACAAGTCAATTAAATTTAACCTAAACCTGATACTGGGAGCTTCATTTGGTGAAAATAGATATCCAGTTAGGGTTCTTTTCCCCTCAAAATTCGGTGATTTCATTTTAATAATTTTCATATATGTATATATTTTAGGAAGATACTATTACATTAAGTTTCCATTCTACCCATAACGTGTTAATTAACTTTAGCTGTCTCTAGCATAAACCTTCATGACCCTATTCCCATCACCAGTATGGTGGTTTGAAAGATATGGTCCCTATAGACTCATGTATTTGAATGGTTGGCCCATGGGCAGTTATACTGTTAGAAAGTGTGGTCTTTTTGGAGTAGGTCTGGCCTTCTTGGAGGAAGTGGGTCACTATGAGGGCAGACTTTGAGATATCTTATGTTCAAGCTCCAGTGTGGAACACAGTCCCATTGTGCTGCCTATGGATCAAGATGTAGAACTTCTGGCTCCTCTAGCAATATGTCTGCCTGAATGCTTCCATATTTCATTGCATAATGATGATGAACTAAACATCTGAAACTGCAAGCCCATCCCAATTAAATGTTTTTTTTTTTTTATAAGAGTTGATCTGGCCATGGTGTCTCTTCCCATCAATAAAACCATTAGTAAAATATCCAGCCACTTAAAGCTTGTCTTTAACAACATCAACACATTGGCAGCCAAAGTACATGGCTTGAACCTGAAAATGGACCCCCAGACAGAGTTATTAAATTTACAGTTTGGAAAGCCAAGGACAGGTGAGATTCTGCACAGAGCCTTACCAACCTAAGACAGAAGTGCATTGCTTTTGATAGTGCATATTCCATGATGCGTAAGGGAGGCATTCTTGTCAGAATAACCTAAGACAGGATCAGTCTTGTTTATGAAATAAAAAAGGGGGGTGAAAAAGAAGAGTTTTGGGGGCTGTTTGGCAAGAATCTGACATTGTCCAAGGACAAGGAAGTGGGCAGGAATAAGACATTAGGCTAGAACAAAGAAGTAATTTCAGGCAGAAATCTAAATTTTGGGCTAGAACAAGGAAGTAGACTTCAGACATGAAAATTACTTTTGGGCTAGGACAGGTAATTGGTTCAAATATTTTGATTATTCTGATAAGCCTTTCAAAACAGTAATCATGGGAGTGTTCACAGAATTTTGTTTATTGCCTTGCTTGTTCTTTGATCATTTGTGTTTATTGTCTTACTTCTTTCTTGATTATTTGCATCTATTGTATTGCTAGTTCCTCACCCTAGAACTGACCTTAATACTTGCATGTAATTAAAATGGTATAAAAGCAAAAATAAGGAGGGGTAATGTCGCTGTTACTCCTCTCTGACCAGCAGAAAGTAAACGCAACTCCTGAGTTCTTCCTCAAGTAGTTTAATCAGGTTTTTGATACAAAGAATAATGGCTCCCTTCCCCTTCCACATCTGGCTTATATCCCCTAAAGGCCAGCCAACAATTCCCAGCCACGCAGCATAATACTATGGGTACTCCACTAGAGAAAGCTGCAAATTGTTTATATATTCCTTATAAGGTTTGTTTATACATACAAGCATTTTTGCCTGGCTGCCTGCCAGGCGCCATCTTCTGGGAGCAGCTCTCCACAGGGTAATGAAATAGGGGGGTTTTAAGAAGGGGAAATAGGGAAAGGGGATGATATATGAAATGTAAATAAATAAAATATCCAATAAAAAAGACAAAAAAGAAAGAAAGAAAGTTTTCTATCCCAGTTTCTCTCAAATATTATTTTTAGGCCAAATAGTATTTAAAGGTCTGTGATTTCACAGTGTGAGTGCTCTAGATCTGACATGATAATTCAATAACTTTGATTTTATCTTTTAACTTTTCTACATGAGATAATACTCTCACAATTTCAAATAATTTTAGTAGGAACATTTTAGAAACAAAGGTGTCATTCTTCTCTCAATTTTTGTATTTCTAAGATCTTTGTAGTAGCAAAATTCATTTGCTGATTTTATGTGATACAGTAACACAAAAGAAGAAAGCTTGTCTTATTTATGTTGCTAAAATAAATATTACCAAATCCTGGGCAATTCATTGGTAACATTTTGATACCTAGACATCATTTGGACTGTTTGCTTAGTTGTGCTATTCTCTTCCAAGATATTTATTCTAGACAATTGGATAGGCTTATAAATTTAGTTTTGCCTAAAGGACATATCCTAAGCACTATAATTGAATAATAACATATTTACATTCCTACACAATCTCTAGTAAGGGACTACAGAAATGATCCCTATGCAAATATATTGGTTCAGTATTAATATTGTTGTGCTTGTTGTTCAGTATTACTCATTTTCTTGGAAAGACGCAGAGAGCTGAAAACTGAATGCTCTATATGACTCATTTGTACTCTATAGTTCAACTTCTACTTCATTGGTTGGAATTAGGTTCTAGGTATTACTCCTCACATTGAAATATTACCATACCTCCTTCTAAGAAATTCTTATATAGACAAATACTTGAATTGCTTTGGAAAAAAACTCACAGGGGGAGTCCGGTGGCAGGGACAAAGTCACAAGGGCCAGCAGCAGAGAACTGGGCGGGCTTCCCACACCACTGGCAGAGGGTCCCACATTCATGCAGCCACTGTGGCTGCATCAGAAAGGTTCAGGGTTCCAAAGGCTGGGAACCTGGTGGCAGGCCCAGGAGACACGTGGATTCCCAGTGTTTTTCAAAGCTTTTATTGTTCATGGCATGGTGAATGGGTGTAGATGGTCTGCACTCCCCCCAACCCCCCAAAGCCATGGGTGCCTGGCTTTTATAGGGAGGGGGAAAAGGGGAGAGAATAACTAAATTAGCTCTGCCCCCTGGCCTTTAGATAACTCATTAATACTTTAATCTCTGGAGAAGGAGACCTGTTAATCACGCCCTCTACCTGTGGCCTACATGACTGAAGGATACAGGTTGAATGGAGATTAGACCTCATGTCAGGAGCCTGTGTTCTGGGGGCATGGCCAAACACTCACAACCCAAGAACCAGGATACCCTTCCACGGCCCAACAAATTGCTATGGACTCATAGAAAACACTATTTTTCTTTTGCCCTAAATTCTCTTTCTTTGGAATGTTTTTCTAATAAGTCACTTATTAAAAACACTTCTTGGTTATAAATATTGATATAAAGGCTTGAAAATGGACATTTTTATTTAATCAACAAAAATAACCTGTAAAAATTGCTTTCTATGTTAGGTTCATTATATTCAAACCAATAAAAATTCACATATTTTGATTTAATTTTTCTTAAATAGTATGTTTGACACATTATAAATACCACATATATATTCATGCTGCACTGTACACAATACAGATTAAACATTTAATAGATTGTTTGAACCACATTCTAGAAATGTGGCTTTGGGAAAATAACATATATTACACATTTTATACTATATACATAGATCCATTAATATATACATATTTACATATTTTTCATACATAAAATAATTATCATTATACCACCTCATAAAAACAACGTCAAGAAAAAACAAGATTATAATGAACATTTATTACAATGCCTTTGATATAATTAACATCAGATATTTTCATTGCTATTAGAATACATTATTACTTTCATTTCTTAAAGGATTGTTTTCTCCAAACTGGCAGGCTATCAAAGATTACCATGACAGGCTATGGTAGTATTCTAGTAGTATAACCACCTGGCCAGAATGAACAGGACATTATATTCCATCTCTAATACCATAAAAAAATAAAATGAAAAGGAAGAAAAGCATGTTTCATACATATACTGGAATAAAGAACATTATGTACTTTACTTTGAACTTGAGTATTACTGTGTACATACAGTTTTACAATTGGTCTATGACTTACATGCAAGCTTATTTTGGGCAATACTTTCCTCAACAATGTGAATTTTAATAATGTATACCATGTTGACCACTTTCCTGTTTTCAACTGGATAAGGGAAAGTTTAAACTAAAGTTTTTTTCTTTCATGTAGATAAACACACTCTGGAGTAATTTAGAATAGCCAATGTTCTGTGGTGGTTTTGTGAATATCAATAGTAGTGATATAATGCATGTTTTGAAAATCTATAATATAGGATATTAAATGATTAAACATACTAGATAGAATAAATGTTTGGGGCAATATTTAACCCTAATTCAAATAATCAACAATGGGTAATTTTACTAAAATATCAGTTGAAAATCTACTGTTGATTCTTGAAATAAATAGAAAGCATTAGATTTTATAGTATGGCTCCAGCTCTATATGACCATCAGCATCCTAAAAAATAAAACAGGTGATTTCTGAGGACAGGAAGGAAGGGCCACTGCAGTAGTTGAATTTAATAGATACCCTGATATGAAAGTAACCTTGAAGCAAAGTCCCAGTGGAGAATCATTGAAACTGAGTTAGTGTTTGACATATCTCTGAGTGAGGGATTGTATTAATTAAGTGATGTGAGAAGAACTGGATTACTGTTGTGAGCACCATTCCCTAGGCACTATGTCCTATATTCTATATGAGTGGAAAATACAGCTGAACATAAGCAAGTAAGCAGCTGAGCACACATGTATTCAGGTTCCTTTCTCTTGACTATGAAGGTAATGGAACCAATTGTCTCAAGATCTTAATGCTTACAATGCCTTTGATAGTTTATTGTGGCTCCCCACAATAAACTATTGTGATATGGAACCAGAAGATAAAAATAAACTTTTCTCTTACATGGAGATCCCATAAGACTATAACATGTACAATAATAATGAGCTTGCCCAGTGTTAGCAGGTGATCCCAGGACTTGCCTCTGCCTCTTACATGAAGGCAAAAATACAAGAAAAAGATAACCACTTATTAGTTCTTCCAGGCAAATTAATCATCAAGCATTATAAAAAAATATTGTCTATTCAATTTCATTCTGATTCTATCAGAATTAGGGGTAAGGTCCCAGGACAAGTTTTGTTAAATCTCCCAAGGTGAATACATTATATGTGCACACTGGATAAGTGTAAGCCTTCATAGCAACCGTTGAGTCTTCTGTGTTCCATCATCAACAGGGCAGACAAGAAAATGAGAACATTCTAATTCTTCTTACTATTATCCCTGCAATTTTTTTCTCCACTTAGATACTCAAAAGACTAGGAATCTATTATTTTTCTCTTTATACTTGGTTTATTTATTTCCCAGCTTTTCTCTTTAAAACACTATTTAGATCATGTGAAAATTATTTGCATAACACGATTGAAATTTATTACATGGAATGAATAAAGGGAATTGTTTTTCTTCAAGGAGGTAGTTTTATTGGTATTATGTTCACTATTCAATAATAAAATACCCTCTCTTGATATCTTTGTGACATATAATATCATCTTTGCCTTTAAACAATTTTATTTTGACATTAACTTAATGATTCATCTTTATAGGAACTCAGAAAATTGAGTTTCAAAACATTTTTCCATTTCCCAAATCTATGGCCCTTCTTTTATAAAGACCTAGCTCATGGTATAGAAAGAGTTTAGGGCATTAAAAAAAGGCACCAAAATCAACAAATAAAAGAGCCTGTTTGTAGAAGCATTGGATGGAACCTCTATTTATTTAAAAAAGCAAATCTTTCAATGACAATTTCTAGAGTCACGAAGCACTGGAGGATGATGTCATGTAAATTTCATGTAAAGTCACATCATGTTTGTACTTGAGAATCAGTAGAACTTTCTAGCTACCCCAGCTGTCTGGGCCAGGTCTATTCTTAGTAGTATCCTCATTAATAAGCACCCTCCATTTCTCCCATTATACATGTACCACCAGTCCAATTCTTTGTTCCAAAAGGAGAAATCTCAGCAGATACTCTGCAGACCTCAGCCCACACCTACCACAAAGTTATACAGCATTTTGATAGTAGATGAGATTCACATTTGTTTGCATTTAGAAGACACTAGCAGAGGAAAATAAAGATACACTAATTTCTCTCTCTCTCTCTCTCTCTCTCTCTCTCTCTCTCTCTCTCTCTCTCTCTCTCTCGTAATTTAGTATATTAGATTACCTATTAACTACCTGATGTGATAGGAAAATGCAAATAGCAAGGTCACCTGAAAGCTTTTGAGTCAAAAGTTTCTGTTTTACTAGAATAGGGTAATGTTGGGGACCGCACTAGCCCCACGTTGGGGCGGCCAAAATAAATGTTGCAGTCCAGGCAAAATGTTGAGGCCCGGGCCGACCCACGTTTGGGCGGCCACTGTGTCCCGGCCCAAGCTGCTGCTCCAGTCTGCAGGTCGGGGTTTCAGCAAGAGCGAGGGTGACGGCAGATTCTACCTAAATGTCTGAGATTCGTCTCTGATGATCCCTCTATAGTCTCTGATCTCAGTCTATATTCTCTGATCTCTGGTTCTATCTTCTATAGTCTGACTTCTAAGCCACGCCTCTAAGTTACACCTTTAATCATGCCCTTAGGTCTTGTCTCTAACTCTGATCTCTATACTTCTAAGTATACTATTAAGTCACACACCTTTAATCTCACACACCTTTAATCTCAAGGTATCTAAACCAAGATTATCAGAGTGTTCTCAGCTGTTGTAGGCTATTGTAATTTAAATCTCATGTCAGAGTATATGGTTCAAGATGGCTGCAAAGCTGATAGCCGCTTTCTGCTAAAAGTCGGCCCCCAACAATAGGGTTAGTTTTTCAGGTTGATTTGATAGAAGCTGTGGAGGTGACTTAGCATTTGGAGCATTTAAATGCAATGATGAACACAGTTCAAATTCCCAGAACCCCATCTGATTGTCAATTAGGCATCAAGGCCAATTTGTAATTCTAGCTGAAGAAGGAAGTGATAAGACATCTCCAGAGAAAGAAAACTAGCAAGAATAACTACATTTATCAAACACTTTGCTTGATTGAGAGACTCTGCCTCAGTGAATTATGGTGCAATAGTAGCAACCTAGTATGATTCTTATATCCACCTGAGCTTCCAAGTATGCATATGTACACAAGTATATGCAAATCCATCTACATGTGTCCACACATATGCCTAAACCTGTATACAAACATTAATGGGCAGAGAAGGGGGAGATAGAAAGTCTTGAGATCACTTGCAGTAGATAGGCACGGCTCTGGTCGAGGGATAGGGCCACTCACCCATCAAAATTTTTAAATCATGAAATGTTTCTGTCCAAAGGAAGAACAGGGACAAAAAAAAAAAAAAAAAAAAAAAAAAAAAAAAAAAAAAAAAAAAAAAAATGGAACAGAGATTGAAGGAAGGGCCAATCAGAGACTGCCCCCCCTCTTCCATCATGTTTGCAGATAACAAGTCCAATATTGTTGCTGTTGTCAAGAGATGCTTGCTGACAGGAACCTAGTAAGGTGGTTACTGTGGAGGTCCACCAAGCAAATGACCAATGCAGATGTGGATACTTGGAGCCAAGCATCAGACTGAGCTTAGGGAACCTTGTGGGGAAGCTGGCCGAAGGACTGGAGGAGCTGAGGGAGATTGCAACCCTATTGTAAAAACAACACAGGCTGGTATGACTCCCCGTTCTCCCCAAGTCTAGACCACCAATCAAGGAGTGTGCTTGGAAGTATCCATGGCTGCAGATACAAATGTAACAAAGGATGGTCATGCCTGACAGCAAAGGGAAGGGAGGTCTTTGGTCCTGGGGAGGTTTGATAAACCAGCATAAGGAAGTGCTGGAGCAGTGGGGCAGGGGAGTGTGGGATGGTGGGGGAGTACTCTCATACAGGCAAATGGGAGGGGGAGGGCAGATATGGGATGGGGGCTTGGTGGAAGGGTAAATGGGAAGTGGAATATCACGGGATGGGGAATTGGTGGAGGGGGTGACCAGGAAGTAGGATATCATTTGAAATGTAAACTAATAGAATGATTAATTTAAAAAAAAAGAAAAAGAGAAAAAAGAAAAAGAATTGAAAAAGAAGTTTTCTTGATAGTTACAGAAATATACAGTCTAAGAACAAATTTCCTTAAGTTACAATGCCACTAATTTGTTATGGTGATTGGAATAATGTATATAAACTTTATAGTAAAAGACCTATCATAAGTGAGATCCAAACTATGTGTGTTATATGACAAATAATGTAATATTAGATAATATTAAATATGGCACAAATGAATTCAAAGCATTTTAAATGAAAAGGCTAAAATTACAAGAAGTGAAGTAATACAGAGACATGGTCAAGGTCAGATGGACTTAATTAAATAATGGTTCACTGTGATGGTGGGTTTTAATGAGACTTGAATCAGCAACAAAAAATGTAGCAATTACTCCTCTTAAGAAAAGGGCATTTAATAATGAATGTGAACATCAAAACTGACTAACTTGGATGAGTTATATTGTTACTCCTATTTTTAAATATCCAGCTTTATGACACTGAATGATAATATTATAATTAATCTTTTTTAACATTTTTATGAGAACCATCACATATCATTAAGAGTTTTTTCATCATTATATATTTATCTAGTTGATAAATTAAAATCAAAGTAGTAATTGATTGATGCAGATGAAGGCAATGCAGTGAGGAGTGAGGAGGATACACTGGCTTGTTCGGCAACTGTAAGAGGTACACCTGAACACTGAGACTCTATTATCCCCAAGTAGAGACTAGGCTGCTCAATTGACCAAATAGAAAGATTTAAAAATATAAGCAAACATTTGTACATTCTGCATTTGGGGTTGTACAACCTTTGAGAATGTCATTTAGTCAACTGGATACGTAACCTTTTCTACCCCATAAAGGAAACAAAAAATTCTCTCAGAGTGAAAAATATCAACTAAAAAAGTTGTTCAGAAGAACTCATAGGAACAGGATCCATAGCTTGTCAGAAGAAACAGATGATGAAGCGTACCAAGCTCCTCAAATCCTGATGTTCTTTCTGTCCTTTTTTCCACAGAGGAAATTTTTCTCATTTATCTAAGGCAGAACTTAAGATTCTATAGTCATTATAAAACAAAGAATTGTGATAGATCAGACCACACTTAAATCTTTTGTACACACTTATTTTGAGGTCTCATATACCAAAATGTTTAATAATCTAAACAAATGATTCATGATTAAAGTATGAGTACCAATTGTTTACTACATAATGGTTCATGAATCATAGGACATATAAGACACTCTTCAGAATACAAGTTGTATTTCATAAAGAGGTATTGGGCATGCACGCATGTAAAGTGGGCACCCGGTCCAGACTGTTACCGGACAGCCGCCATTTTCCTATAGCTCCATCTCTGGACTTTGGCTCTAGCTAGCTTAAAACACCAGCCCTAGCACCACAAGATGCCATCGTGTTAGCTAGCTCTGCCAACCCACCACACTGTCCACAATGTTGCTCACCATCCTTGCAGTACTGGGAAGAAATGATACTCTTAATGCTTAAATATTATCCAATATTTGGAAATGCTCAATTTACAAGATGCCCATACAATTTGAATTGTTACCCAATATCTAACCTTAGATAAAAATTGTTACCCAGGATTGTTTTTGATGCATCCATAGTTCCTCATGGCTGCTACATACCTCCTCTCTCCACCCAACTCCTCCTTTTACTTCTTCTTTCCTTCTCCAAACTCCTCACTCTGCCTACCTCTCATACAGCTGAGTCACCGAGCTTTATACAAATGTGGTGGGAAGATATCCCGCTACATAAGCCACAGTGTCTTTAAAAAATAAGATGTTTGTATGAACTTCAGCTGCTAAATCATGGGGTTTATGGATGTGGTCCCTATCATATTTCAAATATCTAGAGGTCATTTGAAATATATATAAAACTTTCTCCTGGGAGAAATCAGTATTAACTGAAAGAAGATTGATTTACTTTCAGAATGCAACACCTTTAGAAACAGATATGTTAAAATCAATAGTTAAGCAATTTTGACCATTAATGTTAAAAACAGAAACTTCAAAGAAGACATGACACAGTCAAAAGAATGGAGAAAATTATAATTGAAGATTTTTAAATGACCTCTGCAATAAAGTCCTTGTCGACTAGTCACCTATAGAATACTTGAGAAAATGGGAAAATGAATTGATACTGTGCAGCATCTTAGAGATGCTTCTGTAGTCACAGCATCTCTAAGGAGAGATGCATGTAAAACATTTTGCATTTTCCACCAATGCAACAGAACAGGCTTCTCCTCAAAATATTAATGTTAATATTATACTGAAATTATGAATGATTTGATTTTTTAATTGGAGTCTTAGGTACAGTCTAATAGGACTCTGTTGTATTGGTTTATGGTCTTGCCACATTCATTGCCTACCACCTCTCTATGCCCCAGCACAGACAGCCAACCACTACTTCCCAGCTACTTGGAGTCAGTCATAGCTGGCCAAATCTAATCTTTTTCCTCACATTTCCACAAGCCAGCAGCAATTCTCTTGGTGAAACAAATTAGATTATGTTTTCATGAGCAGACATTACATCATGATCCTTCACTCTTCCTAGAGACCTGAACAAAGACAAAAAGAGACATGGGATTAGAGGTGCTGCACACCTCACAAAGTTTGATGTAGACAGAGTAGGGTACCACCACCTCCACCCAAATACAGTATTCCACAGCATTTGGATAATTGGCTCAATAAATTCTGCATCTAAAGCAACACAAATCTAGGGACTGAGAACGAACAAAGACACACCTATCTTCCATGAGTTGAGGTGACAAGAGCAGAAAAAAGAAACATTAACTTCATGTGTGGCCAGAAAGGGAAATGAACTGGTAATTAGTGTGTACTGGATCTGATTTTGGGCCAGAACACTGGGAACCTCAGACATTCCCATACCCAGGAGAAAAAGGGTAATAAAAAGTAAGTTTTTAAAAATTGATATGTTAATATAGAGTTGACAAACAAAAATACTTTGTTTTTGCACTCTCTTTGAATCTTAGTGTAAAATATACAACAAAGATTTTCAGAAAAGGAAACAGTATTCATAGTTTCTCTTTTTAGCACAATTTTTATTTTCAGCTCGACCCTTAAAATCATGAGTCTGTCCCTGGGACTATTATTGATTTTGTCTACTTAGGCTATTACAAAAATGATAGATCACAGATAACTGAATGTTTTTCAGTATGTAGGAATCCCCATTTGTTGTTTTTACAAGAAGACTATACCAGTCCTTTGCATATAACGGAGTGAGGTGATTAAACTGTGCCAACAGAACATAACAATGAACAGGTCTGTCTTTTGTTTGGGTTTATCACAATCAATTACAAAAATTGGTATACTTTGGGATCCTCTTTGACCATTTGAGGCACATTACAAACATAACCATTCTCAACCCTCAAGTCCATATTCTAAATTCAAATTCCAATCAAAATTAAGACTTTTTCAAATTATTTAAGTTTGACATTTACTTGTGTGGTGGTTAAATAAGATTGGATCAGAGAGACTCATTTCCTTGAATACGTAACCATCAGGGAGTGGAATTCTTTGTTAAGATTTGAAGGACTAGGAGACAGCCTTCTTGGAGGAAGTACATCACCTGGTGTGGGATTTGAGGTTACAAAAGCCCATAACAGGCTCAGACTCTTTTTCTTCCTGCTGTCAATGGACTGGGATATAGAATGTTCTACTACTTCTCCAGAAACATTCATACCTGCTTGCTTGCCATTTTCCCCACCATGATGATAAAGAATTAAGCCTCTAAAACTGTCAGCAAGCCCTCAATTAAATGTGTTCTCTTATAAGAAAGTGCCTCTTCATAACATTGTAACAGTGACAAAGACAACTTGTTAATTACTTTTTAGCTTTCTAAAGATCATTAAAAGAACCCTCATCCTAATTTCTCTTTGTTTACCTTTACCCAAATCTCAAAATTTCTCAGTTAAGTCGAATAACCTCTGAATTTCTTTTGAAAGGTTTGAGATTTGGGTAACATATATTCTTTAAGTTATACTTTAAAAGTCACATAAATTTTAGCCTCTTATCTTCCTATGTTTTAAAATTCATTAAACAAACCAAGAAAAGTTATATACCATTATGCTATGTCATCTGAACCTAGGTATCAGACAAAGCCCAGGAAGGAAGATTGGAAGCAGATACTCATGGCAGAGGAATGGTGTCATCCCAACATATGGGCTGCAAAGTCAACAAAACCATTGGATATATATATATATATATATATATATATATATATATATATATATACATATGAGCTACTTATTTCAATTGTTTAAAACTGGTATTTATGGGCTTGGAGTAGTATGAAACAAATTCTTCATATTAGCACATGCGATGAAAAACCCACAGGCTGTAAGACCAGTCACTATCTGCCTTGTTCACCCAGCCTTCTGTGTTCCAGATATTCCACAGAATTGATAGACACCTAAAATGCTAAGCTTTCAAAGTCTACCTATCAAAACATTAAGTGAAAATGTCTATGTACCTACACAAAAGATGGCTTATAATTCTACCTTTTTAACCTCCATAATGACATTTGGTAAAACTTAGAATCATATTTGATGTCTTGTCTTGATTTAACCATTTGATAATTATAGGAGTTGAAAAGGTTC
Organism: Arvicanthis niloticus; assembly: GCF_011762505.2. Lineage (NCBI taxonomy): Eukaryota > Metazoa > Chordata > Mammalia > Rodentia > Muridae > Arvicanthis > Arvicanthis niloticus. The sequence continues at coordinate 16,294,046 of NC_047666.1, forward strand.
AAAACACCCAAATTCAGGATTAAATCTTCCCATGATTACTGGAAGAAAATTGTTTCCTGAAACTCTGAATTCTCTAGTACCTGGAGCTTTAAACCAGCTTATTTATTTATTTATTTATTTATTTATTTATTCATTCATTAATATAGTCACTCATTCATTAATATTGTCACTCGTTCATTCATTTTCAGAGTCTCACTATTTCAAAGACAATTTTTAATGTTTTCTTCATTTATAAGCAACTGTTAACTGGCAAAATATCATAACACTGTAAAAAATACCTGAGAATTGAGCTTGAAATATAGCTCAGAAGTTGCTCTCCCAGAAGTCCCAGGTTTAGTTCTACACACTCACAAAGTGGCTTACAACTATCTGTGATTCCAATTCCAGAGAACTGGGTGTCTTCCTCTGACCTGACCTTAGATTAACCAGGTATGAATTTGCTTCATACATGCAGGCAAAGTACACACACAAACACACACACACACACACACACACACACACATGTTAGGAAGATGTAACTCCAAATCACACAGAGATAGAGGAATAATTGATATGAATCTTTATGATTATATTTTTGTCTTTTAACTATGAAATTCTTACTATTAAAGAATATAACATATAACGATAAAATTAATAAGTTTGGTACTTTAATAAATATTTGTTGGAAACATTCGACAAACTCAGTGTTGGGTGATTTGAATAGCATTTTAAATCTTATATAAGTTATAAAATGTTCAAGTATCTTCTCTAGGTGGGAATGCCTTATGAGCATTTCTGTGCTTGGTTGTTCTTGGCAATTATAATATTTATCCTTATTCAGTCATACTTACATACATCCATTTTCAACATAATAAAGCAAAACTGTTTTATCCTTTCCAATTAATAATTAGTACTTTCTTGGAGACATTTGACTTTTTATTGAATTTTGAAAATTAAAATATAATTAGTTCCTCTTCCCCTTTCCTTTCCTCACTTCTAAATCTATACATCTGTGTTTGCAGTTGAAGTTTATCGTTTTCTCCTGCTGCACAGTGCCAGAATATTGTTTGAGTCAACATTTGCGTTTCTATCCATTCCGTTTTCTTTCCCTCTAGCCCTTTCACTTTTTCTTAATTTGCTCTATTTCCTCTCCCAGCTTGTTTTTGTCCTTAGGAGATCTCATAGGAACTAAGTACTGATGGAAAAAGGAGAAGACAATTGCATACTTTGTTCTTAGCATGTGCAACAAATTACAGATGTTCAGACTCAGCACTGTCTAGAAAGTCATCTTTTTTGAAAAGACAGAAGTGATATGAATAATTATTCACATGTATTATCATCAATTTACTTTGAATTGGTCTGTGATATGAAGAGTCATAGCTTTTCCAAACACATATAGTTTTTATACTATGGTGACTGGTGCATTAGCTTGTGGAGAACTAGTGTTATCTGAAATTACCGGTGTTCCTGAAACATGTAAATTCAAAAGTGGTACTGCCTGTGATTTGTATTTTCAAGTATATAAAAATGACAGTTTTAAATTTTATTTGGGATTTGCTCTTTGTCCAAGCTAATGCACTTTCAATCCTTTATTGTCAAAATATCTGTAGTTATCAATATGCAACGATAGGATATGATTTTTATACGATACCACATATTGATTTACATGGTGTCATTTGAACAGGCTACAAATGACACCTTTGCCTTATTAAAATTCAACAGATTGTTAAATTATATCATAGAATGTCAGCAATATCTATTCATTGTTACAAAAGGAGCCAATCTAGATGAATTACAGCAATACAGCTCTTATTTATAGCTCCCAATAGTTTTAGAGAGGTTGAAAATTTCCAAGCTCCACAAAACAGAAATGCTCTTTAATTTATCTGGAATATTAATGTTGATTCAATAATGTGGATCATATTTTTGGTATGTAACTGCACATTTTCTCCTGAATTTTGTGAATTTTAAATTTCTATTTTATTTTTTTGTTTTTGCATATGCAACAGTTGCATAATATCAGTGTCCTACAAAGGAATAAAATCTTAGCATGTATTTCGATTGCCATGAGCTCCATTCTCACTTAAAGCATGGATATCAGAGTAAAGAATATAGCTGAAACTATGGTTGCCACTATTGGTTGTAACTATTCCACCAAATTTTTAATACTCTTCCAGCATGTTGTTGTGCTTATTTAAAAATAATGACATATAACCTATTTTGATCATATTCATGCACCATTGCCTCCATCCATCTTCTCAAGTGATCAAAATATGGTGTATAGATATATAAAACCTTCAAAAAATAAATAAAAGATGTTACTTAAAACACAACATAAATACTCTTGCTTATTCAAATTATCTCTGCAGACTGAAAATGTCCTCAATTAGCCATTTATACATATACCAGTCTTATTTATAGAGCTAAAACAGTCTGTAAAGAAAAAACTCAGCTTACATATTAAAGCAATATAATCTCAATAAAGAAATAACTTTTTAAAAGACACAAGGATATTTGTTTTGCCTGGCGGTGGTGGTGCACGCCTTTAATCCCAGCACTTGGGAGGCAGAGGCAGGCAGATTTCTGAGTTTGAGGCCAGCCTGGTCTAAACCCTGTCTCGAAACAAAATAAAACAAAACAAAACAAAACAAACAAAAACAAAAAACAAAAAAAAGGATATTTTGTTTGGTCTAATCCAAATTGTTATGGTGTTTTTAAAATATATTGGCAGCTTCAATAATATTTTTATCTTTTGTTGGCACCATTTAATTTTATGTATACTAGAGGAGATGAAAACATACAAGAAAAACAGTTGAGTTGTATTATATTGAGAGTGTCTCTGCAGGTATCAAGTCAACAAGAAAATGAACTGCCAAGAGGTGAGAATGAAAACTGGAGGTAGCCAGGCCTGGTGAGTCACACTAAATCAAAACTTGTCCATAGTCTATTCCTTACATTTAATTGTCTTACATATTGAAAAACAGTAGATATTTAGAAGAAAATGCTTACAAGTAACAGTTATCATAGTAAAGCTTTAATGATATCTGTGTCAAAATTCCATTGCAAATTACCCCACTATAGCAAAGTACTTGATCATAAGAATGAGTTCTGTTGAACAGGAAACAGAAGTGGGGTTTTAAAAAGGAAGATTATATAATAAGCATAAGGATAAATTCTATTGATAGAGGATTCAAAGTACATGGGGCTTCTTTCACAAAGATGTATTCACTGAGAGATAAGGCCTAGAATTAAGGCCTAAACAATTCTCAGGATTGGGGGGGGGGGGGGTAAATTCAGTGGAGGCCAGCTCCTAATAAGATAGCAAAGGACTACCATGTTGCTAGACCATTTGACTTCAGTAGTTCAGGTGACTATTCATTTCCTTCCATTGGAGAAACTAGGCCCACTTGATTAACAATCCTGATTTCTCCAATGCTTACTCTAAGCTTTGCTTCCTACAGTCTTGGTTTCTCTTCTATTGCTATAAAGAAACACCATGACCATAGCAACTTACAAGGAAGGTATTTAATTGTAGGCTTGCTTACAGTTTCAGAGGGTGAAGCCACGACCATTACAGTAGGAACATGCCAAAGACAGACACAGAACTGGACCAGATGTTGAGAGTTTAAACTTTATCAGCAAGATGGAGGTAGAAAGTGAGAGAGAAGCTAGTTCTTGCCTCAGTTTTTAAACATCAAAGCTGACCTCCAGTGACACGCCTCCTCCAACAAGACCACTCTTCCTTATACTCGAAATAAACAGTAAATAACTGGAAACTAAGCATTCACATTATAAGCCTATGGAGGGCATTCTCATTGAAAATACCAAAGCAATTAATAGTAATTTAAAATCTATTGATCACATGGTATATAGTATGTTGTCCCTCAGCATAAATATGCCTACGTATATATGCTCTTCACCATAATTATTTGCAATATATCATTGTGTTATTATCATTATAAAGACTGCTTATTAATAGATTCTACTTAATCCCAAATATTTGTATGTGTCTTCTACTAAGTATTTCACTTATTTCATATAAAACCAAAGTTGCAATCTTATCCTAATCAATATTATATTCTTATTATATTATATACAATATATTTTAAGCAAATATCACAATGTTCCATGACATAAAGTGTTATGCCTTAGGATATATAACTATATGTATGTATGTATGTATGTATGTATATTAGGTATATGTATAATGTCTCTGAATATATGAATAATATATATGCATATGTGTATATGTATATATATGCATATATATAGTTACATATAAAACAGTAATATTCTTAAAAGGTTATCCAATTATGTTCCTAGGTCAGTCAGTGAAAATCAACTCCATTTGCTTTTGAGAAAATGAGTTTGACTTGTAAAAAATACCATTGTTATGCACATATCAAAAAAAGTTTCTTTATGTCAGCTAGTAACACAGTTATCTAGCTATATATTTCTGATATTTCATAACTAAGACATATTGCATCCAAGTGAGTCTTCTATCTGCTAGTTTTCTCTGTTTTTAAGTGATGTAAGGAATGTCTCAAAGGATTGCCTTTTCATAAAGGCATCAGGTATCTCAATAAAGAATCCCACAGCAAGTTCAGCAGTCATGTGAAATTCTATGAATTTAAAATCTCTTGACTGTGAAATAACAAAATTAACACTTTCTATAGACTGTAAAAATCAACACACACTTTACTGTATTCATCATCTCAAGTGCAACTTACTGAAGTATAAATAAAAACATAAATGCATGCCTTCATGTATAAAGCAAATAAGCCATGAGCTGGAGCTACATTTTGCTATAATAACTGATATGAATTAATATGTTCTTGGCATAGGCATATGTGTGTGTGTGTGTGTGTGTGTGTGTATATGTGTGTACACATATTGTAGTGGGTCCATAATTCACTGAATTATACCTCAGACACAAATAGTATACAAAAGCAGATTGTTTTATCCTGCAGAAGTCCAGAATAAACGAGTCTACAATTTACCAAGATGAACATGACCAAGTAAGCTCACAGGCTCAATTTAAAGCAGATTAGGGGAGTTCCAGGGAGGAATAAGTGACCTTTATTTTTATTGTTTGGCTTGGTCTCTCTGAGATTGGCTAGGTCTGGGGGCATTCTAGACCCAGACCCAGACCTGGTATGCATGTGTGTTGGGGGGCAGGGAAGGGCAGCTGGGGGAATGGGCTAAAAACTGTTTCTGATTCATTACTCATCCACTAGACCAGGTGACAGGGCAGCTTCTGATTGGGTGCCTGACTGCAGGCTGTGGGGTTTTGTTTGTTTGTTTGTTTGTTTGTTTCAGTAACTGTCTTGCCCAGACTTGCCCAGTTCTGAGAAACAGAAACTTAAGCCTAGTCTCCTGAATTGCCAATTTGAAGTTTGTCGTGGGGTCAGCCTGGCTCAATCTTCTCAATGTTTATCAACAATTAATAAAAAAGAAGGATCCATGAATTTTAAAGAGAGGAAGAAAGGAAAGCCTAGATGCAGGAAAGAGAAGACAAAAAGTATGTAATTCTATCACAATATAAAAGGTAGTTTAAATTATTAAATAAATGCTTTTACAAAATAAATTCATGTATCTGGGATTTTTTTCTCAATCAATAGTCATCATTGACAAATATTATTTTTCCTATAATGTAGATACATATTATTCAGATTTATTTTTCCAGACCACACTGTAATTGAGATTTTAGAGTAGGATTAAATAACTAAATTAACTACTCACTAATTTGTGTATAAAGTGGCTGGAGATGCTGAGGGTTCCAGGCAGAAGTTAGGCACAGCTGCTGTGGCTACAGCGGCTCATTAAAGGCTTCTCCACTGTTACAGTGCAGCCCCAGTGACATGAGAAAGTCCATGGGTTTCCAAAACGGGTTTATTAGCATGATGGATAATGGTTGAGTCTGGATGTTCACCCCCATGAAACTCAGGGCAGACCTGAGTTAAAAAGGGAGAAATAGAGAGGGTGAGGAGCTGGGGAAGAATGCTTAATTGGCTCCACCCTCTGGCCTTCAGGTACCTCATTAGTATGTAAATCTCTCTAGAGCCTGAGGCCTGTTCCTTGTGACTGATGGCATTAGAAGTCTCTGTGGGAGGGGCTGTGGAGAGCTGAAGCTAAATGAAAAGAACCAGGGCCCAGGAGCAGAGCTGAACTCCTGCTGTCCAATGATGGTGTGAGGTTCCAGGCTTATGCTCCACCAAGCACCCAGCTCTCTTTCTCTCTCCACGTGTTCCTTACTAACATCTTCTCCTAGCTAACATCTTTTCCTTACAAACACCTAATTCCTAGCTACCACTAGTTCCTGCCTAGTTCAAAAAGACTAGGTCTCACTCTTTCTCTCTCCATGTGTTCCTGGTCAGCTTCTCTGCTTTCACTCCTCTCTTCTTCCTCTTTCTGTCTCTCCCTCTCCAAATGCTCTCCAGGTCAAGGGCAAGATGGCAGTGACTCCCTAGCCTCCACTTTGCCCATCCACCCCAGCTTCACAGAGAGGGCTTCTTCTCAGATAACAGCTTTCTTTCAAGTCACAGTACCTGCTGTGACCCTCCTAAGACTCTTTCCCTTGGCCCCTTTTATTTTAAACTCTCAGGAGTGCTGACTTAAGTCTTTTGTGCTGCCTGCTACCATAAGTTTCTTTCTCTCTTTCTCTCTTCCCCAAGTGTTCTCCAACTCGACAAGATGGCAGCGACTTCCTAATCTTTGCTCCCCCAAGGGTGCTTGCTAACTTTTCAAGAGCACTGCCTCTAAACTCTAGTCCCCAGTGTTTCTCTGACCCAGGGAGTCACACAGCCTGCTAACATAGGCTAACATAGGCTAACATAGGCTTTTCCCCTTATTCTCTGTCATTTGCAGCCGACTGCGACCATTTAGTTCAGTCAGTTTGCCTGAAAAGCAGCGGGGTCAGGGACCCTTCTGGCTCCCTTCCCCACCTCTGCCTTTCTTTCTCTTGGCTAAAAACACCAGGCCGGTCCTGGTTGCCTGGTTGTCTCTCCCATAGTCACAGCCTTTCACTCTTTCTCTCTTTCTGACTCTTGGCTCTTCTATCAAGCCTCTATGTCTCTTCCTCTAAGCTTTCTTCAAAGTTAGCCTTTTTCTCCTTTTCTACATTTAAGATTTCTAAGAAAAAAAAGGGGGGGGGGGTTGGAGAGAAATACAGGACCTCTCTGCCAGAGAACCTAGATGCCACATTGCATAGCAAGCCCCTCCCCCATTGCTTCTAAACCCACCATTACTGCTTCTCCACAACAGGAAGACCTACAACACCGTTCCTGTTTTTCAAGCAAAAATTTTAAACATTTCCCAGGAACACCTACAGCAACAATGTCCATGTTTCTCAACCAAAAATGTTCTTGTTTTTTGTTTAAATGTCTCTTTTTCTCTCTAACACTCATAATATATGTCCAAATTTTTTTCAATTTTTAAATTTCTTTAAGGTTCAAAAGTTATCTACTCAACTTCCACAGGTTAAATCAACAGGCTGATCAACATTTTTCAGCTCTTAATTAACAACTAGTTCCCTTTTACAGACAAACTCTTGCTGCCTATCCCAGATACATAACTAACATGATGTTTTTCGTCTTTAGCCATCCAAAGCAGACTCAAAGGTGCCTTCTAGAACTAAAACTTCCTCAAACACCATTACTTTTCTAGGATCTCAACAACAGACCATTATGTGCTTGCTCCCAAGTAGCCTAATGCTTGCTACACACCCTTTGCAGACATCCCCCTGCTGGGGTGCTGCTTCCCTGTCATGATTATCCTATAGGTGCTCCCACAAGTCCAGCAGAGACAACGCCATCTTCTTCTGGCCACCTCTTCTGACTGAAGACCCCAGAGATGCACGTTGAGACCCAGACATGCATGCTGAGATGCAGAGACACATGCTGAAGACTCCAGGGACACATGCCAGACCCAGAGACACTCACTACAGAAGACAGATCCAGACCTTCCACCTATAAATGAACTCTTTTGCAAAAGTCACACAGCTAAAGTTACATATTAGTAAGGAAAACATAATGTTTATTTATATTAATCAGATGTTATTACCATCAAGCTGTACCACCTGTGTTTAATTGTTTCAATTACCCCTTGCCTTCCTAACCCCCACTCCCAGCTCCCCTTACCTTTTGACTTAATTGTGCTACACCCTATGGCCTTCATAGTGTCTTCTTTTAACCCCCTCATCCAAAATTTTCACTAAAAAGAGTGAGATGTTGGGCTGTGAAGAGATGGTTTGGTCTCCCTGGTAGAGCACTGAGTTTGAGATACCCAGGGACCCAACAGGACATTGCCTGTTAGGGAAGGCATATATCTCCCCATGCTCTGGGATTCCAGACTACTCCATGTGGTCCACATCTCTCATTAACACAGAGTTGCCCCTCCTTTTATGAAAGAAAAGAGAGTGGGATGTCAGGCCTGACACGAGGTCTAATCTCCATTCAACCTTCAACCTTCACCCTTTAGCCTAGTAGGGTGACACCTTCAGGTGGAGGGCATGATAAACAGGCCTCAGGCCCTAGAGAGATTTACATACTAATGAGGTGCCTGAAGGCCAGAGGGTGGAGCCAATTAAGCATTCCTCCCCAGCCCCCCCCCTTCCCCTCCCTATTTAAAGCAGGACTGCCCTGGGTTTGGGGGCGCACATCCAGATCCATCCATCATCCACCATGACAATAAATCCATTTTGGAAACCTAAAGACTTCCTCATGTGTTGGGGCCCTGCCGTGAGGAATTGTGGAGAGGTCTTTAGTGAGCAGCCAGGCCCAACTTCCAGCAGGGGGAACCCAGGTTGTTCCCAGCCAACTACCACAGACTGGTGTGAGGAACTCCCTGCATTCCCCAGCAATATATATATATATATATATATATATATATATATATATATATATATATATATATATATATATATATACCTCACACAATCAAAATATACCAAGCCAGATATTAATTCCTAGATATTCATATATGCTTTATACTTTTTGTTATTTTTATTTGTAGTATATTTGCATTTATCCTTTGGAAACCTTCATCTACATAATTTATTTTTATTTATTCACCCCTATTACTGTCTTTCAACTCCACTTAGAACCCAGACACAATCTCCTTCCTCATTTCATGTGTTCTTGTAAAGCCGCTTATTAACAACCCCCTTAAGTTCTGCTCCTGACCATATTTTAAAGTGTTTGGGGTCATCATTCTCAAATAGGTAAACTATGTCATATACATCATCTTAAAAAAAAAATGGAACTCTCCATCCTTAGCAGCTATCAACAACTTCCTATTACTTCTCACTGAAGGTTCAGGTCCTAGAGGACCATCCTCCATATAGGTATGAAGCTGTGTTGGTCTCATGCAACTATTATTCAGGCAATATGTGTACTGAGAATTGATGTAGGAATCAGCTATGACATGTCTAAAAGACAGCATTTCACAGCTCTGTCCCTCATCCTTCAGCTCTTGCAGACTTTTTGTCACCCATGCACATATTCCTCAACCCTAAATGGAGGGTAGTTAATATAAATTGCACATCTATAGCTAAACACCTATAATCATTTTTTCTCAGTACTTGGGATAGTTAGGAGTCTTTATATTAACAGCTTTACACTAGAAAAAGGAAGTTTCTCTGGCCAAGGCTAAGAACTGCACAAGTCAGTTGGTCCAATCAACTCCTCTCACATTTCATTAATTTTAAATCTAAGTTCTATTTCTCTTCATCAGCTTTCTGTCTACTTAGGCTGTTTTTCAGGTTTTCATAATTCCCAGATGGTCAATTTTAAAGCTTTATAATATCAAATTCAGTTTCTACCTATCTAACATGATTGACAGAGTAATCTTCAAAAAATGAACCATTTTAGATTCTATAGCTACTTATTGCCTCAGAAGCCTCTGGAAACACCAGTATCTTCCTCTTCCTGTACCTTGTCTTCTTATGATTCCGCAGAGTCCATTTCTTCAGTCTTCAATGGAAATGTTCCTGATTTTTTTTCATAAGCCATTATATATAATTAAAATGTGGTTTATTAGACATCAAAAATGAGATTTTGGATTTTTATCCACAAATGCCATTTCCCCCATTCAATGCTCTTTCCAACATATACTTTGCTCTTTGGTGCTTTATCAGTGTTTACCCTGAGTCATGTTGGAGTTCTAAAATTAGATCTCATTATAGGTAGATGGCAAATGGACATCAGGGATTTTACAAAGCTTATGGGGAATCCATGTGGTGATGAATATCAACTCTGATTTTCTTTACTTCCTTTAATAAATTTATGATTGTTTGTTTTAAGACTGGACAGATGGCCAAATATTTAAAAATGCATTTTTCTCATTATATACCACAAAAGTTGAGTTCTCTATACCAGCAACAAGCAATTCATAACTGTCTGTAACTTAGTCTTTAGAAGAACCAGTGTTCATTTTTTTTCCTAATGCATTTACACACATATGAACAGACCCCAATACATATACATAAATAAAATTATAAGGCTTCAAACACAATTATTTTTCTCCTTGTATTCATTTTTCCTTTTCAGTTCCCATTTATCTTTCTTTCTTGTCTCCCTGTCTTCTTTTTCCTTATTACTTTATTTACTCATTCAATTTGCATTTCTATCACAACCTATTCCCCCAGTTTCCTCTCCTCATAAAATCTTGCTTTCTGTTTTTCCTTTGGCATAAAGGAAGAAGGTTGTAAGAACTGAGGATAAGAGGTATGATATGCCTATGATAATTTGAGTATAATCTCAATCCTTCCATTCAAAGTACTGCAAAAAACTTCATCCAACACTTCTGTCAAAGTGTGTTTTTCTTATTCTTTTTGAAACTTTCCTGCACAATTTATTTGTTCAATATTTATTAATTAAGTTTATTTAGCACATATTGAGATAAAAGGCAAAACATTTACTTATTTATATTACAATTTACTATTTTTAATTATAATTATTATTCAATAAAATCTGATCATGTTTTCTCCTAACCCAGCTCCTCCTAGATTCTTCCTACATTCGTAACCCTCAACATCCTCAATTCTCTCTCTCTCTTTCTCTCTTTCTTTCTCTCTCTCAAACAAGAAAATAATAAAACAGAAATACAAAATATAAACTCACAGAGAATATGCCCAAATTTGTAAGAACTGCACACATTCAAATTATTGACAATTCCAACTCTGAAAGGCAGAAGTAGACATGGAGTCCTACACATAACTAAGAAGCTATTGTCCAATAGAGTATCTCTGCGTAAATCAACCACATTCCAGGGAAGGTCTTATATACAGATGTAGTACGTGGCCAATGTATCTTAAGGATCATACAAGTTCCTGATTTTTGTAGTCATCACTTCATAAAAATATCCTGACACAGGGTTGCTACTTGCCTCAGTGGTTTGTTCCCAAATAGGAGATACACACAGCCTCTGTATTTTAACATGTCTCAAACAGCACAAGAGCTGGGCAACTGCCTAACCTCCTTGTTGTTAGAATCTACCTCCTACTGATAACTCTGAGTTACTACTTACTAATTTTTATGTTCCATCTCGGGTGCTCTTAACCCAATTGAGAAGCCCTTTGGGCCACATTGTCTTGTACCTTTTACATGGTGGTTCTCCCTCCTGTACCTCCCAAGGCATGGCAGCTCCCTAGTCCCATTCTGTATTCTAGTGGTTTCACATCCCGGAACCTTAACTCCTACCTCTCTTTTCTCGCCAGCTATTGGCTAGTGGCCAATCAGAATTAACTGGGGATAGGTTCTCAGAAGCTACATGCAGTCCCTCTCTTACAAACTAATTTGGGGAACCCAAATAAGCATTAGAGTACAGTTACATGCTTTGATGACTGGAAAAGGAATATATTGGATCAGGGGAAACATAATAATCTGAATTGTTAGAGGCATATGATTTTTCAAAGTAATAGAAAGTCTTATTATTCTTAAAACAGTTTTCAATTTGTATATTTGGGGGAATACAACAGTTATTTCTTGTATTTATAACATTTCATTGCCTTTCTTTTCTCTTAGTTGCACACACAAGAGCCTACACACACACACACACACACACACACACACACACACACGTATGCAAGCGTCATTAGTCTTTCTATTCACCTTTCTTTCTCTTTTCTTTCTCCTATCACCCACTATCTCTGTTAACATTCATGCAAGTTCAGGAGAAATGCTACTTTATTATTTTCTTTGTGTTGCCTCCCAGTTAATATCCTCTTTTTAATGTTTTGATATCTAACAAATGCCCTAATAGTTTAAGAAAGTATTGTTTTCTACTCATATATTCAACAATATACCAATAGAAATAAAATTTTCACTTCATTTTAGTTCTTATGCTATGTGAGTATAAGTGTGTCATGCTATAGGGTACTTTCAGAGGTCACTGGACAGGTTTTGAAAGTTAAATATCTTTTACTAAGTGTCCAGGCAATCAAACCCAGGTTTCAGACATTCCTAACAAGTATTTCCTTGTTGTTATTATTGTAGTTGTTGTTTTGATTTGTTTTGATTTTTATCTGCTGAGCCAACTTGTCAGCCTAACAATAATTTTTAAAGATTTGCCTCAATATGCATTCTCATATTCCCGTGTTCATTCTACAATCAGCAGTAACTAAGCGCTTTTTGGCACAGCTTGGTGCTGTGCAAAGGCCTTTAGCATAGCACTGCAGTGTTTCCTGTGGCTTCATGCTAACTTACCCTCAGATGCCTTTTTATATACAAAGCAATGAATACACAGTGCTCTGCAACAGAATATTTATACTCAATAATCATGATGAATTACAATTTTTAAAACTCAAGAAATGTACAAAAATTTAAACTTCAATAAATTAGAATGTTTATATTTACAATAAAGTCTCCTATGCTCCCTATACTTTTTAGGCTGTGAAACAATTTACCTATAGGATTTCACATTTATGAAGCTTTCTCTGTAGAAAAAATAGAGCCCATTATTTTGCTATAGATATTTATTTTGTTTTTATTGCATTTCTTTCTAAGTCATAATGAGTGATGACATGGGCATAATTAGTATATTTATTAAATATGGAAAAAGAGGAAGTAGTATTCTTCACAGATAAAGTAAAATTTATTTTGATTTTTTTTTTTTTCGATCAGTGACTGCCCAACATGCTCTGTGTTGGTGTCACTGGTTAACAATTTTTTTATTGCTTTATTGAACATTCTAGCCACGTCTCATGTTTTCTTCATTGACTTCAGTATTTTGTCCACTTAAGTATACTATTATACCACTACTCTTAACAAAAAAGGCAAGTCAGATGAGGGCTTCTGGTAAGGTCAGAATCTCTTTCCTGATTGTGAAATAAATATTGGCCTTAACAACAATTCCTGACAAAAGAAAGTGATCATATCCCTAGGGGCCTTGTAAGGAGGATAAGTCAGGAAAGGGTCATGATCCTCACCTTTCTTACTTTATAAAAACCTATTCATTTTTGGTTTCATTTCTCCCTTGAAAACTCTCCAGAACATAAAATTATGATATTTTATTCACATAAAAATTATAAATAAATAATTGTGCTCGTTTTTTGACAGTAATGGCTTTGTGGTATACTTGTGTCTTGAATAAGTAACACTGTACAATAATTCCCTTGAAATAAAATAATTTTAGCAAAATACTGTAAATAGTAAAGTCCTATATTTAGATGCAACAATTTGCTAATGATATGCAATGAAGCTTTACATTAACAATAATTCCCTAATGATTGAACCAGGCAATTTAAATTAAACTTGAGTTGATGAATTGATTGTCCTTACACTAAAATTAGCTAATATCAGTAATAACTTGTACATCTATTTTTTCCCAAGGATCTCTCCAATGCTGAACTTCAGATTTCTGATTAAAGCTTGTACAAATCTAGCACAAAGCTTCACACTGACTCACATTTAGACGTCTCTTCCGTCTACCTCTGTACTAGCCACTATGGCTTTCTTGAATGGAATTCATTATAGCATGTTTCTTTTTTTCCAATCTCTTATTTTTTTTTTAATTTCATACTTTTTTGTTTGTTTGTTTTTTGCTTTTACACCATTTTAATTATATGCAAGTATTAAGGTCAGTTCTAGGTTGAGGAACTAGAAATACGATAGATGAAAATAGTCAAAGAACAAGCAAGACAATAAACACAAATAGTCAAAGAGCAAGCAAGGCATTAAACAAAGTCCCATGATCACTCCCATGATCACTGTTTCTAAGTGCTTATCAGACTCAGTCTCTTATGAAAAAAAAAAAAGGGGCGGGGAGTGGGATGTGGAGAGCTTTTGTGTTAGGGGCCGACTTTTAGCAGAAAGTGGCTATCAGCTTTGCAGCCATCTTGAGCCATATACCCTGACATGAGACTTCGATTACAATAGCCTACAACAGCTGAGCACACTCTGATAATCTTGGTTTAGATACCTTGGGTGTGTGAGATTAAAGGTGTGTGAGATTAAAGGTGTGTGACTTAAGAGTGTGACCTAAAGATCAGATTTAGAGACAAGACCTAAGGGCATGATTAAAGGTGTAACTTAGAGGCATGGCTTAGAAGTGAGACATATAAAAGGCAGAGGCAGACAGGAGAAAATCAGACACTTAGAGGAAATATACTCTTTAGGGAGACTCTTTAGAGAGTACAGCTAGACTTGGGACTTGGACTAGGAAGAGAGACTGAAGAATAAACGAGATTGAAACACACGCTGTCTGGTCTCCATTCTTCGAGTCCGTCCTCACTTTCTCTCTTGCTGAACCCCAACCTGCGGACCAGAGTGGCAGCTTGGGCCAGGAAACAGTGGCTGCCAAGCGTGAAGTGGACAGGGCTGCAACATTTTTGGCTGCCCAAAGTGGGCCAGCATAGGCCCCAACATTTTTGGCGCCTGAACAGGGACAGCTCGGGTCACATTTTTGGAGCTGCTTGACAGGAATCTGATATTGGCCAAGGATAAGAAAATAGTCTATAGCATTCTTTCTTGACACACAACTAGGTAGAGATGTTTAAGGTTTGTTCACCTGCTTATGTTTTCTTCACTGTAGCTTCATTGTCAAGCTCCTCATCCAGACCATTCTCTTTATATCCTTGGGATCGAGTGAAGGTCTTTTTACATTGATCTTTGCCTCCAGACACTTGCCTTATTTTCTCAGTGGTCCACACTCAGCACTGAAAAGGTACACTTTGTAGATGTCATTTTTCAAACTTCCCCATAGCTTATTAACTACAAATTTTATTTATTCATATGTCATACATTTGCATTTTGGTTCATTACCAATGTTTTTTAAAACCTGTCTTTTACCCACTAATAATTAACATAGTTCAAAACTAATAAAATACTATAGTTTTGAAAGTAACATTTTCTAATGCTTGTTCTTACACTTAAAATCTGCTTTGTTTTTTGAGATTATAGCTGTTCACATTTATGAGTAGTCTTTCAGGACTCCCTTGAAACCTCAATGTTATAATGCAGGAAATGATTAGCTCATGTGTGGTCAAGGGCGTGGATTCCTGTTGGTCAGTTGTTCCTGCATGTCTTCTGTCCCAGTCGGCTGGGACCGCAACTCTGGGCAGTAGAAGTGTGTGAGAGATTTTTGATTGAGTTCCCTCCCACGCAGTGGTGGGGGGGGGTCTCACACAAGGGCGTGAGAGAATCTCAGTCTGAACCTTCACGGGGTCGCAGGGTTCTTGAGTTGGGGATCCCCAGGCCAGGAGGTGGCCAGGGACAGACTAGTCTCAAGCTCTTGGGCTCCCAGGAACTGCTGGAAGCTGCGGAAGACTTGAAACTGGGGACATCCATGTGTGACTGGCCCCCATGCTGAGATAAGTGAGAGAGGGGAAGGGAAGCTGTATTGAGCCCCACGGAAAAAGGATTTTTTAGTTATTTGCTTGGTTTGCTTTGGTTACTCACTTGGCTCAGAACAGCTTGGCTAGCTTGCTTGAAGATGCAGACCTCCACTGAGGAACATGACACCATGCCCCAAAATGACATGTGAAAGTCCATGGGTTTCCAAAACTTTATTTTCATAGCGGATGGTAGTTGAATCTGGATGCACCCCCCTGAAACTCAGGGCAAACCTGAGTTAAATAGGAAGGGAGATGGGAGAGGGTTTGGGGAAAGAATATTTAATTAACTACAACCTCTGGCCTTTCAATAACTCATTAATGTGGAAATCTCTTGAGGCTGAAGCCTGTAGTCATATCCTCTACCTGTGTAGGTGACATCTCTTTGGGAGGAGCTGCATAGACTACATAACTGAATGGTGAAGATCAAATAGAGGTCTGGGGGCATGGCCAAACACTTGCTGTTGCCCCATTGGGGTCAGGGAACAAGGCCTATGCCACACCAAAAATCAAGACACCCTACATGGCTCCACATTATAATACTATTTTCTTGACTTCTGTAGGCAGATATAACTTCTTTTATGCTTGTATTTAAGAGAAATCTTAAATCTGAAGTTTTCTTATGGAATTTATGAAATTGTTTTCCCTTAGAACATAACCTGAATATATAGTTAAGCAATCTATATTTGTATTCATATTTATGTGTACACATAACCATAATGCTTTAGTTATAATAAGCAGTTACTAAAGATTTGTTAAATTAATAATGTAACAAATTTGGTAATTTTCTTCAAATTACTGTCTGCATTTTTACTTTATTCTCAGTTCTCAGATTTTTATTAATTAAAAAGACACAGATAATAAAATGCAATCTACCTTCTGTTGTGATAGGTGCAGTGTGAATCTACTATTTGTTGTTGTTTCTTGGATTCTGTACACAGAGTTCTGTGGTGTTTTTCTTTTAAAGGTCAGTTCTAGGTTGAGGGACTAGCAATACAATAGATGCAAATAGTTAAGAAACAAGCAGTACAATAAACATGAACACTCCCATGATCACTGTTTATAAGAGCTTATCAGGATGACCAAAATATCTTAGCCAACTTCCCTGTCTTAGCCTAATGTCAGATTCCTGCCTGCAGCCTACTTACTTGTCCTTGGCCAATGTCATATTCCTGCTAAGCAGCCCATTTCCTTGTCCTTGGCCCATGTCAGATTCTTGCCAAGAAGCTCCACCCAGGAGATAGAAAACCTAGGAAAAAGATCAGGAGTCATGGATGCAAGCATCACCAGCAAAATTCTTCTATCAAGAGATAGAAGAGAGAATTTTGGGTGCAGGGTATACTATAGAAAACATTGACACATCTGTCAAAGAAAGCACAAAATGCAAAAAAAAAAAACTCCTAATCAAAACATCCAGGAAATCCAGGACACAATGAGAAGACCAAATCTAAGGATAATAGGTATAGAAGAAAGAAAAGATTTCTAACTTAAAGGGCCAGTAAATATCTTCAACAAAACTATAGAAGAAAACTTCCCTAACTTAAAAAAAAAGAGATGCATTTACTATTTTTAATGTCTGTTTTGTCACCATGAATTCATTCTATCCTAATGATTCTTTACATATACTTTTTGAGTATTTATAGAAATAGTGTGCTTAAGCTACAACTGTAAACACAACTGTGAAGGTGGAACATTATGGTTGTGCACATGGGATTGTAAGCTACCATCACATTGATTACATTTTTCATGACCATGTCACAATATGGCCCTCATAGTATACACTTGTGCAGAGCACTGAGTTAGCCACTTTAAACATATGCTGTAAGGAGTACTGAGACAAAGTCTTCTTAGACATAGTGGAGAAAGATCCTAATCCAGAGACCTGGAACACAGTCTTTAAGCACTTTGTATGCAGGCAACACCTGTTGCAATTAAAACTCACCATCTCTCTGGCCTTGCGCTAAGTCATTCCTTTCCCTTCTTTATACTCATTCAGGTTATTAAGCCATAGAAGTTCAGCTTCTTGACATCAGTCTCAGATCTCTCAAAATAAATGATACAGACCATTCTTAAATGTGCTCTCTGCAATTCACATAGAAACCTGTGATTCCATGAGACTAATTTTGTTGCATCAATTTTACTGAATTAGTATGTATTTGCTTATCAGAATATTTTATATTCAAATTTAAATTTTGAATTCATATAGAACTTTGGCTTTTACTAGGAGTTCTCCGCCTACTGGCAATATGATTATTTGTTTTTGAACTTGGAGGAGGGTCTGTAGAAATAATGTAAGACATGAAAACTCTTTCCTCAATTATTCTCCACCTTCTCCAGGTAGCATCTAGGTCATTTGTGTCATTTGGAACAAATAACTCTTACTATACAATCAAAGTGCAGGGTGGGGAAGGGGGAATGCCTTGAACAAAGTGATGTCTTCGAATACACTGAATTAGAGAGCAAGATATTTATCACACTTCCTACCAATACATCTTCCTGTTAGCTAAATCATAGTACTTTATTTCAAGTTTAAAATAGTTCTAAAAAAACATCATTTTCTATTTATAATGAGGACTGAGTGCTTCAAAGAGTGTGGTTTGCAAGCACAGCTGAGTGAATATGAACATAATTCAGAATTTAGATCTTGTAAACAAAACTATCCCTGGTTGGTGCTCAGCATACTGAAAGATCTGAGTTCCTTTTCTTCTTTTTAGGTAAGGAATCATATCATCTACTCTTGCACAATAAAGTAGCTAATAAAAATGAATATGAAATATTCTGATAACCAAATATATACTAATGTAAGTACAATTGATTCAGGACCTCATTAGTCCTATGGAATCATAGATTATCACTACTCGACTTGATTGCCCTTAGTTGGGTTTTGATAACTAGAAATTTCCTAGTTCATTGTACAGGGTAATCATGATTTCTTCCCTCAATAAAGAAACAAGTATGTGCAGCCCTGAGCTCACAACAGATTATCTTATAAATGAACCATCAAGATTTGACATCTCAGATGTGCTTTCATGGTCCAATATGTGTCCTGGTTTGAAACTGGTATTATCTTGTCCTGGGATGTAAGCAGGAACAGAGACTAGCAGAAAATAAAAACAAAGGATTTCCCCTGAGAGAGAATTCAAGGAAGAGTTGCTTACTTGATACATGCTGAGCATAGGTACACTGATTCCCACATGTATGCTCACAAAGTAGATGGAAGGTATAGATGGAGTTACATATCCACAACAAGAACAGCCTGTACTCATCCTCTGTTCCAAGTCTGTTCCTTTAATCACTTCAGATAAATGAAATAAACAGTCAAGAGACAGATTGCAACAGCACATTCCAGCTCATAAATGGAACTACATATATGGAGAAATGTAAGGAACTTGCAGATTCTTCACAGGGCTTCCTGAGGGGATATCACAAGCTGATTCCTGGTGAAAGGCCAGTAATTAAAAGATAGGAAGATTTTCTCACTGTCAAATTTATCAGTCAGAAACCTACCAACCAACCTGAAAACACTTACTGAAAAATAGAATTGTTATTTAAAGATATGTACAATAAATCTCAAACACATTGATGTTATGTGCATTAGCATATACCTACATCTATTATTGGATGATTTGAATGGTGGTTGTCAGTAATAAAGATTCCCAAGTCATTAATGGTGATGTCTTCCCTAGTCTCTCATCAAACTTTCCTGATAAACTTTCTAATTGTTTTCAAGCAGTCACATCTCTATTGGAGACATAATCTGAGAAACGCTGAGTAGAAAATTGATTCCATTACCATCTGACACCATTCAGCAGTGGTCAAAAGATCAGAGTGTATAACATAAGTCAATCATGATGTACATGGATTCAGTCATCTTTTTGTTCTTTACTGCAACCTATGTAACTGAACTTTATGTCATTTGTTCAAACATTATGCGGGTGGTGGTGGCGCACGCCTTTAATCCCAGCACTTGGGAGGCAGAGACAGGCGGATTTCTGAGTTCGAGGCCAGCCTGGTCTACAGAGTGAGTTCCAGGATAGCCAGGACTACACAGAGAAACCCTGTCTCGAAAAAAGAAAAACAAACAAACAAACAAACAAACATTATTGTATTCCGAGCTCTTGGCCCAAGGTATGAGGATCATTACAGCAGTTCCAGATATTAGCCAACTGAAATAAATGTACAGCTGCATAATATTGTGCCTAGATTTTGGTAAAGAACATCCGTTTTCCTTAACTCTTAGTCTTTTAATATTCTTATTACTGCCTGACAGTTTTGCATTTCACAGTGAAATGTCGTCAAAAGCAGTGATTATCCCATGTGCTTTTCTCAAAATGTGAGTATATTAATGCAGCCAGGGGATCCTTAGATTAATATAGTCAATATAAAAACACCTTTGTGAACAGACTAGCAAACAGACTGCTAGCCTCAATGAGCAGAGGCATGTTTGTGTGAGGTTCATATATATGTGAGCTATACCAGAAATGCTCTCTTGAGCATAGAACATATTGACTACATATTGTATATATACAACAAAATCTCTGACATGTGGTCATATTCAGCATGAAGTTAGCTAAGTGGTGATGAGTTTGAAGGATTCTGTATGCCAAGAAAAGAAAAATAAATTGTCTGATTTCTTTATATATGCAAAAAGTTTACTTTCACAGCTCATCAATACTTAGAAGAACTGGAAATCGATGGTTATAACATCAATAGAGTCTTCAGCTCACTCACTAATCAATAGTGAGATAGCTCAGAAGGTTCAGAAACAAAGTAATGTAATAACAGTGAGGATTAATAGGGCCTTGTTAAAGATGCAAAAAACTTGCCTGTATAAGGCATGATGATGAATCTGTATGATAGAATTATCGACAGATAAACACAGTTTTTGCTTATAGCAGTACAACATATTATGTCAGCATACAAAATTAAGAGAAGACTGTTTAAGCTAGTGTCATGGTTTAAATGTGCTTAACACAGGGAGTGGTACTATTAGAAGGTATGGCCTTGTTAGAGAAGGTGTGTCCCTGTGGAGGTGGGCTTTGAGGCCCTCCTTTTACCCATGTGGGAGCCATACTGCTCCGGTTTGCAGGTGGATCAAGACACAAATCTCCAACTCTTCTTTTAGCACTGGTGTGCCTGAACACTATCATGCTTCTAACTTTGATAAGAGTGGACTGAACCTCTGAACTAGTAAGCCAGCCCCAAGTAAATGTTGTCCTTCCTAAGAGTTTCCTTGGTCCTGATGTCTCTTCACAGCAATGGAAACCTTAACTAAAAGAATAATACACATTGTTTACTAAACAGATGACCCTTTAGGAAGCATAAAAATCATTCAACAAATAGGCCTCCACACCTATAAAGGACTTATACTCTTGTCTCTGCTCAGCAATTTTATCTTTTTAGTCTATCTCATCTAAAGGAAATAGAGAATACAGTAATTTTTTAATGAACCTGTTTTACTGTTTGTTGTTGCTGTTGGTAAGTATCTAGTTCTGCTACTCTAATGGTATTTAGTTACACCAAACACCTGAGATTCTTTCTGTTCCATGATACATAATATTTATAACTGTTAAGTATTCACATGTGAATCAGTATAAGAAATTTTTTGAATATAGGCAGAGTTTAACAAAGTGAGAAATGACAATGATGTCAAACAATTAGGTGTTGGTTTCACAGAAATCTAAATAGCATTATTAGCATTTCATTGTTAAATGTAAACTCATTTAGTTTCAAACCCAAATTATTTAATATTGCATAAATTTGCCATTAGTATCCAAACAATGTATACATGTAATTTTTGTTTAGATTTGAACCCTTTACCCATGATTTATCATTATGCAAATCAAAAATAAATAAACACTTTGGTATTAAATACTTTGTCTAGGGATATTCAAGCTATAATCTTAAGTTGGGTTTTGGATATATTTATACTAAATTAAGAAAATTCATTCCTATATCATGGTTCTTTAGGAGTATTGTGCTTATTAAATAATCTCTGCATTTAAGGATAAAACCCTAGCATTTTCCTCCAATATAACATCCATTTCTAAACTATAGTTACATTAATAGATAGTATCATTATGCTACTTATTTTTATACTAACCCATTCTTCTATAAGTGAATGAATAATATTTAATCATAGTGTTTGATTTTTTATAGATTTTTATGATTTCATAATTGGCTGGAATTTTACATAGTCAATGATAGATATAAAGTTTTATTTTAATTTACTGCAGTACTTTTTAGTTTGGTAGATTTTAATTGCCTCCAATCATACTAGAAATATTTTCTTTGCTTATAAGTTTTCCAGAATAAAGAATGATCCCGATCAAGTATTAAATATGGGAAAGAGGGCATGTTTATGTTTTCTTCTGCAGCATGCTGAAGGAGCATGGTAGCTGCTAGAGCGATGGGTGAGATGTGCTGATGCCAGGGCAAAGAATGATGCTGACCTGTAAGTGCCCTGACAATGGTGACTGAGAAGTTGTATTGGACATATGTTCCTGACCCACCATTACTTACCTATACTCCTGATGGGGTAAGCTGTCTTGCCTCAAGTTTTTAGACCTTGTGGAACAGAGAATCAAAAAAGAGTAATTATAATTACTCTTGTATTGTTCTTAAATGTAACTAGTTATTCAGACTCAATCATGGACAGTCCAATGGTTGGGTGCAAACATCTGCATCTGACTCTTCCTGCTTGTGGGTCTTTCAGAAGGCAGTCATGATAGGTCCCCTTTTCCGAGTGCTCTATAGCCTCAGTAATAGTATCAAACCTTGGGATATCCCCTTGAGCTGGATCCCTCTTTGGGCCTGTCACTGGTCTTTCTTTTCCTCAGGCTCCTTTCCATTTCCATCCCTGTAGTTCTTTCAAACAAGAACAATTATGGGTCCGAGTTTTGACTGTGGGATGGCAAGCCCCATATTGGATTGCCCTCACTGGATACCCTGTTTTCTGCTGGAGGTGAAGCCTATACGTTCCCACTTTCTACTGTCTGGAATATCATCTATAAAGTCCTTCCCTTTAAGTCCTGATAGTATTTCACTTCCCAGGTCTCTGGTACATTCTGAAGGGTCCTTATAACTTCCTATGTCCAGAAGTTGCATGTTTCCATTCTTTCTGAGTTGTGTTGGGATTTTGATGAAGATTGTCAGGAATTATACATGTAATTATTACTAACAGAATACAAGAGTTAGAAGAGAGAATCTCAGGTGTAGAAGATACCATAGAAGAGATTGACACAACTGTCAAAGAAAATTCAAAATGTAAAAAAACTTCTAACCCAAAGCATCCAAGAAATTCAGGACACAATGAAAAGAGCAAATCTAAGAATACATGGAATAGAGAATGATTCCTAGCTCAAAGGAACTGAAAATATTTTCAACAAAATCATAGAAGAAATCTTCCCCAACCTAAAGAAAGAGATGGCCATAAATGTATAAGAAGCCTATAGAACACCAAATAAATGGTACCAGAAAAGAAAATCCTCTTGTACCTCATGGTACGTTCTCCAAAATCAAGCATATAATTGGTCACAAAACAGCCCTCAACTGATTAAAAAAAAAGACTGAAATAATCCCATGCATCCTATCAGATCTCCATTTATTTTTTTAAAATTTCACTCAGTAAAGTTTGTCTTTTGGTTACGACAAATAATTCTTAAAATGCTTCTCATCGAACTGCACATTGCACACAAATACACAGTGTAAAAATACAAGGTTTCCAAATCTCTTCTAACACACTGTGGATTTGTCATGTTAATCAGTACTAAAAAATTAGTGGACAGTTTGAATATATTGATGTATATATCTAGGTCCTTCTTTTCACTGTTCATGCTTTAGTGGTAGTCTTTGAATATAGTTATTCTTTCTTTCCCCTGTGTTTTTGCTTGGTTAGTCTATAAAAGATCTCATAAATTTATCCTTAACATTTTTCTTTAACGTGCTTTTGAAATTTCAGCTCTTTCCACTTCACATTATGCTTTTTATTATGTCTCTTATGTTATTTAAAATCCCAAATAATTCAAGATGTAAGCCATTTTTTGTACGCCGTATACCCCTATGTCTCTGTGTTTTATGCATTTGACCCTGGATATTTCTTAATATTCTATGTGCCAGTTTACTAACCACCCTTAGAAATTTAGATTTATTTATCTATATCCAATTACCATCCTTCAACATGTAGTTGTCATTTTGTTTTATTGTTTCTGAAAATAAGAATTCTAGATATTTGAAGATTCCCTGCAGAATATGCTTTTCAGTCTCTAATAATATTTGACTTTAAAACTTTTTATTATTATATCAAGTGAGCAGAAGTTTGTAAAGTGTGTAGGGCCTTTCCAGTTCAGACTTGTAATAACTTTCTATTAGAAATGAAATGTTGCTATTATAAATAAAATATTTTGCTATCTTATTTAACTTGGTGGTTATTTTGAAAAACCGTGACTAAAAAAAAAAATACTGTGTCTTTGTGGTATAGAGGAGTATCTTTTTAGTATATGCCCAGTAATGCTATAGTTGGGTGTTGAGGTAGAACTGTTGAGAATTCTGTTTAGTTCTGTACACTATTTCTCTCTCTCTCTCTCTCTCTCTCTCTCTCTCTCTCTCTCTCTCTCTCTCCTCCTTCCTTCCTTCCTTCTTTCCTTTCTCCCTTCCTTCCTCCTTCCCCCTCTCTATTTCTTTCTTTCTATATTTCTTTGTAGATTTATTTATTTTATGTATACAATTACACTGTAGCTGTCTTGAGACATATCAGAAGAGGGCATCAGATCCCATTACAGATGGTTGTGAACTACCATGTCGTTGCTGAGAATTGAAATCAGGATCTCTGGGTAAACAGAGAGTGCTCTTAACTGCTAAACCAACTTTCTAGCCTATGTATCCCCATTTCTTAATTGTATTATTTGGTTTGGTAATGTCAAATTTCTTGAGTTCCCTTTCTCTGTATATTTCAGATAGTAGCCCTCTGCCTGGTGTATGGATGGTGAAGATCTTTTGCAATTCTGTAGGGTGCATTTTTTTTCTTAATGATGGTGTCTTTTGCCTATCATAATTACCAGCTTTCTAATAATAGTCAGAAACAAAAAACAACCTACATGTCCCTCAATCAAAAAATTGATAAACAAAATGTGGTACATTTACAAAATGGAATGCTACTCTGCTGCTAAAACAAGTACACCATGAAATTTGCATACAAATCAATGGATCTAAAGAAAATATTATCCTGAGTGAAGCAATCCAGACACAAAAAGACATGTGTTTATGTACTCACTTAAAAGTGGATATTAGTCATAAAGTACAGGATAAACAGGTTACAACCCTCAGATCCAAAGATGCTAAGCAATAAGGAGGACCCAAGGCAAGATGCTTGAATCACACTGAGAAGGGGAAATAAAATTGACATCTGAAGTAGACTGAAGAAAAGAAATGAGAGGAACAGAGGAGGGAACTAGGAAAGAAAGTGGGGGAAGGCTGAGAGAGAAAATTGAAATCAGTGGTGTGGCATCTCTGGGAATGGGAAGCTTCAGGGGTTTTTGAGGGGTGACCCTATCTGATACCTCTACTAGCAGAGAATATGGAGAATGAGGAGACCACTTTCTGTAGCCAGGCAGGACTTTGAGTAGAGGGAGGTTGAGATCAACCCATCCAAAAAACTTTTGACCCAAAATTAGTCTGACCTACAAGAAGTACAGGGATAAGGAAGGTAGAGATTCAGGAAATGCTCAGTTAAACACTGGCCCAACTTAAGACCCAGTCCCTGACACTATTTATGATATGTCTGCTATGCTTGCAGACAGGAGCCTAGCATAACTGTCTTCTGAGAAGTTTTACATAGCAGTTGATAGAACAGAAGCAGAGACCTACAGCCAACATTAGGTAGAGCTCAAGAAATCTTGTGGAAGAATGGAGGATAGAATTGAGTAAGCCAAAGAGGTTAAGGACACCATAAGAATACCTTCGGAGACTCAAGTCCCCAGGGATTGGGGTTGTCTGGTGGGATAAGGATATGGGGGACATCCTCTTGGAGATGGGAGGAGGAGGTATGGGATGGGGAGTGGTCAGCAGGCAGACCAGGAGGGGAGATGAAGACTGGATTGTAAAAAAGGATTAAATAATAATAATAATAATAATAATAATAATAATAATAATAATAATAAATATAAAAAGAATACTTATAGTGTAAACTAACCTGATTCCATGAGGCTCACAGAGACGGAATCCCTACTAAAAAGCATGTATGAGCTGGACCTAGACACCCTAAACAGATGTAGCAAATGTGCAGATTATTCTTCATTTTGGTCCCCTAACAATTAGAACAAGGGCTGTGTCTCTGACTGTGCTGCCTGCATTTGGATCCCTTTTCCAGTAGCTGGGCTGCCTTGTCTGTCTTCAATGAGAGAGGATTCATTAGTCCTACACTGACTTGATGAACACATACTTGATGTATGTTAGTTTCCACATGTGGCCTCACATTCTCTGAGGAAAGGGGACTTGAGGCATGGGGGAGGGGTGTGAAGGTAGGACTGGGAAAAGAGCAGGGAGGGGGTTCTGAGGTCAGCCTACAAAGTGAAAAAAAAATTTTAAAAATAATAAAAATGTGACCTTGGATAATATATTTTAACTTTGTATTAATTAAATTATATTTTATACTAATATATTGTTTTAACTTTCTTCTTCCTCCTCCTTCTTCTTCTCTTTCTTCTCCTTATCCTTCTTCTACTATTTCTTCTCCTTCACCTTCTTTTTCTCCTCCTCTTCCTGCTCCTTCTTGTTCTTCTCAGATCTATTAAATCCTTCATGTAGATTTGAGAAATAAATTTTACCTAGTGCATAATCCATTACTCAGTTCAGTCTTACTTTCTTCTCACAGAGTATTTTATATTATTTTATTTCACCATTATTTCATCTTTATTCCAAAGGTTCACCTCTAACATATTTAAACTGGGGCAGAGATGGCTCCATGTGCATCTGGATCTACAGATGCACTTATCCACACATAGACACATAAACATGTCATTTTAGGTATCTACAATATGAGGATACTTTATACCAGGTGTTTCTCCAGAAAGTGTGGTGTCTAAAACATATAAGGGTGTCAAAAACTGAAATCCTTTACATTTCAGCATTAAAGTAAAATGATCAAAAAAATAACTGCCACGAAGCATAATTTATTAGTATAGGTGTTTATATTTCATTTTCTGCTTAATTTTGGCCTAGAACTGCTCATGAATAAAGTAAAACAAACAAAACAAATCAAGTCAAAATCTTTGGTAATCTTTAAAAGTTTATTTAAACTTTTTTTTATAAGAACAAATTATATTAACTACATTTTCTAATACAATATACAATTATCTACAGTATTAGGAAAATGACAACCCTCATATAAGTACACCATTCATACTTTTACTGTCAGTAATTAGAACATGAAGAGTCTTAATAATTTTACCTACTGAATGAAGGAAATAACCTAGAAGCTGCTTTTTATTTTAGGTAGACATTATTTTTTGGTAATATTTTTCATTTTTTAATTTTGAAAATATAACAGGATATGAATGAGATAGGTAGTATCTCATCATCACTATTGTTTGACATGTGACTTTTTATGTGACATCTTTATAACATTCCTCTTAAGGGAAACTAGATATTTTTAAAAAATGTATCTGCTAAATCAAAATGTTTATTCTTATATACACAAAAGAAAAAAACTGCTATAATTTACAACAGAATCCTCTATATTGTGAATATCTCCTATTCTTTTACAATTTAGAATCAGTTTATGGCATAGATGTAATTTAAAAATGGATATAGAGTTAAGAAAATTTTTTGTACATAAGACACATAGAAATTAAATTTCAAATCACTTAGGGAATCTATCAAGGAGGAAATCAATTATAGTAATGTGATATGCTTAAAATTTTTAATTAAAAATACTAAATAAAAGCAAAATAAAACCATAAGCATGAACATTTTTGTAATGAAATGATTCATTCTAATTAACGTATTTGTAGGCTGTCACAGAACAGGAGGAGAATGTAGCTAGGCCTGAATATTACCAGTTAAAGCTGTCTGAACATACATTCTTACCAAAAAGAGTGCCACCAAAAGCTCTTGGGACTACTCATTCATGAACATTTCAGTGAATGATAGAGAACTGATTCTACCACAAAGCCTGGAAAGCAGCAGTAAAATGAGTCCCATTTGTCAACATTAAAATGTACTGTTTAGTATTATTTTTGATTTGTACTGTTGAGTATTATATTTCAGGCATTATTCCAAAATGCAACAGGGAGGCAGAATAGCAAGCATTATGCATTCCAAACTTTTAATAGAGGTCCTACTTAGAGCATTTATTGGGAAAAGCTATTAATGCTAGTTATAAAATATAGTTTTCAACATAACTGTCCTATGAGATAGAAAGTATTATTCCTTTATCCTTATCTAAAGCTGAAAAAGTTAAAACCGCTAATTCCCTAAAGTTAAAAAACTTACAGAATCAGTATTTGTTCCTAGACAATCTAGTTCTAGAGTCAACAATTTCTTTTTTTTTATTCAGGCCTTATGTTTTTTATAATATTTTTATTGGATATTTTATTTACATTTCAGATGTTATCCCCCTTCCCCATTTCCCTCCACCCAGGAACTCCCAATCCCATCTCCCCTCCTCCAGCTTCTATGAGGATGTGCCCCCACCTTCCCACCGACTCCCACCTCCCCACCCTTGAATTCTCCCACACTGGGGCATACAGCTATTATGGGACCAAGGACCTCTTCTCCCACCTATGCCGAACAAAGCCATCCTCCCCTATATATACAGATGGAGCCGTGGATCCCTCCCTATGTGCTCCCAGTCTGGTGATTTAGACCCTGGAAGCTCAGGTTGGATAGTATTGTTTTTCTCCCCATGGGGATACAATCCCTTTCAGCTCCTTCAGTCTCTCTAACTCCTCCATTGGGAACCCCATGATCAGTTCAATGGTTAACTGTGAGCATCTACCTCTGTATATGTCAGACTCTGACAGACCTCTAAGAAGACAGCTATATCAGGCTCCTGTCAGCATGTATTTCCTGGCATCCATATTAGCATCTACCTTTGATATAGAGGCAACAATTTCAAAATTGCATTTGATAAATTTGGGGCAAAATAAATGAAGTGTAAAATTAGAGACCTACGGAAAATACACCCTAAAACCAAGAAGCTATTTGCTATGATATAGACAAGGTCATGAGGAGGTGTCTTGGGATCACAATCAGAATCTTAGTGAGGACTACAAGCAAAGCATCAAAATTAACTAACAAACACACAACCTCCAGATCTGTAAAGATGTCCATAAGAAAGAATAGCCCCAGGCATGCAGGCATTAAGAAGAGCCAAGTGTGAATATTTAATAGTCAGTCTGGCTCTCCGACTAGTGAGCATGCTCAGGGGTCTTAATAGCATTCAGATAGTTAATAAGAAGCAGTTACTAGTAGTAACAACAAATTCCTCTGAATTTAACTTCACACAGATAAAACCTGATGTGCACAGTGCTATATATTTCAACAGAGTTACAGTGTATCTTCATGACTTCACACTAATTCTTTTATTGAGCAAGCTCTAGCAGAAAACCGTGCATCTGTCAATATCTGAGGTTAAGCTGAGTTAAGGGGAAAACATCTTAATGCATGAAGCAAACAAGTTTCACAGGCACTCAGAAATCCTGTGGAAGGGTCTGTGATTTTAGTTACAGTGGCCATTGCTGAATCTAAGATTGTGTAAGCTTCACGATGATAAACATCACCAACAATATTCTATAAACAGTGGGAAAGATTATATAAAATTGTCACCAAGCTCCTAAAGAGTCCCATTGAGATTGATGCACATAATTGCTTTTCTTCATCTGCACATTTTCTTTGTTCTTCAGAATTTCAAATACATATACAACAAAATATAATCACATTCATCTTCATTTTCTTCCTTCAGCACCCTCTTATTTTCCCCACATGTTCCCCTCTCATTGTCAGACCTTATCCTTCTAAAGATTTAGCTTTGTTATTTTAATAATGTGTAGGCATAGGTGCCTAAACTGGATACATGTATGTGGGTTCAGTTTCCTGTGGAGACCAGGGACACTGGATCCCTGGATTTGGAGATACGTTTAGAGACACTGGGCATGACATAGGTGCTGGGTCTGGTTTTTACTATTCCGGAAGGGCAGCAAGTGTTCTTAACTGCTGAGCAATTTACCCAAGCCCGTCTTTTTGTAAACTACTAAGACAAATTAGAGTGCTACTGTATGTCAGGCCATCAAATAATACTTCAGAAACCTACTAATGTTAACAACTCCAAAAGAAAATTAGTCTTTTCCCCAGCGGCATTTAATTGAAACTAGTTCTTCAGTAGGAATAGAACCTGGAGACCACCTCCCCTTTTCTAAAAAACATGGCTTCAATATGAGTTGTGCTGAATTAGGCACCTGTGAAGAAGATACTAAGCTACATGTACTGAGTAACACTCAATCTGATTGATGACATCATTGTTGCAGAAAAGCACTATGATCCTGTGGTCTTTTTCAGCCATCCAACCGTATAACATGTCAGAAGGTGAAAGATATTCAGCATCACAGAACTTCATGTGTTTTTATTCTTGGAAATAAGATTTCCAAAAGTTATTATTTTAATTTATTGAGGCTACTCAGCTGATTGTGATAAAAGTTCCTAAATTGTATTAGTAAAACCTTTTTTGCTTTGGAATTTATTTATTTATTCATTTAATTATATTTCTTGAGGAAGGTCTCACTGATCGGACTAAGTTTTGGACTCAATCCTCCTGCTCATCCACCAGAATACTTAGATATCAGACATTTCCGCACATTCAGTTTGCTTGTGGATTTATTTAGTGTAAAAACTATTAACTGTCTGATTCATAAGTTTACCTTGATAGTTTTCTGATAGAAAAGAAATAGGAGGTAAGAAAGAACAAAACATAGCTACAAGTACAGGGGACCTGCAAGGGCCTAAATTCTGCACATCGTTCTTTCATAACTGTGCCAGGCTTGAGCAGGACAGCAGTGGGTTAGGGAGCTCGTTGGTTATTTGAGGTGAGAAATAAGATGCAATTTAAAATACGTACATAAGTTCTGCCTATGAAGTCCTTTTCTCAAAGCACACAGAAAATAACCCTGTGGAGCAATGTTCGTTTCCTGGATCCAAATGTGCTGCCAATACAACTAAAGAAAGTTGGATTTTGTAACATGAAAATTTCAAAATTTATCAGGTCTCTTTTTCTCAGTTATTATTTCTCACTTACATAATCAGCTTAGTATATAGTGATTAGATTGTGTTCTTAATTAAAGGAAGTACAATACATGGTGTGCAAGAAATCGTTATATAATGACTCTGTAGGAAAACTCTCAGTGGAATAAAGGATTGTATCATTTTAAGTATATTTGATTTTCTGGATCACTCCATGTCACATAGGCCACTTTTAATATATTTACCTCTAAGATAAAGTGAAAACAAATGAACAGACAGGTACTTTTAAAGACAAAAGGTCTAAGGCAATGTAGCACAAAAAAAAATTCAATTTGGCAACAAATATATATTTTAAGGATTCAAAAATCTTGCATTTGATTTTTAAAGAGGAATAGTACCAAATTTCATAATTGGTGAAATAAAAAGGAGTAAAAGCTCCACTCCTTATCCATCATTTCTCATATCTAGGATATCAGCACTAGTTCTGTTATTCTTAGTCTAAATATTGTTATGTTCTTCAATTCTTCCATGGTTTCATTTCGGATATTATATGTCAATATGTCATATGTTATTTATCAATATATTATAAGCTAACAATTCTCAAAATAGCTATATATATATTATATTCATGCATATATCATATACTACTAATTCACATATCATGCACTACTTATCTAAATATCATATACTACTTACCTATATAACTTATACTGCTTATCCGTAGGCCATATATTATTTATCAATGTATCATACCCTATTTATATTTATTTGTGCCATGTACTAATAGCACAATCTTAAATACTAAATTACAAAATGCATAGTGTTCTATTATTGTATCAGTGACATATCTGTATTTAAGTGTACAACAAAGATTCACCAGACATATAAAGACAACACTGGAAAAGCAACATGACACATAGC
The DNA here is from genome assembly GCF_011762505.2 of Arvicanthis niloticus. Classification (NCBI taxonomy): domain Eukaryota; kingdom Metazoa; phylum Chordata; class Mammalia; order Rodentia; family Muridae; genus Arvicanthis; species Arvicanthis niloticus. The sequence goes on from NC_047666.1 coordinate 16,326,006, forward strand.
TGACCAAGATGTCCATGGGGATGAGCCAATCAATACTGGATGATAATGTTAAGCAGACATGCATTTATTTATATATAAGCCAAGATATCAGCTTCAATAATAATTTACTAGTTCCCTAGTAAATAATTTTACTAGTTCCCTGGAAGGAAGGAAACAAAATGGCTTTAGGTGTGGTTTTATCTTTGCTTTTGACCTGTCTCTAAACAGACTGAATATTGGTTTTGTGTTTAGTGTGTCTGCATGAGAGAATGAATATATTCATAAGGTGATTTTCACGGTCGTTCTTTCTAAAGGAAGTCTGGATCCGGTTTTAGTACTGAGGTGTGGCCACTATTGTCACAGGGGTTGTCGCCACTGCATGGGCTTATTCTTCATAATTCCACAACTTGCTTTTGGGTAAACATGTTCCCCATGGTAAACGTTTTGGTTATCTGTGATGCTGACGGGGATCATGACAGAGCCACAGCTTGTATGATCCTATAAGAAGTCCATATTGACTCATCTGTAAAATATCATCAAGGGAGGAGCTGTCAAGCTCTCTCAGTTTCCCCTCAGTGGTTTTTCTGGATTTTCATGTGCTATGGACGTTTAGCACTACACTGCTGTGTTTTCTCCCACTCCTTTAGTAATGCCTTTGACACATTCACCTAGTCTCTGCCTTGTTGCTACTTCACTTCAACTGTTTAAGGGCTCCATGCAGAACAGGGAACAGTTCTGCTATCTTTACCATCATTCTCTAAAGTCCTAAGACTTTTTATTTTTTATTTTTCTGCTATGAATCATTATCTCCCCGATAATAAATTATGCTATTTTTTTAAACATTAGGCTTACACTTTAGATGTTTTACCAATAGTATCTAAAGACAAAAGGATTGGATAACCTAAAAAGTATTTGAGACTCTGAAATACTAGTGTATTTCAAGTTGTAATTAGATGATTTGCTTTTAATTTGGTAAAAATATTTTGTGGGGGCTGTTAAGCAAAGTTTAAAAATTGTTTTATTGATTTGAAGTACCAAATTTATAAAGATTAACATATCGACGTATTCAAAATTGATAATTTACAATGACATGATAGACGTTATGTTAAAAGCATTCAACATGATTACAAATAGGTACTGTCCAAAAACTGCAAATGTATACACTTTACAATACCCACTTTTATTCTTTATTTCAAAATTTCATTTATTTCATTAACAACTGTTTAGAGTTTTATGAAGACATTGTGACATATTTCATGGGTAACTGACTTAAAATATTTGTGTCTTTAATAGTGAATTTACTCTTGATCAATGTCTGAAATGCTGAAAACAGTACATTTAATGGTCATCTGGAGATGGGGACAGCATCATTTTCTGAATTTTCAAACCCAATTTACATACATACCTACTTAAAAAAAACACATCCACAAGTAAAAAACAAAACCTGGTCATTTGTTTACAAAGTGTAGTGTATGAGTACAGCAAATTCAAAGACACAGTGGGCCTCTCTGCTGTAGAACCCCATCTCCGTTCAGTTGTGCTGCACGGGACAACAGACTGTAATAAAGCTTGGCCCTAATACTTGCCAGTAATGGCAGTTTTGTAAGCAGGAGAACTAGAAAATCTGCTCATTGTCCAGTAAGTACATCATTTATGACCAGTAAGGTACATCATTTATGACCTGGTGTCAGTAATCCCAACACAGATTACTGTTTTGCAATGAATTCTGTATGGTTTACATGTCCTTCAGTAACTGAATATTTTTCCTGCTTTTTTTTCTCCAGGTCTCTGTTTGGTCAGATCCTTCTTACTTGTGATCCTTGTAATTCCAGATGAACGACTGCTTTTGTTTCCTTCTTCCTCATGAGTCTTTTTTGTTAACTTTTAGTTTCTTCTTCTGCTTATCTGTGTTTTGTTGCTTTTAGCTTAGCTTGATATTTTCGAACTTTAGTTATCTGGTTGGCCTTTGCTTCCATTCTTCCCACTATTGCCTCCAATTCACATTCCAGTTTGTCCTTCAGTTCCACACTTGATGATTCCTGCATGAGTTTAGTAAGTTGCTGTTGATCAAAGCTCCTTTGCCCAAATTCACCCTGTAAAGTCTGTAAGACACCCAACAGTTCTCCATTAACACTGCTGGAAGGAGGCATCACTGATTTCTTACTCTTACTACTTCATGAACAAGCTTGCTTTGCCAAGGGAACACTGTCAACAACTCGATCATTGCACAGGGCTTTACTGTGGTGTTTCATCAGATGCAAGACATGCTCAACATTGGCTACCACGGCATGGCTGCTACTGGTGGACGTTCCAACAACGAAAGGCATATCACCTAAGCACCATCTGTAATGTGACTGTGCACCAAAATAGCTCCTAGAACCTTCCTTTTCTGGTGGTTTTGACGTTTTATGTTTGTTTGTTTGTTTTATCTTTCTAGTGCTGTTTGGAACACATGAAGTAGTCTCATCTTCAAAAATAAGTCTAGGGGTTGGGGATTTAGGTCAGTGGTAGAGCGCTTGCCTAGCAAGTGCAAGGCCCTGGGTTCAGTCCTCAGCTCTGAAAAAAAAAAATAAATAAATCTATTTACTTTTAGAACACTCTATAACTAGGCTGCCAGAGCCTGCATACGCTTCCTTTCCTCCTCTTCTTCACAGAGTTTGGACTCCAACTCTTGCATTTTTTTTTTTTTTTATTCTGCAAGGGCCTGCATTGCAGTGAGTTTGTTGTATTCCTGTTCAAGAATGTACAGTTTTTCCAGCTGGCTTTGAACATGGGTTTGATCGTGCTTCTCTTCTCTTTCTAGTGAAGCCTGCTTTTCTAAGACAGATGTTCTCTCCATTTCTGCATGCTTTAATCATATTTTGCATGTGTTCCAATTATTTTTCTAAAAGATTACACTTATTTTCTGCAGCTACCAACTGGGATGCCAGTTCTTGATTGTGCTTTGATTCTTCTTTCTTTGAATTCTCTCTCTTGTAACTGTTCATCCAATGCTTTCTTATACTCAATTGTTTCCCTGGACAAGATTTACACACTTTCTTCTGCCTGAATCCTTTCCAGTTCGAGGAGTCAAATCTTCTCTTGAAGATTCTTACAAGCAGACAATATGGCTCTGCTGTTGCTTTCCGGTTAGGCAAATGTGGGCTTATATGGGGAGAGTCTCAGATCACAGTTAAGGAAAGGCTTATCAGGTGGATATAATACATATGGAGATGAAGAATGGTAAACCGTATTTCCATTAGACCTTAATCGTTCAGCTAGGACACTCTGTTATTGAGGGTTTCTGAGCTGGGCTGTTATGTTCACATGACCAACAGAGGTTTGTTTTGGCAGGCCTGAGAGAGCACCAGCCCCAACAATGCTCACAGCACTGGCTGAGTGGACAAGTGAATGCACATATGCATACTCACCTGCCTGCTAACAACAACACCTATACTAAGACAAAATGTGTATAAATAGATAAACACACACAACACATGTGGAGAAATAGCAGTATTTAAAGTAACTTTGAATAAAAAATTCATTAAAAAAAGAAACAGAGAATAAGTCCACAAGATGGCTCAGTATATTTAGCATGGCCACATGCAGAAATGAGAATCCTTTAACTTGTCTTCTGACCTGTAACTCAAACTCCAAATAAAAATGTAAATGGAACGGAGAGATGTAAAATAAGTCACATTTTATAATTTTATAGTTCTGACTCTGGTCTTTGAAAAACTAGAAACAAAACCCTAAAATAGAATACAATGTAACAACCGAAGCATAGTGGGGAACATGCTCTTGAAATATCTTGGGATAACATACTTATCCCAAGTATGAAAGCCTGTGAAGCAAATCTGAAAATACTCTTCCAAATGACAAAATATCAAAGAGGTTGAAAATTCCAAATGAATTATTTAGAAACTGCTCCAATTCATAGTCCAATCTTTCTTCACAAGAGCTTCAGAAAGAGGAAACAAAACCAATTTATCAAAAGTATGTGATCATATTTCAGTATCTAAAAAAAAAAGTGCCAAGTCAAACAAATAATAGAAGACCTATACTCTAAACTTAAAATGTTGAAATTTTTCTTTATATTAATGAAACAAGTGTTTCATATTAATGAAACCCTTAAAGAATCAAAATAAGGTAGCTAGGATGGCTTAGTGGGTTGAAGTGTTCACTGTAAATCAGAGACCTGAGCTCTAGCCCAAGAACATATATGGTGAAAAGAGAAAAACAACTCCTTCAAATTTTATGACCATGATCTCATGTCACTGGAACTATAGATGGTTGTGAACTGCTCTGTGGAACTGAGTTTGTCCTCTGCAAGAGTAGAAAGTGCTCTTAATAGCTGACCCATCTCTCCAGGCTTATTTTTAATAAAAATGATTGCCTTTATGTTTATGTATACTTTTATGTTGATGTTTATTTTTAGTGAAAGTGTTGGCCTGTATGTCATAGCTTGGTTTGGTAATGTTCCACAACCTTTGATCATTAATAAATAGTGCTTTTAGAAGATAGTGGAAACTTTAGAAATTGAGGGAAGTTATCATTGAGAGTGATCCTTTGGAAGGGTTTTTGAGACACTGATCCCTTCACAGCTCGTCCTCTTTGTACACCTCTTCTCCCTCTTGCTCATCATCTCAGCTTTATTTCAGCTTTATTTCCTCAGATGAAGGGATGAGATGAGAGCCTTACCCAAGCTGTATGACAACAGTGATTGGCCTGAGTGGAGAGACTTTCATTCTCTGCCATAACTATCCCTAAATCTAGGCCTGGAAGCTTCTGGCTCCATAAAATCTAATCTTACAAAATGACTGATTCTATCAGCTTCTTTTGGCTTTCAGCGATTGGTTCTACTTGACCTCATCCTAACTTTAGGAGTGTGTTCTAATCTTCTGGATCCTTTTCATTCTCTAGCACTTTCTCTCTTCACCTATGTCTAGCTTGTTCGTTCCACTCTATTTCTATAAAACCATCCTGGTGAAACTGCATACAGATACATCATACCACATCACTGCAACCTTTCTCTCTCTCAGTGCTCATGTAGTCTCTTTCCTGTGCTGTTCTTGTGTGAGTTGAGTATATTCCATCTCTGACTCATTCTGTCAAATTTTCTCTGATGCGTCACTTTGTCTGCCCCACAATTAGACACCAACTTCAAACATGACAGCTTCCTTCTAAAAACGAATGTTACCTTCACTCTTAGGGATTAAAGACATGTACTATGGGAATTACATAATTCTTGCCAGATGAAAATGTAATCCAGGGCATGCTATCATTCCAGCCAGATGAATAGTCCTAGAAAGTTCTTTGGGTTTAATTTTTTTCAGAGCAGCCATGTTGCTGGATTAAAATTTCTCTATTTCTTTTCTCTTTCCATGAAAGCTAAAAACTATGGACAGGATAGCTTTTACAATAGAAACCATTATCAATCACACAAACTTAACAGGTCGAATGTCCTTATGAAGATCCACTAGTGCCATAATTTTTTGTAACCAAAGTCCTGATCAACTATCTTTCGGCAGTATCCATTTGCATCAAGATTATTCTGCCTACCATTCTGATTGGTGATCTATTCTTTTCAGGCTGGCATTTTGAGCTTTCCCTATGGAGGTCAATTTGCTTTCTAAGTCATTTGTTCTGCTGTCTTTCTGTGTCTCTTCATGCTTTCCTTGATTCACTCCTATCATGAGGAAGATTTTGTTATTCATGTCAGATCTTTATCAATTTTAATGGAACCCATAGTCTTTCTTCACCTGTGGAAGGATAGACAAAATCTCTTGCCCAACATAGCACATGCCCCCATTTCCATTCTGTTAAAACATCTTTAAAGTACACAGATTGATCTAATTCAGTAACTTTTTTGCCTATACTCTAGTGTCTTTCATCAGTTGTTCCTGCCTCGTTGGTATTAAAAACATTTAAAGTAAATAAAGTATTACTCATTCTATCTCTGGCAGTTCTTACTCCTCCATTCTGCTTATTGGCTATTGTTTGTCCAATTACATAGTCATTAGAGTCAATATCAACAATTGTTCCAATCTACTAATTCATGGGTGACCGTTGTGGTTCATAATTCTAAGAACTTTTTTATACTCTTCACTTGAATTTTCAAAAGTTTCAATTAATACACATCTCACATATGGATTGGATATTTTCCTGTTTATTGAGGACACTTATCTATGTCAGAAGCCAGTAAAAGTCTCTTGGGGGTTTTGTGTATTCTTGTGAATGACATAGACCTTTTACCTAATTCCTTCATCTTATCCCAAGCTCTTAAACCTACCAAAGTATATTGTATAATAATACAGCCATCAAATTGTATTTTCTGCCATAAATCAGTATATTGACCTCCACCTAACAATTGATCTTTCATGATATTAACACCTTTGACATATGACAATTTTCCATGATTTCAGCTTCTTCTGCCCACAAAGTCAGCCATTACAACTGAGAACCAGCTCCCAATATAGCTGCTGTTAAGACTTTCCAGTCTTAACTATTAATCCTGCTTTGGGTAGCCCACATATTTAAAATCTGTCTAATATAGGGTAAGTGCATTTAATAAGTTATAATTGATTCATTAAAATGTTTAATATCTTCTCTTTTAACAGGATTCCTGACTAGTTTTTCATTTTGTAAATTTTCACTATTTTCTGCTATTTGTTTCTGGGTAACTGGGAAAGCTAGTAGGGGTGGTTGCTTTTCATCAATTTCATTAAGACCTGATGCTATAAGTTTAACTGGTCATCTATCTTGATATTCAATTTCATTAGGTACCACAGATCCAAAATTAAGCACTTTCTTTTCTCTTACTTCCTCTGTATTTATTTCTCAACACTCTGTACTATCAAAGCTAATTTTTTCCGATTATGCAGCTATTAATTCTTGTTTTATGGTTATTTCTTCAACCCTTTTTGAGAAGAAATATTAAAGATGTCAATTGAAAATAGAGAAGGGTTTATTCTGGTGGTCACATTTGCAATAAGTACTGCAATGGCTTTTATGAGTAGTGTTCCTATCCCCTCAAGTTCTATCCTGGCTTTCAAGGGTTCTGAAATGGAAATTCCAAACTTTTAATGCAAAATATGTTTGTCTATATTATTAAAATGTTCATTGGGGGTAGCTTACTGTTATTTATTGTATCACAAGCTTCTAAAGATCCAGAATCTCCCAATTCTTTTTGACTGGCCAGCCAAACTCAAAAATTGATGCGTCCTCTGGAGCCTATCCCAGGTGAATTTTTCCTCTACTACTTTCTGTCAGATGTCTCCTGTCCTCTAGGATATTTCTGGGATGTCCTATGCTTTCTACAATGTTGGTGGTCATTTTCCTTCTGTAGTCATGTTGGCCACCAGATATAAATGATGCTTTGATTTCCAAGATGGAAGGATAAGTTAAGAGCCATACCCAAGCTGTGAGACCACATAATTTGTCTGTTACCAGATCTTTTCTTTCTCTCTTATAAGTATACTTAGGCCTAGGCCTGGAAGCTTCTCCAAATAAACTCTTACAAGATAACTGACTTGATTCAGCTGCTCCCAGTTTCTTACTGGATTGCTCTGATTGGCCTCATACTAAGTTTAGCAATATGTTCTTATCTTCTTATCTTCTTATCTTCTTATCTTCTGGCACCTGCTCATTCTCTGACTTGTTCTGATTTCATCTGTGTCTAGCTTGTTCTCTCTCTCTGCCCTGTTTTGTAAAACTGTCTTGGGAAACCTGCAATACACACCTCTCATCTTGTGCTTCTCTAAAATAGGCTATGTTAAGGTCTAGATAGAATGCTGAGGCCTAGGTAGCTGTCATGTCTCTAGACCACCATTTTGTTCTGTTAATGTTACAAGGAAATTTTCTCATGTGTTGTCATGATGAAAGTTTCTCATGCCTGAGTATATTGCACATTCTATTGTGTTATTTACTGTGTTCTTAGAAGCCAACCATAATAGAAATAAGTTAGAACTGGTGTGTATAGTTAACCACAATAAGCTTGGACCTGAACCAATAGCACAGGAGCACTTCCTGCACCTATGTATGAGCCTTTATGGTTTCTTGCCTTGAAAGCTGCACCTGGGATGTACACAAACATAAGAAAGGCACCTGCACCAATATAAGAAGTCATTTGGAGTAAAACTACCATTTTTAGTACAGGTCAAATAAAGTTTAAGTTTCTAAGACCTCCCTGGGAATTGACATCCTACTTGACTGAAAAAGACATGTGCATGGTGGTTGTTAAGATGAGAAATGAATGTTAGGTAAGGCAAGTTCCCTGCCACGTTGAAAACTCCAACCGACTGGAGCAGGATAAAATATGCTACAAAGGCATGTTCCTAAGGAAGGTTCCTATCTCTAAATCCTGATTGGTAGGATAACTTCAAACAAATGTTTGTGGATTTCAGGCTTAAAAAGCTCTATAAGGTTCTAGGTGGGAGTCACAGTTCGACTCCCATCCCTGATCTATTAGTCTTGGTGTCTGTGTTCAACAAACCAGCCCTGTTTGATTGAGACCAGTGTCTGAGTAGTTTGTGCAGTGATTTCCAGAACCCAACCCAACAGCTTCTTACCTGTTGTTCTTGTGAGAGTTAGGCATGTCCAATCTCTTAATCATTATGTAAGATATTACTTTGGCTCATCACTTTACCTGTTCCATGCTGAGATGCCACGTTCACACATGCCTGCTTCCTTCTACAATGTAACCATAGCTTAATTTTTAGGAATTAAACGTGTATACTAAGGGCATGTCTGCATTCCATCCAGATCACATAGACATAGAAAATCTTTGCATGTGATTCCATACCAGGGAGGCCATATTGGTGAATAAAAATTCCTCTACACCTTCTCTCCTATTTTTCTACACTCCATGAGATAGCTAAACCTCTTCATCCACTCCTTCACTTGTAAACTACCTCAGTACTGACTTGAAACCAATGGTCTGAAATGTTGAATAATTTCAAAAACTTTCTTCCTTTGTTGTTACTTTTTAAATGAATTTATTAATTCATTTATTTCTTTTATCTGTATAAGTGTTTTGTCTGGATGCATATAGGTACAACATATGTATGTCTAATGGGAAAAGAGGCCAGAAGAGTTACAAGGGACTCAAAATATTGGCAGTACTAAGCTGATACCACTCTGCTTACTATTTTAATTTGATGCATTTCTTTTCCAAACTGGAGTTTTTGCTTTGTATTTTAATAAATAAAATTAAAATACATATTTTTAAAATCTAAATATAAGGGTGGTTTTATTTAGGAAGGTATTTTTTGAGGGTTTTATCCAAACATTTGTGTGGCATATTCATCACTGCAAAACAGACACGAATAAAGTTAGCAACAGCCTTGTGAGTAGATGCACTTAGTTTGCCTAGTCATGGTGAACCAATATGTTTCATGTCTTTCAGGCATGATTGATTCTTTATGAATTCCTTCCAATAAATTTGAAAGTAAGCAGAGAAATACAGTGTTGTCTTACCTTTAATTTTGTTTTCTTTGCACATAAATTTAGTGACCACTGGTCTCAAATGGGCAGTCTTTTCATTCTGGTTTATCCAGCTACTGCTTCTCATTAACAAATTTATGAATGATGTTCAAGAGACTCTCAACCCCTGAACGCTACCTCTTCCTGGAACTCCAGATGCTACTAATGAAGTCATTGAGTCATTCATACAATACAAAGTCTAAGATCGAAAGGAGCCAAACTACTGAACTTGAGAGAGACTTATTTTGTTTAAAAATTACACTTTTAACCCATGTATTATGCTATTGTATCTTCCAGGTAATATTTTTAGGTATGTATGATATGACTTTGGATTCCTTTTAATATAAATACAAATGATTTATGTGTGTGTTCTTATTCACTACACACATCTCTTGGATGCATGTAGGAGGTAATTCAAATGTGTTCCTTGCTGAAGTCTCTGAACTTCAGTTCTCTCATTTGTTTAGTCAGGTTTGGGTTTTGTCTTTACTTATTTAATTTTCTTTTTTACAAAATAGAAACTGTTCATGTTTTATTTACTTAGTAAATTTTGACTAGGTGAACTTACAGAGAAAAGTGCATTTAAACTACCTGAGGTTTAACATTTTAAAGTGTAACCATATTTAGTTTGGGGTAGTTAATTATGTTCTTACTCAAAAGTGATCGCTTCAATATCACCACTGATTGCACACATTTATTTTAATATCTTGAAATTTTAGATGGATATCGTTAAGACACCGCCACTCTTCTCAAGCTTAGAAAATGTTTAGTTTAATTTATTAATTATGTTGTTTTTTTAAATGTTCTCTTACATATATAAAATATATTCCTGTAAGAATGGCCTTTTGGATATGACAGCTACATTGCAATTATGAACTTATAAAAGTTGAAATTTTCTGCAGTGGGCTTCACTTAGACTGTTCCTGTCATCAATGAGTGGTAGATTAGGGTGGGTCTCAGAGGGTCCTACCACTCATTTCTGAAATACTTGTTATTAAAAGATGCAGGGAGAAAGGAAGGCCTTCTTTCTGTATACATCTTCGCTATTCTCTTGGAGTTCTTGCACCTCTCCAACATTGTTGGCAAACATTTATAATCCTTGCTTTCTACATGTTCCTACAGCTTAATCAGTGCCTTTCCTAAGTCTTTTAATTTCCTTGTGACCTTTGTCTTTTCCTTCATATCTAGATTTTTCAAGTGGGTTTTATGAAATGACTCTTGCATATTGAGATGGATCTTTCACAAGCTGAAGTTTAGATACTTGAATTTCATGTCTTTATCACTGAACTCTCAGATATACAGAATTCAGATGAGCCTGTACTTTGTTTAGTTGTCTTCAGCTTTATGCACTAGTCGATGTAATAAATTGTATATATGCATGATTATTTAACAAAAATTAAAAGTTACAGATATTTTGGCCTGTGAGATGGTTCAGTACATGATTCCATAAGGGAGACAAAGATATCTTCTGTAAGTTGCTCACTGGCTTCCACACTCTACATGAAGTAGCATGTGATTATCCCCATATAGATGCTTCTCACAAAATGCACATTAATAAGTGAAATATAAATTTCAAAAGAATCAATGCAATGTTATTACAAATATATCTTGTGCTTTCTCTGTGGATTTGAAAGACAAATGCTGAAAACAAAAATAATGTATTATTTCAGTGTCATTTTATTTATTCTTTTTCTTTGTATAATTTCAGACATTGTGATGCCTGCACTACAATATTCTACATTATATACTTGCTTAAAAACTCATTACATTTATTTATAACATATTTGATAATACTGAATGTGGCTTTTTGTGTGTTTGGTTAGATTTGATTTGGTTTTACTTTCCTAGATTTTCACAGTGGCCTTTAAAAAATGTATTGACTTCATAGGTATGAGTAACTGTATGATGTTTCACATTTTTATTCCTTGCCATATATTTATATAAGCAATGCCCAATTTTTAAAAAAATAAGTAACTGATTTTTACACACAGGAAGAGGGTAAAGGTAAGTATGGAAGTCACTCTATTGAGAACAGATGTGGCCTTCAGCTTTGGTTACTTCCCAGCTATAAGATGCAACAGGGTCTGGCTTCTTTTGAATGCCCAGAATGAAGACCGTACTATAGATCAAAGACAGAAGGCCTAAATTTTTAAATCAACTTGCTAACTATGCAGGCTAATGAAGTCTGTTGTTGTTTCATGCCTATAAATTTTTACTGATGTTATGCTGTGACCACAGTCTGTTCTTTGTTATTAGTTCTGGAACATGCTGATGTTTTTCACCAAATGATCTTATGTATACTACTATGAAGAAAATTCAGATACTTACTTTCATAAAGTTCTTTTTTGTAATAAGGATTTTATATATATTACAAGTTTATTTAATGAATAATTATATGTATAACATATTTTAGAATATGAATACGTTGTTACTTGTGATTATATAATTTTTGGATTATAAATTTGTAGTAATAGAAACACACAGTTAACTTCCATACATTCAAAAGTACATATGTATTATTCATTCACAGGATCACTGTTAATGTAACACCTTATATGTTTGTTTTATAGATATAGCTTTTCAAATGTACGTTTAATCCATATTTTACCATGTGTGTGAGTTGAAATTTGTTTTGTGAATTATAACACTATCACATATTTTTATTTCTTTAGTCAAGATGGTCAGAAGATTAAAGTTTAAAACTGAAGAACAAAAAAATAAATTGACCTGAAACAGAAAATAAAGGGACAGCTTTATTTAGACAGGTCATCTCTAACAATGTACAGTAAAGCTCAGTGTTTCTAATGTATTGCTTCTTGAGACCTTGTTTTACCAGCATGGATGACTCACCAATGAGATACCAAAAAGTTAGGAAACACACCTATGAGAAAGCATTTTGCATTCTGAGACCTTGAGATATACATAACACGTCTTAAAACAACACTGAAGTGTAAGGCAGATGGAATTCAAGTGTTACTTTCTTGAGTTGAAGGGATTAAGACCAATATTAGCAGAAGAGCTAGTAGCCCAGGTTTAAAAATACATAACGAACTTAATATTTTGTTGCACCTTTCCAGTAGAAACTCCTTAGGAAAAGAAATGTTAACATAAAAATATAAAAGAAAAGTAAAACTTTTAATTATTAAGTGTCCCAATTAATATAATTCTACTAAACATATAGCATTATCAAGACTGACAGGTGTAGTGATTTCAAATATATTAAGTTGCTAAAGAACACTCATATTTGGTATGGACACATATGAAGAATTTCACAATATCTTACCCCTAAGAGCTGCTGGAAAACTGTTACTGATTAAAGAGGGAGAGAGGGTTTCTCCAGGAATCAGCCCCCTGATAGGTTAAGCAGTCCCAAGTGGGCAAGCCTAAATACATATATACAACAACAGCACTAAATAGACTTGGTAAGTTGTGGTGTGTGTGTGTGTAATGATCAAAGAAAATACCAGAAAATGTCATAAATACTGGGGGAAGTTTGAGTAACATAAGACAAGTTAAAGGGGGAAACACATGGGAATGATGTAAGTATTGTATGTAGTGTTCATGAATGGAATTTGCTACAAAATTACAAATGAATATGTGTGTATTAATATTTGGGGTAGAAATATTCTATAAATGCTTCTATAAATAAGCCTTTTAAATAAGTTAGTAGATCCATTCATTTTATGGTCTTGAAGTTTAACTCATACTACTCAACACACCAAAATCAGATCTTAGATTTTCTTTAACCAACTTTTTCCTCATGCATGATCTCTGTAAGCATAATGATTAGGTCTTCTGCTTACAATTTAACTCATTTAATACCAGAATCTTCTGATATTGTCAAACCATTCCAACTCTCCAGTGAATAACACTAGACTGCAGCAGGAGCCTTCTGATCATGTCAGCCTCAAGCAGGCTAATCTAATATTTATTTCCCAGGAAAGATTAAAGGTGGCTTTCTAAAAATTTATGTAACCTTCCTTGTACACCTAAGTGTGGACAAGTTATCACACTATACTCCATATAAAACCCCAAACTTGTAGACTCCCATCCCATCGTGATTGTGTCTACCAAGCTCTCTTTCTTAATCTGACTCCCCTTTCCTTCCTACCTGCGACTTTCCAGCCACATTCAAATATTGTTTGTTCCCTCAATATCACTAGCTTTCTTAATGTTATTTATTTGGTGAGTGTGCCTTACCTGTTGTTTAGCTACTTTGATTGCTTTTAGCAAGACAGAAAACTGATTAATAATACAGATGCCTAATCTGAATTTTGTCAATTAAAATTTACCTTAACTCACAACCTTAGAATGTCACCTAGGATCTTGTCAAAGAGCAAAATATCTTCCTATGTTTTAGAGAGCTGTGATGAGGATGAACTAATGTTGAGTGTGGAGAAGTTGTGATCTAGTTAAGGTGAAAAATTATTGTATATCTTCTTTCACTTTTATCATGTCAAGGAATGCCACTTCTGAGTAGTCAGGTGACTTCTTACATATGACATCTATTAAGCTGATTCTGACCCTTTCTGTGAAAAAGACTCTTCATTTCTTCCATGTATTTAATTTTCTCAAAAAAAAAAAAAACCAATACCATTTATGAAAAACAATGCTTTATTTTTTAACTAATTTTTTTGTTATTTATCTGTCTTATTCTGCAGAATACAATTTGTAAGAGCACATAGGTTCAGTCAGTCATTCTCATCACTTTAATCTTGGTTCGGTTGAACCTGAAAATGGACCCTCAGACAGAGTTATTAAATTAACAGGCTGGCAAGCCAAGGATGGGTAAGATTCTGCACAGAGCCTTACCAACTGAAGACAGAAGTGCATTGCTTTTGATGATGCATATCTGAATGACCTAAGACAGGCTCAGTCTTTTTTTTACAAAGTAAAAAATAGGGAGAGCCACAGAGCATTTGGGGCTGCTTGGCAAGAATCTGACATGGGCCAAGGACAAGGAAATGAGCTGCTTGGTAGAAATATGACATGGCCCAAAAACAAGGAGGTGGACCTGAGGCAGGAACCTGACATTAGGCTAGAACAAAGAAGTAATCTCAGGCAGGAACCTAAATATTAGGCTAGAACAAAGAAGTAATTTCAGACAGGAATTTAAATTTTAGGCTAGAACAAGGAAGTAGGCTTCAGACATGAGAATGACCTTGGGCTAGGACAGGGCAGTAGGCTCAGATACTTTGGTCATCCTGATAAGCCCTTAGAAACAGTGATCACAGGAGTGTTCATGTAATTGGGTTTAATGCCTTGCTATTTTCTTTGACTATTTGTGTTTATTGCATTGCTTGTTACTTGATTATTTGCATCTATTGTATTGCTAGACCTTCAACCTAGAAATGACCTTGATACATGCATGTAAACAAAATGGTATAAAAGCATAAAGGAGGAGGAGGGATGGGATAGGGGTTTCTAGGGAGAGGAAATGGGGAAAGAAGATGACATCTGTATTGTAAATAAACAAAATATTCAATAAAAAATTTTTGGTTTGGGGCTATGACAATGCACCTAATAGTCACACAATAACTATTTGTCTTTAGATGGGAATGATAAAGGGAGGGAGTAAATGAGGAAGGGAGGGAGAGAGGAAGGGAGAGAGGGATGGAGGAGGGAGGAAGGGCGAGAGGGAGGGAGGAGGGACAGAGGGAGAGAGAAAGATTTTATATAGAAAATGAAGTCATCATTTTGTTGTAGCCAATAACCCACTAAACATTTCCAGGAAATACATAAGACCAAAATACAATACATACCACACAATCTAATGATTCATATATTTTTCTTTCTGTTATCAACATCCTTGCTTTCAAAGTATATTTATGTAGTTGATGAACTTTGTACCTTAATTATGTGACTTCTGAGCCTAAAACATTCAGTTCTTGAGACCTCTGTAAGGTGTCAAAAATAAACAGAAATTAATTCTTTTGATTGTTCTTTAATTAATTAAGTTACTTATTTAATATATATATATCCTGATCACAGCTTTCTCTCCCTCCTCTTCCCCCCAGCCCCTACTTATTACCTCCCTTCCCTTTCCCCTTTCCTCAATTCACTATTCCTCCTCTTCTCAGAAAAGGCAAGGCCTCCTATGCATATCCATGAGCCTTTGGATATCAACTTACATTAAGACTAGGCATATCTTCTTCTATTGAGCCTAGTCATGACAGCCCAGTTAGGGGGAAAGGATCCAAAGGCAGGTAATATCAGAAAGATAGTTTAGAAGTCTACTAGTTTAGAAGTCCTACATGAAGACTCAACTGAATAACTGTTAACATATGTGCAAAGAGCCTACGTCCATCCTATGCATGCCCTCTGGTAGGCAGATCAGTCTCTATGAACACACATGAGTCCAGATTAGTTAATTCTGGAGGTTTTCTTGTGGTGTTCTTGACTCCTCTGGTTCCTTCAATCTTTTCTTCAATCCACAGGATTCCCCAACGTCCACATAATATTTGGCTACAGGTCTCTGCATCTGTTTCTATCATGTGCTGGGTGAAGCCTCTCTGATAATAGTTATGCTAGACTTCAGAAATTGAGTCTTAGCAGAAGCCTAGGACATTATAAAAAATCTCCTTGGAACTACAAATTTAGTAACAATAAGGATCAACTTGGGAAAAATAGAATTCATAAAGCATTATATAACACTAGACTCCAGAAATACTCAGATTTGCTTGGATCTCAAACTAAAACTTTTTGTTGATATTGTCTGAACAATTTAATGCTTAAACATCTCTCACTGTGCATAATAATGCCATGCCTATACCTGACTGCTTCAATATCATTATGGTTTGCATCCAACCTCTGGAAAACAAATTTTTTCAGTGTTCATTAATTATAAAAGAAAAACAAAAAAAGCTAGGCAATAAGTATGGATTTTGCATTATATATTCTGACAGTGCTTTCTGCTCCACTTGCTATGCAGAGTGTGTTTCTATGAACTCTGCTGTATATGAGAACATGCAGATTTTTTTACTGAAATGCTAGTTTGTCAGATGTAATTTATATTTGTCATGAGGTCTCATTGCAATGTGTAGGTAGACATGATTCTGAAAACTGAAACGAGGACTATACAAGGCTGCCCACTCTCACCCTACCTATTCAATATAGTACTGGAAGTTCCTAGCTAGAGCAATTAGACAACAAAAGGAAGTCAAAGGGATACAAATAGGAAAGGAAGAAGTCAAAATTTCAATATTTGCAGATGATATGATGGTATACTTAAGTGACCCCAAAACTTCCATCAGAGAACTCCTAAACCTGATAAACAACTTTAGCAAAGTGCCTGGATATAAAATCAACTCAAACAAAGCAGTAGCCTTCCTCTACTCAAAGAATAAACAGGCAGAGAAAGAAATTATGGAAATGACACCCTTCACAATAGCCACAAATAATATAAAATATCTTGGAGTGAATCTGACCAAGCAAGTGAAAGATCTGTGTGACAAGAACTTCAAGTCTCTGAAGAAAGAAATTGAAGAAGATCTCAGAAGTTGGAAAGATCTCCCATGCTCCTGGATTGGCAGGATTAACTTAGTAAAAATGGTCATCTTGCCAAAAGCAATCTATAGATTCAATCCAATTCCCATAAAAATTCCAAATCAATTCTTCATAGAGATAGAAAGATCAATTTGCAAATTCATTGGAATA
Source organism: Arvicanthis niloticus (assembly GCF_011762505.2). Lineage (NCBI taxonomy): Eukaryota > Metazoa > Chordata > Mammalia > Rodentia > Muridae > Arvicanthis > Arvicanthis niloticus. The sequence continues at coordinate 16,343,103 of NC_047666.1, forward strand.
ACAAAAATCCCAGGATAGCAAGAACTATTCTCAACAATAAAAGAACTTCAGGTGGAATCACCATCCCTGACCTCAAACTGTACTACAGAGCAGTAGTGATAAAAACTGTATGGTATTGGTACAGAAACAGGCAGCAAGATCAGTGGAATAGAATTGAAGATTCAGAAATGAGCCCACACACCTATGGTCACTTGAGCTTTAACAAAGGAGCTAAAACTATCCAGTGGAAAAAGGACAACATTTTCAACAAATGGTGCTGGCTCAACTGGAGGTCAGCATGTAGAAGAATGCAAATTAATTCATTTTTATTTCCTTGTACAAAGCTCAAGTCCAAGTGGATAAAGGACCTTCACATAAAACCAGATACACTGAAACTAATATAAGAGAAGTTGGTGAAGACCCACGAATACCTAGGCACAGGGGAAAAGTTCCTGAACAGAACACTGATGGCTTATGCTCTAAGATCAAGAACTGACAAATGGGACCTCATCAAATTGCAAAGCTTCTGTAAGGCAAAGAACACTGTCAGTAGGACAAAATGGCAATCAACAGATTGGGAAAAGATCATTACCAATGCTACATCCAAATAGAGGGCTAATATCCAATATATAGAAAGAACTCAAGAAATTAGACTCCAGACAACCAAATAACCCCATTAAAAATGGGGTACAGAGCTAAACAAAGAATTCTCAACTGAGGAAACTTGAATGGCCGAAAACCACCTTAAGAAATGTTCAACATCCTTAGTCATCAGGGAAATGCAAATCAAAACAACCCTGAGATACTACCTCACACCAGTCAGAATGGCTAAGATCAAAAACTCAGGTGATAGTAGATGCTGGCAAGGACGTGGAGGAAAAGGAACACTCCTCCATTGTTGATGGGGATGCAAGCTGGTACAACCACTGTGGAAATCAGTCTGGCGGTTCCTCAGAAAATTGGACATAGCACTACCTGAGGACCCAGCTATACCACTCCTAGGCATATACCCAGAAAATGCTCCAACATATAACAAGGGCATATGGTCCACTATGTTCATAGCAGCCTTATTTATAATAGCCAGAGGCTGGAAAGAACCCAGATGCCCTTCAACAGAGGAATGGATGCAAAAAATGTGGTATATTTACACAATGGAATATTACTCGGCTATTAAAAATAATGAATTTGAGAAATTCTTAGGTAAATGTATGGAACTAGAAAATATCATCCTGAGTGAGATAATCCAATCACAAAAGAACACACATGGTATTGATTCACTGATATGCGGATATTAGCCCAAAAGTTTGAAACAACAAAGATTCAACTAACAGACCACATGAAGCTCATGAAGAAGGAAGAACGAAATACCCAAGGGAGCAAATATGGAGACAAAGTGTGGGACAGAAACTGAAGGAGGGGTTGTTTGGAGACCATTCCACCTGGGTATTCATCCCATGTGCAGTCACCAAAAATAGATGCTGATATGGATGACAGGAAGTGCATGCTGATAGCAGCCTGATATGGCTTTTTCCTTAGAGGTCCCCCAGAGTCTGTCATACCCAGAGGCAGATACTCACAGCTAACCATTGATCTGATCAAGGGTTCCCAATGGAGAAGTTAGAGAGAAGACTGAAGAAGGTGAAAGAGTTGGTGGCCTCATGAGGAGAGCAACAATACCAACCAACCAGAGCTTTCCAGGGTCTAAACCGCCACCCTAGGAGCACATAGGGAGGGACCCATGATTCAATCTGTAAATGTAGGGGAGGATGGCCTTGTTGGGCATAGGTGGGAGAGGAAATCTTTGGTCCAATGAAGGTTGAACACTGAGTGCTGGGGAATTTGAGGGTTGAGAGGTGGGAGTGGGGGGTATTTGGGGGCACACCCTCATAGAAGCAGGAGGGCAGGTGGGAAAAGTAGTTTCTGTGTGGTGGGGGGAATGGGGTAAGGGATAAAATTTGAAATGTAAATATAATATCCAATAAAAAAAAGGGAAAAAAAAGAAAACTGAAACGAACTGCAGCTAAGGAAAAGAGTGAATGTGGCTGAGTACCATGCATATTATCCATGGCCTACATTGGTGCTTTATATGTTTCCCATAGAGAATATGTATGCATGTGTGTGTGAGAGAGTTTTCATGTGTGGCTGTGTGTGCTGGCCTCAGCATGCATGTGAAGTCAAAGAACAGACTTTAGATCTTTCCAGGATTCTATCATTTTTTGGTATGGTTTTGTGTTGCTCACCACTGCATATGGTAGGTTAGCTGGCTCATGAGCTTCTGGAGATTCTCTTGACTCTGCTTCCCACATCATCTTGGGCCAATAAAACTGTGAATACAAACTACCATGACTAGATTTATATGGGTTCCAGGGATCTGAACTTAAATCCTCACATGTCTGTGGCAAGGACTTTACCTGCTGAAGATCTTTAGTTTAGTAGTGTTAAGGTGTTATTAATTTATTTTTTATTATTTAAAACAATATTTTAAATACTTTTGATCATATTCTCTCCTTACCTGAAGACTTTTCAGATCATTTCCCTCCTCTTTATACCCACACAACTTTAAGTTCTTTAAGAAAAATATAATAAGAGATGCTCCCAAACCCAGAAAACAAAATAAAACCATACCCCCAAAATATAAAACAGCAAATTACAACAAAATAAAAGCAGAGAGAGAGAGAGAGAGAGAGAGAGAGAGAGAGAGAGAGAGAGAGAAACAAAACCCAGGATACTGTGAAGTCCTTTGTGTTTATAAACTACTCATCAATGTGAGGCTTGTCTTAGAGTGGTTGTTGTACCCAGTGTCACTATTGGTGAAAACTGATTTTCCCTATGATAGGAGGTATAAGTGAAAGTTTGATTTTGAACCATAATGGCTATTATTTCATTCATTCATTCACATACTCATTTGTTTATTCATTTTTAAAAATATATAACAAAATAAAATATAATAAGATAAAACAAGAATATCATCAAATTTGTATAGGACAAACCAACCAAAGGGGAAAGCTAAGAGAAAGTACAAGAATCTTAGACTCATTTCTACACTCAGAAGTACCATAAAAATCCTAAATTGAAACCCATGGTATACATGCAGATGATGTGGTACATGCAGGTTTTATGCATGTGGTTTCAGCCTCTGTGAGTTCATATAAGCTTTGCTTATGTTGATGTAGAAGACCTTGCTTTCTTGGTGCATTCACTCACCTTTGCCTCTTGCACTTTCACTCTTCTTATCAGTGGGGTTCTGTGAGCTTGAAGGAGAAGGAATTGATGGAGGTATCTAGATTTAGATTGAATGTTCCCAGGTCTCTAACTGTCTTTGATCTCTATATTTGTTCTTATCTGCTTCTGAGGCTGGGGTGGGTTGGTGTGGAACTTCTCTAATGATAACTGAACAAGACACCTCTGAATATAGCAAAATATCATTAGGACTGATTTCTTCCCTATATTTTGTTTCTTTTTTCTTTTCTATGTTTTAAGTCAGTATTTCTTCTTCTTCTTCTTCTTCTTCTTCTTCTTCTTCTTCTTCTTCTTCTTCTTCTTCTTCTTCTTCTTCTTCTTCTTCTCCCTCCTCCTTCTTCTCCTCATTCTCCTTCTCTTCTTCCTCCTCCTTCTCCTCCTTCTTCTTGTTGTCGCTAGGTCCTTGGGCTATCTAGTTTCATGTTCTTGTTATGGGTTCTACCTCATAGTTTGGGCCTTAAGTCAAATCAGTCTTCAGTTGCTTAATTCCATAAGCATCTTGCATGTAGATAAAGGGTTTGTGACTCGTTTGGTGTTCATGTTTCTCTTTTGAGAGTGTGCAGAATAAGTTCCTGTATCAAAGTTGTTGAAATATAGGTGGTAAAAGAATCAGCATCACCATTTTCAATGAGTACCGTAGGTGTAGGTGTTGTCTTCAGCAATGGGGAGTTCCTGTCAGTTTGTGGACAGTAGGTTAGACAACAGCTTTAATTTTTAAACACAGTCATTTGGATTATAATTTTGAGAATGAGCACTTTCACAAATATCACAAGAATTCTGTGGAAATCATAGGGTGAGTTCATGGTATCAGTTATTTACTTCCATAATGAGTATTCTAGAGATCAAAGTCCAGATATCACACTTAACATCAAGGACCTTTACCAAAGAGTCATCCATCCAGCAGCCATTGAGAATAACTTTTATTTTAACTGTGCTTTGAAGTAAGATGACTTCATTGAGCCATAATCACTTGTTCAGATGATGCATCAAGCAGCAGTTTTCCCTCATGACCCATGTTTGATTCCCAGCATATGATGACTCATAATTGTCGATGACTCCAGTTTCAGGGGATCCAATTCCCCCAACTGGCTTCTGTACACACCAGAAATTTATTATTGGAACTGAAATCTTTGTAGGAAAACAATCATATGCAGAAAAAAATTTTAAGTAAAATGTTAAAACAATGTTCAAAATATTCTCAAATATGTTAAATTCTATTTCGTTGTGGATGATAGCTCACTTATTGAGCTAATAAAGTGAACAAAATCCTGTGTTCTCCATGTGCTATACAATATTGGCTCTCCTTCCCTGCCTAATCAATAGATTACATTTACATAGTTAATATACAAACATGTTGCTACTGGACAGATGTACCTGTAAAGTATGTGTTTCTTAAAGCTGTAAAAGTAATTGAAAGTAGATCTTCTTGGAAATAAAATTATCTAAGTCTTTTTTTTTTTTAGGAGTTCATTTTTCCAGATAGGAGTGGTAGGCAGCAGGCAATAAACGTCCCAATAATTTGGAACATATGACATCCAAGAAATTTTTTATTCTCTTTATTTATTTTTAAGTACAAATAAAAGTATAAGTGGCATTCTTGAGCTTTCTTTATAAGAGATAACATTCAGCAGACCTTGTTTTATCTATATAGATTTGACCATTTGACATATGTCTTATAAATCAGAGCTAATAAATTTAGAGCTGATCTTCAATTATTAAAGACAAGCATGAACAGTAAAGTGGGTTGACTATATATGGATGGGGCAGACCCCTTGTTGCACTGTAGAAGTTGGGGGAGGGGATTGCTTAGTTACTCTTTTGTGAATTGTATAAGAATCTATCTATCTTATTTTTCCATTTAACAAACTTGACACTAAAGTAGACACAAGTTACCATAAGATTAAATTCAGTCAACTACTCTTCCTCCCATAATGACTTATTATGTCCTCAAACACCTTTATTTTCCTCTTTCCATCTGCTTGTAAATGTCTGCATAGCTAATTTGACAGTCATTGAAGTATTTGTGCTCTACTGTAACCTCAATAGCAAGTCCATTTATTGAATGTTTTTTTTTTTAATTTGAAGTATCAAGGCAGTTATCTCTCCCCTCTTCATCTTATTTTCACTTTTACATTTATAATTTAATTAATGAAACTTGTTACTTCAGAATAGACTTTTTATATTACAAATGCTCTATCAAATCCAACAGTCCATTACAACTTGTCCATTTAGTCTCTCATTGGAGTAAGCATTTTCTTCCCTACAGTAAAATTGATAATTGATGCAAGATAACACCTCGCAGTCTTTCTAAACTATTGTGAAATGTACCATATAGAAGAGAATTGAAAACTGAATACTAGCTCAAATTTTTCAAACAAATGATATTTTAGGACTTTTCTTCTTCTTCTTCTTCTTCTTCTTCTTCTTCTTCTTCTTCTTCTTCTTCTTCTTCTTCTTCTTCTTCTTCTTCTTCTTCTTCTTCTTCGATGGAATTTTTCCCAGTTAACTTCAAAGATCAGCTCATAATTGGCCTGAGATATAAACATAAGCAGAAATTAGCAAAACTAAAGCAAGGAGTCAGTGAAAGAAAGCAGGTTGCCTTTTTCATAAAATTTGATACAGTTCCAATACTCACCGATATGATAGGATGTTTCACTGCATGAACCTTCTCCTATAGTCAAACCCAGTAAACATAATGAAGAGAAACAGAGAAACATGAAACTGAGAAGCTACTTAAGGAGGAAGTTGGAACAGCTGTTGGATGGTAGTCTTGACTTAATAAATGTTTTAGTGCTAAGGTAGATCTAGAGAAACACATAAGAATTTAGAAGAGCTTTAAAGGCTTTGCTTTTATAGAGGTACTTGGGAAGAGGGGTTTTTGTTGTTGTTGTTGTTGTTTTGTTTGGTTGGTTTTATGTTTGTTTGTTTATTGTTTATTTCTTTACAGAAAATTCTATGGTAACAGCCTGTCTCATCCTTAAGACTGAGAGACATATCTTACTGAAGTTTCCCTCTTTCTGCACCTTCCTATGTGGCTTAATTTTTTCTTTGCATTAACAAAACGCATAGGAGAAGAAACTAAAGAAATATAAGGCTGATTTTAGCTTACTATTTGAGGATGCATTCTCCCATGACAGAGAAGGGATGGCAAAAATAGCAAAAATCTGCAGCCAGGAAGAGAGATGAGGGCTGATGTTTCCCCATTTTTCTCCTTTTTCTTTAGTTGGAGAAGTTCCAACCCATGGAATGGCAATTCCTATATTCAGAGTAGCTCTTCTCACCTCAGTAAAACTTCTCTGATAACTCCCTCATAGATGAAGACACACCCAGAAGTATGGTTCCTAAGAGATTCTGAATGCAGTTAAGTTAAAGAAAAATTAGCCATCAATACTTCTTACCAAAAATAGAATCATGGAAAGAAGTTTTCAGAATTTTAGACATTCAGATAAATTATAAATAAAATATTCAGATAAATTATTCAGATAAATTATGGCTTACTTCTAGCAAATTGCTTCATAGAGTTTAAAGGTGCCCTCTCCGTTGCAATTCCTTCTGTTTTTCTTAAATAACTTTGCTGTGAAGTTCACCTTCTTCCCTCCTGTCCTTGAGTGAGATGAAACAATATGATATATGAATTTCTAACATTACCTGCCACAGTTTGGAAGCCAAGGTAACAGTTTCTAGAGCTAATACATTTGATTTTGATCACAGAGTGAAAATTGGTAGTCCTCTGTAATAATTAGCAGATTCCAAGGCCCACTGTCTTCCATGATTGTACTATACAGTATGGTATTCATCACTCCTTTATATAGAAACTGGCAACATAGAAAGACTCCTGTAAGCATATTAAAGCAATGCACCAAAAGGGTATCCACCTAACCTCTATATTGTATCTCCCAGAGTATGTAGGCATCACAGTATTTAGTCCTATCAATGTCGTCAAGGGTGCTTTTCCTAGAAGACATAAATAGCTACAGTGGAAATGACTGCTTGTGAGCCTTGATAACTGTTGTAAAGCTACCATCTTATATTCTTAGGTTGGCTACATAATGAGGAAAAATTACCCATGTACAAAATCGATTCCAGATGTTTAGAAGAAGAAAGACAAATCCACATGCAATGAAGTGCAGTGTTGCCATCACTCCTCTTTTAAATTTGAAAAGACGAACTAAGATCCTATTATTCAGCCAAATAACTACAAAAAACTATGAGTAAGATATGACAGGAATGGGGAAAGGGGATGACATCTGAAATGTAAATAAATAAAATATCTAATAAAAAAACAGTAAAAAATAAAAACACATTCTGACATGTAAAAAATAGTCATAAAGACAAAATTAATTTGGAGCAAATGATAAACTAATGAAATAAGAGGCTAGAAAATGACTCACTGTTTAAGACTGCTTGCAACTCCTCTGGAAAGCTTAAGTTCACTTCCCAGTACACACGTAAAGTGGATTATAACCACTATAATGCCAGATTCAAAGGACATATGATATTCACTTCTGGTCTTCACAGGCACATATCCCCACACACCTCATCACCATCTCACCCACACACACTTCACCTTTACCACCTTCTCCCCATACACACACCTCACCCCCCCACAGCAATAAATGGAAATAAATAAAATAATAAAAAACAGGGAACTTAGAAACAACTCCATCAGAAAAGTTTTGCTGTTAAATTTTCAAGATGAAGACTTGAGTTCATTTCTAGACCCCGTGTTAAAATAAAAATGAGGCAGACAGAGAACACTGGATGGTGAGGTGGGTAAGAGCATTGAGTATCCTTCCAGAACATGGTTTTGCATGTTGGCAAACCCATCACTGAAGAAACGGAATCAGCTAGATCTCTGCGCTCAATGGCCAAAAGCCCATTTGGAAAATTCCAAGAGAAATAAAGAAGTCAGATTCAAAATAAGATACTTACCATTCCTGAATCATAAATACAATATTGTCCCCTGTCATTCATATAACTGTAAAGTGCACACTCACACGTCGACAGGTACACAAGCTAACATATGCATGCACACAAATGAGAAGAAACATGAATTTTTATAAATAAACATCAGAGGAGCAAGGGATACTCTACAAAGCTATATTTTAAAGAAAAGAAAGGACTGTGTATCATCAGTAACATGAAGGAAGCTTGTATCCTGCATTCTGTGTTTTTCTGCTAAGCCTCATCTCAGCAGTTAGCTCTCATGCTTTGGAAAGAAGTTCATTCAGATGGGCAAGCTTGCCCACATCCCAGGACCCCAGGACTAACTGTCTCCGAGGACATACATGAGACCCTAGCCCCAACACTCATTCCAACTGGGACCCCCACAGAGCCCAGCAGATGTTGGATTTATCCTACTCTGCCAAAACATCACCATCCTTCCTGTCTGCTTCTCTACTTTGAAGCCTTGGCATATTCGTGAGCCTGCCCCCACCCCAACCCCACAGCTTACCTGTCTCCTAGGAAGTCTGTCATAACCAGTGGCACAAGGACACACGGACAAAAAAGGTCTGTTCTAAGCAGGGACACAGGAGGCCTGCATTAACCAGAGACTGCGCTGCCTGTCTCCGAGAAGGCCTGTTCTAACTCAAGTCACACAGCTCCAGCTGCCTCCAAGGAGAAAGGCTACAGCTGGGACATACTGGCCACTTAACATCAGAGCTTGACAGGTAGCAAAAGACAAGTTCAAGAACATAGAAAATATTGACATATCAGTCGAAGAAAGTTCAAGGAGTAAAAAGTTCCTAACTTAAAACCTCCAGGAGACATGGGACACAATGAAAAAACAGGCTACTATCCAGAAAAAAACTCTCATTCATCATAGATGGAGACACCTAGATATTCCCTGATAAAACTAAATTTAAACAGTATTTTTCTATTAACCCAGCCCTACAAAGGATACTAGAAGCATAACTCAATTTGTCCAACACAAAGAGGGAAACTACATCCTAGAAAACACAAGAAATTTATCATCTCACAACAAACCCAAAAGAAGTAAATTGCACACACATATTAACATCCCCAACAACAAAAATAACAGAAACTAACAATAATTGGTTTTTAATATCTCTCAATTTCAATGAACACAATTTCCCCAATAAAAAGATACAGGGAAGTTGACCTGGGAGGAAGATACATTGGGAAGAGAATGTAATAAAGGTACACTCTATGAAACTCCCAAATAATCAAGAAAAATTCTATATTAATAATATGGATAATATAACAATACAGAAAATAGCAAAGGGTTGAGAATAACAATTAAAACCAATTTAAATTAAGGGCATTTTATAACGAAGATAACAATAGACAATTATTTTCAACATTCTAAACCTTTGCAAATAGAGCATTTGAGACTTTTGTGTGTCAGATATTTTTTTTTATTTATTGTACATACCCTCTTTGATCAAGGCTTAGGCATAATATTAAAACATGGATGAACAAATTCCTGTTTTTCAGTTAATAATAAATATTGCTGTATTGTTTTATCTCATATGCTCCTGTACAACAAAGACCGCATCCATTGTGACACATGAGGAAATAACTTCTGAGTGACGTCTCCATTGTCCCTATTACTGCATAAAATGATTGCTCATTTAGTCACATTTAGTTAGTGATGATTTGTTGTTTTACCCACATTTTGCAGTCAATGTAAGAGAAAAGTCAAAAACATTTACCTTGTAAATACCCTTTTACTGCTTTTCACAGCCATAATTAAGCTTTCTCTTGCTCAGTCTCAGCTCTCATTTGCACTATCATGAAAGCATCCAGCTCTCCCTTGTTTCTTCCTACTCCTTAAAGACAAGTGCCATGTCTTCTTAGACCCACAGCCTCCACCAGCCCAGAGAAGTATAATTCACAATATATGAGTCTTTTCTGCAAATGTATCCCCTTTCTTGGGGCTAGTTTCAATTTGAATTTTCTTTCTCATTCCATGCTTTGATTGTCTTGGTAGGAACAGTATGTTTTGGCTCTAGAGAAAACCATCATTTTCTCTAGTGTACACAAATTGCATGTTGATTTGTCCTTTATAGAAAAGAGCTAGATTTTACTTTCAGCAGATAGAGAGACTAAGCGTTTTGATTTATGCAAATAAGCTACTCCAAATACATAAAACATAAGATATTGACCTCAATTCATCACTAGCACATTTCACTGTTTTTTAAAAAAAGATACAGAGCATCCTCATTCTTCCTTTAATTTCTTTTACAAGCCATATCTTCCCTGTCATTAGCTGCATTTATTCACAATGATGGCAGACTGTTTACATTTAAGCAGCCTCAATACTTAAAAATAAAAACCAATTTTCAAAACCTTTCGCTAATTTTTTTGAGGATTAAATGCTGTGAGTATGCCAGAGGCAACAAAATTATTATAGCTGGTGCTCAAAATAAAAATATTTAGCGTACATCTTTCCCAATTAAAGATGGAATAATTCCATCACAGTTTCCCGCTAAGAATATTGCTAATGTTTTCAAATGGCCCTGATCTGTGCCAACAATTTATATTCTCCGGCTTGCTTAGCAGGATTGTAAGTAGCAGTGATGGTATCCTACTGTTAGCCTAACAGCAGATTCTTGAGAAGAAATAGTTTAAGTCGGCTACAATAAAAAAAAAAAAAAATAGCACTTTTAACCAAATTTGTTTATCAGACATTTTTAAACAGGTACATGAAACATGTTTAACCAAAAAGTTGATTTCAAAGTTAGGAGTTTAGATTGTTTGGTTTTTACTGGGCAAGAGAAGGCTATCTTTGTGCCACTACACCTCTTTCTGTTCTTAGCTTCTGAGTCAAATTTTTGCTACATGCATGTTTACCCACACCTCGCTCCATATTTTATAATATCCGCACTCTACAATTCTTCCTTTGTGAAATCTATACCAGTTCATTTGTACAGAAACTAATTGCATAAATTTGTCAATCTACACTGAGAGCTTCTCCATCTGTGAACCTCATTCACCCAGAATTTTATTCATGCTACAACCGTTCCCTGTCTCTAGCATAAGGCTTGTGAGTTTCAAAGTCCTTGATCATGCAGTTCCAATCTCCCAGATACTTTTTTTCACCTAAAAGTTTTCTCAATCATTTCTTTGCACTTAAAAAAAAAAAACTGTAATAATATTTTCAGACCAGGCTACCTTTAAACCATGTGGGAAAGATCAAAGTGAGAGTATATGAAAATAAAATATACATTTGAAACAAGAGATAAATCATAGTTGTATACTGAAGTAGTAAATGTGCATTTAATGATCTTTCCCTCCATTGGGTAAATGTAATTTTCATATAAAAACTATGATATGACATCTGTTTTATTATTGCTTTCTTATAACATTAATTTGTTTACTTTTTCTGTATTACTCCCAGTACTATGTAAACCTTTTCTTATGATTTAATTCTACATCCTGAATGGAATAACTAGGCTTACTTGGATCTCAGAGCAGTGCAAGTGCCTCTGTTTTGTCTGTATGAGTGACATCCTTATGGGAGAGCTTGCTGATAATTCATTAATCTACCTTAAACACAAAGTTCACCAAAAACTTCTATACAATAAACAATTTGATGTATAACCTACCGCATGGGTGATATTAAAGTATATTATGAGTACAGGACAAAATGTTCCCATCTCTTCTTTATTCACATTCTTTTTACTTGCCACCTACATTATCGTAGAATATTTGTTTATTTTATTAACTGAGTTAGTCAAGTTTCTGGTACTGCAAAACTACCTGAGATGATAAACTTATAGGGAGAAAATGATATTTATTAATTATACATTTGGAAATCTCAGTTTATGATTGATTGATCTTATTCCTTTCCTTGACATCCTGGTGCGGGGATTTAAATATGCTTGACCAAAAAATTGATTTCAAATTTATAAATTTAGACTGTTGTGTACACTGCATACTAGAAGATTGTCTTTGAGCTACTACAGCATTTTATTGGCATGAAAGCATTATACCCTGTACTGTCCATGGGTAGATGGCACCATTTATGCCTTTTCTGCCTGCATAGTCTTTATAGCACCATCCAGCATTTTAAAAGCAAACCAGTGAGGTGTTTTCTGATCTGTTGAAGATAAATTTTACTATGCCCTGTAACCAAACTGTATGGCATATTCTGAAGGTCCAATGTATCATTTTTTTTACAGTTAAGTAGTATTTCATGAGATATGTATACAATATTTTTTCAACAATTTGTAAGTTGATGAATATCTCTCTATATATTATATTCTATAGCTATTGTGGATAATATAGCAATGAACAAACATGTGCAAATATCTCTACAGAAGGTCATAGTGAGAATACACAGGAGAGATAGAGCAGTTGCTTACTGTCTGGGAATTAGAACAAGGAAAAGAACACATGTCCAACCCTTTGAGAGCATAGCCCTAGTGACTTGAAGTTAGTTGTGCATTTCAAAAATTGATGATTGATCTGGGGGAACAGAGACCACCGTAAGTGGCTACAACTATGACCCGATGATCCTTGGTGATATCTGTAAGTGAATGAGCAAGCCAGAAAAAGAAAGCCAGCAATTAGCCTTCTTCCATGTCCTTGTATAATGTCATGCTTCCAGGTTTCTACTGTGCTTCAGTTCCTACCTTGAATTTCCTCAATGAAGGACTGTTACCTAGAAGCATAAGCGAGCTTTGTACAAGGGGATAAAAATGGATTGATTTGCATTGTTCTACATGCTGACCTCCAGTTGAACCAGCACCATTTGCTGAAAATGCTGTCCTTTTTCCACTGGATGATTTTAGCTTCTTTGTCAAACATCAAATAATCATAGGTATGTGGATTCATTTCTGGATCTTCAGTTCTATTCCATTGATCTTCATGCCTGTCTTTGTACCAATACCATGCAGTTTTTGTGACTATTGCTCTGTAGTACAGTTTGAGGTTTGAGTTGATAGTGATTCCCCCAGAAGTTCTTTTATTGTTGAGAATAGTTCTTGCTATCTTGGGTTTTTTTGTTATTCCAAATGAATTTGCAAATTGCTCTTTCTATTTCTATGAAGAATTGATTTGGAAATTTGATGGGAATTGGATTGAATCTATAGACTGCTTTTGGCAAGATGGCCATTTTTACTAAATTAATCCTGCCAATCCAGGAGCATGGGAGATCTTTCCATCTTCTGGGATCTTCTTCAATTTCTTTCTTCAGAGACTTGAAGTTCTTGTCATACAGATCTTTCACTTGCTTGCAAGCTCAAGTCCAAGTGGATAAAGGACCTTCACATAAAACCAGATACAGATCAAAGTTATGAACATAACAATCTGAGAACTTACTCTTATATGAAACAATTGTATTAATCTCTCCTCCCATCATGGATAAGAAACTATCACATAAAAAGCAACAGAAAAATCAATTACGAGTCAATTGATGGAGAGGAGTTCTACAGAAACAAACTTCTAGACTTGACGTGGCTATACTACTGGTGAACTCAAACTACCTGATTGTACCTGTACAAGATCAATCTAAACAAAGTTCCTGATATGTGAGGGACTAGTCAGGAGTCATAACTTATTTATAAGCTTCTGGCAGCTGTCAGATGCTGGGAAAAATGAATCATTATGTATCTATTTATTTTATCTATTGGATTGTTTTTTGCCCACTGGTAGATTTTCTGTGTCCCAGTGCATGGATTAATACCCATTCACATATTGACAACACTAATTTAACTTGGTGTATAAAAAACAAATATATAGAAGAAGACATAAATTTGGGAATTGACCATGTTGAGCAAGATTGGGCAGAGCTGGAGTTGGATGGGTTCGTATCTGATTTACTTTGTTTCATTATATTCATGTAGGAAATTTTCAAGAATAAACAAAAATACAAAAATAATTTTAATCTGCTAATGATATATCCCTTACATTGGATTTTGAAAATAAAATTGGGAATAAAAATTACATTTATCTTAAGGGAAAAAAAAAACAGATACACTGAAACTAATATAAGAGAAGGTGTGGAAGACTCTTGAATACCTAGGTACAGGAAAAAAGTTCCTGAGTAGAACACCAATGGCTTATGCTCTAAGATTAAGAATTAACAAATGAGACTTCATCAAATTGCAAAGCTTCTGTAAGGCAAAGAACACTGTCAGTAGGACAAAACAGTAATCAACAGATTGGGAAAAGATCATTACCAATCCTATATCCAATAGAGGGCTAATATCAAACATATGCAAAGAACTCAAGAAATTAGACTCCAGAAAACCAAATAACCCTATTACAAAATGGGTTACAGAGCTAAACAAAGAATTCTCAACTGAGGAAACTCGAATGACCAAGAAGCACCTTAAGAAATGCTCAACATCCTTCGTCATCAGGGAAATGAAAATTAAAACAACCCTGAGATATACCTCACACTAGTCAGAATGGCTAAGATCAAGAACTCAGGTGATAGTAGATGCTGGTGAGTATTGGAGAAAGAGGAAGACTCCTCCATTGTTGGTGGGATTACAAGCTTGTACAACACTCTGGAAATTAGTCTGGTGGTTCCTCAGAAAACTGGACATAGCATTATCTGAGGACCCAGCTATACCACTCCTGGGCATATACCCAGAAGATGCTCCAACAAATAACAAAGACATATGCTCCACTATGTTCATAGAAACCTTATTTATAATAGCCAGAAGCTGGAAAGAACCCAGATGTCCTTCAACAGAGGAATGGATACAAAAAATGTGGTACATTTACACAATGGAGTATTACTCAGTTATTACAAATAATGAATTCTTGAAATTCTTAGGCAAATGGATGGAACTAGAAAATATCCTGAGTGAGGTAACCCATCACAAAAGAACACACATGGTATCTACTCACTGATAATTGAATATTAGACCAAAAGCTTGAAATAACCAAGATTCAACTCAAAGACCACATGAAGCTCATGAAGAAGGAAAACCATGTGTGGATGCCTCAGTCCTACTTAGAAGGATTAACAAAATACTCAAGGGAGCAAATATGGAGACAAAGTGTGGGACAGAAACTGAAGGAGGGGTGGTCTGGAGACCATTCCACCTGGGTATCTATCAAATGTGCAGTCACCAAAGGTAGATGCTGATGTGGATGTCAGGAAGAGCATGCTGATAGGAGCCTGATATAGCTGTCTCCTTAGAGGTCTATCAGATTCTGATATATTCAGATGCAGATGCTCACAGCTAACCATTGATCTGATCAGAGGTTCCCAACATAGGGGTTAGAGAAAAGACTGAAGGAACTGAAAGGCTTGGTGGCCCCATGAGGAAAGCAAAAATACCAGAGCTCCCCAGGGTCTAAATCACCAGCCTGGAAGCAGATAGGGAGGGACCCATGACTCCATCTGTATATCTAGGGAAGGATGGCCTTGTTGGGCATACGTGGGAGAGGAGATCCTTGGTCCCCTGAAGGCTGAACACCAAGTGGGGGGTGGTGGGTATTCGAGGGTGGGGAGGTGGGAGTGGGGGGTTAGGTAGGGGAACATCCTCATAGAAGCAGGAGAAAAGGTATGTAATAGGGGGTTTCTGGGTGGTGGGGGAAATGGGGTAAGGGAATAAAATCTGAAATGTAAATATAATATCCAATAAAAAATACAAAAATCAATTTTCAAAAAGCATAATGATGCAAAAAGAAGAAGAAGAAGAAGAAATGTAAGTAAAATAACCCCTCTCCATCTCAAGCTGGTTTGGATCATGATATATTATTATAGTAATAAAAACTCTAAGACAAGTGAGATTCCTATCAAGCTGAAATATTGTACCTTCTTCTTCACATAGTTTTGAAGCTGGACACTTCTGGGAAATGTTCAACACAGCTGATGTGACTTCCTGGAGCATCACTTCAGAAGATGTAGAGTTGATATATTCCATTGCTGCTAGTAACTCAAGGATTTTCTATACATTTCCTTTGCCACTAATAAATACCATTGAAACAAACCTTGAGAGTATGTAAATTTTATATGTCTTCTGACTCATGCTCTTGCTCACTTGGACATTAATCTATAGATATTGTCCAGGAATTTGTTGTCTTAATATACTATTGTTGATTTTCAGTTCAGTCATTACTTATATATTAACTAATTTTTTTTAAGGAAAACTCATCAGATCTTCCTGTCTTGTATTATGCATTTACCTTCTAAGTATTTATTTCTGTGAGTATAGATTTATATGGGCTTTAAAATGTATGTTATGTACTTATTTACTGAAAATTTCATAAATGCATGCAATGTAACAACTGTACCGTGCTCTGTTTTTCAGGACATTAAAATACATCTTTTTTACAATGTCATATACTCTCTATCTATCTATCTATCTATCTATTTCTATATTTATGCATTATTTATTTATTTTTCTACTTTTATTTTTAAGCAAGTGAATTTAATTACTACTGCCTATATACACATAGATGTGGAGTCATCCATTGTGTTGTACGCAACTTATCAGTGGCCATAACCCAAAGATTGCCTATAACTCCTTGGTGAGAAGTAGTGCCTTTGAAAATCATCCTCTTTCTATGCTATAATTTTTAACTACTTTCATTGTGTGCAGATAGCCATAGTTTTGTGAATTCACCTGTGCAAGGATCTTGCCACGTGTAAAGGCAGTATTCCACAGTATTGTTCCATAGTCCCTGATCTTAGAATCTGTCTTCTCCCACTTCCACATAGTACCTTGAGCCATGTATAAAGGTTAATGTTTCAACATCTAATCTACAGCTGGGCACTCATACTTTTTATTCTCACTCATTTGAACAAACATCACTCTCTGATTGAATTATTTTGAGTATTTATGTTAAGTACTATATTGATTTTTCTATAATTAAAAGTTTTCTTCCTTGATGAGTTTTATGCGTTTTTGTAATTAATTTAGACCATAATTCTATGTCAGAGGTATAGCTAGAAAATGCTTTCCCTCACTGTGTGTGATACATATTTACTTAACTGACAGTTTCAATAGAATCATTACCTTCCTCCCTTCCTTCCTTCCTTCCTTCCTTCCTTCCTTCCTTCCTTCCTTCCTTCCTTCTTTCTTTCTTATTTTGTACAAACCATTTTTATTTTCATGAGATTTCATGTGTCAGTTGTTGATCTTATTTCCTACACTTCTGGTGTTTTGTTTTAAAAGTGCTTTCCTGTTCCTATAAAGTAGGGAGTGTATTGCCTATCTTTGAAGGCGCCAATTTCAAAGCCTTATCTCAACTGCTTTGATCAATTTGGAATGTAGTTTTATGTAACATGAGAGATAAAGCTTTCTCTTTCACCATGTTGAAATTATTTTCTGTCTCATTTGGAAAACAATTTTCCAATATATAATAGATATTGGCATTTTGTGAAAACTAAGGTAGCTGGAATTGCATGGAGTTATAATTTGATCCACCATTCAATTGCATTAATCTGTGTTCTAATTATAATGCCTCTGTAGTATACTTTGAAATCATGCATGGTGCTACTTCCAGCAATATTCATTTTGTTCAGGGAAACATTGAATATAGTTGATCATTTTTAACTCTGAATAAATTTTGAGATTGGGTTTTCAATATCTGTAAAAAGGGGGGCTGTGTTTTCATTGGGATTATACTGAATCTTTAGATTAATTTTGGTAGGACAGCCATTTTTCAAAATTAGTTCTTCACACTCATGACTATGGAAAATCTGTAACCATCTGCTGTCTTTCCTAATTTGTTTCTTCAGTATCCAAAGACATTTTATAAAAGTATAAACAATAATGCATGCTTTGTATAGGCTCTAATATGAAAAGGGCTAAGGAATTGTTTGGATTTCTAAGTACTAACTAAGAAACATCAGTTTTAGCTTTGCATTCTAGCAGAGAGATACTTAGTTTTACTTAGTTTTATATACCTTATATAAATACCATATATATATATATATATATATATATATATATATATATATATTGTGTGTGTGGTATGTGAATATATATTCATATATATATATATATATATGAATTTTGTCAAACTGACATTTTGTCAGAAAATATACACAATGTCATTCTGTGATCAGCTAAATCATATAACAAATATTTAAGCTCAGAAACCATATGAATTTGAGTGCTTATTCAGTTGTAAACAAACTGAATAAGAAAAAAAATGAATGGAAATTCTATTATCCAGAAAAAAATATAAGCATAACAGACCTGAAGCTATCTATAGATTCAATGAAATTCTCATCAGTATTACAACAAAATTCTTTATATACCTTGAAAGAGCAATTCTAAACTTCATTAAAAAAAACATATAGAGAGCTAAAACAGTGCTGTAGAATAAAAAATCTTTAGGAGGTATCACTATCCCTGATGTCAAGCTGGACTACAGAGGAATATCAATAAAACCTGCACAGAATTGTCATAAAAAGAAATGTGTTTACACATGGAGTAATACTCAGCTATAAAAACAATAACTTCATGAAATTTTTGGACAAATGGGTAGAATTAGAAAATATCATCCTGAGTGAGGTAACCCAATCCCAAGTGAACACACATGGTATGCACTCACTGATAAGTGTATATTAATCCTAACACTTGGAATACCCAAGATACAATTCTCAGGCCACATGAAGCTCAAGAAGAAGACAAAAGTGTGGATGCATCAGTCCTTCTTAAAAGGGGGAACAAATTACTCATGGGAGAAAATAAAAGACAAAGTGTGGAACAGAGCCTGAAGGAAAGGCTATCGAGAGACTGTCCCAACTGGGGATCTATCCCATATACAGTCACCGAACCCAAGAAGTGGATGTCAAGAAGTACATGTTTACAGGAGCCTGATATAGCTGTCTCCTGAGAGGCTCTGCCAGAGCCGTACAAATACAGAGGCAGATGCTCCAAGCCAACCACTGGGCTGAGCACTGGGTCCCCAATGGAAGAGTTAAATAAAGGAGTGAAGAAACTGAAGGAGTTTGCAAACCTATAGGAGGAACAACAATATTAACCAACCAGAAACCCCAGAACTCCCAGGTACTAAACCACCAACCAAAAAGTACACATGGAGGGACTCATGGCTCCAGCTGTATATGTAGCAGAGGATGGCCTTGTCAGGCATCAATGGGAGCAGAGGCTCTTGGTCCTCTCAAGGCTCAATGCCCCAGTGTAGGGGAATGCCATGATTGGGAGTCAGGAGTGGGTGATTGGTTGGAGGAACACCCTCATAAAAGCAGGCGGAGGGATGATCAGATAGGGGAATTCTGGGAGGGAAGCTGGGAAAGGGGATAACATTTGAAATGTAAATAAAGAAAATATCCAATAAAAAAATGCCTTCTGGTTTGCACTTGTGCCATGAGCAGACCTTGAGCACCAGGTCTGCACCCAATCCCACAAAATTCAGAGGAGGCTGGAGTAGTAGGAGCTCTCATACAAGCAGGAACATCGGATCATAGGATCACAGGATCTCAGGAAATTGGTCACTCCAGAATTTAAGGATCTGAGAAGCACCCTGAGTCCCAGGAGCTACTACATCTAGGTTCTCAGGATCACAGGATCACAGAGACAGCTGGACTATAAGGAGTTCTGACACAACCAAGATTACAGGACACACAGGCTCCATTCAGAGACAGTGAGCACAGGTATCACTAGAGATAACCAGATGGTGAAAGGCAAGCACAAGAACATAAGCAACATAAACCAATGTTACTTGGCATCATCAGAACCTAGATCTCCCACCATAGGAAGTCCTGAATACCCTATCACACTGGAAAAGCAAGATTCAGATTTAAAATCACTTCTCATGATGAAGATAGAGGACTTTAAGTGGGACATAGATACCTCCCTCAAAGAAATACAGGAGAACACAGGTAAACAGGTAGAAGCCCTTAAAAAGGAAAGCCAACAATTTCTTAAAGAATTAGAAGAAAAAAACAAAATACAAAAACAAAACAAAAATCAAAACAAATGGGTTATCAATGGAATAAAATCAAAGACCCAGAAATAGACCCACACACCTAAAGATACTTGATTGTTGAAAAAGAATGCAAAATCATACAACAGAAAAAAAGAATCTCAAACAAATAGCGCTTGTCTAACTGGTTGTCTACATGTAGAAGAAAGAAGAAGGTAAATAGATCCATATCTATCACCCTGCAAAAAACTCAAGTCCAAATGGACCAAAGATCTTGACATAAAACTGAGTACACTAATCTAAGAGAAGAGAGAGTGGCATATAATCTTGAATACATTGCTATAGGAGACACTATGCTGAATAGAACACCAATGACTCAGGAACTAAGATCAACAATCAATAAATGGTACCTCATAAAAGTGAAAATCTTCTTTAAGGCAGAAGAGCCCAAAAATAAAACAAAACAGCAGCATACAGAATTATAAAAGATCTTTATCAACTCTGCACCCAACAGAAGTCTAATATCCAAAATATATTTAAAAAAAAAAACAAGAAATTAAAGAAAAAAAACTGAACCCAAGAAAGATATAGAGTACAGAGCTAGACAGACAATCCCAAATTGAGGAATCTCTAATGACCAATAAGCACTTAAAAGAAATGTTCAACATCCTTAGTCATCAAGGAAGTGTGAAGAAAATATACTTTTATTTTCCATCCTTCACCTATCAGAATGTCTAATATCAAAACTCACAAGACAGTAAATGCTGACAAAGATGTGGAGCAAGCAAACACTTCTCCACTGCTGGTGCAAGTGCTAACTTGTGCAACCACTTTGTAAATTGATTTGGCACTTTTTCAGAACATTGGAAGATATCTACCTCAGGATCCACATATAACACTCTTGGGTATATACCCAAAAGATGCTCCACCATACCACAGGGATACTTTCTCGCCTATGTTCATAGCAGCTTTATTAATAATAACCAGATATTGGAAACAACCTTAATTTAAGAATAAATATCTTAATGAACATTTCAATTAAAACTTACATGTAAAATGCATGAATAATTTAATGTAGCATATTATTAAGCAAGTGATGAGTAATAGTGAATTAGCAGAGAAAGAAAATTCTGACTTTCTCTATCCAATTCTTTATTTTATATATTATGAAAACCATTACCTAATAAACTTAATTGTAACATTTTCCAATGTCTATAATGGTATCTTATTTACAGACTTAAAAAATGTTTATTCTTAATTTCTGTGTAGGTGTATTTGTATGTATACTAGGTGTGGTTGCCTACAGGGGCCAGAAAATTGAGTCTCATCTTCTGCACCTTCTGTTACTGTGGTTATAATCTGTCTGACATGGGTTCTTTAATATAATTGTAGATTGTCTGAAAAACAGTATGTATTTACTGGACCATTTAGTCACTTCCACTTACCTATGTTCAATGATTATTTCCCTCTTTCTGCTGTTCTTTTCCTCCCAAATACTCCCTTTGCCCACATTGCACTTTTATATCCATTAATACATGTTTAAGTTTTTGTTTCAAAAACACTATTTTTAATTGAGCTGGGGACATGGTCCAGTAAATAAAGTATTTGTTGTGCAAGCATGAGAACATGATATCATATCCTCAGAAGGTCAGATTGCATATCCTCCTATGAAAAAGGCCACAGTAATATATTTCAATAATTTCAGAAATTTTTTGGGGAATTAAGAAATAAAGATAGAAAAGTCTTTGAAGGTGTAGGCCAGGGGTCCTGGCACATGCAGTGGCCAAAAACAACAGAGTTACCTTCTAAAATAAGGTAGCAATTGACAACTACCAGGTAAGGTTGTCCTCTGTCCTCCTAGTGAATGGTGTGTACTCACAGATATGTATTCATACACAAAAATGTTCCAGCACATGCACATACACAAAAATTAAACTAAATTAATCATTCACTACCTACTAAATAGTTTATTTTTAGATTTAAAACTAAGTATATATATGAACATGAGGATATCTAATTACTTCTTATATATTTTGAATCTATGTTCTAGTAACCATAAATAACTCTAAAAACATTGCACATTAAACTAAAAAAATAATCTATATTTTGAAGTCTTTATCAGGTCAGTTAATACAGTGAACACATACATATACATTATATATTAATATAATACACATAATCACATACATGGATGCAATTAAATGTACAATTTTTGTTTGAGTTGGGCTAAACTCATTTATCATGATGATACCTAGTTGTACCTATTTTCCTTGAGTAATATAATGTTTCTTATATTTTGTAAAGCTGAATAAAGCTCTGTTGTATCAATAAACAACAATTTCTTTTCCATGCATTTGTTGATGTACAACTAAGCTGTTACAAAGAGTGTTGTAATAAACACGGATGCAGAATTATCTCTATGGCATGCTAACTTAGACTCCTTTAGTCATGCTCCGGGAAATGATTCAGCACAGAACAACTTCATAGTTACAGATATATAACTTAACATTACTCCTCTACTGTCGGGAGCCAAACTCAGGAAATTAACTGCTGTTTTAGAAAGTCTAGTCAGTACAAGGTTAAGAAAGGACATTCACAGGTCTCAGGTCCCAGGAACCTAAAGAACGTCTGGCATTTCCTTGGAGCAGATTATGACAGTGGAATGGTCTAGGGTGATAAGATTATGACAGTGGGAAGGTCTTAGACAGTAAGGATTCCATAGTAAGATAGCCCTAAACAATGACCCTCGCCCAAACTTCCCGGTTTGCTGTGTCTTTATAACCTGCCCCCAAAATTAAAGTTTCAGAGCTTGATCAGAACCCAGACTTGCTCTCATTCTTTGTGTCTCTTGTCCTTTCATTCGTTCGCCCCCTTCCCTAAGGTCTCGTCGAATCCCCGCGGGCCGGGGCACTCTACCACATGATAAAAGAAAGTTCATTTTAACATTATCATTTTAGCATCTACAAGTATTTACGTGTCTACAGACACATTAAAGTGATGTGTGTGTGTGTGTGTGTTTGTGTGTGTTAGAGAGACAGAGATAGACAAGATACAGAGAGAGATTGCAGAATTTCTTTTGTCACTATTTTTTCATCAGCTCTCCATCAATTGTCTTTCACTCTTCCAACCTGCTTATTTTTTATTTTCTTTCATTCAATTAAAAAGTAGGTCTCCAGTTCAGACCCAGCAATTACTTGCTACTTTCATCGTGGAGTTTAGAAATCACCAGCCATGATCTTTTCAGTGTCCACACTACATGCCATTGCATTTATTTCCCATGCATACATTCATTTCCCAACTCACTCCTGGCACACTGAGTTTTGCACATTGCTCTCTCCCTTTTATTCTAGTGTCCAGTTATTTCATTGGGCAAATGACTAAAAAGTGAAAGTAGTTTGAATACCACATGGGCAGTCTGACTGTTTCCACATCAGAGCTATTCCTTTCTTTTCTCCAGTGTTGGTGTTTTTGAAAGGAAAATGAAGTACCCAATAATCCATTTTATAAGATAGAATCTTTTAATTTAAACAGCTTTAAAATAGCCCTGTTTCACATTGAAATTTCTCTTTGTTGTATAACATGTTCTGCACACTCTGGCTGTAAGGAAGATAGGCATGTCAAGTGGGAAAACAACAGCTTCATTTCCAAGAAATGGACAAACATCTTTGTAAAGGAAAGTTTAAGATTCTTTTAGAAGTTAGAATTTGCCTTCAGAACACAACCCATTCTACACTGGAGTCAGCTGACACCTAGATCTAATCTATTTCAGGAATGATTTCTGGAGCAGGTAGTCCTAAGATTTATTTCCTATCAATGGAAATGGATATAAGCTAAAATTAAGACTAATGTTTATCATTCACCAATAGATAAAGAAAAAAAAAAAAAAACCCAAGCTGCAGTTTTAAATATGCCCCACTAATGGGAATATTGATTAGAGTTGTGTAACAAGTTCTGTGTGATGAAAAATACATGCTACAACTTTCTCAAAAAACATATTACACTTCTAAAAATCACTTATTTATTTTTAAAAATACTGATTTTAAAATAAACATTTTTATCATTTATCTTCTATTATTTAATAATTTTGTACAAATACATTTCTCATTCATCATATGCCTATACTTAATAGACTTAATTAACACCTACATGCAGAGACATAAATTTTTTTTGTATCTTAATGTAAGGTTTATATAGATGTATATTAAATATATATGCATATACTAAAATAAAATAGAATATTGTAATTTTTCAAAAAAATCTTTGCAGAACATTTATTTGCCCAGAAAATTGAGGACTATACTTTTTGTACAAAATCCATCATGTCATAGTTCAACTCTACTAAAAAATATTTAGCAAAATATCAATTTGGCAGTATTACCAGGAGGAGTCATAGAGTGTATGGTTGGGTCTTAATGCTTTAGAGTTACTTGTTTATTTATTGTTTGTGTGTATGTATATTGTGAGTGTGTGTGTGTGTGTGTTCAGGTAATATGTTATATATGTGTATGTCATGCAGGAATTGACTTAACCCACTCAGCCATTTGCTTGTTCTAATGTTTTAGTTATATTTGATAACATTTAAATTGGAATGGTAGGTCTCCATTATCATACACACAGATCTCCTCACATATTCTCCTCTGGGCTCATTAAATGCTAATACTTAAGCAAAAAAGACATAAGCATCTGAATACTAAAGCCAAAAAATCTGTGGGGAGATTTGGCTAATTGGGTAAAATCAAGCAAGAAAGAAATGGACCTACAGCATAAACTTGATAAGAAAAATCCCTAGATAACACAACATATTTTAAATTGGGTCAAATAAATAATGAATTTTATATATTGAGAAGAAAAATTAGGATGTTGCTACTCCCAGGAGGTTGTAGAGCCCAGAAAGAAAAACATGTTCAGAAAGAATTTAGACAAAATATTGGTCAAAAGTTACAATGAGTTTCAATTTAGAAATTCTCTGTATCCATTGCCAAAAAACTTTATTTAATAATATGAGTTAGTACCCAGCTGGAAATGTATATATCCAAAAATAGAAGGGTGTTTATTGACTGAAACTTTTGATATTTTCTCCGGGCTATCACATAAACATCAAATATCTTTAATGACTATTAAGGTAATTTGTAACAAATTAATTGGATAATTGCTTAAAGATTCATAGGACTCTTACACATTTTTGGTGTGGATAAATGCAGAACTTGGATTTACTGAACTCTAATTATAGAACTACAAAATGGAAATTGGTTTAAGAATATTTCATGACAACTAGATATACAACTTGTTTACTGTAACTGATATGAATGAAAAAAAGAGGTCATGAATCTGAAGGAGATTAGAAAGAGTAAGTGGGAGGGTTTGGAGAGAGAAAAGGGAAAGGAAAAGAAGTTGTCATTACAACCCAATATCAAAGAAAGAAAGCAGCAGCAGCAGCAACAACAACAACAACTACAACAAAAATGACACTTGAGATGAAATAAGTAAGAGACATGAGGGTTCTTATTTTTCTACTTATTTTGTATGTCTGTACTTTTAAGTTTGGATGGGATTGTGCCATGGTGTAGAGAAGTTGTGTTTATGCTTTGAATCTATTTGTCTGGAGTCCTTGTCCCCAATTGGGTGTTTTTTGTTTGTTTGTTTGTTTTGTTGTTGTTGTTTTGTTTTTTGGTGTTTGTTTGTTTGTTTGTTTTGGTTTTTCGAGACAGGGTTTCTCTGTGTAGCTATGTAGCCCTGGCTGTCCTGGAACTCACTCTGTAGACCAGGCTGGCCTCGAACTCCGAAAACCCGCCTGCCTCTGCCTCCCAAGTGCTGGGATTAAAGGCATGCGCCACCACCGCCCGACCCCAATTGGGTTTTGATCTATCAATAATGATGTCAGAATCTAGTGGCTGGGCACAGAGTGGAACACTTAAGAGTTGCGTGGGTAAGAGTCAGGAAGAATCACCTGGACTGGGGGAAGAAGAAGGGAACACACTCAGCCAGAGATAAAGCCAATCAACTATGTGAGACTTCAGGTAAGTAACCAAAGCCACTTCCCCGATTGGGCAGGGGAAGATTTAAGTGTCTAGCCTTTGAGGTAGCCAAGTCATTCAAAACTAAGCTTGTGTGTGTGTGTGTGTGTGTGTGTGTGTGTGTGTGTGTGTTTGTCTTTCATCAGTGGATGGAAAGGGACCCTGGGCAGGTGGCTGCTAATCCAAATTGCCCAGGAACTCAAAGCAGTGCAGACAAAAACTCAACCACTACCTCTCATGGAATTTATAAATGTCAGACAACAACTCAGAGCAGTGGGTCTTCTCCTTCCACTATGTAGGTTCTGGGAAGCAAACTCAGGTTGGCCGTCTTGGCAGCAAGCACCCTGACACAGAGAGCCCTCTCATCCATCAGCCATGAGAATGATTTTCAGTACGTCTTACGTAAATGTCTTCTTCAAAATTTAAAAAGGCTACCTTCATAATGTCATTAGTAGTGTAATCACAGCTATTATGTGCTCACTAATATCAGCACACAGTAGAAGTAAGTTCTATAAGTAAAGCTATTTATGTTCCTATAGTTTACTTTCTCTGTTTGTTAAATATCAAGTCAAAGGCTAGAAAATTTGGCATTGCCTCTAATTAGTTAGATTCTTGTGAATAAAAATAGCACTTATACAAATTCCTTCTCTTGACAGCACTTTATTAACCTTTCCTCACTTACCTTGTTCACTAAATATATATGAGGAACAATAAATAACCCTTTTCCGCTAAAAAACACCATGCATCTTTAATTATTTTGACAGTAAGTTTGAGCATATGTCTGACCTAATATTCCACCAGGTATCAGTGAAAAAGAAAACTCAAATTTCTGCACTCAATTTTCTTGCTTTTGGAATTTTTTGGAAACTCAAGGGAAACTAGAATGATGATGGAAATAGATGAAATATTTGATAGCATGAGATGTATCAGATTCAAGTCCTGCTCTCCATGTTATAGATATTGCATTTAATATTATTATATATTCAATTCACCTCGATGTGTTTTTCCATCCCTTTATTTAGACTCTACATCGTAACTTAAATTTGTATTATTCATATTAAAGATTTCAAGTTTTACCTAACATTTATGACCTAATCTTTATCCCAGTTTAGGATGAAGATAAGATGAAGACACACACACAGTGTTCCCTCCTATCCTTTAATTTTTCCTTCAATTTTCTGCCTCTCTCTGTGTATTCATTTTTAGTTTCCACATTAACTTGCAAGTACATTAACAACTTGGAAATAATTTTAATTATTTTTTTCTTATCTATAATTTTGTCTGTAATGCCATCAAACCCAGTGCCATGTGCATTCCAGGCAGGTGCTCAACCATTGAGGTGTATCCACAGCTATCTCCACATGGCTCTAATTGAGTAATGGAAATACTTTCCCATTTCCCATCAAGGTTGGCAGATAGAACTATGCTCCTCTTTTCCAGTATGCAGACATTCCGATTTCAAGACCCTGTGGCACAACAACTTAGCAAACAAAGGAAATTTACATATTGAACAGTTTTTATTTCTTATTGAGAAATACCAATATGATCATAGGTTTTATTTTTAGAGGGAAAAGGTTGGAAGTTAAAGAAATTAAACAGAGTTATAAAGCCTGGAGGGGAACATTGCATGGGAATGCAATGCATGAGGACTCTGCAAAACTGAAAAGCTTAGGAATATATTTTCCCTGGATCCTCCTGAAGGATCAAAACTCTAAACCATTATTTAGGGATTTATGACTTTCTATGATATGGCAAAACTACATGTTGCTTTAAACCACTAGTGTAATGGTTTCTGGTAGGAACAAAGAAACTAATATATCAAATATTACTTAGTAGTTCCTTTCAGATAAGATGAACCTGCCAGGTTGCCTCTGATAATTAGCCTGTGAGCTGAAAGTATATGTATTGCTTGCAGTTAATACATTTAAAATCTAATATTCAATTTCTTAGCCTCTTGTAAAGCACAGAGGCAAAGAAGACCATGCACATTTATGCAGTTAAACAAGGATTAGAAAGTTCAAACAAGGTGAGATTGCATTCATCATTGAAGACTTGGTGAGTAGGATGCTGGAAGAACGCCAACCCAAATTCAAGATACCATGACCACAAGAAAGAAGCTTTGATTATAACACAGCTCTGGGATATCAAAGTTTATTCTTTCACAGTACATAGAATTAAGTTTAGTTTTAACATATTTCCCATAGATCTTTAGCTAAATCTTACCTATTGGAGAGAAATACCATTGCCACTTGTAAAACTACCATAAAATTAATCAATCTAGCCCTTCCTCCGCTCGCCCCTCCTCCAGTCTAAGGCCTGCGGGTGAGTGCACCCCGGATTCTGCCAGACACATTCTGGGGGATCCATAGAACCCATAGCCAGTGCTAGCACGCCCCTTCCACTGCTTGCCCCTCCTCTGGTCTGAGGCCTGCGGGTGAGTGCACCCCGGATTCCACCAGACACATTCTGGGGGATCCACAGATCCCACAAACAGCTTTAGGTAGGAAAACCCACATACTACCCTGAGCTCATAGCTGGGTGCCCTGAGTGCTCAAAATCCAGCAGATACCCCTCCCCCACCCCCTGCTCCCCTGCCAGCTAGCACACCCCTTTTGCCCATCTCCCGGGTCTGACGCCCGGACCAGACCTCTACCAGGTCTGCAGTTGTGTGGACCCCAGATCCCGCCTGAGACATACTGGAAGGTCCACTCAACCCAGAGCCACAGAGGAACAATTGAACTCAGAGTGTCAGACAACATATCCTGAGATATCCAAGAGGAGACACTGCACCCAGAACAGCAGACATCTAGCTGGACTGCTACCTTGGAGGCACCATATCCTGAGGCATCCTAGAGATACCACTGTAATCAGGGCAGCTGGAAAAAATCACAGAGACATCTGGACTCCTAGAAGACCAAACACAAGCGAGACAACTGGAAAGACAGGCTTCAATCAGAGACAGAAGTACAGGTAGCACTAGAATTAACCAGATGGCAAAAGGCAGGCGCAAGAACATAAGCAACAGAAACCAAAGTTACATGGCATCATCAGAACCCAGTTCCCCCATCATAGCAAGCCCTGAACACCCCATCACACCAGAAAAGCAGGATTCAGAATTAAAATCACTTCTCATGATGATGATAGAGGACTTTAAGAAAGACATAAATAACACTCTCAAAGAACAGATAGAAACCCTTAGAGAGGAAACACAAAAATCCCTTAAGGAATTGCAAGAAAATGCAACCAAACGGGAGAAGGAATTAAACAAAACCATACAGGATCTAAAAATGGAAGTAGAAACAATAAAGAAATCACAAAGGGAGAACACCCTGGAGATAGAAAACTTAAAAAAATGATCAGGAGTCGTAGACACAAGTATTACCAACAGAATACAAGAGATGGAAGAGAGAATCTCATGTGCAGAAGATACCATGGAAAACATTGACACAACTGTCAAAGAAAATGCAAAATACAAAAAGCTACTAACCCAAAATATACAAGAAATCCAAGACACAATAAGAAGGCCAAACCTAAGGATAATAGGAATAGATGAGGGGGAAGACTCCCAACTTAAAGGACCAGTAAATATCCTCAACAAAATTATAGAGGAAAACTTCCCTAACCTAAAGAAAGAGATGTCCATAAATATACAAGAAGCCTACAGAACGCCAAATAGTTTAGACCAGAAAAGAAATACTTCCCGCCACATAATAGTCAAAACATCAAATGTACAAAACAAAGAAAAAATACTAAAAGCAGTAAGGGAAAAGGGCAAAGTAACATATAAAGGCAGACCTATAAGAATTACACCAGACTTCTCACCAGAGACTATAAAAGCCAGAAGATCCTGGACCGATATCATACAGACCCTAAAAGAACATAAATGTCAGCCCAGACTACTATACCCAGCAAAACTGTCAATCATTATTGATGGAGAAGCCAAAATATTCCATGACAAATCCAAATTTACACAGTATCTCAACACAAACCCAGCACTTCAACGGATAATTGGTGGAAAACTCCATCACAAGGAGGGAAACTACAACCTAGAAAAAGGAAAGTAATCTTCCAAAAACCGTAAAAGAAGGTAGCTACACAAACATATCTCCACTGCCAATAACAAAAATAACAGGAAACAACACTCATTTTTCCTTAATATCTCTTAATATCAATGGACTCAATTCTCCAGTAAAAAGACATAGACTATCAGACTGGATACATAAACAGGACCCAACATTTTGCTGCATTCAGGAAACGCACCTCTGTGGAAAGGACAGACACTACCTCAGAGTAAAAGGTTGGAAAACAATCTTCCAAGCAAATGGTCCCAAGAAACAAGCTGGAGTAGCGATTCTAATATCAAATAAAATCAGTTTTCAACCAGAAGTAATCAAAAAAGATAAAGAAGGACACTTCATATTCATCAAAGGAAAAATGTACCAAGAGGAACTCGCAATTCTCAACATCTATGCCCCAAATGTAAGTGCACCCACATACATAAAAGACACTTTACTAAAACTTAAAGCATACATTGCACCATACACAATAATAGTGGGGGATTTCAACACCCCACTCTCAGCTATGGACAGATCATGGAAACAGAAACTAAATCGAGACACAATGAAACTAACAGAAGTTATGAACCAATTGGACTTAACTGACATCTATAGAACATTTCATCCTAAAACAAAAGAATACACCTTCTTCTCAGCACCTCATGGTACCTTCTTGAAAATAGACCATATAATTGGTCACAAAACAGGCCTCAACAGATACAAAAAGATTGAAATAATCCCCAGTACCTTATCAGACCACCATGGATTAAGACTTGTCTTTGACATGGACAAAAACAACAAAAAACTGACATACACTTGGCAACTGAACAATGCTCTACTCTGGTCAAGGAAGAAATTAAGAAAGAAATTAAAGACTTTTTAGATTTAAATGAAAATGAGGACACATCATATCAAAACATGTGGGACTCATTGAAAGCAGTACTAAGAGGAAAAATCATAGCTCTAAGTGCTCACAAAAAGAAAGTGGAAAGAGCATACATTAATAACTTGACAGCAAACCTGAAAGCATTAGAACAAAAAGAAGCTAGTATACCCAAGAGGAGTAGACGGCAGGAAATAATCAAACTCAGGGCTGAAATCAACCAAGTCGAAACAAAAAGAACTATACAAAATATCAACAAAACCAGGAGCTGGTTCTTTGAGAAAATCAACAAGATAGACAAACCCTTAGCCAGACTAACCAAAGGGCGCAGAGACAGCATTCAAATTAATAAAATCAGAACTGAAAAGGGAGACATAACAACAGAAACAGAGGAAATTAAAAAAAATTATCAGATCCTTCTACAAAGGCCTATACTCAACAAAATTAGAAAATCTGGCGGAAATGGACAATTTTCTAGATAGATACCAGGTACCAAAGTTAAACGAGGAGCAGATAAACCATCTAAACAGTCCCATAATGCCTAAAGAAATAGACACAGTCATTAAAAAATCTTCCCACCAAAAAATGTCCAGGGCCAGATGGTTTCAGTGCAGAATTCTTTCAGACCTTCAAGGAAGAACTAATACCAATCCTCTTCAAGCTATTCCATCGAATAGAAACAGAAGGAACACTACCCAATTCATTCTATGAAGCTACCATTACACTCATACCTAAACCACAGAAAGACCCAACAAAGAAAGAGAACTACAGACCAATCTCTCTTATGAATATTGATGCAAAAATACTCAATAAAATTCTCGCAAACCGAATCCAACAACACATCAAAACAATTATCCATCAAGATCAAGTAGGCTTTATCCCAGGAATGCAGGGATGGTTCAATATTCAGAAATCCATCAATGTAATCCACTACATAAATAAACTCAAAGAGAAAAACCACATGGTCATCTCACTAGACGCTGAGAAAGCATTTGACAAAATTCAACATCCCTTCATGTTAAAATTCTTGGAAAGATCAGGAATTCAAGGCCCATATCTAAACATAGTAAAAGCAATATACAGCAAGCCAGTAGCCAACATCAAACTAAATGGAGAGAAACTTGAAGCGATCCCTCTAAGATCAGGGACTAGGCAAGGCTGCCCACTCTCACCTTACCTATTCAATATAGTACTGGAAGTCTTAGCTAGAGCAATTAGACAACAAAAGGAAGTCAAAGGGATACAGATAGGAAAGGAAGAAGTCAAAATTTCACTATTTGCAGATGATATGATAGTATACTTAAGTGAACCTAAAACTTCCACCAGAGAACTCCTAAACCTGATAAACAACTTTAGCAATGTGGCTGGATATAAAATCAACTCAAACAAATCAGTAGCCTTCCTCTATTCAAAGGATAAACAGGCAGAGAAAGAAATTAGGGAAATGACACCCTTCACAATAGCCACGAATAAAATAAATTATCTTGGAGTGAATCTAACAAAGCAAGTGAAAGATCTATATGACAAGAACTTCAAGTCTCTGAAGAAAGAAATTGAAGAAGATCTCAGAAGATGGAAAGATCTCCCATGCTCCTGGATTGGCAGGATTAATTTAGTAAAAATGGCTATCCTTCCAAAAGCAATTTACAGATTCAATGCAATACCCATCAAAATTCCAAATCAATTCTTCATAGAGATAGAAAGAGCAATTTGCAAATTCATTTGGAATAACAAAAAACCTAGGATAGGGAGAACTATTCTCAACAATAAAAGAACCTCTGGGGGAATCACCATTCCGGACCTCAAACTGTACTACAGAGCAGTAGTGATAAAAACTGCTTGGTATTGGTACAGAGACAGACAGGACAATCAATGAAACAGAACTGAAGACCCAGAAATGAACCCGCACACCTATGGTCACTTGATCTTTGACAAGGGAGCTAAATTCATCCAGTGGAAAAAGGACAGCATTTTCAAGAAGTGGTGCTGGCTCAACTGGAGGACAACATGTAGAAGAATGCAAATTAATCCATTCTTATCCCCTTGCACAAAGCTCAACTCCAAGTGGATAAAGGACCTTTACATAAAGCCAGGTACACTGAAACTATTGGAAGAGAAGTTGGGGAAGACCCTCGAATACCTAGGCACAGGGGGAAAGTTCCTGAACAGAACACCAATGGCTTATGCTCTAAGATCAAGAATCGACAAATGGGACCTCATCAAATTGCA
Organism: Arvicanthis niloticus; assembly: GCF_011762505.2. Lineage (NCBI taxonomy): Eukaryota > Metazoa > Chordata > Mammalia > Rodentia > Muridae > Arvicanthis > Arvicanthis niloticus. Next base: position 16,376,333 of record NC_047666.1, read on the forward strand.
AAGCTTCTGTAAGGCAAAGGACACTGTCAACAAGACAAAACGGCAACCAACAGATTGGGAAAAGATCATTACCAATCCTACATCTGATAGGGGGCTAATATCGAATATTTACAAAGAAATCAAGAAATTAGATGCCAAACAACAAAATAACCCCATTAAAAATGGGGTACAGAGCTAATCAAAGAATTCTCAACTGAGGAAACTAGAATGGCCGAGAAACACCTTAAGAAATGCTCAACATCCTTAGTCATCAGGGAAATGCAAATCAAAACAACACTGAGATACCACCTCACACCAGTCAGAATGGCTAAGATCAAAAACTCAGGTGATAGTAGATGCTGGCGAGGATGTGAAGAAAGAGGAACACTCCTGCATTGTTGGTGGGGTTGCAAGCTGGTACAACCACTTTGGAAGTCAGTCTGGCAGTTCCTCAGAAAATTGGACATAGCACTACCTGAGGACCCAGCTATACCACTTCTGGATATATACCCAGAAAATGCCCCAACAAATAACAAAGACATATGCTCCACTATGTTCATAGCAGCCCTATTTATAATAGCCAGAAGCTGGAAAGAACCCAGATGCCCTTCAACAGAGGAATGGATACAAAAAATGTGGTACATTTACACAATGGAATATTACTCAGCTATTAAAAATAATGAATTTGAGAAATTCTTAGGTAAATGGGTGGAACTAGAAAATATCATCCTGAGTGAGGTAACCCAATCACAAAAGAACACACATGGTATTTACTCACTGATAAGTGGAGATTAGCCCAAAAATTTGAAACAACAAAGATTCAACTCCCAGACGACATGAAGCTCATGAAGAAGAAAGAACAAGTGAGGATGCCTAGGTCTTTCTTAGAAGGAGTAACTAAATACCCAAGGGAGCAAATATGGAGACAAAGTGTGGGTCAAAATCTGAAGGGGGGGTTGTAGGGAGACCATTTCGTCTGGGTATTCATTCCATGGGCAGTCACCAAAAATAGACGCTGATAGAGATGTCAGGATGGGAAAGCTGACAGCACCCTGATAAGGCTGTCTCCTTAGAGGTCTCCCAGAGTCGGACATACCCAGAGACAGATACCCACAGCTATCCATTAATCCCATCAAAGGTTCCCTATGGAGGAGCTAGAGAGTAAATTGAAGGAACCTTAAGGGCTGGTGGCCGGTGAGGAGAGCAATAATACCAACCAGCCAGAGCTCCCCAGGGTCTAAACCACCAGCCCAGGAGCACATGTAGAGAGACACATGACTCCAGCAGTATATGTAGGGGAGGATGGCCTTGTTGGACATAGGTGGGAGACAAGGTCAATGGTACCCTGAAGGCTGAGCACTGGTGGGGGGGGATCTGAGGGTGGGGAGGGGGGCTGGGGTAGGTGGATAAACACCTTCATAGAAGCATTAGGAGGGGAGATGGGATAAGGGGTTCCTGGGTGGTGGGGGAAATATGGTAAGGGGATAAAATTTGAAAAGTAAATATTATATCCAATAAAAGGGGGGAAAAAATAGAAAAGCGAGTAGAACCAACAATCTTAATAAAATGTCAGCCCTCCCAAAAAAAAAAACTATCTTGATACTAAAATTTGTTTTGAGAATTGTATATTGCAGAATGATCAGCCTTGGTGTATCTACTCAACAAGCAAGCTGGGCAGACCTGCTCAAACCTCTGAGGTCCGGGAATTCCATCTGGAGGCAGTGAAGACACAGCATCAGAAGATTGTCAATTTGCTCTCCCCCCCCCACTCCTCTTCTAATATCTCAAAGCCCATAATCAGCTTGAAGAAGCTAATGAAGAGTCAGTGCCCCTATTCCCTGGGCTTGGGGACTAAGGTGGTAAATGTTGGGCTGTCTCTCTAGGGAAAAGTAGTGGTTTTGTCAGAATAGAGAGAATTAGCTAGGGTTTATTGGATAGCCATAACCTATTAGTAGAAATCTGTATAATTAATATCAAGATGAAGATATAAATTCTTAAATGGCACCAATTTACTTTGTTTACAAATTTTAAGGTTTTCATTGGCATGAGCTTCTTAATGATATAAGAGTGAGATAAATATTGTTACTCTCATAGGCATTGTACCAGTATAACACATTTAGGAATACAAAGCTTAGACCCAGTCCTTCTTTAACTCTTTTTAACTGATTTGAGATGGTCAGCCTGTGAGTTAAGGGACTATAGCAAATTCATGACTTGGAGTTTATTATAAGGGTATTCTTTATGTTTTATGTAGAAATAGCTGAGTGGAGTTAACAGGCAACAGTCCAGATTACCTTACATGGATAGCTGGCTTTCAAAACATCAGAAATCCTTAGAATTGACATGACAAACATTTCAGTATTAATGTTCATTTTCAATAGAGACCTGTCTACTCCGGACAGCTTCCTATGTTAAATTCTAAGAAGAAATTGAGTATCCTTGTAGTTACTCCAGTTGTGGTGAGACAGCCACTAGGCAAGAATTGCCACTTTCCTTCTACAGACAAATTACTGTCCAGAAAAGGACACACTTGCAGAATAGTCGACTGATTATATCTGCCTAGACAGAGTAATCAGCCCTTAATAATTCTGCAGCACTAAGGTCTGTCAGAAGATCCTGGACCAGAAGCCAGAAGAACAGATGCTCCAACATTTTGAAGTAGAGCGAGTGTCCAGGTGGTCAGAGGTCTCTATAAATTGGCTAAGTTTTAGAAACTACGATTTGTGCTTCCCACAATTATAGTTAACTCAGTCATTTTGGATTTCTGATGGGGTTGAAAACGTATAGCTATTGACCTTAAGAGAAAAGATTTGAGTGGATGGTCATCAGCTGACATTCATCCTAAAGCCAGGTTCAGAACTAAATATTCTAGTTAGAATAGATGACAGAGCAGCTGGTTAGTCAACAAAAGGACGGACTGGGTATTAGGACTATCCTGTACCTCACTGGTACAAATTGGCATAATTATGCTCTAATTGTATTTTGAGAGAAAAGTTTCATTTTAACAGGAAGGGTGATGTGTAGGAGGAGATAAGGTAGGAGGAGTACTGAGAGGAAGAAAAGGAGTAAGAAGAAGAGAAGAAGAAGGAGAGGAGAAGCTAGGTGATGAAAGAGAGAAAGAGGGGGGAGACAGGGAGGCAGATATTCATGTAACTCCACCAGTCAAAGATAGTTGTTATATCTAAGTCGGTCAGTGGGTTACACCTCTGATTGAACAATTCCAAACTTATAAAGCCTATGATTAACATTCTTAAAAAAAATGTATAAATGCATAAAGGAAAAGGGGGCATGGGATATGGGTTTCCTAAGGGGGTAGGGGGGGGAATGGGGATAGGGGATGCCATCTGAAGTGCAAATAAAATATCTAATAATAATAATTTAAAAAAATTTAAAAAAAATAAAAAAATAAAAAATAAAAACAAACAAACAAACAAACAAACAAACAGGAGGAACCAGAAAAAGAAAGGGTAAGAGGAAGAAATGATATAATTGTATTTTAATTGTTTTTTTTAATTTAAGAATGTAAACAGAATCAAAACAGAAAAGAAGAAAAGAATAAGAATTACAAAGTTTCTTTGCTTTTTAGAGAAACATTAAAAGTTGTTTATGTCTCCAGATGAAGATTTGAACAGCATAGGGTGGGTAGAGAGGCATCAAAACTCGTACTATGTCAGGAAGTCAGAGCAGAGATGTGATAACTCTTGTTGAGTCAGATGTAAGACCCATGGAAGAGATGACCATCACCAGCTTCTAGAGCAGTGGTTCTCAACCTTCCCAGTGCTGCAACCCTTTAATACAGTTCCTTATGTGTGGTAACCCCCAAATTGTGACCTATTCATAAATGTAATTCTGCTACTGTTATGAATTATAATATAAGTATCTTCCACATTTGTCATATGATTATTCATATAATTATAGTATAAACATAAATAAAATGTAATATAAAATTTAAAAAAAATTAATCAATCTAAATAATCCCCCTCTCTCCTAACGTATGTTTCTCAACCTTAGTTTATTTTGTTAATTAATTTCCCAAAGACAATCTTAGGTGTGTGACTATCTATCTATCTATCTATCTATCTATCTATCTATCTATCTATCTATTCTCTCTCTCTCTCTCTCTCTCTCTCTCTCTCTGTGTGTGTGTGTGTGTGTGTATGTGTGAACTCAGGTTCACTGAGTAAACCTACTTTGAAGTTACTCTAGTAATTTTGTCTTATCCTGACACTATTTTGTGTCTGCTTAGAGAAGTATCAGGTCTTGTCTCAACTGTTTTTAAACTAAAATAATCAATAAATGTTTACATCAAAGCATACTGTCATGATGTGACAGAAATAACTATTATGCTCTGATAAAACAAAAATTGCAAGGTCGTTCGGGTTCTGACTCTTATCTAACTTTGATGTCTTTGTGGGATTCTTTAAAACTGTTGTGCCCTGAGTATCAGCAGTGAGCCTCTTTCTGAGGTGCTCTCCTTCTCTTGGCTGTTTACCACAAGTAATGGAATCCTCATGCTCCTAATTGGCTTAATAAGCATAGTTATCAGAAACCTTCTCACTGATGTTCAACTTTCTGCCAAGGTTTGGTAACCTGAGTTTGATTTTTCAGGACACACATGACATAAGAGGAGAACTAATTATTGCAAGTTGCACTTTGATCTCCCCAAGAATACCAAAGATGCACATACACTAAACAATAAACCAGTATATATATATATATATATATATATATATATATATATATATATATATATATATTCATGAGAAAGGACTTTTATAACAATGCAAAGGCTACCACAAAGCCACTAGGAACATAGTAGAACATTTGCTCCTGTAGCATAGTGGAGCATCTTTTAGGTATTTACCCAATAATGGTATAGCTGGGTCTTCAGGTAGATCTATTTCCAAATTTCTGAAGAATCTTAAGATTGATTTCCAGAGTGGTTTTACCAATTCATAAAGGCCTTGTTTGTGATAGCCAGAAGCTGAAAAGAACCCAGATGTCCCATGACAGAATAATTGATACCGAAAAAGTGGTTTATTTACACAATGGAATACTTCTCAGCTATTAAGAATGATGACATCTCAGCTATTAAGAATGATTCCAGGCAAATGGATGGAACTAGAACATATCATTTCTGAGTGTGATAATTCAGATCCAAAAGGACATGCATGGCATGTACTCACTGATAAGTAGATATTAGTCAAACAAGTACAGAATACCCAGGATACAGTCCACGGAACACAATAGGTTAACATCCCGAAGGGCCCAAGTGAGGATGCCCCAGGCCCACTTCGGAGGGAGAAGAAAGCAATCACAGGAGGGAGAGAGAGGTAAAGTCCTGGGTTGGAAAGCAGACAGGGAGGGGAAAAGGAAATCATGATCAAGTATTGACTGGGAGAAAAGGACTGATGGGAAGTAGAAAGAGTGGAAACAGGCAACCTTGAGAGGTCGGAGGACGGGGGACCCTCCAGAATGTACCAGAATCCTGGGAGATGAGAGACGTTCAGGCTCAAAGGGAGAGACTTCAGATGAAATGTCTGACAGTAGGGAGACTGAACTTTTAGAGCCCACCTCCAGCAGAAAGACAGGGCATCAAGTGAGGGAGCTGGTTGCCATCCTACAGTCAAAATCTCTGATCCATAATTTTTCCTGTCTGAAAAAACTGAAGGGACAAAATTGGAGAAGGGCTTGAGGAAAAGGAGATCCAGTGACAGGCACAAATTGATATCCAGCTCAAGGGGCGGTCCCAAGGCCTGACACTATTACTGAGGCTATGGAGTGCTCTCAAAAAAGGACCTATCATGACTGTCCTCTGAAAGACCCAACAAGCAGCTGAAAGAGTCAGATGCAGATACTTTCACCCAACCAATGGACAGAAGCTTCTGAGATATGTGGTTGAATTAGGGAAATGCTGGAAGAAGTTAAGAAGGAGGATGACACTGTAGGAGGACCAGCAATCTCAATTAACCTGGGTCCCCGAGATTTCTCAGACACTGAACCACAAATGAGGCATCATTACTAGCTAATATAAGGCCCTCAACACATATACAGCAGGGGACTACAGGGTCTAAGTTCAGTCAGAGAAGATGTACCTAACTCTCAAGAGACTGGAGGCTCAGGGAGTAGAGAGGTCTGGTGAGGTGGGGGTTGGGGAGTGGAGACATCCTTGTAGAGTATGGGTTGAAGGAGGTGTGGGATGTGGAACAGGAAGAGAGTGGACTCTGGGAGGAGTAAAATCTGGAGTGTAAAATTAAAAGATTTAATAAAATATATAAATAAAAGAATTGAAAGGCTAAATAAATTTGCTCCATTCATTTATCCTGAGATGATTTTTAAACTGTGAATCTGAATGTTTTCACAGAGACACAATGGATTAGTGGTCTTTCACTACTTTTGTTGTAGATAATACATTTGTCATATAGGTTACCATAGGCATGCCACATCACTGTTCATAGACTTGAAGGCCAAACACACTGCATCTTCAACTGGGCCTGCAAATGTCTGACTGGTTGTGTGGGAAAGCTATAAACCTTTGGCACTTCAGTATTCATAGTGAATCAATCTTCCCAGAGGCATCAATTTTTAGCCTAAATATGCCTACAAGTTGCCATGACATTAAATGCCAGAATCTGAGAAGAACATTCAAAAGTGGCTCTAGGGTTAGTATAGTCAAGCCAAAATTATATTAGCAAATAGGAATGGTCATGTCTTCTACAAAGAAACTGAGCTTAAGTGTGTAATCTAAAGCAAATTTCCTGGAATAGGTAACTTTTAACTTAAATAATTGATCATTTATCAGAAAACCTTTAATAACCTCTGCTGGCTCACTAATAAGCTTTCTCTGTTGCTATTCTTGAGGTAGAAATAAAGCTCAACTCTCACTCTCATTATTTTCCCAAACAACTAAAAGTATCCAAAACAAAGGGTAGCATCGTCATTAAAGAATGGGCCTGTTGACTACAGTGAATTACAGGAGATGTGATAGAAGGCAGGGAGAGAATTGAGGGCAGATAAATGGTGCTCACATATTGACAACTCCAAGGAGTTTAGGAAAGTTTAATGAAAATCATTTTAGAGTGACAAAAAAATGTTTTACAACAAAATAATGTATGAGAAAGTTACTGATCTATGAGTATAGCTGAATGTCAACACAAGGTGTTTTATTGCAATGTCTTGCTCAAACATCTTCAGAGATGCCTCTATGTTCAGTAAGGGAAGACAAAGACAGTACCCACAACTGTCAAATAAGAATGAGAGATCTCAAAACATTCAGTCCTAAAATGGGATATTGCCATCAGATATCTCCTTTCAGAGGACAGGAAACTTTAACGAGGAGGTAGAAAGTTTGTAGGAGCCAGTTGGGATGAAGTACACCAAAGAATGATTTCCATAATAACTCACAGAAACTGTACCAGTGGGCACAGGGCATATACACATAAAATCCACTTGGATTCCCAGTGTTGCGAAGAGAAGTTGACATAAGCTGATATGCTTAACCCTGAAGCTATATCTAACTCATAATCACTTTCAAAGAAAGAATTATATTTCTGCAAATGAGTATCATTGCATCTACAATACACAAGGGCAAGTCTCATGCCCAGCAGTAGATGGATAACACAAAAGAAAACCAATAATATTATTGGAAGGTTTTTGACTAAATGCTTTTTCTGAGAAAATTTTTTTCCTTACAGGTTTTTTTTGCCTATATATTGTGAATTATAATTTTATGTTTTTATGGGACTCTTTTATGTGTATATGTCTTTTCATCCACTTGTGTATCTCATAGGTTTTCTTTGGCTCCATTTGTCCTCCTTATTTATGTGTTTTGTCTATTTCTGGTTTGTTTGTAAGTTTAATGTTATTGTTGTTATCTGTTTATTTTCTAATAAAAGAAAAAAAGAAAAGGTATAGAGTTTGAGGGCTTTGAGGTATGGATGCTCCGGAAATAGTCAGATGAAATGAAACCATGATAGCAATATATTGTAAGAAAAATGTGTTTTTAATGAAAAATTTAAATTCTAAAAAGTAAAAAAAAAAACAATAATATCATAGGAAAAAGAAACAATAAGTATCTTGTTACAAAAATGGTGTGCAAACTGAAATTTCTAGACAAAGAAGTTGAATCTGTATTAAACATGCTTCAAAGAAGACAGAAAAAGTAAAATGTCACTGAATAAGGAGAACTGGAATTTTGTAGACCCAGAGAAAGACAAGCAAGGCCAATAATTTCCTACTTAAGTATCAGTTGTTTGTCCATATCTGTGTTTAATATAGCATTACTTCTTGTGACTGTTACAATAATCATTTAGGTATATAAAAAGAGTCTTCTAGCATCTCTCAACCCACAGGGTTAGAATGTCATCAAATAGCATCTGAAGCCTGCAGCAGAGTTTTCATTGCTTTGATGTAACCTAACTAATACTGCTATCAGTGTTTTTAAAAGTCAGGCAGGATAAACAGTGCTCCTTCTACATAAACATGAGGTTCTGAGTTTAAGTCCCCAGGACTCTGATAAAAAGTTAGTGGTTGCTGAGCACAACCCTATAGAAAAGAGCTATGGAAGGTGGAAATAGGAGGATCATTGGGCCTGGTTTACCTGTATTGAAATTTAGTAAAAGAACCTGCCTTAAAAGAATACAGTGGAAATTAATAGAGTAAGATACAAACACTAGATCCTTCCCTTTCAACTATGCATAAGTATTGTTGCAACCAGCTATACCTGGCTTGAGACAAAAGACTTAACAAGCCTGCATAGTTACTATGTTGCGGCCTGCTCCGCTCTGCCTGGCTTCAAACTGCCACTCCGGTCTTCCTGTGGTCTTCCTGTCAGGGTCTAGAGGGAGAGAGAGTGAGGATAAGGAGAAAAGACACAAGGAATGGAGACAAGACAGAGGTTCTGATCAAGTCTCTGATCAAGTCCTTATCAAGTCTTTTTATTTGAAGGGAAATCTAGGGTATTTATACACTTTTGCCACTCCCCTTGTAGGCGCGTGGATATGACATAAGCCTTGGAGGCGTGGCTAGCATGTGAATAGCTGCTTTCTAGCTGCTTTCTGCTAAAAGTCGGCTCCCAACAAAGTACGCCTAGTAGTAGAGTGCCATAAACACTCAGCAGAAAGTTACTGCATCCAAATTTTTAAAAAAATTAAAATAAAAAGAGCATGATTTAAATATATTTGTAGTGTACGAGAATATACCTCCCCATTTTTTATTTTATAAAAATGTTGTTTTAAAGTTACATGGAACCCTTCCAAAAATCCCTTGTCCTTGACAATTATAAGGAATTCCAGTAATATGGGTAATATTAAATTGCTGCCAAAATGTCTCAAATGCTCCACTGCCATAGCCAGTTCCATTATCTGTTTCATTTTTTGTTTTTTTATTTTTGTTTTTAATTTTTTTAATTATGGGATACTTTATTTATCTATATTTCATGTGTTATTCCCTTTCCACGTTGCTCCTCCTCCACAGAAACCATTTATCCCATTCTCCTTTCTTCTATTTCTATGAGGGTATTCCCTCTCCCATCCACCCACACCCATTCACTTCCTATATGGGGAAGAGGGCATGTTTGTGTTTTTTATTTTTTTTTCTGCAGAATGCTGAAAGAACATGCTGGCCCTCAAAGTGATGGGTAAGACATGCTGATGCCATGACAAACAATGATGCTGACCTGTGAGCTTGCTGAGTACCCTGACAATGGTGATTAGGAAGCTGTATTGGACATGTGTTCTCCACCCATCTTTGCTTATCCCAGATGAGACAAGCTGCCTTGCCTCAAGTTTTAGACCTCATGGAACAGAGAATCAAAAAGAGAAATTATAATGACTCTTGTATTTTCCTTAAACGTGACCAGTTATTTGGACTCAATCATGTACTGGTCCAGAAATCAATCCAATATTGGAAATAACAATCTTCATTTTAAAGGCTGGTTCTGCACATTTTCAGAGACATATTTGGAAATTAGTTGCAGTTCTCAATGATGTTATGTTAGCAAAAGATAAAGTTGGGGCAGGATCTGGATTTCGAAAAAGTGTTAGTACATGCATAAAGGCTCTTTTAATTGTCAATTTAAAAATACTTCTTTTTCTTCTACAGTATTGAATGTAAGTTTCATTGATTGTACATTTTCTAATTGTGTTAGTGTTTTCAAATTAGGCATGTCAGTTACGAAAGACTATCAACCAATTTTTGCTTTATTGCCCTGAGTATCACAGAACCTTGGTCTTCTGAAAAAAAAGCTAGGAAGTACTGGAAGAAGTAAGTTAGGCTTTAAGAAACACAAAAAACATAGGGAATGTCATAGTACCACTCTGCCCTGTAAGATACATCTACACCCATAATTTTTACCACCTTCATGACCAAAGATGAAATAGGACTGAGTTTAATTTAGATTATCCACATAGGATAGAATCAAATCTATTTATGATGTGGTTGAGCAACCATTGACAGAAAATACTCATAGAATATTTATAACCAGAAGTCTGAACCTAGGTTGTTACTAATTTTTTAAACATAAATACATAAAAAATACAATAACAGAATGCAATCAATCCATTGGAGTGGTACCAAGGGGAACCAGACCATAGCCATAGAAAACTCTAAACTGACTTAGTAACTCAGCACCCTGAGCAGGAAAGAAGAGGAAATTAAATAATCACAAAACTTAGGAATAGTTTTATTTTATAAAAAAAAAATCATTAGGAACTTCATTTACATAAAAGACTTGACCAAACTGTTAAAGCAGAAACTTTGCAGAAACTCACTGAATCCTGTTTGCCAGGAGTTGCATGAGGTTGATCATTACCTTCTGACAATCCCTTAAACAATTATTTCTTAGTGTAGATGAGAGTACCTGGTAGGTTTCTCTTCTAGGTTCCATCTCACCTATATGGCACCCATCCTAAATACCTGTTGTTTGGATGAGCCTGGTGTCATTTAGTAACTCATTAAGTAAATCATATCTTTAAAAATTCTTCAGCTTCATGAAGATAATGGTTTATGTTTGCTGTAGTGAGTTGTTATATTATCATTACATATGTACATTTAGGTTGTATTGAACAATTCTAGTAAAAAAATATTGCACAAGAGCTAGTGAAATTGTCTGTTAGCTAGAGGTATTTCCATGCAAGTCTGAACACCTGAGTTTGATCTCTGAAACTCATAAACATGACCATAGATAAGCAAGATTCTACAAAGTTGTCCTCTAGCCTTGACATATACATCACATCCTGATAGACATAAATAAGCACATGACAAATGCATATATATCAGCAATAATAATAAACTATAATTATAATAATACATTAATAATACACAAGATAATGATAATAATATGTGTTACAAGCTTAATAGCATAAGCTCTACCTCAGCATAATTATGAGTTTTCTAACTGTCACTGACTTTAGGGAGATTGTGTGAAAGTACATGATGACATGATTCCTCATTGTATAAATAATAGACAGGTTTGTTCATTGAACAATAGTTGCAGGTAGCATGGAATGAAATTTGAACAAATCGTCTCCCAAGTGAAACTTGGTTCACAAGCATCTTTTCCTTTGTCAAAAATAACAAGACTGATGTGGATGAAACAAAGAAAACAGATGAGGTTACTGCTCTCAGCCTAGAGATTTATTGATTGTGGTGAGGTAAAAGTGTTTCTTTGAGTATCAATGTAATATTCTCAGCTGTGCTAGCATACATGTCAAACATTTACCCAGAAGGATTTACAGAAAGGTGAGAGACCAAGATTAATATATTATTTGTGACCTCAGAGGTCATATGAGATGAAAAACCAAAGACAAAGGTTGCTTTCGAAATCAGATTAAAGGATTTTAAGAGTAGAATACCAATTCTCTGTTCTGAGTATTGCTACTGTCCTGAGAGAATCAGTCAAATGATCAACATTAGTCAGGCAGATAGAATGGATGTATGCATGCCAATAGGAAAGTTATCCTTGCCTAGTTCAAACCAGAAAGCAGATATATCATTAACGGGAACTCAGTAGTGTAACTTTGTATAGCACTGAAGAGTAGCAGCCAATAAACGTCAGACATGGGCTCACAGAAAAGGAATACAACCAAAAACTGCATGGACCTTACCAGCAGACAGAAGCATGATGATCTATGAGCTTTAATCAGAATAAACACAAGGTGAAAGTGACTGAGTCAGAAGCATCCCAGAGAGCCAGAAACATCTTCACTGAGTCTATTTGCCAAAACTTTCTGTCTCCTAAGTGATCTGATTTGGGCAGGGAAAACAGATTAATCTAATAAAAGCAATAGGAAATCAAATTTCATCACCCATCATTAATATTTAGAGAACCCTAGGATGTTGCTGCAAGAAAGTTGAAGTATCTCTTTTTTATTTCTAATAAAGAGATGAAATTGATTTTATTCTGTTTGATAAGGTAGAATTTTTGTAACAGCCATTCAAAGTGTAGTCTTGAATGTTTGCTAACAATTGAACATGAGTCACGTTACTTAACCATTCTGATTTTACTTTTCTATAGTGTATAAATACAGTTATGGTTATTCCTGACTTGCAGTGGTGCTCTATTTATTAGGGTGTATTTGAATAGTATTGATAATATTGATTTATTTAATATAATGTTTTATTCATTGTTTACACTGAAGAAAGTCAGTCACCTCCTCCATTTCTCCTTCCTATTTTATTTTTAATTAAATATTATCTTTGAGTAAGGTACAACTGAGTCCTCTTTTCTATTCCTACTTCTCTCCCCCCAACTTGTTTTCATTTCTCAAACCATGACTTTGTTACTAAACTCTGTCTCTGTCTGCCTCTCTCTGCTTCTTTTCCTCTTTACACATGAACACACGTGTACACACAAACACACACACACACACACACAAACACACACAAATATAAATTGAATTTATTTCATGTTGGTGGTGTATGTGTGTGTTTAGAGATGAACACATAAGTTTGGGTAACCTATCACAGTGCTAGTTCATGGAGAAGACAAAATCTCCATCCTTCCATGTCATTAGTTTCTTACAATTCGTAATCTGTGTGGGGGATCTTGGGTCTTTTGAGATTTCCCACCTATGTTGGGTTGGTAAATAGACTTATCATTTAACTGTTATTGTTTTGGTGGACATAGCTATTCCATGGATATAGCTTACCAGTGTTATATAGAGAACACTGTCTCACAGATTTCCTGGTCCTCTGTTTTTTATAATCTTTCTTCCGTCTTTTGGAAATATCCCATGTCTTAGATATAACAGTTCTCCTGCAGATGTATCAATTGGGCAGTTATATATTGAGGCTAACAACTGTCTAACTCAATTTAAGGCTTAATCAATAGGAGTCAATTCCTGTCTAGTGTTGTAAACATAGCCAATTACCTATGGCTGGTAAGGTCATGGACTCTAGAGTAGAACAATCTACAGCCACACTCCTTAACCAGTTTCCAACTGTATTCTAAATATCTGTCCTTATATTCACAGAAAACTGTACATTTCCCATTTTAAAATGAAGACTAGGTAATTGTGTCTAATTTTTGACTATTATACAGAAAGGATATTTGACTTGGTAATTTGTTTCTGTAACCTGTTGTGCTATCAAATAATTTAAGCATGACTTTCAGTTATTCTTAATCTGTACTTAAATTTAATACTGCAATGATGAGGCTAAGAGTAACATACCTTCTCCAGGTGTGAGTAATAGTTAAATAGATGTAAGGGCATAGTTGGGACAAATATTAGGAAAGGGATATTGCACAGTAGTATATGTAGATCACCTCTATCTAGGACAGTAGCTAATTTGTCATTAAACAAGTCAGAAATGAAATTTTTTCTCACTAATCTATAATGACCAGCTTTTACAGATTTATGACCATGTCAAATACATAAAAATGCATGTTTTAGGCACTGTAGATTTAATTATCAAGTATTAGCATTTTTCAGGTTGTATGCAGATTAGGTAGCTGTTTGAATAAGGATCTGTACTTGCCTTGAGCAACAGCATATATATGATCATCAATGTCAATAGAAAAGGAAGCACGATCAGAGAAATACTCAGTCTTATATGCTTTGAACTGTTAAGAGATTGTAGGCTGGAGTCAGAAAGGAATTTACTCCTATATAACATTGTGAAGTTAGTCTAAAGAATTCTGAGAATTCACTCATTTCTATATATCTGAAAAAGAGACTGATTATTGATCTCTTTGAATTGCTACATTTTGTCCAGGATGACAGTTTCTGTATTCAAGGGAAAGGTTATTGGGAAACAATGACGACATCTCACAGGGCAAACCCCAGTACTCTTACAAATAAAAAGAAGAAATTTTGTCCTCAGATCAGGCCTTGGAATATAAAAGAAACAAGTAAGAATGTACTGATCACAGCCACTGTCCTGAGAATTCATCACAGAGAACCTCTCCCTAGCTGTTGTTGTTGTCATTCTCTTCACTGCTGCTTGCCCGGGGAAGGGCATAGGTGAAACAAATACAAAGCACACCTGGGTCTTCTTACCCTGTCCTTTCATAGCACTCGGAATCCATCGCTTTGAGGTTGCTTTATATTTTTGTTAATATGATATACTTGCTTTTGCAATAGATTCGACAGCAGTAGACATACACCCTGTGATGCCATAGTACTCCTCGTTTATTATACTTTAATTCATAATGTGTTTAAATGTGACTTCAGAGTACAAAACAGCCAACACTCATTGATATTAGGAGTTAGCTTGTAGTTATTGTTCCTTGATCACTCTGAGAGAAAACTGACCTCTCTTGACACTAGGAGACGAATGCCTGAATATTCTCCTGTACATCACCATTATAATCTATTTCATGTTAATCCCCTGTTGTTCTATATAACTACATTCTAATAATATTATAATTATTTATATAGAAGAAGGTCATTATGGAATTTAAATATTAAAGAATGGAAAAATGAAATGCCTTTCCTATGAATGATGATTTATACAATTTATTTTTTGCTTGAAATTATTAGCTCCCTACATGGAAGATTCAGCATGAATACAACACATATTTTCCTACTTATTTTCCAGTAAACTTGGTCTTTATTAACTCTTTCCAATACCCACTGAGTAGCAGCAGAATTTCTTAGTCCTCATTTACTTAATGAAAATCTACTTAGCACTAATCTTAAACATAATTCTCTCCATATATAGACCATTGTTATATTACATTGTAATTCTCTGTAGAATAACAAGAGTCTAAGATCTGCTCTTAGAGCCCCACCTACATCTCCATAAAGAGTTAAAATAAATTCAGTAGAGCTGACGAGTCACTCATTGTTGCTACACTTGAGAGGTGGTAGTGTTTACAGGTGACAAATTCACTGTCAACCACATAACCCTATAATTATCTTTCTGCTTTATGAAAACAAATATACAAAATGTTGTAAAACTTATTTAGGTGCCAGAATTCTTAACCGCTAGTTAAGAAAGCAAATTGTTAGCAACAACAAATAAGAAACCACTGTGATGTGGTCATTGAAGCCTGCAGAAAAATTAGCACACTTCCAAACACAAAGAAGAAAAAGACATGGAAATTCGTCTCCAGCTGAGTGAACCTCACAATCCCACAGGAGACTGCATTCACTAATGTAGCAAAGAAAAGAAGGGTGATGTCTTAACTTCCAATTGTGCTTTCAAGACATTCTTTATCAACAATCACAGCTCTCTGACTTCACACCTTTCCCAGGTCATATGCATCCCCTTGATCTTAAAACACTCTCTGGTTTTCAAAATATTAAAAGAAAATGTAAAAAATAAAATAAAATTGACCTTGTGTTCAGGAACTATTTCATCCCTTAATGTAGTTCTACTTTACTCCTTGTTTTATTATTATTCCATACTGCCTGCCTTTCTTAGGAGATTTCTCAAATGTTTAACAGTAGAACTGCTCAAAGACTCAACTGTTGTCTCATGGGCCTATGCTGTAGAGCATACAATAGAGATATTTGCCCAACTATGTTTATCACTTTTTTTTAACCACAGAAAGTAAATTGAACCAAATTAGATATCCATTCACAGATAAATGAATAATGAAAATTTTATGTTTGTATAAATGGAATATTATTCAGCTCTAAAGAAAGATATATTCACAAAAAATCAGAAAACAAATAAACATACAGAACAGATTGTATAAAATTGAGCAAGTTAACCCAAACGTAGACAAATATTAAAAAAAAATGCATGGTTTCCATCCTATTTGGATCCTAGCATATAATATGCATATGTATATATGTGCAGATATAAGCATATAGATAGATACATATAGATATTACAACATTTAGAAAATAGAAGTTTGTATTAGGTGATGACAGAATATAGAAAAGGGAGAATATGAGTTGTAAAATTATAAAGCTAAGTTATATTCTATTTTCAGCTCTGTCATAATTTTTTTATTTTTTTCTTTTTCTGGTGCTTAAGCTTATAAAATGTAAATAATAGTGAATTAAGTTAAGCTTCAGAACTTCAGAATGGCCATGCTAATTGTACAAGAAGTTCACTGGGGTATACAGAGTTTGTGATGGGGCAATTGCTTGACTGGTTACCTTTTTTCTAGCTGCCTGATACTTTTATTTATTAATTCATCACAGGATGTTTTATAGAATTAAATTAAAATAAAAATTCATACATAAAGAGGACTTGAGCATAAGCTAACAATATTATGAATGTGTAAAATTTTCAATGTTCATCTGAAATACACAATAAAGACAAGTAATTTATTGTTTCTAATACAAAATAGTCAAGTGCTTTTTAAATCCACTGAATAAATAGCATGTCTTTTTCCATTTTAAAAATGGAATTTGTATCACCCATGTGTTAGGTGCTATGACCCCAGAGTCACTGAGGAATATATAAGCAACTGGGAGAATCAAAGAAATTGGAGTTAAATCTAATTGCCTTTAAGAGGGTGTGAAAATAAAAATTCATTAATATAACCTCTGACCAAAGAAAAATAAAGTAGTGGATATTCTGGACCATAAAATAGAAAGCCAAATATTATGCTGGGGCCAGTCTGTAAGAATCTATTCAAGTACTAGCAAATATCTCCTTGAAGCAGTAAGCTTTCTTAACCTTAAAATACACCATGCACCCAAGTATCAGAAAAATCCTGTGAGCAAGTATTTGTATATTACATCATCATTTTAGTACTAAGAACATCAGAAACTAGAACTCTATCACTGGCCACCTAGTGTTGTGATTCAAATGACTAGTATGATTGAAGTAAATTTGAACGTACTCTAACTCTCAGTATATAAGATAGCAGGTGACTATAGTATATTCTCTACAAATATCACCAGAGCTATGAAAATACCATATCCTGTTGTTTGTCTCCTGATTAAGTGTAGGTATCATGTAAAAATTAAGAACTAGATGAAATACAGTTTTTGTAATTCTGGATTATCTGTAGATTCTTATTAAAATGAGCAATATACCTCTGTAAAGAAAAGGCATGTTGATCCAAAGTATGGAGAGGTACATTTACTAATAAACCTGAGAAAAACATCCTGCCAAGAGAAGTTGGGAGCAAAGCTATCTTAAATGGTAATGTTTTTAATAGAGCTTGTGAGAGAGTTGCTCACAGGACTGGAGATTTAAAGAAGAAAATAGTGTCAGTAAAGTCAGTTGATATTTATGATTAAATAAGAAGTGGAAGAAATGGTATTTGTGTTTGAGTACCATACTTTTCGACTTTGTACCTCTTTGTCAAAAGAAAAAAGAAGCTCTTCAGTCTAAAATGGGGATGCCTTTAAAATAAATGTGTCCTGTTTTTCTTTAAAGTACTCCTCACATTAATTTTAATCTACTTTTAGAGAGAATCATGTATACGCAATTTCATTTGCAAAAATACCTAAATAATTTTAGGAAAATAGATCACACAGAAGAAATTTTATTGACCCAATATTAGACAGGAGAAGAATTGATGCAAATAACCTAATCAAATAATATAGAAAGCTTCATACAATTAAGTAGTTTGAGTGCACTCATGTATCATTATTTTCTAAACTTCAAAGCAAAATACAATTGGAAGCTGGTAGAAAAAAGTTTATTGAAAGGAGGAACTGGGAACTTGCTGGAGGAGGAAGGGGAACTGTTGCTAGTGTCCATACTAAAGTCACTTGGGTCACTGTGTCAGCTATGATGAGACAGCTCTTGCAATTGACTTACCTTAAAATACTGTCATTGTCATGTCAACATGTTTTCTAATGGAACATGGAAAACTGGTCCCAATGGGGCATATAAAAGAAAAAGCATTTATGGGAAGTCTGAGGAATTAATTTGGCATTGTTGGCTGCCCATAAGCATCTCCTGAAGATTCAAACTCCCAGCATTCTCTTCCCAAGCTCATTTTGATTCTGATGCTAAAGTGTGAAACCAACACCAGAATCTGCAGGTGCAGTTAATTTTCAAAGCCAAGAATTTTGGTCAAGCTTCAAGAATAGCATATATAGCTTGATCATGCTAGCCCTTTTTGTCCCGGGAATACTTTTATTACTGTCCATTTTGTTAAAGCTTGTCTTTTACATCAGTATGGTGACAGCCAAAGTACATGGCTTGAAACTGAAAATGGACCCCTAGACAGAGTTATTAAATTAACAGGCTGACAAGCCAAGGATGGGTAAGATTCTGCACAGTGCCTTACCAAGCTAAGACAGAAGTGCATTGTTTTTGATAATGCATATTTCATGATGGGTAATGAAGGCATACTTGTCAGAATGACCTAAGACAGGCCCAGTCTTGTTTATGAAATAGAAAATGGGGAGATGTGGAGAGCTTTTGGGGCTACTTGGCAGGAATCTGACATTGGCCAAGAACAAGGAAATGGGCTCCAGGCAGAAATTTGACATTAGGCTAGAACAAAGAAGTAATTTCAGGCAGGAATCTAGATCTTAAAGTAGAACAAAGAAGTAGGCTTCAGGCATGAAAATGACTTTGGGTTAGGACAGGGAATTAGGCTCAGATACTTTGGCCATTCTGATAAGCCCTTAGAAACAGTGATCACAGGAATGTTCATGGAACTTTGTTTATTGCCTTGCTTGTTCTTTGACTATTTCTCTTTATTGTCTTGAGTGTTCCTTGACTATTTACATCTATTTTATTGCTAGTTCCTCAAGCTAGTACTTACCTTAATTCTTGCATGTAATTAACATGGTATAGAAGCAGATTGGGAAAAAATAAAAAAGTAAATAAAATTTTTAAAAAAGTTAAGGCAAGTTTGAAAAAAGTAATTTAAACTAAATCCAACTAGGAAGACCTCTATTACTTAAAACCCATTAGCCTAATTTTTAATCAAAATGTGTTCTATGTAATTGGGTATTTTGCAGTGCTCCACTTGGTTTATATTAAAATATAATATGTGAAAAGGCTGGGAAGACTGTTCAGTGGGTAAGAAGCTTGCTGTGTACTCAAGAAGATATGAGTGGCGATCTGCATGCAGGATCTGGATATAGACTCCCTACACATTTACAGCAAATAATTAGCTTGGTCTTCATGTGGGTTCCCTAACAAATAGAGCAAGATCTAACTCAGTCATTTTTCCCTGCCATTGGATCCCTTTTTCTCTACCTGAACTGCATACTTAAGCCTCAGTATGAGAGGATGTGCCTAGTCTTGCTGGGAAGACTGGGATGGGATAGTATACAACCATAGGCCCTTTTTCCCAGGAAAAGGGGAGGGTGCAGTGGGGGGAGGCAATTATAATTATAGAAGTGGAAACAGAGGAGGGAAGAAGGCAGTGATAAGATGTCAAGTAAATAAAATTATAAAAACGGATAGGCAACAGAACACTTTAAATAAATGGTCTATGTCTAGTTAGATTTCTTTGGATAAAAGGATAATTTCCATTGTGTGACGCTGTAACTACTGAAAAACCATGCTCACCTAATGATGATTTTTATTATTTTGCCTACTGAATAAATTTCCATTTTATTCATATTTTATACAGTGTTTTTGTGTTATTTATTCCTGTGAGGTCCAATGGGGAAGAGGGAAGCAGTTATGTCAAAGACAGGAGGAGGACAAGAATATTAGCATGTAAATGTTATTCATGGTAGTTTCCTGATACATGAGTTTGTGAAAAAAGAAAATTAAAATCTCAAAAGTCCACAGGGACTTACAGGGAGCATTATTTCACATATATATTAGAAAAAACAAAAAATGACAGAAAATGCACACAGCTATTAAATTGAATTTTCCAGGAATGATTACTATATAATTGAGATAAATGACCTTGATGAGCTAATGGTCATTTACTGCTGTTATTAATCTTCCCAATTTTAGTTAAGTAATATCCCATTCAGTTTGTTGGCCCTGACTCTTCCATACACATAACATGACAGAATTAATCCAGCAGCAACCTTGCCTAATATGTTGTGGTTTCATTACACATCCCTTCTGACTCTTGATAATTTTAGATTTTTCTGTGCAATACTGATTGTTGAGAGATTGGAATCTCTATGGTGATGAAATCAGCGATACATTTTTGGAATCCTAAGAATTATTCAATAAGGGTGGCTTTCTCATGAATAAAATGGATTTAAAGGCAAATAGCAAAGACATACAAACTATCGAATCCAGTGAAAAGGAAGCCAAAAAAATAGACAGGGCTCTGCAAACAGTCACAGTTTCAGTAAGAAAAATTTGAAAATCTTTGCAATTCTATCATGAGTCCATAGTGGACAGAGGCTCATGAATATTTACTGTTTCACAGAGTAGAAAAATATACAAGGGCACCAGCATGTCTAGCCCCTGGGCTAAGATAAAGTAAAAGATAGCTTTAATTTGTGACAAAGAAGTAAACTCAAATTAACACTATCCCCTTGACCCACACTTCATTCATAATTAAACACCCTTGGAAACTTAGAAGAGTTTATCAAGTTCTGTAGGATTTTGATGAGATCATATGTAATTCCTTGAGGGTTGGGTTCAAACCTCATGTCCTGAAAACCCCAGGTTTCTAATATCCTCTTTTCTGATATGGCTAACACTGTTGATATCTGCAGCATCTCAATTCAAGGTAAGCAGTGCCCTGTAGCGTAGGAAAGGATAGCTGGCTTTCTATTTAGTATTTGTGCATTTAAGAGGGAAGAACATTTCACAATATATAAACATCTAAGTTTAGAGGCTATGTCATTACATATATGAATGAGTACATTTTAATTTGTTGTCTGGGTTTTTTTTCTGGTAAAATATAAATGACAGAATGAATTTGAGTGTTGTGGAATGCTACTTTTATTATGCAAAGGTGCTCAATTAGTAAATTAGTACCTCAAACAACGTATTCATTTGATATTAATATATGTTAGATATACAGAACTGAACCAACCAAAGCAAGATTATATTCATGTACAGAAAACTTTTAAGGGCAGCTACACACACACACACACACACACACACACACACACACACATTGTTTATAGTAGTAAAGTATTGACAAGATTTCAGCAAGAAGGTTGGGGGCTGGAGAGATGACTCAGTGGATAAAGTTATTTGCCATATACAAACAGGTTGAAAGAAGAGAACTGACCCTTGCAGGTTGTCATCTGACTGCTACACGCATTACACTATATAAATGATATTACATTAAGTTACACATATGTGTACCTATACATATACAAACACACACCTACACAAATTTAATTTAAAAGGTGAAATTCATGTGATAGACTTGTTAGAGCAGGAAAAGCAATGGTTTCCACTGAAATCTGGGCAACTCATAAAGACTGATACACAGTGAATGGGGGTAAAGTAAACGAGGAAGGACATAGAAAGAGTAAAATGGGGAATGATAATAAAGTAAGAAAGGATGGAAGCTGCAGCATGCACACTAAAAGGACAATGAGTACAAGATGGTAAACTGACAGTAAGAGGCACTATGCAACAACATCATGCCAGATGTAGTAGCAAGATTACATGAAGCATGACTACAGCCAGAATGAAAGAGTCAGACCATATAAAATAGACAAGTAAATAAAACAAAACCAAAAAAAGCCATCTGAAAATCAACAAAAACACATGATGAATGTACAAATGCATATGAGAACTAGAGAGTTAGTTATTCACAACTCATCATAAAAGGGAAATAGGGGAGAAGGCTGGGTTGATATTTGTTGTTTTTGTTATTATTCCATTATACATTAAATATGGACTACAGTTTCACTTCTATGTGTTTCTTCCAT
Source organism: Arvicanthis niloticus (assembly GCF_011762505.2). Classification (NCBI taxonomy): domain Eukaryota; kingdom Metazoa; phylum Chordata; class Mammalia; order Rodentia; family Muridae; genus Arvicanthis; species Arvicanthis niloticus. Next base: position 16,398,496 of record NC_047666.1, read on the forward strand.
CTTGCCGTGCCTTCATTTCCCATCTACCCTAGATCTATTGCCTCTGTTTCTGTTCAGAAAAGAGCTGACCTCCCAGGGATATCAACTGAATAGATCATAAAAGGTTATAAGAAGACTATGCACAAACCTTCATATCAAGGCTGGACAAGGCAACAAAGTAAGAGATAAAGAATAAAAACATAAGACAAAAAAGTCAAAGAGACCCCCCAACTCTCATTATTAGGAGTCTCATGTTAACACTAAGCTATATAAACATGACATATATGCAGAAAATCTAGATCATCCCCATACAGGCTCACTGGTTGTCACTTGAGTCTCTATGATCATCTATAATTCCTACTTAGTTAATTCTGTGGGCTACAATCTCATGGTTTTCTCAACACCTTTGGCTCCTACAATTCTTCCTCCTCCTTTTCTGTGGGGTTTGCTGAGCTCTGACTAATGTTTGGCTATGGGTCTCTATATCTGTTTCCATCAGTTACTTGTTGAAGCCTCTTTGATGACAATTGGGCTAACTCTGATTAATGAGTATAGAACATAAGCATTATATCATTATCTTATTTTATTGCTCTTGATTTTTTTGTTTACTTTGTCTTTTTTTTTTTTTTTTTTTTTGTAGTTGTGTTTGTTTGACTCTATGCTATGCCTCTGGACTATTCAGTCTAAAGTTTCTTACATCAAGGAAGTGCCAGGTATGGGTTCCCTCTCATGGTGTGAGCCTCATATTGGACTGGTCATTGTTTGGCAACTTCCATAAGGTGCCACTATTAGCCATGCATATCTTGTGGTCAGGGAAAACTGTGTGGCTAGCTTGGTGTCCCAGTCCCACTACTGGAAGTGTGACCTGGTTACCAAAAAAAGTTCGTTCAGTCTATGTATCCCACATTTCTAGGAGTCCTCATTAGTGTCACCTTTGTAGATTACAGGAACTTTCTACTGCACACCAAATGCTCCCCGATTCCAGTTGCCTCTTCCAGTCCTCTCTCACCCTGACTTCCTACCAATTCCTCCTGTTCCCATCCTCACAACCTCCTAGTTCAACCACAGAATCTATTCTTTTCCTCCTTCCTAGGGTGACCCATGTTTTCCTTACTTAAGCCCTCCATGTTACTAGGCTTCTCTAGGTCTGTGGATTATAGCATGATTATCAATACAATTCTGAACAAGCACATTCTAGTTCAATTTTGTAAGCTTATTGGAGTAGAATCTACAACCATTAATTTACTGTAAGCAAGTATTTTTGTACCTACTGATAAGTGTAGTCTTTCCTGTCACCAAGACATTTTCTTTTTGCTATAGAAACAACTATAGAAAAAAACTATAACCAATCAAAATACAGTTATGGAGTTTTTAAGGATACGTCTGTAAATCACTCTTCGTTGATGCCTCAGGAAACATTGTAAACCAGAAAAAAGAAAGAATGTAAAAAGGAGAGTATTAAGGAGTTTGCCGTGACAATTTCAGAAACTATACCCCTAAAATCTTACTGACTTGATTGATTAACATTAGCTAAACTATGATGATACCAAAGAATATGCTAATTTGGATGAAGAAAAGCCTACAAGCCCTCAGACCTATACAGAGAATATGAGAAAAACTGGGAAGTCTAAGGAACAAGAGAAATGCCCTTACCAAAAACAAAACAAAAAACAAACAAACAAAAAAAACATACAAATTGGTTGTCCACTGAAAAACCAGTAGCTTTGAAAATATGCATAACACATAACATTATATCTACTAAAGACATTGTATTTAGGAATGTATATATAAACCATATATGCATGCACTACATGCACTATCAAATCATATTAAAAGAGGCTATAAATTTGACAAATAAAGATGACTTTATTGGAGGATTTAGGGAGAGAAAAGGACAGAGAGAAATGTTGTAATTAAGTTATAATCTCAAAATTTTAAAACATAGATTAGTCTAGTCTCTAAGCTTGCCATGGGTTATTGTTTTTATCATGTTGGTTGATGTGCAAATGCCTATAATATATATATATATATTATTGTTGTTGTTCATTTGCTTGTTTGTTTTTTTTTTCCCTAAAGCTGGAAAAATAATGGATGTTCAATAAATATTTGTTGAGTTGTCTATGAATATAGTCTCTGGACCATTTTATATCTTACTGTGTGAGATAGCTAATCATGTTTTTCATTATAACACACCTGAGAAGAGGGAACCTCAGTGAAAGAATTGCCCATGGCCATATCTATGAGAACATTTCATGATTAGTGACTGATGTAGGAAAGCCCAGCCAGTGATGCCACAATCCCTAGAGAAACAGGCCTGGGAGTATTAGAAAAATAAGCAGTGTTTCCAATGGTGTTTTCTTTAGTTCCTCCCTCTACCTCCTTTTGTGACATCCTTCAATGGTGGGCTATAATCTGTTAGAGTCAATAAACCTTGTTTTCTCTGAGTGTTAAGAGTGTAGCTCATGCTGTTTATCACAACAGTTAAAACTCTCTAGAACTGTACATTGTAACAAAATCCCTTAAAAAGTAGAGGTTTCCTTAGGGGTGGATTATTAAAAATATAAAGGAAAAGCATCAGTATGTAAAAAATGATGACAGTTTAAAAAATACTAGATATTGTTCAAAATTTTAAAAGTTAGAAGAATGGACTACAGAATTCTAAATTATCAAAGAAGAAAAGGTACTGATTTAGAAATTTTACTGTTGATGTTTGGAACAGTGTTATTTTTATAAGAATCTGGGCTCCCAAGGCCCTGTTTTGTGTAAAATTAAGCCCAACTTTTAGCTTTGCAGAAATAAAGAGATTAATTTAAAATTTTGACAGTTTTTATACTTATATTTTTAAAATTTTTTCATGTAATAATTGAAAATGCCAGGGTGTAGAAAATATCTTAATCATATCTCTCCATAGCTCTCTGTCTTTACATTCCCTCTACAACACACCACCACATCTCCTCAATTCCATGTACTCCTTTTAACTTAATTAATTAATTAACTAACATATTCATCAACTTTTCCAGACTGAGTCTAATTGTGATCCTTCCACTAAGCCATCTGCTCTGCTTTCAAATTTCTTCCTTTCTGATTTTAGAAGAAAACTATTTCTTCTATTTGTATAATATATTTGTAGCACCCTGTGCCATAAAGTGATTTATTTAATGTGCTTGCTTTTGGTTCTGAAAATTAGATTGTGTTATTCTAAGACCATCTTAATAAACACTTAGATAATTTTTATTATATATATGTGCTCTCTAAATTCATTGTGAGCATGATTTGAAATATTCTGGTTTTATTTAAATTCATTCTGGGCCAATAATTAATACCTTGCAAGAATGCAAGAAAATATACTTTTACTATAAAAAACAAATAACTTGTAAAATAATGGAAGATTATTTTTACTAGGCTATTTCTAAATCAATAACCTTTTTAGTAACAAAGTAATAATTTAGAGCTAAAGTCAATGTGTTCATTTAAAGTGCATTATTTTTTTATGGAATCAAAAGTTATACTTTTTGAAATATATGGCTCACAACATACTCCTGATATGCCATTTTATGTGACCAAGACTGGAAATTAAAAGTAAAGACTTGGTATGTTTAATGGGGATAGAATTATAAATATTGAACTGAGATAATTCTCTCTAAATTGTTAATAATTGTTACTAACTTATCTTTGATGATAAAAATAATTTTTAAACTTGTTCTTATTATTTAATCTGTACTCATTTATTTTTCTGGAGAATTGGGGTGATGATAACAAAAGAGAAACTTTCAGAAATTTGATGAAATTGATATTTTTTTACGCTTCTGATTAGTAAAAACAAACATATCTGGATATGCTGGCACCTATCTGGAATCCTAGAACTTGGATGATAGAGGCAGTATGATCAGGAGTAAAGAGATTGAGTCATTCTTGACTAATTGAGATCTTATCTCAGAGAAAAAGCAAAAAGAACAAAACAATACACAAATTACAGAAGAAATATAATAAAATTAGAACTACAAATGAAACAACATATAGAGAAGATAAACGTATCTGGAGCACAGACAAGCTGAAGTACTTTGGAAAATTAAAAAAAAAAAAAAACCAACACTTTCAAGAGGAAACTGAAAACTAGGTAAGATATATATTATAGGGACCATCATCTATTATTAGTAAGATTCCTTCATCATATCTAGCACACTCTTCTAAATCAGCATTGAGCGTTAGATATTTACTCTGCAACTTCTATTTTAAAACAAGATAAAAATTAAAATGGCATTGAGGAATAGTGTTAAAAGTATTCAAAAATAAGAATAGACTCTTTTCTTTTAACAGGAAGAAGGACTCAACCCTAGCAATGGTGGAGACTGTACGGCATAGATACTATGCATGGGAGTGGATTTTCATAACATAATAAACCTACCTATTTTCCTCTGCCACTCTACTTAAACAACTTTAAATTAATAATTTAAGGACAAATGTGTAAGCATCTTGGCTGTTTTCCTAGTCTCACGAATAAGTTTTAATGAATAAGTGATTGACATATCCATTGAATTAGAGTTAGTACAACATATGTCCAAGATACTTCTTTTTTCTGTGTTAACTTAGAACTTTGCATGTTGAGGGCTTTGCTTTGAGCTTGGTCTTCTGGTCTCCACACAACTTCAATTGAAGTCTGTCTGTTTATGATCTCAACCAAACCAGGACTGCTACTTACTGATAAAAAGACGAAACGGGCTGATGCATAAAGCTAAGCTCTAAAGCACTCCTCCTGCTCCTGCAATGCTTCTGCTGTTTCTATGGAGACGTTTCACCACCCAGCTGTGTGAGTGAAAGAGAAGGCTTGTGCCTTTCATCACCACACCTAGAGTACAATGACCTGTTAGAATGAAAGAGTGTGATGAACACAATTTTTTATTCTGACAGATGAAAATATTTGGGAGAATGGTGAGTTTTCTTTAGAAATTGTATGGTACTGTTCTCTCTTACCAGTTTTCTCTTAGTACACCTTTTCTTCAGCTTTGTATGTATGTAAATGACTATATCAATGAGGAAAAAAATCAATCTATGAAGTATCTACTGTGAGCTAGACAATTTGTAGAATTTTGACATTGTACAGATGGCACAACATTCAATATAGAAACACAAATTAATTAATACAATTGTAAATTCCAATATAATCTTCCCAATAATCTTTAGAAACTCTGAGTGACATACAGACAGAGAGTAAGTGTAGGATCACAAAATCTAAACTTATTTAGAAAAGGGGAATAAGGCAATACAGAGTGTTGAGAAGGGCCTTGAAATATACATAGTATTGAATGTCTGGGAGAAGTTTCTATCTGATATACAATTATTAAATCCTAAAATGCCACATATGGATCATGACTGTTGTTTGATAAAGATAAAGAGAACATTTTAAAATTAATTTTATAATTGATAATCAGCAGTAATATAATCTTACTACCAATTATCATTGATAATTGATAATCAGCATAAACATACTGATTAAAATGAAACATTTTTTAAATGTTAGGTACCCCTCAATTGATGAAAATACTTTTAGGGAAATGTTGGATTGATATACATTCTCATTATGAGACATTGCTATGCTTTTCTGTGTGTTCTCAAAGCTAAACATTGCAATCTTCACACTCAGATTTCACAAAAGAATCAGCATTTCATAAGCACATTAACTATGACTTGTTTTAGACTCCTAGAGTTCACAGAAAGCATGATTTATAAGGATTATTGATATTTTATTTTTATTAGTTAAGAATTTCATATATGCATGCAATATATACAGTATGTTTGGATCATATCTACTACTTACTCCAGCCTCCAACTTTCTCCAACCCCCTACCTTTTCTTCCCAACTTCATATCCTCCTTTAGTTTTTCTTTTGTACCCACTGAGTCTAGTTAATACTAAAAGACCTTTTTTCCCCCAATATGAATTCCTGTGAATGGAAACAGTCTTGAAGAAAATTCACTCTATATTACACATCAGCCATTAACTGAAAATAGTTTTTAGGTATGTATTGGCTTTGCTATCCAGCACCCCCACACATATATTATGCTTGCATTCTGATTGGATCTTTGCAAGTCTAGTATAGGCATACAAAACTGCTGCGAGTGCAAGAACTGTCATGTTCAGAAGATGCTATTTCCCAAAAGATCTTATTAACCATTGTCTTCTCTTACTACTGTTGGAGTCTTGGAGAGTAGAAAGCTTGTCATCTGCAAATTAAATCAACAAACTTACCCAATTTGTTTAGGACCTGATTTTCTGATACCCATTATACAGAATACCCATCATATAACTCACAGACCATATGAAATTTAACAAGAAAGAAGGCCCAGGGGAGTAGGCTACAATCCCACTTAGAAACAGAAACAAATAATCATGAGAGGCAGAAGGAAGGAGGGACCTGCATGGGAGAGGGGAGGGGGAGGGGAAATGGGGGACAGGATCACATATAGGGGAAATCAGGAAAGGAGCACATAGGTCCAAGAGAATTAATGAAAATAAATATGTAGCTGTGGAGTGTGAGGAATTGTGGGATAGTGGACCATGTCAGGAATTTTGGTAAGGAAGAAAGGGTCTGAGACCTCAGGTACCCATCTTAGACAGTAGGTGCCTCCCTGCTCCCTACTAGATTCCTGGCCTGGAATATCTGTCCACACTTCCCACCTTGGTCACATAGACCAGAAGACAGGTCTCCATGCTAATGAGCTATCTAGAGACCCTGAGAATTTAGCTTACAAGCTTGCCTTCGTGGACATTCCTCGCTCCAAAAAGTTCATCCTGAGTAATTGGTATGCATCTGTTTTCCATGATGAATAGTCAATAAATGGTATGGATAAACATGGGCTTTTTCATCCATCAAAAATCACTGGGGGGAGTATGGAGAAAGCCTTTACCTATAGAGCTGTAACCTAAGTTTCTCATAGAAGGCTTCTATGCAATTCCAAACAATCATTGCTAAGCTAAGCTTGAGCTCCCATTTCCCCTGGCTCCAGGCTAGTCACCATCCTCAGCCTGTGGGCCCTGAACTCAGATCCTAACTTCTTTTTTATTTTCTCCTATTAAAGACTTTTTATTGTCATGTAAGTTTGACTAAAGTGTCTAGATAAGTGAGAATTTATAAGACATTTCTCACAAGTTTTCTGTTTCTGTGTAAATTATTCAGTTTTAGAAAATATCTCTTTCCTGCAGACACTGTGGTTAAAACAAACCTATAAAAATTAAGTCAAGCCAGACCTGGTGGCATACGCCTGTAATCTTAGCACCAAAGAGTTCAGAAGAAGAAGGTCATTCAAATCAGTTAAACCTCTAAAGGGGTGGTTCTCAACCTATAGATCAGGACACCTTTTGATGGGTTAATAACCCTTTCACAAGGGTCATTAAGACCATAATAAAACACAATATTTACATCATGATTCATAACTAGCAAAATTACACTTATGAAATAGCAATGAAAATTATTTAAGGAGTATACAGAGAGGGATCTATGGCTCCAGATACATAGGTAGCTGAGAATTGTCTTGTTTAACATCAAATGGGAAGGGAGGCCCTTGGTCCTATGGAGGTTTAATGCCTCAGAATAGGGGCATGTTGGAATGATGGGATGAGAGAGAGTGGGTGGGTGGGGAGCACCCTCGTAGAGGCAAAAGGATGGGAAGAGAGAGAGATTGTGAGATGGGGGGGGCGTGTGGAAGGGTAACCAGGGAGTGGGGTATCATTTGAGATGTAAACAAATGGAAAGAATAAAAAAAGTAAAATAAAAATAAAAACCAAAAAATATCAAAAGTTTAAAAAAAAAAAAAAAAAAAAAACTCAAGTCAGAATTAACCCCAAAGTCCAGCACCCAACAGCAGAGGTACAGGGTAAATGCAGTCTACAAACATACTGCTTCCCACCTGACCAAAAGCAGCATGTCCCACTCCACAGCGTTAGGGCAAAACACAGACCCACAGGGGATAGGTGCCAGGAGGGAAACCTCTAGAAATTCCAAGAGACATAGGACATGAGAGGCACCCAAGATTCAATGGAGATAACCTTAACTGAAATGCCCAACAGTGGTAAGATTGAACCTGAAGAGATTACCTTCAATACATAGACAGGACCTTCGTTGAAGGGATAGGGCCACCCAACCATCTTCAATCTTTTTGACCAAGAATAGTTTCTAAGGAAATGCAAGGATAAAAGTGGAACAGAGACTGGTGGAAAGGCCATCTAATGACCAGCCCTACTTGGAATTCATCTCCTGGGCAGGCACGAAACTATTACTGATTCCTTCTGTGTTGTCTTACAGACAGGAACCTAGCAGGGCTATCCTTTGAGAGGCTCTCCCAGCTGATGACTGACAAAGATGCAGATACTTACAGCCACCATTGGACCTAGGTAGGGGATTCCTATGGAAGGGTTAGGGGAAGGGCTGAGGAGGTGAAGCGACTGGCAACCCCATAGAAACAAAAAATAGTATCAGCTAATCGATACCCCTAGGAGTTCCCAGAGTCTAAGCTACCAACCAAAAAGATAACATGCTCTGGTCAATGGACCCTGGCAGAAGACTGCCTTGTCTTGTGTCAATGGGAAGGGATGTGCATAATACTGTAGAGACTGGATGCCATAGTAAAGAGGAAAAAGGGGCTAGGTCAGGGTAGGTGGGTGCTTTGGGTGGTGGGTGCATGGGAGAGCACCCTTTCAGAAGCAAAAGTGGGTGGGGGATATGGTGAACTCTGTAAGGGGAGACAAGGAAGGAAAGGAGCAATATTTAGAATGTAAATAAGTAAATTGATTTAATAAAAAGAGAATAAGAAAAGCCAAATTACCCCATTCTTTGTTTATTCCTAATCTTTCACAATAGTTGGTCTAAGCAGGTGGAAATTGATATTTAGAAGTACTAGAGGAATTACATTACCTTTCTGTATCCTATTCTCCCACTACATTGCAACTATTTTACTCACTCTGTCCCAACTCATAGTATTTCCTTTGTCTTTCCAAAAATGTATACTTATATTTTATGTGTACTTAAGCATTTAATAAATGATAAATATAAACATGCTTTGTTTAAAATATTCTACTTTTACCTGATTTTATAATTTTGTACTTACAAAAAGTAATGATGGCATGCATATTCAGTGTGTGTATCTAAACCCACTCATAGCACAGAAAACAATTGTACATATTTGTTTGGAGGATACTCTAGAATAAACAGTTCACATTAGTACGTACAGATAGACGAACGGATAGGTAAATACAAAAAACTCACATAGAAAGTTAAATAAATAGATATAAATATATGCCTGTGAACAATGATAAGTATTCTAGACTGAATTCTTTTTATTATTGCTTTCAGAAATATTTTTGCATATGTAGAGACTTTCAAGGTGAAAAAAATGTTTTCATTTTTCCTATTCAAAAAAACTGTTACTTATGTCATGTTGAATACTAAAACCCAAAATCTATCAGCTTAAAGAATCCATGTTCAACATGTGAACATATATGTGAGTCAGGAATCTATGACTGCCTTAGTTGGGGTTCTTACACATTCTTGGGTACAGGATGCAGTCTAAAACTTTCATAGACAAGAGTGATCACGGGACTTTATTGCCTTGCTTGTTCTTTGAATATTTGTGTTTATTGTCTTGTTACTTTGTCAACTATTTGTATCTATTGTATTGCTGGTTCCTCAACCTAGAATTGACTTTAATACTTGAATATAATTAAAATTGTATAAAAGCAGATTGGGAAAAACATTTTCATTGAGATGCAGTTACCTCAAGGTTTATCTGAATATGTATTTTCAATTGTCTCAAGCGTGTAACATAAACTAGATTATCAAGAGCTGGTAAAGAAGAAAGTGTCCTCACATATTTGTAGCATGTTCTATTTGTTCTTTACCACCACAGTTTTTGGCTTCATACAAGGCAAAACAATGAGAGAGAAAGCAGAGACATGAAGAAAGATGAAGAGAAAGGGAGGAGAGAGAGGGGAAGAGAGGTATGGAGAGAGAAGAGGAGAAAGGAGGGATAAAGATAGAACAACAGAGAGACTGGGCTAGATATCATTGTATTTTGTAATCATAAAAATGACAAGCAACTGCTTTTATTGTATTATATTCCTTAAATATGTTTTATCCATGCCACACACTTAGTCAAAAGCCAGAAGAAACATGTCTGTCTTTCACCAAGGTCTGTACTAGGTTACAAAATAAAGCAACTTAATTTCATTAAATGTCAGTTTGTTGAGCTGAACTGTTTTGTTTTCTCACATGGAGGTACTTATGAACAATTCTACAATAACTTAAAAATAAAAGAATGTGTTTATAGGTGACTCTGGCTTAGAGAAGCTCATACTGAGGTTTACAGTTATTCTGTTTTCATTCTAAGTAGATTTTTATAATATATCTTGACTCTGATTGGTACTAGAAAGAGAATATGCATATAGATTTGAACTAGAAAGATTAGAAATTATTTCTTTATGTCATATTTGTATCCCTGAATCTCTCTAACCACAGTTAAACTCTGTGTCTATGTGTATTAAGGCCCAGTTATTTGACCACTGCTTTAAGACAAGGACAAGAAGCAATGTCTGTGTATTCTTTTTTCTGACCTATACTTGGTGTGATCAGATGCAATTGCCCCTTAACAGTACTAATTTCAAAGGCTTTATTTGCTTTAATGAAAGCTGTTAAAATGGTTTTTTAAAAATCAAATTAAATTGTAATTCAATGATAATGGCAATACAATATAGCACTTTCTCATTAAGGTTTCTAATCTTTGTATGGACTCCTGCATCGTTCAATTTACATACAACTGCTTCTTGTGCTAACTTAAGATAGAACTTATTATTGGTATTATAAAATAGTCAGTACTTCTGTGTCTAAATAACTTGAATATCATTAAATAGGCCCAGGTCACTGTGTCCTGTTTTCATTCTTCACAGCCAATTGCTTATGATCTTACTGCTAAGCCATTTAACCTTTATTGTAATGTTTCTTTATTTTTCTATACCAAGGATTGGAGCCAACCCTAGTACTCAGTGATTGTGATGTGAAGTTGATAATTTAGTCTAAGGATTAGCATTTAGGATTTTGGTCCACATTGAACCTCTAGAAATCCTAACTTCTAGATATTTTTGCATATAATTTAATAAGTATTCTACTCACCAAAGATACCAACATGGAAGCCAAAATTACTGTATTCCCAAATTATATCTGATTATATCCAATTCTAGTTTCATTAGTAAGATCCCAGTATAAATTTTTCTAATTTTCAATTATATATTGTATTAGAAAAGAAGGACAGTTTCTTGGCTAGACTGATACTGAAATATAACTATACACCAATTTCTTGGTTGGTTTATTGATTTATAGGTTGGGAGGTTTATTTTTTTAACTAGAAACTTTCCTTCCAGTGAATAGTTATCTTCAAGATAATAGAACTTTAGGAAGAACAACAATATCAACCAATCAGGACCCCCCACCCCTGCAGAGCTCTCCCAGAAACTAAACCACAAATCAAAGAGTACACATGAATGGACCCATGGCTCCAGCTGCATATGAAGTAGAGGATGGCCTTATTTGGCATCAATGAGAGTGGAGGCCCTTGGTCCCACTCCTTTGTGGGTCTTGATGCCCACCATAGGGGAATGCTAAGGTGGTAAGGCGGGCATGGGTGGGTGGGTTGGAAAGCACCTTGTGAAATTGAAATGAGACAACGTGGACATTTTGAAGAAATCTTATTCTGGCTCCATAGAAGAAAGTCATAAAGAAAGTTTTGTGTTTTTTTTTTTTTTTTCTGTCCATGGTGAATTGTTCCTATTAGAGAAACATTTCAGCCTGAGATCAAACATTAACTCTTGGGATAAATTATGAAGCATAGGTTGATTATAAAAATCCTAAGGAAAGTCATTGTGAAATATTGGTGGTGCAACTGTGTTCTACCCTTTCACCTCATCCTAGGACTTAAATGGGAACCTAATCTCAAAGAAGACACTCTCAATCTGAACTGCTATTTCTTTAAATGAAGTTATTGCTGGTTGAGAATGGTGAAAATTCATTCTCAAAAGTACTTGCCTATCAGTAAAGAATCTCCCCTCACTTCAGAAAAGCTCAAGTTCACTAAGAACTTGACTCTATACCTGAATTCATCTCTACTGATAGCAAGTGTTTAGCAAGAGATGTGAAGAAGGAAAAAAATTATTATTTGTATTTACAACATAATCTACTACAGTGAGGTAAGTACAGAGATCTAAATAATCATATTCTTACCTCTTTATTCCAGAAGTAGAAAGTCAGGGACACTTGTGCATACAGCTCTTATACTTTCATTGCATTTACAATAGGACAGAGGTTGTACTCATACAATGATATACATAATATACATTGGAATCTCCTCACTATGTCTCAGAACAGTGACATGAGTCATGTACATCACAGTATGTAACTCCTTTCTATAACTGATCTCTAATTATAATCTGTAACTAAGTCTAAGCATAGCCATGTAACAGTATAAAGTGTACTTTCATGGGGTAATTATGCTCAAATATTAAGCATGTTAAATATTTGAGTGTAATGCACCTTATGGTGATTTTTAATGAGTGTTACTTATAGACTCTTATATAGAATCTTTGGCCCACAGGTAATGTCACTATTCAGAGATGTGGCCTTTTGGAGTAGGTGTTGTGTGATTAGAGGGAGTGTATCACTGTGGGGTGGCCTTTGAGTTTTCAGATGCTCATTCTATACCCAGTGGGGTACACAGTCTCCTGCTATCTGTAGATGAAGATATAAAAATTTTACTCCTTTAGTACCATGGCTGACTGCCTGCTCCTATCATGATAGCTTGAGAGGAAAATGGCTTGGTTTGATTAAGTGCGAAGACACATATTGGGATATAGTGAGTCTTGGGATATAAATTCACAGGTTTGGCCCTAGAGAGAAGAAAAAGGGAAAGGGAAAGGAAAATTGAGGACCAGCTTTCATCTTTCTGTTTCATATATGCTGTTACAATGCCCAACACTCCGGCTACCATGGCATTCTTTCTCTTAAACTGGAAACCAAACAACCATTCCTTAAGTTATGTTTGTGAGCTATTTTGTCAGAGTATTGAGAAACACAACTAATATACCCACAGTGGACACAAGTTACCAGGTCTTTAAGTATTTGTTTCTATCAGTGAGTGTGCAGGGAATTTCCATGAAATATTTATGTTTTCTGGTGTAAGTTTCTGATAACTTTCATATAAAATAATTATACTGTGTGTATGAATATGGGTAATCATATTTGCACTGCATGTATTATAATATCCATAGATGCTGAAAAGTGGGATATTTTCCCATAGAACTAGAGGTAAAGATGGCTGTAAGTCACCATACGGTGATGAGAAAGACTGGTAGATGAATGCTGCAAAACTAGGTCAATATGAATAACCAGGAAAGCCTTCCTTGGACTGAGCATCTGGTAAAACATATATACATCCATTATTACGTTTTCTATTTTCCACTGGAAGGGCTTGGCAATAAAAGGTTAGGAGAAACTCATATGTTGAAATTCATATAGCAAGTCATGATCCTGAAAAATCTCAAAAGGGTTGATAGATTTCAATAAGAAGCACTTTCTACTTTTCAGAGTTACCATCACAGGATTTTACAGAAGGAAGAGCAAAGATCTTGAGCTCTACACAAGCAATTCACTATTAAAAATTACCTTCTTTTCTTTTTCTATTTCAATATCTCTCAAAATATTCATCATATTAACTTCTCATATTTTTCTAGGAATAACTGTCTTGGCTGAGTTTGGAGAGAACCCTACTGCTGCCTAGCATTTCATTTATTTCTGCTTATCTCCCATCAGATTTGAAAGCTCCCTCAATAATTACTTTCTACCAATTTTTGTTTCCTTGCCTACGTTAATTTTCTATATTTAAAATATACTCTAGAGGTTTTTACTTCTACAAGAGAATTCCCTATGGAAATATTTTACACACTTAATGTTCACTGCTGACATGGAAACCCAATAATATAGAATGTAGCAGGAAGTATTTGTGAAAGCAGCAGTACAGCATGGTCCTGCTCCCTGGCCGCCTCCATATTCCTGCTCTACGTTGATGCTCTGACCCTGCAAATGGCTAGTCAAGAGGGCGAGCCAGGGACCCACGAGAAGGTGTGGCTGCTGCTCCATAGACACCATGGCTCTAAGCATGGCCCTTAGCCAACTTTGCTACCTTCATGGTTCTCAGCTCAGAGCAGACAATAACCTCCATCCTTGTGGTACCAGGTAGAAATAAGACTTTTAATGCTTATAGATTATCCAATGTATTTATATATCAGCAAATTTTCAACACACAAGATGCCCACACAAATAGAATTGTTATCCCAAAACCTAACCTTTTGATATAAATATTTATTCAAGACTGCTAGAGACCCATACATCTGCCACCATCTTCGTCTCCTCCTCTCCTTCCTCTTTCGTTTCTCTTTTCAACTCCCAGCTCCACCTACCTGTTCTTCTGCCCAATCAGTGAGCTCCACTGCAAATACAATGGGCAGGAAAAAAATCCTGCCACAATAGAGTTCTTATCTTCATCATTGGCTGCATTTGATTTCATATTTTCTCCTTGAAAATGTCCATTCTCTTGCGTCTCTTATTTTTGCATCTTAATTGTGCCCATCCTCCAATTTCCTGATCCTTTATCACATCTCTGAGTCCAGATATTTAAACTCATCACACTATTTGACCACAGCCTCTCATTTCCTGTTCTTTAATTAATTAATTAGTTAATTAACACTCCAGCTTTTATCTCCCCTTCAACCCAATAACTGTTCCACATCCCATACCTCCAACCCACTCTCCTGTCTCCACAAGGCTGTTCCCACCCCCACCTCACCTGGTTTCTAAAACCCCTGGGGCCTCCAGTCTCTTGAGGGTTAGCTGCATCATCTCTGAACACAGACCCAGCAGTCCTCTATTGTATATGTGTTGGAGGCCTCATACTAGTTGGTATATACTACATTTTTTGGTGATCCAGTGTTTGAGAGATCTCAGGGGTTCACATTAATTGAGACTGATGGTCCTCCTACAGGGTTGCCCTTCTTCTTATCTTCTTTCAGCCATTCTCTAATTCAACCATGGGGGTTAGCAGCTTTGGTCCATTGATTGGGTGCAAATATCTGCATCTGACTCTTTCACCTGCTTGTTGGGTCTTCCAGAGGGCAGTCATGATAGGCCCTTTTTGTGAGCTCTGCATAGCCTTGATAATAGTGTCAGGGCCTGGGACCTCCCCTTTAGCTGTATCCCACTTTGGGCCTCTAGCTGGACCTTCTTTTCTCAGGCTCCTCTCCATTTCCATCCCTGTAGTCCTTTCAAACAGAAACAATTATGGGTTAGAGTTTTGGCTGTGGGATGGCAAGCCCCTCCTTCCTTTGATGCCCTATTTTACTGCTGGAGGTGGGCTCTTTAAATTCCTTCTCCCTATTTTCAGGCATTTCTTTCTCTGTTCTTATGGTCTTAGATTGTTAAGCTTATGTTTTTCTGTCTCTCATGCTGTAATTTTATTTTTTTATTTTTCCCCAATCTTCTTTTGTACCATTTTAATTACATACAAATATTAAGGTCAGTTCTAGGTTGAGGAACTAGCAACAAAATAAATTCAAATAGTCAAGAAACAAGCAAAACAATAAACACAAATAGTCAAGAACAAGTAAGGCAATAAACAAAATCCTGTGATCACTCCTATGATTAAAATTTCTAAGTGCTTATGAGGATAACCAAAATATTTGAGCCTACTTCCTTGTCCTAGCCTAAAATCATTTTCATACCTGAAGCCTACTTCATTGTTCTAGCCCAAGATTTAGTTTCCTGCCTGAAATTACTTCTTTGTTCTAGCCTAATGTCAGATTCCTGCCAAGCAGACACAAAAGCTCTCCACAACTCCTTTTTTTTTTAAATAAACAAGACTCAACCTTTCTTAGGTTGTTCTGGGAAGAATGACTTTCTTACCTGCTGTGGCATATGCATCATCAAAAGCAAGTCACTCCTACCTTAGGTTGGTAAGCCTCTGTGCAGAATCTTACCTGTTCTTGGCTTGTCAGCCTGTTAAATTAATAACTCTGCCTACGGGTCCATTTTCAGCTTCAAGCCATGTACTAAGCCACCAATATGTTGATGTGGATAAAGACAAGTTTTAACACTATTGGAAGGAATAAAAATAATCCTGGTCATTTTTAAACAATTGACACTGTAATAAACTTACTACTGTATTTACTAGCTAAATAATTTCTTTAATTACCAATGTCTTTACCATCATATTCCCTTTTACTGATATTTCCCTTTTTACCCCAAAATCCTATCATCACTTCAAATACTACAAAATCCCAAATTATTTTTCACATTTAATTCAATAACATAAAAAATAATCTTAAAGATTTTAAAAACTTTGGCCTTTTGTACTTAATAAGTATATAGAATATAAAACTAAAATTTATATTTTATTATTTTTACAACTAAAATGCACTTGAAACATATTGAATACCTGGAGACAAACATTTCTTGAACAAATATGACTGACAGATGCAAAACATTTTACATTTCATAGGATCTAATATGCATTATTCACTAAGCTAATATATTAAACCTGGCATCTATGGGATAGAAAATATGACTCAAGAAAAACTTCTATTTATTCTAAAAATAACGTATTGCATTGTCTTTTAATTTCTTATAGTGTAAGTTCATTTTATTCACTTGGCTTTATTTAAAACACTTTATATGAAATAATTGCAAAATTTACAAGTATAGATATATAATTTTTTAAAGAATAGTTTATCCGTCATAGTGATTTATGGTATCTTAAGATGTATTACAATATGCAAGGAAAATAGACAAATCTGAACCCTGGTTAGAAACAAGAACAATTACTGACCATTTCCAGCCAAATTTTCACCATTCTGTTTCAGACTTCTAGCAGTGTCAGCAAACAATTTGTTGAGTATAATTAGTTTTTAACATATTGGTGATTACAAAATGTCTCCAAAATTTTTTACCCATTGTGGAGAGCCGACAGAAGGTATCTATCATCCTTGCAGCCATCTTGAGCTATATACCCTGACAAGAGACTTGATTACAATAGCCTACAACAACTGAGCACACTCTGATAACATCTTGTTATAGATACCCAGGATTTTCCCTTGGGTGTGTGAGACTTAAGGTGTGTGACTTAAGGGCGTGACTTAGAGATCAGATTTAGAGACAAGACCTATGGGCAAGACTTAAAGGTGTGACTTAAAGGCATGGCTTAGAAGTGAGACGTATAAAAGGCCAGAGGCAGACAGAAGAAATTATTATTAAGTATTAGGCACTTGAAATAGGCACATGAGACTCAAGACAGAACTAGAAATTAGACACTTGAACTTGGATGAGACTTGAGACTAGAACTTGGAACTTGGAACTTGGAGGCACTAGGGACTAGGAACTCAAGACTTGGGACTTGGACTAGGAAGAGAGTCTGAAGAATAAACGGGATTGAATCACACTCTGTCTGGTCTCCATTCCTCGAGTCTGTCCTCACTCTCTCTCTCTTGCTGAACCCTGACCTGTGGACTGGAACAGCTTGAGGCAGTGCAAACTTTAACATTTTAGTCCCCAAGGATTTAGGCAGTGTGGGTTCCAACGTTGACAGAGCAGTCCATGACATTTTGGTCCCCAAGCGTGGGGCATAGCAGTTCTCAACATTTTTGGTGCCCAACATGGGGCAGCTGAGGCCACAACAAGCTATAAAATAATCAAATGTTAAAATTACATACAGAAATATGGAGATATAAAAATTTATGTGGTAACTTTATTGCAATCAATTATAAGATATACTATTGTTTCATTATTATTTTGTCTTATTGTCTTAAAGTGCTTATTTAAATATTTCCAGAGGGTACTCAGTAATAAAATGTAAATCTATGTCTTATTTTTAAATATAGACATTCAATTATGTACAAAGGTGTAGAACTAATCTCACCTATAATAGCATCAATTTAAATAAATGCTGAAGTCTATAGTACTCACTCTTGTAAAGTACTCTAAATTGTAGCTTTTATTTATGAATCATTATTATGCATAATCATGGTAAGAACTTTTCTGTATAAATCAAATGAATATGTACAGAGCCCAGTAGTGTATGAGACCATGACTAAATACCATAAATGTACAAATGTCATATAATTTATTTAAAATTTTTGAATATTCATTATTGCTCTTCTTAAGACATTTACCACACTAACACTAATGCTAGAAAAGTCCATCCTCAGAAATGCGTACTTGCCTATGTCTTAGAAACAGAAAAAATAGGCAGGGAAATTCGGTAGTTGGGAAAAGAGGAAAAAGGTAATAAAGGCAGAAAGATCATAGCATAAGTTGATATGACCAAAATACAGTGTATATATTTTGCTATTTTCCAAAGAATAAAACATGTTATAAATATTGTTATCTAAATATTAAACAACTTTGATCTTTTTAGCAATGTTGCACAAAAGGATGGCTGAGAGAAAGAAAAGAAACATGGGTATTAGATCTGGTATCTTTTTCACATTTCTAAATTGATTACATTATGCTGTTTTCTCTCTTTGGCAACATTTCAACAGAAATTTATCCAACAAGTAGAACTTGTTTTGTTATTGTAACATTATTATAAAAAAAAAAGCATAAGAATATCTCAGACAGTTGAATAAGAAAGTACAATTCTTACTTTACCACCAAGTTTGGAATCAAAGAAAAAAGCTTCAATAGTGTATAGACAGTAGACTTTAAAGAGTAAAATAAAATGGATGCACTTTTGTATTCCATATGAGTCAGTGTACCTGGAATAAGTGGAATAAAGATCCCTAACTGTTTACCTGTCAAACATCTGCTCAAAAGAAGCCATGATTTAAGACCTCATTTCTTTTCAGCCCTCAAATAGCATTTTCAATGATTTTTTTTCCTGGACAGTGTTGATTTTGCTTGTCAATGAGCACTTATTAGTGAGAAGTACAGGAATATTTATATAATAACTCCCAGTGTAGATACTCCAATAAAGGTACAGCTACTTTTTATAGTTTCGTAGCATTTATTATGAAATGAGACATCATTTCACCAATTAAATGTAGAGAATCTCTAGTGCAATGTATCAAAGCATTACCTGGCATTAAAATGCTCTTGGAATATTTGCTTGGGGTAAGAAATTAGGAGGTGAAAATTCCATGCAGGGTTAGAAAATTCTGGGATAGAGTCAGGCTTGGGAGAAGATTCATCCAGAACTCTGAGGAAGATGATCATGAAACTGATGAGAGGTAATTAGCCACTGATATGACTTAAACTATAATAAGCAGGATAATTGAGTCATTAGCTAGCGAGAAGAAGACCAAACTTTTAACCTAGGCATTTATTCCTAAAATACTGTGTCTAAGAGATGTTATTTTGGAAACTTGGGCCTACAGTTATAAATGGCACACTGAATGTGGGGCTAGAATCCAAGTTTAGAACCTGTGAAGCTATGGGTAAGGAAGCATTAGTGTGTTGCTCTGATCTGAGGTTGTGGGCAGACTGCTCTGTGATCAAAATGACTAAAGACCTGCGTGCCACTGGAGCCAGTGAATGGTGGCTGAAAACTACAGAGAGTCATAATGACTCCTTTAGAGCCCCTACTTTACAGCAAAGCTAGGCTGATGACCCATTGCCAGAAGTTTGAATAGAACCTGAGAACAGCTAGCTCAACAGTCAAATGCCTGAGCTGTGCAGCTGTCTCCTAAGTACTCCCAGCTGCAGACAGAGATCAGATAGTTTAGTGGCCATCCTTTGCAGCAGCAACTAGCAGAGACCACTAAAATGTCAATGAATGGCTCACACCATGGCGGAATCCCCCACTCTCTTTCAGTGTAGTTGGTGGTGTTGACAGACTTGGCTCTTTAAAGTTTGTCCACTGTGGCAAAGAAATACTGCAGGCAACAGAAACCAGGACCAAAATGAGTTAAATCTCTGAACAGGTACAGTATGCTTGAAAATTTGCTTAGGTACTAAAGAAAGACAAGAAAATTGGTAATAATAATAATAATAATAATAATAATAATAATCATAGGGAGAAATATTTAGTTTGAAATAAAGTGAATTTCATAAGGAGAGTGAGATTAAAAACAAATGTTTTCTATGTTTAAAAATGACAAAAGAAACTTGGACCTTATAATTCTGTTTCAATTTTCAGCGTGAAATGGTTATATGTTCTACTGATATTTGTACTTGAATACATTGTCTTATAGAAATATAAGAATAAAGGGTGCTGAGAAAAGGAAAAGACTAAAAGATGGAATTCTAGATTGGAGACCATAGAACAGATGTTAGAGGGTTCCTTAAGCTACACTAAAATTCTTCAGAAGGATCCAATCTGGAATGTTCAATGACAGCAGAAAATGTAGTTTCCAATGCAAAAAAACCCATAAAGGCTCCAGGAATTAGAAAGACAACCCACATAAACGTAATATACTGAATGTAGAGCACAAATTATACTTAATGTTACCTTTTCAGTAATGTCATACAACAGATTATATATATAAATCTACGTCAAAGAATATGATCATCAAAGAACATTCTTATGATGTTTGCTTCCAAACTAGCAAGCTAGCCACTGGGCAAGAAATTGCCCTTGTGTCAACTGCTTACAGTATGTTATCCATGTTGCACAAACAAGACACGGAGAAGTTGACTGCCAAGCTTTGCCAAGACAAGATAAGCAGTCTTTTATATTTCCTGCTGCATAAAAGTATTTGTCATAAATTCTTGGCCAGAAGGCCAAAGATGAATGTCCGGCCATGGAAGGGTATCCTGGTTCTTGAGTTGTGGGTTCGGCCATGCCCCCAGAACCCAGGCTCTTGTCACCATTCCACCTTCTCCCTTCAGATAAACAGGCCCCAGGCCCTAGATAGATTTACATACTAATGAGGTACCTGAAGGCCAGAGGGTGGAGTCAATTAAGTATTCCTCCCCAGCCCCTCTCCTCTCTTTCCCCTCTCTATTTAACTCAGGTCCACCCTGGGTTTTTTTTTGTTTTTTTTTTTTTTTTGGGGGGGGGCACGCATCCAGATACATCCACCATCCGCCATGTCAATAAACCAGTTTTGGAAACCCATGAACTTTCTCGTGTGTTGGGGCCTTGCTGTGAGGGACCGTGGAGAGGCCTTTACTGAGCAGCCGGGCCTAACTTTTAGCTGGAGGAACCTAGAGCATTCCCAGCAGACTACACACAGCATGGCACAAGGAACCCTAGGGTTCCCCAGCTGCTTTTTTTACCTACAGATGAATACATCTACAATGAAGAAAAACCTGAGGTGACTGTCCAGATAACTACCTCCTCTGTCATTTCAATAGTTTTGGATGCTACTTACCTGATCTTCCTGTATAATCAGATTATATTTATTCATTCTCAGGTCTTTGATAAGATTAAAAACTAGATGGTTATAGTCTTACAATTAAGCTAAGGTGTTTAGTATTTAAGAAAATCTTCTTAAGTCTAAGAAAATATTTTGGGTTGGTAATGCAAATTATAGTAATTGAGTTAAGTATAGAATTCTGAACACACCAAGATAAAATAGATAGTAGAATAATTTTCCCAAGATTACCAAATACATATGGACTAGAAATTGTGAATGTAACCTTTACCTGATAACTTTTATAATTCTCATTACTGTATATAATTTATTATTCTAAGAGAAAGAACTTTTTATTGGACTAAAAGGCAGAAATGTAGAAAATAGTCTATGGAAGTATCACCTATCAATAAAATACTGTTGGCTTATTAGCTTAGACAGGGAACTATGTGGTAGACTCTCAGACAGGGAGAGATAATTCTGGCATATAGTCAAGTAGGGGAAGATATTCATTCTGAACTCTAAAAAATGGGACTGCATAAACCTGAGGAGAAGTAACTAGCCACTTGGCATGACTTAGACTAGAACAAATACAATCATGATTTATAAACCAGCAGGAACAAGCAAAAACTTTTGGCCCAGGCCTTTATTCATGAAATAGTGAATCCCAGAGGCATTATTTTGGAAACTTGGGTAGAGGTGGAAGAGCCCATGCCCACAATTAAATAACTGAGACATGTAACATTTGTTGAAATAAATCATATATAAAAAAATGTTTTCTCAACCAGTAATCTAAGAATATTCATTTACAGTGATGACAATCAAGCTTTGTTTATTTTGGGAAAATAAGTTACAAAAGATTAACTCATAAATGTGCAAATAAAGAAAATTGGCTTTTTGTTTATAGATAAAAGAATAAAACTATGAATCTCCATGACAATATTTTACTTGGAAATGATCATCGTTAGGAAGGCTTTCAGCAAGCTTATAGAGTAGGATACATTGTGATTTTGATGTTCATCTGTAGAAATGCAACCTGCCAAAATCAACTTTCTCAACCCAAAAAATCACAACCCTATCATAAATACACTATATTTATGGCTTCCCAAGACACCTCCCTCTCCAAACTTTTTCACTATGCATCATCTACTAGTGACAGTCACCAGTTCCATTCAATAAGATGCAGATGACTATGTAGCATCACAAGCAGATTTTTTACAGTACCTTGAATTTTTTTGCTTTCTCTTGCCTTATGGAAGGTTGCTTGTTGGTGAGTTATGAAGTACAAAGCAATAACTGGTCTATAATAAAATACCAAATTCCACAGTAGTTCCAGAAACTGTTGAGAATTTAGAGTTTATTAAAATATTATAGTCTGCCACAATGACATAAGGGCAGACAGATGTATAAAAACACGTTCTATAAAGTTATGGAGAATGCCTTATTAAGAAATATAAAAATAAGAAAATTGAAATAATCCCATGCATCCTATCAGATCATCATGGACTAAGGCTGGTCTTCAATATCAACAAAAACAATGGAAAGCCCACATACAAAGGGAAACTAAACAACTTTCTACTCAATGATAACTTGGTCAAGGAAGAAATAAAGAAAGAAATTAGAGAATTTATAAGATTTGATGAAAATGAAGAAACATCATAGAAAAACTTGTGGGGCACAATAAAGTATTGCTAAGATGAAAACAGATAGCTCTAAGTGCCTACAAAAAGAAACTGGAAAGAGCATACACTAACAACTTGACAGCACACCTGAAAGCTCTAGAACAAAAAGAATCAAACATACCTAAGAGGAGTAGACAGCAGGAAATAATCAAACTCAGGGCTGAAATAACCAAGTATTAATAAAAAGAACTATACAAATAATCAACACAACCAGAAGCCTTGAGAAAATCAACAAGATAGATAAACTCTTAGCCAGACTACCCAGAGGGCATAGAGAGAGTATCCAAATTAATAAAATCAGAACTGAAAAGGGAGACATAACAACAGAAACCAAGGAAATTTTTAAAAAATCATCAAATCCTACTACAAAAGCCTACACTCAAGAAAACTGGAAAATCTGAATGAAATGGACAATTTTCTAAGACAGATACCAGGTACCAAATTTAAATCAGGATCAGATAAACTAACTAAACAGTCCCATAACCCCTAAAAAAATAACAGCAATCATCAAAAGTCTCCCCGCCCCCCCCCCCAAAAAAAAAAGGCCCAGGAACAGATGGTTTTAGTGCAGAATTCTATCAGACCTTTCAGGAAGAGCTAATACCAATTCTCTTCAAACTATTTGACAAAAAAAAAAAAAAAAAAAAAAAGGAAAAAAAAAGAAGGAACAATACCCAATTTATTCTATGAAGGCACAATTACACTCATACCTAAACTACACAAAGACCCAACAAAGAAAGAGAAGTTCAGTGTAGGAAGCCGCTGTTAGCAGTGGCTATACATTTGCATTTCCAAGATGGCACTGGTCTCATTAAACATTAAGCAGTAAACAATCATTCTGCGCAGCTGCCAGGCAGAAAGAGCGCCAGGTCACTGGCCTATCCCGAGGCGTAATATTGGGTGGTGAGCGAGCAGCCATTCAGAAGTGAATACGTCACTCTAGGGTGTATTTAAGGGAGCCTCTTTCAGTTTCTTCCGTCTTTCCGCGTTACCGTGTGGAATAAAAAGTTCCTCGTGGCAGTACACCCGACTATTGCCTCCTGTCCTTATTCGCGGGCGAAAAGGGATTTTGGGGGCGCTCGTTACAGTTCAGACCAATCTCCCTTATGAATAGTGATGCAAAAATACTTAATAAAATTCTCACAAACTGAATCCAAGAACACATCAAAACAATCTTCCATCATAATCAAGTAGGCTTTACACCAGGAATGCAGGGATGTTTCAATATATGGAAATCTATCAATATAATTCACTATATAAACAAACTCAAGGGGGAAAAACACATGATCATTTCACTGGATGTTGACAAAGCATTTGATAAAATTCAACACCCATTTATGTTAAAATTCTTGGAAAGATCAGGAATTAAAGGCCCATACCTAAACATAGTAAATGCAATATACAGAAAACCAGTAACCAATAACAAACTAAATGGAGAGAAACTTGAAGCAATCCCACTAAAATCAGGGACTAGACAAGGCTGCCCACTCTTCCCCTACATATTCAATATAGTACTCCCTGTCCTAGTCAGCACAATTAGACAATAAAGGGTGGTGAAAAGAATACACATTGGAAAGAAAGAAGTCAAAATATTACTATTTGCAGATGATATGATAATATATTTAAGTGACCCCAAAAGTTCCACCAGAGAACCCCTAAACCTGACAAACATCTTCAGCAAAGTGGCCAGATATAAAGTTAACTAAAACAAATCAGTAGCCTTCCTCTATTTAAAGGATAAACAGGCTGAGAAAGAAATTGGGAAGTAATAACCTTCACAATAGTCACAAATAATATATAATATGCTGGTATGAATCTAACCAAGCAAGTGAAATACCTCTATGATGATAACTTCAAGTCTCTGAAGAAAGAAATTGAAGATCTCTGAAGATGGAAAGATCTCTCATACTTTTGAATTGGCAGGATTAATTTAGTAAAAATGGCCATCTGTCCTAAAGCAATCTACACATTCAATGCAATCCCTATCAAAATTTCAACTCAATTTTTCATAGAGTTAGTAAAAGCAATTTTCAAATTTAATTGGAAAAACAAAAAACATAGCATAGAGAAAACTATTCTCAACAAAAAATGAACTTCTAGGGAAATAACTACCCCTGACCTAAAGCTGTATTACAGAGCAATAGGGATTAAAACTGTATGGTATTGGTACAGAGACAGGCAGGAAGATCAATGGAATAGAATTGAAGACCCAGAAATGATTCCACATACCTATGGTCACTTTTTTTTTTTTTTTTTTTTTGGTTTTTCGAGACAGGGTTTCTCTGTGTAGCCCTGGCTGTCCTGGAACTCACTCTGTAGACCAGGCTGGCCTCAAACTCAGAAATCCGCCTGTCTCTGCCTCCCAAGTGCTGGGATTAAAGGCGTGCGCCACCACCGCCCAGCACCTATGGTCACCTGATCTTTGAAAAAGGAGCTAAAACCATCCAGTGGAAAAAATACCACATTTTCAACAAATGGTGCTGGTTCAACTGGAGATCAGCATGTAGAAGAACACAAATCCATTTATTCTTTTCTCCTTGTACAAAGCTCAAGTTCAAGTGGATAAAGGACCTTCACATAAAACCAGATACACTGAACCTAATAGAAGAGAAAGTGGAAGAGTCTCAAATACAGGGGCATAGGGAAAATATTCCTGAACAGATCACCAATGGCTTATGCTCTATGATCAAGTATTGACAAATGGTACCACATAAGATTGCCAAGCTTCTGTAAGTCAAAGGCCACTGTCCATAAAACAAATGGCAACCAACAGATTGTTAAATGATCTTTACCAATCCTACATCTGATAGAGGACTAATATACAATATATACAAGAAAGCAGAAAAATTAGACTCTAGAAAAACCAATAACCCTATTAAAAAATAGGGTACAGAGCTAAACAAAGAATTCTCAACTGAGTAATTCAGAACAGCTGAGAAGCACCTAAAGAAATTCTCAACATCTATATCATCAGAGAAATGCAAATCAAAACAACCCTGAGATTCTACCTCACACCAGTCAGAATGCCTAAGATCAAAAATTCATTTGATAGCAGATACTGGCAAGGATATGAGAAACACTCCTCCATTTTTGGTGGGATTGTAAGCTGGCACAAACACTCTGGAATCAGTCCTCAGAAAACTGGAAATAGTATTACCTGAGGACCCATTATACAATTCCTGCCCATGTACCCAAAAGATGCTCCAACACATAACAAGAACACACACTCCACTATGTTCATAGCAGCCTCATTTATAATAGTCAGAAGCTGGAAAAAAAACAGATGTCCTTCAACAGAGGAATGGATACAGATAATGTGGTACATTTACACAATGGAGTACTACTCAGCTATTAAAAATAATGAATTCATGAAATTCTTAGTCAAATGGATCGAACTAGAAAATAACATCCTGAGTGAGGTAACTTGGTCACAAAAGAACACATATGGTATGCACTCATTGATAAGTGATATTAGCCCCAAAGCTTGAAATAACCAAGATACAACTCTCAGTCCACATGAAGCTCAAGAAGGAAGACCAAAGTATGGGTGCTTAGGTCTTTCTTTTATTTTTTTATTTATTGAATATTTTATTTGTTTACATTTCAGATGTCATCCCCTTTCCCCATTTCCTCTCCCTAGATCACCCTATCTCATCCCCCCTCTTTTTTTGATTTTATGCATTTTAATTTTAATTACATGCAGGTATTCAGTTCAGTTTTAGGTTGATGAACTAACAATACAATAGATGCAAATAGTCAAGGAACAATGAAAATAAACACAAATAGTTAAAGAACAAGCAAGGCAATAAGCAAACAAGTAACTTCAGGCACAAATCTATATCTTAGGCTAGAACAAAGAAGTAATTTCAGGCAGAAATCTAAATCTTAGACTAAAACAAGGAAGTAGGCTTCAGACATGAAAATGACTTTGGCCTAGTACAGAGAATTAAGCTCAATATTGTGGTCATTTTACTTAGGTCTTTCTTAGAATGGGTAACAAATTTCTCTCCAGAGGAAATATGGAGACAAAGAGACTGACGAAGGGGCCTTCCAGAGATTGCCCCACCTTGGAATCCATCCCATATGCAATCACCAAATGTAGACAGAGTTGTGGGTTCCAGGAAGTACATGCTGAAAGGAGCCTGATAGAGCTGTCTCTTGAGAGGCTCTGCCAGAGCCTGACATATACAGAGGTGGATGCTTGTAACTAACCATTGAACTCATCGTGGGGTCTCCAATGGAGGATTTAGAGAGAAGACTGAAGGAGCTGAAGGGGTTTGAGGCCCCATGAGGAGAGTGGCAATACCAACCAACCAGAGCTCCCAGTGTCTAAACAGTTAGCTTGGGAACAGACATGGAGAGACCCATGGCTCCAGCTGTATATGTAGCAGAATATGGCCTTGTCTGGCATTGGTGGAAGAGGAGGCCCTTGGTCCTGTGAAGGCTGGATGCCCCAGTGTGGGGGAATTTGAGGGCACAGAGATGGGAGTAGGTGGGTGCACACCCTCATAGAAGCAGGAGGAGGGGAAGTGGGATAAAAGTTTTCTGGGGGGTGAGATGGGGAAAGTGGATAACATCTGAAATGTAAATAAATAAAACATCCAATAAAAAAGAAAGATAAAAACAGTTATCACTATACAAAGTATACAGGTCAGTCCCTTGAGATACACTTCCCACAATGGTATAACCACAAGGAGGAGGTCGGTCTGATGTTACCTGCACAGGCAGTGTAACAGGATAGGATTCTAAATTTCAGCAACTAACACTGGTCTGCAAGAAAATACAGTTGTTTATACTCTCCATTAAAAAAAAAAAAAAAAAACCAACTTACTACATTTCTCAGGACTTATGTAGATAATTTTGTTCAAGCTATATTTCCAAATATATTTGATGAAGGTCTATTAGAAATAAGATATTTAATGGACTGATGAGATGATTCAGTGATTAAGAAATCATACCACTTTACAGAGGACCCAAGTTCAGTTCCCAGAACTGAAGTGAGGCATCTCTCAATAACCTGTAAGTTCCAGAGAATCCAGTGCCCTGTTCTGGCTTCTGCAGCTACCTGCTCTCATGTTAATATACAAACACACACAGGAACTCACACATTTATTTATTGAATAAAAATAAATAACATTATTATGAAGTAAGAATATATTTACTGTTACTTTACACATATGAACTCTATATGTATGTAGATCAAAACCAAAATCAATTAAGTTTGATCTTACTGCGGTTGAACTCAGTGCCATAAATAACATATGATTATCACTTGTTTCTTTCCATTGGAGTATTTTCAAAAACTTCAGAATCAAGTAAATTATATTTTAGACTTTTGGGTTTGCTGCTAACCCTTCAATTTCAAATCTGCTTCTTCCTCTCCACTGTAATAATTGAGAATTGAGTAATATTTAAACATACCTAAACTTGGGGATAAAGTTGTGAGACTTTTTTTTTAGTAGAGTTAATCTCATATGTGTTACTTTTTAAAATCAATCAGAACTTTAGTTAATTTCCAACTTGGTAATGTCTCAGAGAACATAATCACCTATATTTTTGCTACTTAAAACTATTAAAGGTGTATGCTGAGTAACACAATGAATAGTATCCTAGGAATTGTAATTTCTATACCATAAGAATCAATATGGTTCTGTGTATTGCTCCAAACAGTATCCTTATCAGATACTGAGATAATTTCTCAATTAGGTATCACAGAACTAGTATGGAACTAAATAGTACAGTATTATAAAACAGAGATTATTTAAATATCCAATTCAATATTTGGATAACAAACTGCATCTTACAATCACAATGCCTTTGGTTACAGCATAGAATACTCATGAAAAGAAACCACATACAGATGTTGACTTTGTTAGAACTTTCCTTAGTCCCTGAATAAGCAGAATAATTTCTGCCTTCATGTTTCTTCAGAAAAACAAACCTTTTTAACAACAGATGATATAGTCCTTCATGCTTGTAGTATCTTATAATACACATAATATTTTCATGATCTCTATTTAGTGTAAAGTTATTTGCACTTATAGGTGACTTAACAAAAAAGAAAAGAAAAGAAAAAGTCCTGAATGTGATCTATTTTGTTGGAACCATGTTATTTTGCATTTATTCTGTCTTCTAATAAATCTGTGGTAAAAATTCTCACAGAAGAACATTATGACTTATGCCAATGTCTAGTTCTTTTCAACTATTAGTTGAGAATGGTTCCTCTGGATATCAATGGTGAGTCATTTTAAAGAAAATATATGCCTCGATTTCACACAGATTTCTACTTGAAGAGAATGTGTTCCACTTTCCTTAGCACTTGAACTTTGACATTTATCACATTTCACAGGTTTTGGGTTGTAAACAGCTGCAGAAGTTTCTGAAGCATCCCTGTTCTCCCAGAACCAGTGCGGAGCATAAGCTGCCACTCAGACACTCTGTAATTAGTGCTTGACATCTCAGATTAGACAAGAAAGAATATTGTCACTCAACTCATGACTAACTTTCTTCTTTGAGATGACCTTTACCTTCAAGACTAGTACCTTGATGGTTTCTGGCATTTGGAACAAAAAAAATTGAAAATAAGTTAAAATATAAAAAGGTCAAAAGTATCCTAAAATCAAGCTGCATGAAAACATTTAGAACTTGTTAAGTGACAGCTAAAAGAACTCTACACACAAGTAAATGTGAACATTCCCTTATCATGTATTAATGAAAATTTCAGTTGGCTCACATTTCAAATAAAAGTCAGGATTGAATAGAGAGATTATCTCCATAGTAACACTTTTACTTTTATTCTCAGCAAATGTTTTTGAGATTCAAAATGTTCTAATTAAAAATAAACTCAGTTATTCAAATTATTATGAGAATTAAAATTTTATAGTTATAAAAATAACTACCTGTAAGCATCAATTATATTATAAAAGAAGGAAGAGTTCAATTAGTGAAGTTAATGAATAATAGCAGGGGTCTGATGTAGTGGCACCTACTTTTAAGCCCAAAATGTATGAGGCAGAGGCATATGGATCTCTGTGAGTTCAAGGCTAGAATGGTCTAAATAAACTCTAAAATATTCAGCAATATAGAGTGAGTCTGTCTCAATAAATAAATAAGTAAAATAAAGTAATGAAGGAACAATAGAATGAAGTAATTTAAATAAAGGAGGAGGTTTTAGCTCCTTTGTCAAAGATCAAGTGACCATAGGTGTGTGGGCTCATTTCTGGATCTTCAGTTCTATTCCATTGATCTTCCTGCCTGTCTCTGAACCAATACCATGCAGTTTTTATCACTACTGTTCTGTAGTACAGTTTGAGGTCAGGGATGGTGATTTTCCCAGAAGTTCTTTTATTGTTGAGAATAGTTCTCACTATGCTAGGTTTTTTGTTATTCTAAATGAATTTGCAAATTGTTCTTTCTATCTCTATGAAGAATTGATTTGGAATTTTGATGGGGATTGTGCTGAATCTGTAGATTGCTTTTGGCAAGATGGCCATTTTTCCTAAGTTAATCCTGTCAGTCCAGGAGCATGGGAGATCTTTCCATCTTCTGAGATCTTCATTGATTTCTTTCTTCAGAGACTTGAAGTTCTTGTCATACAGATCTTTCACTTGCTTGGTTAGATTCACTCCATGATATTTTATATTATTTGTGACTATTGTGGAGGGTCCCATGAAGGCTGAACACGGGGGGGGGGGGGGAATCTAAGGGTGGGGAGGTGGGAGTGGGGGGTAGGTTGGGGAACATCCTCATAGAAGCAGGAGGAGGGGAGATGGGATATGGAGCTCCTGGGTGCTAGGGGAAATGAGGTAAGGGGATAAAATTTGAAATGTAAATATAATATTCAAAAAAAGAAGGAAAAAAAAGTTGTTAGAACCAACATCTTTAATAAAATGTCAGCCCTCTTAAAAAATTATCTTGATACTAAAATTTGTTTTGAGAATTGTATATTGCAGAATACACAGCCTTGGTGTATCTACTCATCAGGCAAGCTGAGCAGACCTGCTCAAACCTCTGAGGTCCTGGAATTCCATCTGGATGCAGTGAAGACACAGCTTCAGAGCTTATCAATTTACTCTTCCTCCCACCTCTCTTCTAATATCTCAACACCCATAATCAGCTTGAAGAAGTTAATGAAGAGTCAGCCCCACTATGCCCTGGGCTTGGGGACTAAGGTGGTTAATATTGGGCTGTCTTTCTAGGTAAAAGTAGTGTTTCTGTTCGAACAGGGAGGATTAGCTAGGATTTATTTCATAGCCATAACCTAGTGGTAGAAATCTGTATAATTGTTATCAAGATGAAGTTAAAATTTCTTAAGTGGCACAAAGTTTACTTTGATTTCAAATTTAAGGTTTCCATTGGTACGAGCTTCTTATTGATATAAAAGTGAGATGAATATTTTTACTTTAATAGGCATTGTGTCTGTATAATACATTTAGGAATACAAGGCTTAGACCCAGTCCTTCTTTATCGTTCTTAAATAATTTGAGATGGCTAGCCTGTGAATTAAGGGCCTATAGCAAATTCATGGCTTGGAGTTTATTGCTAGGGTGTTTTCCATATTTTATTTAGAAATAGCTGAGAGGAGTTAACAGACAACAGTCCAGATTACCTTACATGGATTGTTGGTTTTCAAAACATCAGAAGTCCACAGAATACACATTACAAACATTTCTGTATTAATGTTCATTTTGATTAAAGACCTGTCTGCTCCTGACAGCTTCCTGTCTTGGATTCGAAGAAGAATTTGAGCATCTTTGGAGTTACTCCAGTTGTGGGGAGACAGCCACTAGACAAGAATTGCCTCTTTCCATCTACAGACAAATTACTGTCCAGAAAAGGACACACTTGCAGAATAGTCGACTGATTATATCTGCCAATACAGAGTAATCAGCCCTTAATAATTCTACATCTCTAAGGTCTGTCAGATGATCCTGGGCCAGAAGGCTGAAGATCAGATGCTCCAACGTTTTGTAGTATAGGGACTATCTAGGTGTTTAGTGGTATCTATAAGTTTGCTAAGATTTAGAAGCTATGCTTTGTGCTTCCCATAATTTCAGTTAACTCAGTCATTCTGGATTTCTGACAGGGTTGAAAACTTATAGTCTCATAGCCAATCCTGGCTATTTACTTTGAGAGAAAAGATCTGAGTGGATGGTTTTCAGCTGACATTCATTCTAAAGTCAAGAAAAAAGCCAGGTTCAGAACTAAGTGTTTTATTTAGGAGAGATAACAGAGTTTCTGGTTAGTTAACAAAATGATGGACTGGGTATTAGGACTATCTTATACATCACTGGTTACAAAGTGGTATAATTATGCTCTAATTGTATTTTGAGAGAAAGTTTTATTTTAACAGGAATGGTAGTATGTAGGAGGAGCTAAGATGAGAGGAAGAGAAGGAGTAAGGAGAGGAGGAGAAAAAGGAGAGGAGAAGCTAGGTGATGAGAGAGAGAAAAAGAGAGAAATAGAGGGAGGACATGGAGGCAGATGTTCACGTGTCTCCACCCGTCAAAGATAGTTGATATATCTAGGTTGGGTAGTGGGTTACACTTTTGATTGAGCATTACCAAACTTATAAAGCCTTTGATTAACATTTTTAAAAAATTGTATAAAAGCAAAAAGGAAAAGGGGGCATGGGATAGGGGTTTTCTAGGGAGGAGAATTGGGGAAAGGGGATGGCATCTGAAATGTAAATAAAATATCCAATAAAAATGACATTATGAGAAAAAAGTTGATATATCAAGTTAAAATTTTTATATAGTATTGTAGGACGTGCATTTGTTAATTTTAAATACTTTCTAAATTTGTATTTGTAAATTGAAAATATCATTTATTTTCTTCTGATGTTAGTCACTATCCTTGCTAATATTTTAGAACTGATTTATAGTACTATACGAATTACTGTCATATATAATAAAAATTAAAAAATATATCTTAAGATAAAAAAGAAGGAGGAGAAAAAGGAGGGGGAAGAGAAGAATAAGAATAAGGTGGAGGAGAAGGAGGCAAGGAAAAAGAGAAAGAGGAGGCAGAGGAGGAGGTGGAGGAGGAGGAGGAGGGAAAGCAGGAGTTGGAGGAGGAGGAAAGCGATGTAGGGTAGAGGTCCTTTACCATAAAACTAGTCAAAATTTCATTTTCAGTGAAAATATCACCAAACAAGTCACACATATTACTTAAAAATTTTTTAAACTAAATGGATTTTTATGGTAGACATTTTGTCAACTTACTGATTCACTTGCAATTTTATTCAAACACATATTCATGTGTAACTCATAGTATTTGATATTTAAGCAGTTAGCAATTTCTTGGTAATTTTAATTGTTTAAGAATTTGAAATAGTGTTAAGACTAAAGAAAGCTACTTTTTCTCTCAACATTATTTAGATACCTGTAGTTCTTTGTCCAAGTTTGGGAAACTGGAAGAGTGCCCACTATATGTTAGATTATCTAATGGTGTGGCTCCTGTTCAGGTCTTCTTTACATAGCTATGTAGAATAATCTTTGTGAGTATAGTCTTCCTCAGCAAAGAACCATCCAATTGGTTATCTAAAACCAAATTCTCAGCCATTAAATAATATACTAACAAGAAACATTATAGGGAGAGAACAATTTCTAATTACACACTTAAAATTGTATACATATATGCATATGTAACAATACTAAAATAATATAGGTCATGAATTTGAGAAAAAGCAACATGAATTATATGAATTGTAGGGAGAACAAAGAGGAAATGATAAAATTATATTATTTTCAAATATAAAATAACAATTGACTAAACAAAAAAGTCTATTAGGCTATATTAATATAAGTACTAAAATATAATGCATATAATATTAATGATATATATATATATATATTCATGCAACAGCTATGCATAAAATCTGAAGTATGTTGACATAGACTAATCAATGGAACATTTTAGAAGAAAATTTAAATTTCCTCTTAATATAACATCTATGTCTTTCAGTAAATAAAAGGATAGAGTTATTGGGGCAGATGGTAGAAAAGGTGTAAAGAATCAGGAGAGCAAGTTGTATTGTGGGACAGGAGAACAATGCAGAACAAATAGGTACCTGGGGTCAAGGTTACCAAGGGTTCTCCAACATCAGATGTCCTTCAAACTGTCCATGTTCATCAACTGAAGAGCTTATTCTGTTGTAGGTATATGGAAAATTTTGTCTACTTTCAGGATATATTTTGTATAAAAATATATCCTGATACACAAAATATATCAGGATATATTTTGTAAAAAAAAAGAGATTAATTTACACTATAATAAAAGAAAAAAGTGAGATGTCATGTTAGAGCATGAAGTACATAGAAACATGGTTCAGAATATCAAAGTGCTAGAGGCATAAACCTGGTGACCTGAGCTATATTTGAGAACCAAAGTAGAAAGCTTATATCTATAACTCCAGCACTACGATATCCTGAATACATGTAGAAAGGACACATCTTTAACATTACCATGATTATAGAAAGATCAGAGAAGACATAGTAGAATAACTTAGAAGCTTGTGAGCCATAAGCAGAAACCGTATTTAGAAGGGCCTCTTAAGCATGACTGAGTAAGTAGAAGATATGGGTGTATCCCACAGCCAGCACAGGATCTTTCATTACTTACAGGCCAGCTTCTAAAAGCATCATTGTCTAGCTGTGCTGCATATTTGACTTAAAACTCTTTTTAAAAAAATCTCATTTATTTTAACTGTCTTTAAAAAAAAAGATTTCCGTGTGACTGTGGATTTTTCACCATTTCTTCTTTTTAATTGACCTTAGTATTTGCCTTTATGTTCCTCCATCACAGAATCTCTATTTAAACCTTTCCAGCTCCAACATAATTCCTCTTGGCTTTCAAATCAATTGTTCTACTACATGCTCTTCTGGTTTCTGGCTTCTCCATGTTATATACAGAACTAGATGCTAGGACCAATTTGCTGAAGACACTGCATGTTTTGGTGATATGATACAGAGAACTCAAACTGTGATAGA
This sequence comes from Arvicanthis niloticus, assembly GCF_011762505.2. NCBI lineage: Eukaryota > Metazoa > Chordata > Mammalia > Rodentia > Muridae > Arvicanthis > Arvicanthis niloticus. Next base: position 16,433,522 of record NC_047666.1, read on the forward strand.
AATTTCCTCTCTGACAGCTAGCTTTCATAATGTCAGAAAAGTAAATATTGGGGACAAAATATATCAGTGATGTTATTCAAGTCTAAACTATGACAACTGTAATGCCAAACTTCCAGGCAAAATGATCCTGATCCCGGTGACAAAACAGCATCATGGCTACTATTGCAGTGATCAACTGCCCTTGAATTGAATTGTTTGAGATCACTCCACAGGAATTAAAACATGCCCGGTAACTGTAAACTCAGTACAAAACCCATAGCTGAATCAACCATAGAACCTCATAGGAAACTCATTACTATTTTTTCAGCTAAATTAACATAGCACCAAATTACATTAATATATTTACATTTAGAGTCATAGTCAAAGTCTGCTCTCATCGTTAATTAAAAAAAAAAAAAAAAAAAACAAAACCCTCTCTTGAAGTGGACATCAATCAGTGCAGAGATATTTGGATGCTTAATGCATAGAAGCAATGGCACTTGAGTGCTCAGTACTAAACGGCTTATGTATGCTACCCCTTAAGCTCAGGAAACAATATTGAAGAGGGAGAAGAAAGAATATATGATCCAGAAAACAGATATATCTTCATGATGTGACCTTCAGCACATGGCATAGCCATGCAAACAGAGTTGCCTATACTCAGTATACACTCAGAAGATGTGGTCTGTGGACCGTTTGACCACTTAGGGCTTAAGAAGATGCTCATGAGTCTGTGTCCCTCCCAGATTAGTTGGTGGCTCCTGAAGAATTCCTGTGGAAGAATAGTCATTATCTCCAGCTGTGTACCCACAGTTAGGCCGCCAAATTCCGGCTTCGAAAACCACGGTCACACCACATACATGGTCCTCAGTAAAACCAAGAACATCAAATAAAACGGAGAGACGTAAAGTGTGGGAAACCATCCTTTAGGAAGAAATGGGTCAAAGGGTAGAGCGAGGGAGAAGGGGATGTGAGAGAGGGCAGACAATGTCCTAAAGACATGTACAAAAGTGTCAAAGAAGACATTTAATTAATAAACATAAAGAAAAGCAAAAGACACCCTGCACCAACAATGTTGAAGGTGAAAAAAAAAAAAACTCCAGAAAACTATTATCTGATTTTCACATATGTAGCATGGAAAACAGTTGTCTCCCATCCCCCATGCCACTCACACACCCACACAGGCATACACACACACACACACACACACACACACACACACACACACACACACACGTGTGCATACAATCAAAACTTAGAAAAATAAGACACTTAATATGGTAAGAAGAAAGACAGGAAACAAGAGAAAATACAGAGTAGAGAAAGAAGAAAGCCACCCCCCACCCCCCACCCCCCACCCCCATGAGTACACTGATACAAAGAGGAATGTCTCGGGATATACAAATGTCTCTTGGTCTTAGAAACCAACTCATTTATTGGTATTTTTTAGAAAATTTTACTTTTACAATATCATCCTATTCATCTGCTTCCATATCAAAAAATATAAAATACACTTCAGGCAAAACTCTCTAGGAGAGGTGAATAAAAGGAAGGTACTTTTAGTTGCTGTTGCAGCTCTTGATCCTGTTTCTAAGACTGATTTGATTTTATACTTATCACTGCCTAGGTAATATGGCTTTTATTAGCCATTCCCAATGTGCTTCTGTTCATGTATTTTTAAACAATCAGAAGGGATTTCCCAGCTTTGCCAGACAAGTTTAGAGCAGATCAAAATAAATAACTCTCTATGGGAGTAATTTTGCTTATTGAAGGAATGGCTTCTTAGACTCGCCTGCTGAGGTATTTTTCTTAATTGATGCTATATAACATCTGTCTTCTGTTACATTCTGGAAGACTGTTCCACCACCAGTTCTTTCTGGTATCAGTACATGCATCCATGGAAACCCACTATCGAAATACACAGCATCCTTTAAGTGTATGATGGAAGGAAATATTCATATATATTTTAGTTAGTTTGTTAGTTAGCCAGGCTTTGCTACACAGTTAAAACTTTCCTTTTTATTCAAAAATAAATATTTTCACCTTCAAGCATCAATTTTTAAAATTATGCTAAAAAATGAGTTTATATGATGTGTATAGGTATTTGCAAAAAGTACCCCATTTTAGCCAATGTGAAGACAGGGAGGAGCAAATGACAAAAACGACTGTCAAGGAGAAGAGGAAAACTGGTGTTGGAGTCCCAGGGTGTGTATGGATGAGTCAGCTGGGAATAGGAGACCACAGTTGCATAGGTTTTAAAATGTCAGAATGTGTGTGTAGCAATACTACAGAAAAGAAGCTCACAGGAGTTTTCTTTCTAATTATGTGCATGCAGTGGGGAACCTGCAGAATCCAGAAGAAAGTGTCAATCACCCTGGATCTGGAATTAAAGGCACACCAGGAGCACTGTGGTACAGGTGCTAAAATCTGAATTTGAGTGCTCTACAAGACCAGCATGCACACTAAAGCATTGGAGCCATCTCTCCGGATATCATTTTAAAACTATAGGATAAGCCTTCATGACTTTTAATGAATAGTACATTTAAAATATTAACAATTAAGACACAACATTTGCTAACAATTAACTCAAGGTATACGGTATGCCATGTAGAGATTGTAGGCTATTAACTTATTATTCTTGTGTTAAGAAAATTAAGCAGTCTCACTATTTTTTATATCATACTGTACTCTTGCAAATGGCTGCCTAGTTTGAGGACATGACATAGTTGGATAATAAACAAGTTAGGCCTAAGGAGACATAGTTCCTTGCTCTGGTCTAATTCTGCACTGATTGACAGATTACTATATTTTATCTCTCACTACATCAAATAATTTCTGAAGAAATTTGAAGAACTTATTAGAGAAATGTTAGAAACAAAACACAAAATAAAAAAATTAATGAAAATTCCCAAAATAAATACTTAATAAATAAAATTAATAAATAAATAAATCATGTATTTTTGTAAAAGTAATCACATACAATTATAACAAAAATGTCTTCAAACTATAGCCTCCTTCTGTACTCACTTTTGATACAGTTTGGCAATTTCATTGCAAAAAGAAAACTTAGATTCTATCATTTAGAAAGAAGCTGTATTTAAACTTGCAAGGACTTCAGTCTACGCTGCAGTTCAATGTCTCCTTTCTCCAAGGGATGTTTTTCAGGTAGTTTTGTTTTTGTTTTGTTTTGCTTTGTTTCTGAATTGCATTGCTGATTGAGTTTCTAATTGCCCTACAATATTCTAAAACCTTCAGAGCATTATTCCCTATTACAAATCTGGCTGCTTTAAATATTCATCATTCTTAAAGAGGGAGCCTTGATTAGAAATATTTGGGCACCATATCCTTTGATGGTCAAAGGTTTAACACATCATAAATTGTATGAACAAGCAAGTGTTCTTACTCGTTTCTTCACATGTTGGTAAGTATGGTACACAAACGTGTGCCTTGTACCATCTGCACTGCCACCACTGCTATTTCAATAGGTTTATGGTATAATTAGTCTGCTGACATATGGATTCAGCCCCAAACAAAAGAGCTGTTATGACTTCATGGTTAGGACTAAAGTAATATAACTATTCCTCAAATGTCAAATAGGTTTAAAAACTATCCTGTAAATCATAAGCCGTAGATTGACAAATATACATTGTATATACTTCATGGGTTTTTTTTCACTCTCAGGCTAAATTTTACACCTATAAAATTAACCACTTAAAGCCATGAGCAACAGTAGAACAAATAACTTAGTCATAATGCAACGTGATCAAAGCCTATGCCTAGCTACAAACCATGTATCTCTTCCCTACTATGTGTCTTCTTGTCCCTAGTCTGAAGCAACTCGTTATCTGCATTCTCCATGTGATCTAGATATTTCATAGAATCATATATTGTGCAGTCTCTTGTATACAGCTTCTTTCACGTAGCACAGTAGTCTTGATGCTTAATCACTTTATCAGTTTTAACAGTATATTATTCTTATGAATGAATATTACTAATATTGTTTAAATTAATAGAGTTATTTTGTTTATGTGTATTTATGGTGATAGAAGTTTGGACTGTTTATTAATTTTTTTATTTTTTTATTAGGATGGGTATTTGTCTATATGTATGAGTGTGCCCTATGCATGTGCCGTGTGCCTGTGGAGGTGAGGAGAGGTCATCAAATCCCTTGGTACTGAAGTTAAAGAAGGATGTGAGCCACCCCATATGTCCTCTGGAAGAACAGCCAGTGCTCTTAAATACTGAGTGATACACACACACACACACACACACACACACACACACACCGAGCTTTTTGTAACTTTAATTGCTGTAAGTCATCAGAGTAAAATCAAGTGTACATGGAATTTGTGTTCATGCTGTGCTCAATGATTTTGCTAATTTACTAGTAATAAAACTAGTGTGTCATTAATTAATCTTATATTTTATTTTCTGAGTAACCTCCTGCCTCCCACATAGGCTGAATCACTGTGCATTCCACTAGCAATCTACAAATTATTGATGTTTTTACTTCCTTACTAATACTTGTGGTTTTTCTGTTATCTAGATTGTTCTTTGGCAGCTTTGCTGTGTGGTATTTGGAATTACATTTTCTCATGGAGTAACAATCTTGAATATATTTTTTGTTTTTCTTTCTATCATTTGAACATCATCTTTAGAGAAATATTTATATGATCTATTTACCCACTATTTAATTATTGTTTGTTACTTTATATTGTTTGATTTTGTATATTATACATTAGATAATTTGAATATATTTTAGTTCTCGGTTTGCTTTCTGAATAGGATGCCAAGTAAACAGATCAGTAATTAATAAATGAGACTTCATGAAGCTGAAATACTGGACAGAGAAGGATTCTACTATCCAGCAATGCCACAGCCCAGCTCACAGGTAGGCAAAAGTCTTTATTTATTTATTTTTGCAAGTCTCTTCTTTTTTAAAGATTTATTTATTTACTATGTGTACAGCATTTTGCCTGCATGTATGACAGCCATCCAGAAGAGGGTACACCATTACATTATAGATAATTATGTGCCACCATGTGATTGCTGGGAATTAAGCTCAGAACTTCTAAAAGAGATTAGTGTGCTTAACCTCTGAGCCATCTCTCTAGCCTCCTTTCTAATCTTTTCTGTGTCCCATATATTCTGTCAAACTCAATATATAGCCCAGACTTCCCTTGAACTTGCTACCCTCCTGTCTTAGCATCCCATGAGCTGGACCTCAAGAGGCAGTTAAAACAAGAAGCATCCACTCCTACATTGATACAAAACATTTTATTTTATGAAGCCTAGTTATTTTAAGTTTCAGTGTCATATGTAAGAATTTATTTTTTACCAAATCCATAATCATCGAGATATATGTCTGTGTTTTATTCTACAAGAGGAATTATTTGGCCTCTTATGTATATGTAGGTAACTGATCTTTATGTAACCAAATTTTCTGTGGTGTGTGGTGAGAATATAACTTCAGTTAATGTTTCTGAGATTAGAATCTTCAGCATACACATGTAAACAGAATCATGATGGCTTTGTCTTTCTGGTTCCGGGTTGTTTAATTTCATATAGTGATTTATGGTTCTCTTCACATTGCAGATATTAGCACAATTTTATGACTAAATAATATCCCATATTGAATTATTTTAATTTGATTATTTTATAGAGGTTTATGCAAAATAAATTGGTCAGTGAATTTAACAGAGGTAAGGAGCAAATACACTCTTCCAATTTCTCCTAACTTCCAAAATTTTTAACTCATGTACCTTATTCTCTCTCTCTCTCTCTCTCTTTCTCTCTCTCTCTCTCCTCTATCTCTCAATCTTCTTGCTCCCTCTTTCCTTCTATCACGTCTTCCATCGTTCCTTCTTCCATCTTTCTCTCATCCTTCCCTCCCTTCCTTCTTTACTTCCTTCTTTTCTCTTTATTTTGACAAAAATAAATTGCATCTACACAAAGTTCATATTCTTCTTCCCCAGTTCAGGGTCCTATGTATCTTCAATCAATTTGAGAGAATTGATTGAGGCACATATTTCAAACTACTATGTCTCCTCTGAATTGCTGAACCTTTTATTAAGGAAGAAGAATTAATATGACACCATAGCATCTTACCCTTAAGCAGTTACTTTATGCTAAGTATTAGAGATTCAGCAGAATATTTTCATTCTACTTCAAGAAAAGTGCCAGTCCTGTATCATAATCAATATCGGAGAAAGAAGAAGAGATAGATAGATAGATAGATAGATAGATAGATAGATAGATAGATAGATAGACAGACAGACAAATGGATAGGTGATTGGGTGAGGGGAGAATCAGTGATATTTAAATGCTTTGACCCTGCACTATCACTCAGAGGTTATTTATTTTCAAACAGTATCTTGGATCTTGTAACACTGAAATTTAAGAGTTTCTCACATGCAAAAACAATTAGAATCTATTCAAATTTAATCTAAGATTTAGTTAGTTGAATTTGTCTGCCAATTATTTTATATAAGATATAACATTTCAAATGTCAGTCACTAGATTTTGAGAATAACAATATTCTGCCTATTTTTATGATGAATCTAACTTATCTGTATTTCTATTTTCTATTTCAAGGGAGAAATACATTTGCATAAATGTGTGTATTTTACACATATTAAATTAAAAAACTCTGAAGTAAAGGTTTTCAAAAGAAATCACTGAGAAGTAAAGTTCATAAAAACTATAAATTTGAAAAGAAATAGATTTTAGTAAGACTCAGATAATTGAAGAAAGTGTTCCTCTGGAGGGTATTTTTTAGACTCCATTCTGACATTCACCTGAATTTCTATGATAATAATTACCAAGCAGAATTGGTCTACCTTGCTTGATGGATAGCCCTGCAAATATCTTAAGACATTCTCATAACTATGGGCTGTGTAAAAGCGTGTTCATTTGGAATGGAATATAAACATCCCGGACTGTGTCAGTCCACAGAGGCTGTGGAAGGCTGAAAACCTGTAAAGAAAGGAACACTGACTTATTTCCGTGTTAAATAGCACACCAGTGCTGTCTGGTATCCAATTCTGGAAATACAGAAGTAATTGAAACCAGCAACCCTTGGGGATCCTTCTGTGTAGGTGTGCATACAGAGATTCCTTTGGCTGCCGTTTATTTTTAATATTTCTTGAATCAACCACAAGTAAACAATCATGCTGGGGTTTGAGGAGTATATATTTACACCTGTTGTGCCCTAGCATCTAGTATTAGTAGCTATGCATCTTAGAAGACCCACCACTTTCCAGTTGGACTGTGGAGCCGAGGGTCTAGCTGTGGATTTGTTTCTCTCAGTTGCAATCTCCTCGTGATTTAAATGAGCAGTGTGGAACTGGCAAGCTGCTAAAGCCTCTGGTTCTTGGGTTGCTCAACTGTGAAATAAGAAAGTCCAACAATGATTTCGCTAAGGCTGGGTTAGTTGGCTTTTGTGTTGCTGTGACTATAATATCCCCCAAAAACAAGTTATAGGAAGTGAATTTTACTTTGGCTGAGGGCTTCAATAAACTTCATTCCATCATAGCAGGGATGAGCAGGTGAGGTGGTTCTGTGTGAAAGTGTAGGTGAACAGTATAGATTTAGAATGTTCTTAATTTTTATCATTATAAAAATATGTATGCAAGATTAAATGGTCAGGGAACTTAACTGAGGCAAAGATCAAATGCATGCACCCAAATTTCTCATTTCATTTGGAGATTAGTATTTAACTTACATCTTGTTTGCTCTCTTTCTTCATCTCTCTCTCTTCTTCCATCTCCCTTCATTTGTTCATTCATTCATTCCTTCTGTTTTCCTTTTTTTTTTCTTATTTATTTTTGAAATTTGATGTTTTTCTCTATGGAATTCGCACACCTCTTCATCAACTCTGGGCCTTTATCCTTATCAGTCATTTAAAGAGATTGCTAAAAAAGTTGAAGCCACAGGCCAGAACTTCAGTCTGTTATAATGTTAACACCAGCCTTGCTAATTATTTTAGTCTGCCTATTCCTGCTCCATGACAGACATATAGCCTTTCAAACAGCGGGAACCAGGTATTCAAATCAGAAGACCATGGGACAAATTTCAAATACTAACAATTAATAAGAGCCTTAGATTATGCCTTTGTATTGAAAATGAACTGCAGCTTCTGTCTTAAATCATGTAATGAAAGCTCAATTCAAAACAAAAAATGGAAAATTTAATAATATTATTTGGGATACTTTTCAAAGAAAAACAGAGTGAACTACCTTTAAATAAAAAAATAATTACCTAACCTCTACATCAGAACTGTCTATAGTGATACATAGCTATCTAAGTTCCTGAAATGACTGTCATAAACTAGATACTGACAGTATGAAATTAAAATTAAGTTTTAATAGTTACATGTGAGGAATCACTTAACGGGATTACAAAGACAGAAAATTCTATTACCCTTCCCTCCCTTTCCTCCTCCTCCCACTATGCGTGTGTGTGTCTGTGCATGTGTGTGTGTGTGTGTGTGTGTGTGTCTGTGTGTGTGTGAATGGTGTGTGGAATTGGTACTATGAAACTCATAGGTTGATGTCCAGATACTTACTTCAATCACTCTTCAGCATTATTTATGTCACAAGTCTCTGATTTATCAATGGAGATGATTGTTAATGCTATACAAGCTGACCAGAAACTTATTGGACCCAACGGTCTGAATCCTCTAGACCTGAGATTATAGACATACATAGATTTTTAGTTTTAATGTGGGTGCTGGGAATCCAAGTGTGAATATTCACTGAGCACTTTTCTTCCTTGAGCCTCTTAAATGGCTCATATGAGTTAGATGTGTTGCATTCCTTCAATCACAGCTTTTTATCCCAAATTGATACACACCAAACTATGTGGGTCAATAGCTAGTGTTGCCAATGCTCAATGCTGTTTAAATGTTCTATGTACCATGGACTGCAACAATGACTTGCTTTTATAAGCCTTGAAGTATATAATTTTTAACCTCATGCTATATACCACCCAGTAGGAATTAGAAACTTGCCTATGTAAAATACCATAGTATCAAGACAGCCCTTGACACATGAGTGCAGGATGCTACTGGAATAGTGGCAAGCATATTAGAACTGTTTAAAAAAAATATTAAGAAACAACGGCCACAGCTTCAGCCACAAACACTTGGTGAGTTTTGAAGAATTAAACAAAATTGTTTTCATAGTGTTAAGTATACTGACGAGAAAATGTAAAGTTGAGAGGGGTGCCTAACTTCCTGAAATGTAAATGAAGCTGGACTAACAAATCATTGATTGAACACCAGACTATCAATAGAGCATATTGATGAGGATGTTATTGTACATTGCTGCTAGGAACTGGAGTTTAAAATCTTTAAGATACTAACCAAGATCTTAGGAGTAGAGAGGGTCACCTCTATAGTGCAGGCATGTAACAGGTAATATGCTGAACTTGGAACTGGAGAAGGCAGTCAAACAAGGAATAACATTGTATCAGTGACTCTCAAACTCAGCTTCACCTTAGAGCTGCCTGTAGGCTGCTAAACTAAGAAATTCACAAAACAGAAAAAAAGCCAATTTGCTGAGGCCATTCTAGCAACTGATTAAATCAGGATTCTCTGTAGGCATCAATTTTTATTTAAAGTTTCCTGTGCCATTCCGATGTGCAGCCAAATTTGAGCACCACTATTGGAGGTGATCTATAAGAATGCAGAATGACAAATAAGAGTCAGTCAGATTAGAAATTTAAATACATTCTGCCTCAGGTAGAAAATCATAAGCTGAAATGCAAGGCTAAACAATTGCCCAAGTTGTTGATACTCCTGTGTGTCTTAGCAAAAACACCATGGATTGACACTACACCTAGGCTAAAAGAAGACCAACTAACAACAACAACAACAAAAAAAAAAAAAAAAAAAAAAAAAAAATTACAGGTTCAACTTGAATCAGGAGAAGAACAAAACCTGAACTTAAACAATCTACCACAAGGCTGGGAAGATAGACTGTCACCTGCATAGGTTCAAAGCCCAACTGCCCAAATAAAAACCAGGTACAGTAGCAAACACCTGTAACTCTAGTGCTTGAGAGAAGGGTGATCCCTGAGTGTCACTGACTAACCAACCTACCTGAAGCAGCATGCTCTGCATTCAGTACAAAACATTGCCTCAAAAAATAAGTTGCAGGGCAAGAGAGAAAGGCCTTCTGTGTTGATCTCTGATCATTACATGCCCCATGCATACACACTTGCCACATAAACACAGGCACACATATACCAAACATATAAGAAATATAAATAAAGCAATTCATCACAATTAACACTCGGTAACAAAGAAAACAATGAAACTCTAAGGCTTGAGGAGTTTGCTGCTATTCATGCAGGTGATCAGGTCAAGCACTTAGAACCAATCATGATAGACAGATTACAGTCCTCTGTAACTCCAGTTCCAGGAGACATGCTATTATGACCTCTGCAGGCAAATATGTATATGAAAAAATCACACAGTCATTCAAACACACAAACACACACACATACACACACACACACACACACACACACACACACAGAGAGAGAGAGAGAGCGAGAGAGAGAGAGAGAGAGAGAGAGAGAGAGAGAGAGAGAGAGAGAGAGAAAGGTGTGGGAAAGAGACAATTAAATAAATAAACCTAAAATATAGCATCTAAGATTTCAAGATAATCTAATGGCAATCTGTTTGAGTATAAAGGAGCATATGCTTTATAATGATTGATAACTTAAGAGAAAAAAGAACAATAGGAACAGCTATTCATTAACAGAAATTTAGTTTGGTAGTGTTTGGCCAGATGCATTCTACAGAGTTATTGACACTGGTGATTTGAAATGTGAAAACACAAATCTGAGGAGAAGAGAATCCACTGGAGTGGACATATCTTCAAAGCGTATGTTCTTAGGGAAATATTTTCAAATGCCACCCACATGCCAGGAAAACATATTCAAAAGGATAAAGTCTTGAACAATGGTTACTAGTGAAAGAAAATATTAAAATGAGAGGATGTCTTCATTATCTCCAAAATTATTTCTCTACAAGTTGCTGTAAAGAAATTCCTTAGATTAATAATGAAGTCATTATACTTTAGAGAAAGTTCATTAATTATTTGCCGTAATATGGCTGGGAAACATCTATTTAGTCTTAAGATAAAACAAACAATAAAACTTATATTCTCTCAAGGAAGAGTATATTCTTCCAACCCTCCTGACCACTCTAGCTATAATGTGGACTTTTCACTCAATCCAGGCTACCAGTCTATCCTTGAGATTTCCATCTTGTCAAACATACACAATATTGTAAAACAGTATCTAAAAGGAAATCTCTTTTCAGATACATAGGCAGAGACAGAGGTAGCATAATGGAACATTGAATATCTGTCACACTCCTGGCTGTTTCTAAGTACAATATGCATGCATGATCCTTTCCAAGGATAATTAGAGCAGGAAATTTAACTGGAAAAGAGAACGTGAGCTGTATATGGTGGCTTTTTCTTGTTCCCACAAATCCTGCCATTACATAAATCCAAATTTGACTTGGTCATGAAGACTATTTCATCAAAAGATCAAAAGTCTTTCAAAAGATGCTAACACACAAAAAAAGCTGGTTTTTTTTTAATGAAGGCAAAAAAGACGGAAAAGGAGCAGGAGTACTCTAACCAGAACACACAGGTTATAGGATGAGTGCCAGACACAAATAATGCAAAGTGGCAGAATGTAAAGTATATCACTACTTATATATTAAATAAAGCCTTCCAGCTTTGGAGTTTATCACATATTAAAAGGCAATATGACCTGGCTTTTTAGATCCATTAATATCATCATCATCATCATTTAAATTTTTTTACTGTTTTTATCCCTCTACCAGTTTTTATCCCTCTCTCAGTCTGCCTTCTGACTGTTTTTCATCCCATACCTCTACCTTTATCCCCAAGAGGATGTCCTCATGACCCCCACTCTTGCCCCATGAGACATTCCCATTCGCTGGGTCATCAAGTCTCTCCAGGGTTAGGTGAGTCTTGCCTCCTGAGGGCAGACCAAGCAGTCCTCTGCTATGTATGTTTTAGGGGTCTTATATCAGCTGGTGTGTAATGCCTGGTTGGTGGCTCAGCATAAATTTTTTGCCATCCTAGTACACTGGTGGTTGTGGAGGGTTTTGTGTGTGTGTGTGTGTGTGTGTGTGTGTGTGTGTGTGTCTGAGTGTGTTTCCAATCTTCTGATTTTCTGGTCTGGAATTTCTTATTTCCTGTTTCCTTGGGAGTAATTAACCTCCATAGGTTGGAGTTTTCTTCTAGCACCTACTAGTGTGGGCTAAATTTACAGGTAGATATTGCTTAGATTTAGTTTAAACATGTGTCTTATTTTCCCCATCTACTGTGATTGAATATTTTCTTAGGCATGGTAGTCTAGGTTGGTACCTCTGGCCTCTGAGAGTCTGTAGAACATCTATCCTGGCCCTTTGCTTTCAGGTTTTCAAAAGCCAGATGTTATCCTATTAGGGTGCCTTTGCATGTCACTTTATCTATTTCACTTGCAACTTCATTCTGTATACTTAGTGTTTTGATTATTATGTGTAAGGGTTTCATTTCTAGTCTAATCTAGTTGATGTTCTCTATGTTTATTGTACCTTGATAGGCATCTCCTTTTTTAGGTTATGGAAATTTTCTTCTGTGGTTTAATTGAAAGATTATCAGGGTCATTGAGCTTTGCTTCTCTTCTTTCTTTTATTCCTATTCTTATTACTACTACATTTGGACTTTTTTTTAGTGTGCCAGATTTCATAGATATTTTTGACCAGGACGTTGTTTTTAGACTTAATATGTTCATTGATTAAGGTATCCATTAGTTCTGAGAAGAAGAACGACATTTCATTCAAGGAAAAACCCACCACAATGGCATTTTAATTATTAACACCTGCCTAAAACACAAGGCCACCCAAGTTTTTAGAAGGAACTGTACTCAAGCTTAAATCACACATTGACCCTCACACACTGATTGTGGTGAACTTCAATACACAGCTCTCACCAATAGCATCTCCTCCAGTCAGAAAGGCTGCAGCTAACTGAAGTTAGAAAATAAATGGTCCTAAAAGATGTTTACAAATTTAAAGCCAAACTTATAAAAAATTACCCTTTTCTTAGAACCGAGTGTATCTTTGACCAGTATTTACCACATGTGTGTCCACATAACAAAATTTAAAGAACTTGAAGTAACACCCTAAATCTCATTTGACCACCATTGACTAAAGCTGTATATTAATATCAACAGAAACAACAAAAGAAAAATAATCTCATGAAGACTGGAAACATCTCACTGCTGAATGAAAAACATGAGTAAGATAGAATTTTTTTTAAAAAATTAAAAACTTTCTAGAATTACATGAAATTGAAGTTACATCACTCTAAATTTATGAGATACAATGAAAAATATTTTAAGAGAAAATTTTCTAATACTAAGTACCTACATTGAAACAATTGAAAAGATCTTACTGTAGTAACTTCAGAGAAAGCCTACATCTTTAGAAGACAAAGAATAAATTACACTCAAAAGAAGTAGATGGCATGGAATAATCAATAACTAAAGTGGAGACAGAATATCCAAATTAAGCAGCTTAGAAAAGGGAGACATCACAAAAGACGCAAAGGAAACATAGGTAATTTTAAGGAGATATTTTATAAACCTGTACTCCACAAAATTAATAAATCTAAAAGAAAGGGATAGATTCCTGGATAAATAACCCTTAACATAGTTAAATCAAGAAAATATAAGCAATGTAAACAAACTGATAAACATTAGTGAAATAGAAGAAACAAACAAAAAAAATCTACCAACCCAAACCAAGAACAACAACAAAACAAAACAAAACAAATAAACCAAAATATCATAAAAACAAAACCAACAAAAATGCCAAAAAAAAACCCAAAACAAAAGAAACAAACAAACCACAGCCAGATGGTTTTACTTCAGAGTTGTACCAGGCTTTCAAAGAACCATTAATTTCAAAACTCTTCAAACTATTCTACAAAAGAGAATCCAAAGGAACCTTGGTTAAATTCATTCTATGGGGTCATATCCTCATTCTCTAACCACATAAGGTTTCAAAAAATAAAGAAAATTAGAGATCAATTTCTTCCAAGTGCATAGTAGATCCAGGTGAGATGGGAGAAGGGACAAGTGGAAAGAGTGGAAACTGTGTTTGTGTATACTGTATGAGAGAAGAATCTATTTTAAATAATAATAAATAATAAACTTGCAAATCATATTCAAGATCTCAATGAAAATAGTTCAAGTAAGCTTTATATCAGATGTTTCCACCATGTAAACAAAATGAAAGCAAAAAAAAAAAAAAATCATAAGATCATCTCATCAGATTCAGAAAAAGTTTTGACAAAATCCAATAACCCTTCATGATATAAGCCCTAGAGAGATTAGAAGTACAAGGGAGGTATCTAAATGTTATAAAGAAAATTTACATCAAGCCCACAACTGAAATTCATTTTTAATCAAGAAAAACTCAAAGTAGTTCTACTAAAATTGGGAGCACTACAAGGTTATACATTCTCTCCATACCTATTCAAGAGAATATGTGCCATTTTAGACAAAGCATTCAATAAATGAAGAAGATCAAAGGGACACAAATGGGAAAGGAGGAAGTGAAAGAATCTTTATTTGCAGATGATATGATTGTATACATAAATGATCATGAAAATTTCACTGGGTAATGACTACAGCTAATAAACACTTTCAGAAAGGTAGCTGGATATAAAATTAACTAACAAAAGTTAATTTTCCTACTGTATAAAAGTAACAATGAAAGAGACTGAGAAAAAAATCATGGAAATAAGACCTTTCCCAATAGCATCAAATAATATAAAAGTTAAACTTAATGGAGTTACTTATCCAAGCAAGTGAAAAATGCGTATGATAAAAAATTTAAGACATTGTAGAAAAAAATCATAAAATGGAAAGATTTTCCATGCTCATGGATTAATAAGATTGATATAGTAAAAATGACCATCCTACCAAGTCAATCTACAGAGTCAGTATAGTCCCCATCAAAATTCCAACAGTTCTTCACAGACCTTGAAAGAAAAACTCTCAAACTTGTGTAGGAAAGCAAAATCAAACAAACAAAAAATAGAATAGCAAAAATCAATTTTAAGTTTAGAAAGAAAGAAAGAACGAATGAAAGAGAAAAAAAACTGCTGAAGGTATCACCACCATCAATTTCAGGTTATTCAACTGAGATATAGTAATAAAAACAGCATCAGCATGAAACTGGCACATTTCTTCTATCAAGGAAATTGAATTGAAGACCCTGACATAAATCTACACAAACATGGACACCTAAGTTTTGACAATGATGCTAGAAATGCATTGTGGAAAGCAGTGTCTTTAATAATAGTGTGGATTAAACTGAATGGCTGCATGTAGGAGAGTGCAAATATAGCCATACTTAGTACTGTGCACCAAACTTAACTCCAACTGGATCAAGTCACTCAACGTAAAAGCAGATACACTGAAGAGAGTGCAAACAAGAGCCTTGGATTCATTGCCACAAGAAAAGACTTTCTGAACAGAACTCCATTACCACCCACACTAAAATGAACAATTACTGAATTAAACTTTAAATGGTGTTGCATGAAAATGGTCACTTTTGTTCTGAAACAGTGGCAGCCTTCAGAATGGGAATTTTTGAAAACTATACCTCTAATAGAGGGTTAATATCTAAAATGTATAAAGAACTCCAGAAAACTAGGTAACAACAAAAAACAATAACCCAATTTAAATAATGGATAATGGATCAAGAGAATTCTCAAAAGTTACAATAAAATGACTGAGAAACATTTAAAAAATATTCAGTATCTTCAGTTATTAGAGAAATGGAACTCTAAACCAGTTTGAGACCACCTCACAGCAGTCACATTAATAAAACAGTTGACAGTTCATGACTACAGAGTAGAATAAGGCAAATACCCATTCATTGCTGATGGGAATACAGATTTACAGTCACTATGGTAATTACTCAGGATGACTGGTATCAATCAACCTCAACCTACTTACTACCAATTTATTAAACCATTATAATCTGTAACAACAATGTATACAAATTTCCCCTTATATACACAGAGAAGTGTAGTCTTAAGATCTATATTGTGTGTTTCCAGATTTTCTTATATTTATTGTATGAAACTGAGCTGTTCCACAATCTGAGGTAGATGTGATTGATCATAACCAAATCCAATACTCCAAATAATCTCTCTTGACTTCAATCTCCCTTTAGTATTCCCAACCATAACCACTATTTATATTCACCTCAGAGATGCAAACAATCAAAAGCTAGATACAAAAACATCTATTCAGAAGTCTTATGTACTGAACTTTGTAGGATTACTAATGGAAGAGTGATGTGAACAAGAGAAACTAATAGTCACTGCCTTCATAGTGGCTTCCAGATCTTGGTATCAGAATCATGGTTTCTCATTCTTTTTAAAGCAAGAAATTCTTCCACTGAAACTCCTGCTGACTCCCTGTTTCACAAGGTTGTTTCTCTTTTCTCAAATGGACTCATTTTTCTTGCTTCTAGCATCTGACACTTATCAAAGTCATCAATTAAAGAGGACCACATTAAATCCCAAGCAAGAAAAATTGAACTTTCTCTGTAAAAGCAATTGGTCTACAGTTCTAGAAATTTCTCTCATCATCTAAAAGTTTTCACATTTTTTCTCTTCTGTGCATGCTTTTTGATCGTCTCTGCATTTTTAAATAATAGAATAAAATTTAACTTTCTCACTGTTTTTCTTAGAAGAAATTTTAGACATTTATTATTCTTGGTGAACCAAGTGGTGGGCAAGCTGCTTGGTCTTTCCCTATAAACTGGATCGGTATCTAGCATTCAAATTCATAGTAGTTTAGCAATATTTTCTTCCCTATTCTTACTTAGAGCATGTGTTGTCAGTCAATCAATAATACGGTTTAATGAGAAATTTCATGTCAATGTCACTGAAAACAAACAGGTCTGTGTTCTTTGAAAACAGGAAACAATATTTTATGTTTCAATCTATTCAGCTCATAGTCTGAATTTTATTACTCTACATCTAAGTCATGGTTTAATACTCAGAGACTTATGATTGTAAGTCATCGAAACACCAGTCCCTCTATGTCATGATTAACAAAATATTGAATAGTCAAGAATGTGATATGGAGAATAGGTAGCAAATCTGTACTGTCAACAGAATTAAAAGAATTGCAAGGAGAGAGAGAGAGAGAGAGAGAGAGAGAGAGAGAGAGAGAGAGAGAGAGAGAGAGAGAGAGAGGAGCAAAGAGACTTAGCACTTAGGAAGAGTCTATGGTATCACCAAATACAAGATGCTACAATATATACGTTTATCTCAAGTGGCTTATGGAAAATGACTACTAATGACAATTAAGTATATTGTTCCCTATAAATGCATTTACAAGCAAGCAAATATATTCTGAAAATGTTACTATGTAAAATTAACATATACTAAATATATGCATTATAATGAGTGAGTTCATACACTTCAGCTCTTTAGTGACATGTTTTATATATTAATATATTTCAAACTATGGCTATTAAAAGCACAGTTCATATACTATAATTCTTATCAAATCCTTATTTTTCAAAATATATAATATATGTAAAACCTACAATTATTATAAAATTATATATGCCCACATATATCTAATTTTTCACTCAGACATCATTTTCAAAATATTTTTTGCTATTGTATTTCCTCCCAACAAGTGTACACTAGTACATATGACAGTAATTTTGAAAACAGATATATTCAAAGTAAAGGCATGGAATGATTATCTCATGTACTCTTTTCCTTTATTTTCTGGTATTCTTAATGGTCACTATGAATGTGCCCTCTTTCTGCCTGGCCCTTCATGGTATGTATATGTGACAGATAAATAGGAATGGAGAAATTATAAATGTAGATGGGCGAATGAAAGTATGTGTGTCCCTATGAATACATTTGATACACATTTTATCGTATGTAAAAATGAAAACAATGAGCATTAGAAATATTTATTCAAATACTTTCAATCATGGACAGATTTAATTTGAGCATATAAAATTTTTCCTGGTTCATTTTATTAGTAAGTTATATTATTTTTGATGTTTTAGCATAATTTTAGTTCCCAACAAAAATGATCTAGAAAGTATTGGGATATTCCAAATATCCTAATGCTTTAAACCTTCTCCTATGCTTATTAGTACTCAAGGGCTCACATAATAATTTACTCTGGAGTTCCAATTTTTTGATTTATATTTACTGGGCTTGGACACATATATAATAACATGTACCTACTATCATTAAGTAGCTAGTTAGATACTAACAGGATTAGAGGACATTTGGGATAGGACCCTGACTTTATATTCAATAACCATAAATCTAATGACTGAAACTAAATAAAAAAAAAAAAAAAAGAATGAGGGCAGATAGCCATAACAAGTTTTCTACAGAGGATAAAGGATGGGATAGCCATGCACAGGGCTTCTGTGCAGTGCCCAATTATAGCAGTGAATAATACATTCCTTTCTTCAGAAGCAGGTCAGTGAGCATGGTCAACTTCTACTTGCTGAGGAAGGCTGTACTTCCAGAAGCTATCATTTACAAATCCCATCGCTAAAACAATTTAGGGATAGAAAAAAACCTGCATATTCGGTAAACCTTAAGGGAGTTGCTACTTGGAAAGAAATAGAGCTAAAACATTGCCCCAGTCTGGAGTTAATGAGCACTCTGTGGAGTGGATTTCCAGGGGGGAGTTCACATATCACTTTACTAATTGTGTATCATTCTGACAATTTACACTAGACTAGGAGTGATTATATGTTTCTTTTTTCTAAGAACTCACACTGTGGGATAAAAATGCACCTGCGAATTGCATAATGCCTCTTCCATTATTGATGGAAGTAGTAGTGAAGTGACAACAATGTTTCCATGCTTGGAATAACATGAAAAAATGATCAGGCAAAGGTGATGGCTCCCAAACCAGAGGTCTTGAGTTTGATTCCTGAGACCCTCATGGAAGAAAGAAAGATCCAGCCAACTCATGGAAGTTACCCTTTGATCTCCATATACACTGTGACATAGACAGGCTTTTATGGACATACAAAAACACATGAGCACAGAGAATAAATAAATAAATAAATGTAGTTAAAAGTTAAGGAAATGAACAGTAAACCATACATTAAGAATAAAACCATTTGGGGCTGGAGAAATGGCTCAGTGGTTAAGAGCATTGACTGCTCTTCCAGAGGTCCTGAGTTCAATTCCCAGCAACCACATGGTGGCTCACAACCCTCTGTAATGGGATCCAATGCCCTCTTCTGGTGTGTCAGAAGATAGCAACAGTGTACTTATACATAAAATAAATAATTTTTTTTTTTAAAAAAAGAATGAAACCATTTTTGAGCATGCAGGCCTCAAGGTCAGAAAAGTGACACAGATAAGCCACTCCCTGCCTCCACCTGAGAAGCTGTCAAGAGGTCATTTAAACAGGTTACTATACTAAGTAATTTCAATAATATTTTGTTTGTTTCTTTCTTTTGAGAAAGGATTTTACTTTGTAGCCCAGGCTGTCTTCAAGTTTGCTATGATCCTGGAGTCAGCCTTCTAAATCCTGGACTCTAAGTACACACAATCTAAGACTTCCTTAATTTATTATGTGTGTATCAATGTTATAGTGACTGAGGAGTCAAGAGTTTTCTTTAATTTTAATATCTATCCCACAGAGGAGGCCATTAGAACCCACAGTGAATTACCACATTCAGACTGGATAAGCCTTAGGTCATGAATCAGTGAATATTATTTTGCACATCACTTACTTTAAAAGTAAAGTAGATATGTCTGACTCACAGTCTCTGAGGTTATCTAATTTAACAACATACAAAAGTTAGAATTGTAACTGGGTACAAAGTGAACCTGATCTAATAATATTCTAGTTTTATTTTTGTACACTGACTAAAAACAACTTAGGAGAAAAAAAAAGAGTTTATGTGGAATGTACTTGGAAGTTCTAGTCCATAATTGAAGGAAATCAGTGCAGAAATTCAAGAATGAATTAGAATCATAAATGTTGGAAGTGGGTGGCTGCTACCAAACTCGTGCTTGCACAGCTTTCTTGTGTAGCTAAGGACCACATGTCCAGAGAATAGCATTGCCCCTGGTGGATTTCATCTTTTTATTATTAGTTATTACATCATTTCTTAATCAAGACACTCTAGTTCACACATGCCCACAAAATACTGTGATAAAGACAATTACTTAATTGAAACTAATTTATGTTTATGGCTGCTCTAGACTGTCTATGACAGTTCATAGTAACTAGGACAAATAAGACCTTCAGAAGCGTAGATAACGTAATATTTATTGGGTTTTGAAATTCATTTTAGTGTTTCTCCAGTAGACCCTCAAAATTGTTGAGAAACTATCTTTAAACATTGCCTTGATCTGAAAGCCCTTTCTTTGAATAGTATTTCTGAAGCCCAAATTTTAATCACAATATTCACATATAGGAAATCTCTACCTCACCAATCTCAAGCATCATATCATGAGGTCTATTAGAGTCGGTACTTACTTCATCTCTTTTTCTTTTATTCTTGTCTCATACTTTACATTGTGACCATTGTTTTCCTCCCTCTACTTCTCCTAATTCCTCAACTTCTCCACAACCCCAGATATATTCTTCCATTTTTTTCTCAAAAAAAAAAAAAAAAAAAAAATTCAGGCTTCCCAGGGAAGTCAACTGAATGTAACACAAGTGCAATAAAGCTAGGCCCACACCCTCACATTAAGGCTGGACTAGGCAACCTAGTAGAAAGAAACGGGTCCTAAGTACAGGCACAGCAATCCACGTGGGGGTCCTGAATGCTGGTGATAGTTATAAATCTTCCCGGGTCTGCTCATTCAGCGCTGTGCTTCACAGTGTCAGACTGAAAACCCCAACTTTTGTTTGGCGTGATAGCAATTCTCTATGTGGATAATTTAACAGAAACTCTTAGATTCCCAGTCACTTCTTGGAATGCTTTCTTCTATCATCCACATAAAGTGATTAGAGATCACCACACAATGTGCAGTCAACTAAAATCTATTGTCTAAGTCATGTTAGCATTAGTCATGTGGCATTTAATTTAGTGAGATGTTCACTAATACAAAGTTGTGTGCTAAATATAAATATATTTGATTCAAATGCATACTAAAACTTAAGAATTAAGTATTTTTACACTTATTGAATATCTATGAATGATTGAAATGAAAGTGTCTTATTGTTTGTTTCCTTCTTTACTTACTTACATATTTACTTACTTTTTCACTTTACTTTTTATCCCTGCCCCTATACCTCCTCTCCACAAGTCCCTCACCCCATTAACCTCTCCAAATCTCAGAGAAGCAGAAGAGAAGCAGAAGCCCCACTTGAGTATCACCCCCACCCTAGAACATCCAGTCATAGTAGGTCTAAGCTCATTCTCTTCCATTGAGGCCTAATTCCTTAATCAAGTTAGAGGGAAGGGGACCCAGTGGCAGGCAACCAAGTCAGAGACAGTCTCTGTTACAATTGTTAAGAGATCCACATGAAGACCAAGCTGTACATTTGTAACATATGTATGAGGGATGGGCTAGGTCCAGCCCCTCCATGCTCTTCTGATGGTGGTTCAGTCTCAGTGGGCCCAATTTAGTTCACTCCATAGGTCTTCTTGTACTGTTCTTGATCTCTCTAACTCTCTCCATTTTATTGCCAACTCTTCCACAAGACTCTCTGAGCATCACCTGATGTTTGGTTGTAAAGTTCTGCATCTGTTTCTGTCTGCTGCTGGATGAAGCTTCCAAGGAAATAGCTATTCTGGGGTCCTGTCTACAAGCATAAGAAGTCTTCTTTATCATCAGTGTCTTCCCCATGCTGGAGGACTTCAGTAGATTATTGTTACTTTCAAGCCACAAATTCCAAAGAAGATGTTCTAGATGCTTAAATCAGGGTAAAAGACCTCACAGATCCTACAGTGAATACTGTTATTAAATTTGATTTTTGTGTACAAGTTAAAATGTGCAGGCTTATTAAACCTCACTGTCAACCAGGTAGTTTCATCTACCTTCTCACTGAAGTCTTAGGATCCACTGCTAAGATTATCCCTTTTACATACGGCAACACTGAGAGACTTGCTACATAGTCTTCAGTGAAGGGCTATAATTAGCAATCTTATTTTCCGTTTACAACCCATAAATCCTTAAAAACAGTCCCTGAAAGTACCATTAATTGTTTTACCACTTTGAAGAGATTTATCTCACCCTCGCTATTTAATGTAATGAGTATGTTTTTATGGGAACAATGCAAAAAACATATCTCACCTGTGCTTCCTCCATTTTCTGTCTATTTCTTGAGTCATCTCAAATTATTTTTGAACAATGAAATATAATTTAAATTTTCATATAGGATCCAGAGAGATTGCTCAGCAGTTTAAAAGTAGTACTTCATAATCTTACAGGGAACCTAAGTTTGATTCTCTGCACCAACAAAATGGCTAATATGCACCCATAACTATATTTTCAGGAATGAAATCATTGTCTAAGCCAGTAAATTTTCCTACTGCTGATCCTTTAATGAAGTTCCTTGTAGTGACACCAAATCATAAAATTATTTTGTTGCAACTTAATAATTATAATTTTGCTACTCATATGAATTGTAATGTAAATGTTTTTCGAGATAGAGGGTTGACAAATAGGTTGCAACCTACAACTTGAGAACCACTGCCTTAATCATTCCTCTTTGATCATGTGACCTGGTCTCTATATTATGGAAGTGCTAGTATGACACAAATGATTATAACATGACAGGTCTGATCTGAAGATTCCAACATGCTGTCAATCCTAGCGTTTGGATATTAAAGTTTCAGGTGACAAACAGGCATGCATGCAGTCAAAAGACCCATGCACATGAAAAAACTAAAAAGTAAAAAAAGAAATTTCAAATAGTGAACTGTTTGATATGTGTTAATACAACAGTTTAACAGCATTATGTTGTTAATAAAACATTTTAACATAGGAAGTAGACTATTTCTAATGCAAACTATCATAATGTAGTTAAAATTATATATATATATATATATATATATATATATATATATATATATATAGATGTACATTGTAAACTGAGAAACAAAAAAACATCAAAAATGTTTTTATGGAGGACAATGGCAAACCAAGGATGCGGAGATGTAACACAAAAGATTTTAAATTTGTCTATACTTAGATCCAGTCTGATGACTAATATTTGATACGGAATTTTCAAAATTTTGCATTAGTATGGTACACCTATAATTTAATATCCAAAATCTTCAAATACATTAAGCAATTAAATAACTAGTATTGAATTGTAAATGAACCTTTACGGTTATTCTGTGCTTGAAGTTGCTTGTTTATTTATTATTTCCATGACCTGCTGCATGTATGTTTGTGTTTGTGTGTGTGTGTGTGTGTGTGTGTGTGTGTGTGTGTGTAGGGTAGTGATTAATGTCTAGTTTTCTATCTCTATATATTCTATATATTTTGTTTATTCTTAAGTGGAAGTCTCTTACCAAACCTTGATGCCACCAATATTGATATTTCCGCTATACTGGATAGATAAGAAGTCCTCTGGATCCTCCTGTTTCCACTCTCTAACCTCCAACCTCTTGTCACACCTGGGATAACAGGCAAGCATACAGTGTCAAGCTGAATTTTTACGAGTATTTACAGGGGTGTTAGGGATATGAATTGAAGTTCTCAGACTTAAGCACTAAACAATTAATTAACTGAGCCCTCTGCTCAGCCCCAATAATGTGTTTTAAAGAGGTGCAAATCTGACTATACTTGAATATTACATCCAGACTTGGAAATCATGTTGGAATTTTCAGTTCTGGGCTGACTTGTCATATTTTCTTCTCATACAAGCACTTCTCTTACACAAGGAGCAAGCCAAAGGATGAAAACGTAAAGCCTAGAGAACATTTTTATTCCTGAAAACAAGGAACACAGTCCAAATTTGGAAGAAAATGAAGGCTATTTTGGCTTCTGGAATGCTACTCCTCTAAAAGAGCAAAGTGTTTAACCACATTTTATGCATATATGAGTAGGTTTGCACTTTTAAGTTTATAGAAAGATTTCAGTTGCATATCCACACACTTACTGTAATTTTGGCCTCATACTGTGTCATTAATTATAACAATAAATCATAATCAATAAAATTTTACTTGTTTCAAAATTAGAGCAACTACCTTAACAAATGCAAATGAGGTATTTTATTCAGCAGACATGGTAGAAGAAATCCTGTATTACTCTATGTCTTTTCTCTAAAATGCACATTTGTTAGGGAGAATGACGTTGGCTTCAACTAATGTGATATGAGCAAAGCAAATAGGAAGGGATATTTCATAGTAAAGAAAATATTTTACTAAGCAACACTCATAAGAAATTCATATATCCTAAAGAAACAAACACAGGGCCTGCACAGGTATGCTCAGGTCCTCTACTATATTATAGCTTTCAGTTTAGTGAGTTTACAGAACTTCTGATTGTGTGAATGAATTGATCCATTATTCTTTGACTTCTCTTGGGTTCTTCCTTCAGTTGGTTTGCGTTGTTGAACTAACATGTAATCATTTTTGTTATATTACATTTTATTTTCTTAAGAATATACTCACTGTTATAGGCCCTCCTCTTTGAGGCAGATGGAGACTATTATAGCCATCTAAACTGATTAAAATGACGAGAAGAGGTAACCATGGCTTGCTCAGGATCAATTGATGCATCAAAATGGAATCCATGTACTTAAAGTTCAAGGAACATCACAGAGATAAGAGGATGTCATGTCAAATAAAAATATATTGCCTAAACAAGCTTTGCATATTGATAACAACAGTCAAAATGCCATTGTGGATGAGAGATATTTCACACAGCATATCTCCAGATGAAGAATGATCAGCAATTAATAGTGGCTGAGGGAAGAATCAGTTTTGTTGTGGAACAAGCTCCCTGACAGGGAAGTCTTGAGCTTATATACTGTGTGCGTGTCTTTGTGTGTGTGTGTGTGTGTGTGTGTGTGTGTGTGTGTGTCTGTGTGAAAGGAGAAGATTCCTTTCAGCCTGTTAGTTTAAACCTAAAAGGAAAAAGCTATTAAATCCTCCTCCCTGGGCAGAAACTGTACTGAAATTTTGGTTACACTGTTTCCTGATACTTATGGCCTAAATTATCTTATTTTCAAAATATAAGGAAAGGTGTGAAAAAATTAAATGATTAAAGTATGTGACTGCAAAGTGTATGAAAAGATCACATTCACCTATTCAGGTTTTTCTTAATTTCTACCTAAATGCCTTCCTTAAAAGGACTAGAATCTGTATCAAATTTTTTTTAATGAACTAATTCTGATTCAAGAAAACAAACACAAACACAGCTACCTGTATTGCCCGTCATAGCTTAACATGTTCATATGCCCTGCCCTGCAGATACAGCTGGAACTATGACATAATACCAATGAACTAGGAAAAACAGTATTATTAGTCACAAAGAACTGTTAAATAACTTAGGTATTGTAGAGGTTTGAATAATAATGGCCCTTATAGGCTCATATATTTAACTGCTTAGTCATCAGGTAATAGCACTACTTAGAAGGATTAGGTGTGACCTTTTGGAGTAAGTGTGTCATAGGGAATGGGCTTGAAGGTTTTTAAAGCCCAAATCACTCCCAGTTGCTCTCTTTTCCTACTACCTGTGTTTAATGATGTAAACCTGTCAGCTACCCCTTTGCCCACTTGCCCTGGTGTGAGGATAATGAGATAAATATCTAAAACTCTGAGCAACTCCCAATTAAATGGATTTCTTTACAAGTCTTTGTGCCCATGTGTATCTGCATAAGAATAGATCACTGACTATGTACAGGTGCTAAAGACTAAGTTTTCCTGAAATTGTAGCTAGTTACTTCAAATAATGCCATGGCTATAAAATGAAACTAAATAAAAGGTAAATATGAAGTAAAATAAAATATTTTTTCAAATATTCTAAACATAAAATAAGGTATTTCATGCAATGTAAATGACCGCAGACAAAGAGTAAAACTAAGTTTACATAAAGAATATAATAATAAATACAGACTACTTTTGAGTTTCTAAAAGTACCGGTTTCCTTTGTCTGTTACAGTCTTTTAGTCATACTATATTTTTATGAACTCTGGGATAGGGACTGGGAATGGGGGCAACATTTGGAATGTAAATAAATAAAATAATTTAATTAAAAATTATTTTAATTTTAAATGTAATATACCTATTACGTGTCACATTCACAATTTGAAAAATGGAAAATAGCCGGGCAGTGGTGGCTCATGCCTTTAATCCCAGCACTTGGGAGGCAGAGGCAGGTGGATTTCTGAGTTCGAGGCCAGCCTGGTCTACAGAGTGAGTTCCAGGACAGCCAAGGCTACACAGAGAAACCTTGTCTCAAAAAACCAAAAAAAAAAAAAAAAAAAAAAATTTAGACCTTGATTATGATAGCTAACATATGGAATGGATATGATGCACATAACATAACACACATATTTCTTTTTCATAATTTAATAACTATTTCCCCTTATAAATATTGTTTACTTGACTACTCGGCCTCAGTATATTAGCTTCAAGGAATGAGCCTTTTTAGTACCATACATAAGTAATGTTACAAATGTGGATTTGTCATGGACAAAATTTGATACATGGCTAACAGTGGAAAACATGAGCTGAATGAAGTTCCTAAAAGAAAACCATGAGTCCACACATGTGCCCATATTTCCACATTGTTGATTGGATATTTGGGATTGCTCAGAGTTGACATGTTTTGAAACTAGAGGCAATATTAGGCTACCTTTGTCCTTTAAATAAATATTTGTTTCCCACTTGTGTGTCTGATCTGGTCCTCTTTTGACCATCTAACAAAAGCTTTGTAATGCATTATCTGCAGACCATTGTCTGCTATCAACTCTCCTCCACCAAATCTATGGATATCATCATTTAACATCAGAGTCCAAGAGCAGAGATTTATATAATTTGTTAAAAAAAAAACATCTACTGATGTTCTCAACAATGTATTTGGGAAATGCCTTGATTCATCATGTCTCTTTACTCTGTGTCTATAAAAAGTTTATGTGATTGCTTCTACATTGGAAAATGTTATTCAAAACATCCTTAATCAGTGTTTTTAGAACATGGCCAATCTTATTTGGCTCAGAATAAATGATCATATTCCACTCGTACTGACTTAGGTTTGGCATTAGACATGAGCAAATAATTATATTAAAATTCTATAAGGGGAAAATGTATGAAGCAAATTCAACAAGAAACCTATTACTAGCTTCCAAGTGTGTTTCCAATACAATAGCACAGAATACAACTTATGTCTGAAAACTGACATGTGATATCACATGGGAAATGCATCTCTCTTAATCCTATTACTAACAATTTTAATTGGGCTGTGACATGAGGACATAAAGTACCTTTAGTAACCTATAGACCACAATCCAGGGAAACAGCAGATGCATATTAATTATGTATTGCTAGCATAAACTATCACAAAATATTGACGCAGTGTGCAGAAGGTCTCAGGCATGCAAAAAACAAACAAACAAACAAACAAAAAACATTCTCACCAAGTGAAAAGTTCCAGGAGCTCGGTTGTCTGGAGCTGCATAAGGGCTTGCCCTAAAAGTTGGCTATTTGTAGGAATGCACAGTTTAAGTAACTCAGGCCTACAGAGTTCACCCCTGCCTGTGTATTATTCCAGTCTCATAAATTGTACAAATGCTTTTGAGCTTAGGTGACTTGAAAACAAATGGAAAACTAAAAGTTCTAAGCCAAAGACAAAATTATCCATCCCTGAAATGAAATATCTTTTTAGAAACAAAGAAGGAAATAGAATAACATGATACTGCATTTGTGTGTATGTTTATATATTTTGAAGAAACTCTCTCCAGCTCCTCAAATAAAGGGAAAACTAACTTATTAAAAGGGATTTGATATTTAATTAAAAGGATAGTAGAAGACCTTGGATGTACACCTGGGACAGTCTCTCCATTTTATGCTTAGCCTATCTTTAAATCATTACAAAATTATGAAATTTGCCAAGTGTTGTTTCAACTTTTAAGCTGCTTTCTTTATGGTCACTCAAGCCAACAGCAGATCTACTTAGAAAAGAACCTGAAAAGTATACAATTATTTTCAAGTATTTTCATGGTTACCATCCCAGCAGAGGTTCTATGAATATTAAAGTATTTCATTTTTTCTTGTTGGTTAAAATGAAAATATTTGCTTCCATTTATTAAGTAAAGATAAAATTGTGTAAGTATAGATATGAGCAACAGTATTTTGCCAGTACATCTGAAGAAGACCCATTATATTATGAAGTTATATGTACAATGGTACATTATTCTTTCTCTAAAAATCTACAAAGGTAGGCTGGAGATATATATGACTCAGATGTTGTAAAAATTGTTCCTTTTCCAGAGGTCCCCAATTTAGTTCTCAGCCCCAATGTCTAATTAATGTCTCACAACTGTCTGAAGCCCCCATTTTAGAGAATTCAGCAATCTCTTCTTGATTTTTCTAACCCACTGAGGCCAAATGTTACTTCCTGCATGAACATGGATATGGGACCATCTACTAAACAAGGCCTGAAATGGATATGTTTGATGTACTGATGTATACTCACTTATTTGATGCATATGTGGGTGTGTATATGTGTGTTCATGAAGTAGTGTTCATGGCTGATACCAGCCTTAGGTATTATTCCTTAAATAATATTAATTACATTTTTGATGGTATATCACCTTCCTGAAACTAAACTAGTCAAGTAGACTAGGTAGGCTCTACTTTGCTTGAAAATCTTCACAATTCCATTTCCACATCACTGGGATGAAAAGCACTTGCTACCACAGGTTTTTTTTTTTTGTTGTTGTTGTTATTTGGTTGTTTATTTGTTGTTTCTTTTTTGTATGTATTCTATTGATTGAACTTAGATCCATATGCTTTCAAAGTCAATACTCTACCAAGTTTGTCATTTATTCAGCTTCTATCTGTAATATGAATATGTATCAATAAATGATCATAATTTGTATATAAGGTCATCAAGTATATTTTTGTTTATTTCTGTCTCTAGGTGTGAACATTGGTGAGAATTGTAAACTATTAAATTATAAGCATCTATTCATAGCTCATCACAATCAATACAAGGTCAGACTGAACTCCTTAGATCCTTTATTCTAACATTTGAAGAGACCACGTTGCAAACAAAAGATGTCTTCTACTCTTAGATATTTCTTTCTACTGGGCAAATAAAGGTGGGATTCATGACATTGACATAGCAACACATTCACATACACAGCATATGTTTGAGGTTTCTATGCCAGTGAAAATAAAATACAACTAAATGCAATTCTAGGAGGTGGCCAGATGAAGAAGCTTGAGTGGTGTCCATCTCCTCTCTGTTTCTGTGCTTTGCATAAGTATCCACCATGGTGAGTACTTATTTGTGAAGAAAACCCCCCACTAATAAAATTTACAGTCCAACAGAGAAGGCTCAGCAGTTAGGAGTATTTACTGTCCACATTCATTGACCCACAATTGCCTGTAACTCTAGCTCCAAGGTGTTCCAAACCATCTTCCTTCTGGCCTACAAAAGTAACTGTATATATATGCACACACAAGCACACACACACACACACACACACACACACACACACAGACTCAGCTACTTACACAAGCATACACATAAAATATTTAAATCAGTAAAATCTTTTTTATAAAGTAAAAATGAAACTTGAAGTGTTTATATGAAGCACCTAAGAGCCATGAAAGAAGCCAACATTTATACTGTTTGAATCTAAACACTTAATTCATGAACGCCTCAGAGTATACCGAACAATTGTCCTACAATGGTGCTTATTAAATACGCCTATAGAAACTGCTTTAGTAAGTATGTCCCAATTTAATTTGAAAATACTATTTTAATTAGAATAAAAAAATGTAGGTGCAAACACATAGACAAACTTGAGCAATTTAGCAAATTGAGGTAGTCATAATATTTAGAACAAGACTTGACTCAACAAAAATGAGCAAGTAAATAAACACATAAATCCAAAAGAGATTATTTATAAGACTGAAGAAAATATAGGTTTGCTTCCATATGAACATAAAATAAAAGTTTATGCTATCAATAACTAGTCTTGTTGGGCATAACTGAAACAAAGTGTGACCTAAATTTGTAGCTCATGAGTACCTGGTCTTTAATATCTAGTACCACTTATTGACCCCTTAAAATATGCTGGCACTATAGTGTTTTACATGCTTTGATGCACCTTTATTATAAGAAAATCTATGAGACCATTTGGGGAAAAAAAAGCCAGAATTCTTTGAAGTTGATAAAAGTGTCTGAGGTCAATTTGAGGAGAAATATGGCAGAGTAGAGTGCCCTAGAACATGTATCTTTATGGAACTATCTACTTGCATAAGTAATCATTCAAAATATGCATTGACTCAAAGTCAGGAAAAGAGGTGAGAGATCATTTTATCTAGAACTAGTATCATAAGAATAACATTTTGTAGATAACAAGGGCAACATGCCAGTATCTTGTGCCAAAGCTAATTTTATTCTCACTGTGCCTGACAAGCACAATTTTGTTGTTAGATTTGGTTTGGTTGGTTTTTGTATTTTGAAATATGTTATCATGTTGTAGTCCAGGCCAACAGAGAACTTCCTATGTATACAGGTCAGTCTAAAATTCTTACCTACTTTTCCTAATTTCTGGTTTTACACCACTCTAAGAGTAACACAAAAAATAATAAGAGGGAAGATGTATCTTGACTCAACATTTTAGAGGACAGGGTCAATGGATTATGGTTGGATTAATGCTGATTATGTAGGGAGAAACAAGAGCAAAATAGCAGACAAGTATACACACTCACACACAGGAAACATCCAGGGGCAACTACAAGAACTCAGCACCAAAGTTTTATTACTGTTTCGAGTTGGACCTCACCTCTTCACTTTTCCAAAATAAGATGACTACAAAGGAACCAAGCACCAACTCAAAAGTCTTTGAAAGAATTTCATTTTCAAGCAAGAATACTCTGCCACTATTTTCTTTATTACAGACAAATCATCTTGAAAAGTTAAT
Source organism: Arvicanthis niloticus (assembly GCF_011762505.2). Lineage (NCBI taxonomy): Eukaryota > Metazoa > Chordata > Mammalia > Rodentia > Muridae > Arvicanthis > Arvicanthis niloticus. Next base: position 16,464,698 of record NC_047666.1, read on the forward strand.
TTATCTTATAGGTGGAAAGAATAGGAAAGAGAAGAACATATCTTGCTTGCAACTTGATGCTAGGCCCTTCAGAAATACCCAGCATTTAGCATGCTGCTTGCTTGGTTGAAGGTCTTACGCTTTTATGTAGGAGTGACCCTTCATGCATTCCTTAAAATCAGGTTGAAACTTTTAGCCTCAGGTTCCAGAATTACCCCTGCATCATCAAACTCCATATTATCTCCCATCTCACTTCCTGTGCAATACTCCATGTTTTGGCTCACCACAGTGTGGGTCCAGGCCCACAGATTTAGGCTCTAGCCATGCTCCAGAGCAAAGGTCAGATATAGATACTGAGGGGCATAGCCAAGATCATTCTCTAAGGTGAACGACTAAGCAAATACATATACACAGGTGTAATCCTGAAAAATGCACAGAGAACTGAAGTTTCATTTCATGTACATCACTATGGCTATTATCGTACAACCACAACTCATGAGTCAGAAATCAATGATGCTAGAAATGAAGATAGGAATTCCTGCAAAATCTATTAAGATGGTAGAAGAGAAGGGCATTCCTGTTTATTATTCAACTGGGACATAAAATGAGGTTTAGTGATCTATAGTAGCAAATTCACAGCAGTACAACAGGAGAGTATTAAAGAAGGAAAGGAAGAGAAAGAGTGAGATAAGCCATAGTAACCAACTTATTCCAATCCCCTGATCACAGCCCCAGAGCTATCCATGCTATATCTTCCAGTCTCCTCTCACATCTCTGTAAATAAAAGCATCATTTCAGAGTAGATTCTCACTCCCATCTACCCTTTCATCCTTGGTTTTAGCCCAAATGTCACTTTTCAAATACATTCACAACATATGTCTCAAATGTGTTTTTGAAATGTCCTTTGCCTATGTTCACTTGAGACACATACAGAAGTACATTCAAAACAAAATAGAAAGCTCAGTGCTGCAGAGGTAAAGCACTCTATAAAAAAAATAGTAAAATAAATTAAATGAACAAATATAGAGGAAAAGACACTCAGAGTTCTATAAAGAAAGATACAACATCAGAGACTATTCTCATAGGCTACATTCCCTTTCATCGGAAAGTGAAGGAAATTTGAATTAAAAAATGAGAAAGGCATGGAGCTCATAGGCTAGGTGCCTCCATAAAATAACAGATGGTGCAATGTTGCAGGGAAGAGGATTGAAGAAATAAATAGAAAGATCTGTGACTAGAGCACTTTTTCTCGATGGCATTCCATTAGAGAAACCCAGGATTATATTTTTACTGTTACTCCAGTAGAAAAGAATTAAACAATATTCAAGATTCTCCAAGGCAAAAAAAAATTATTACATGATGTTTCATAATCAAAACATATTTTTAAAATCATATTCAGTAATTCTGAAGAAGGGTGATAAGAGGGAGAGACTACGCATTGAATTTTTTTACTCTTTATAATAAAGTAATAATAACTTTATTATTAATGTGGTGTCTATAACACAAGAGATATATGAAGCATATTTCAATTTCAAAGCAATATATATATATACATATATATATATATATATATATATATATTCTAACTAAACCAAGGTTATGTGTTATCTGTCTTGTCTTTTAGTAAACAGACAAATATGTGTACAAAGAAATGAAAATAGGAGAGGATGAAGTGATAAAATAATTTCGGTTTAGTGGGAGAGAAAAGAAAAAAGTAGTAACAATATCACCCTTTGGGATAAAGGTATCAAGCCAATACTAGTATGAAACACAGGCATTCAATATAATGTAGCTTCTGCTTCTTCTTTTCCATTTTGGTGCCTTCAAGTCACTGAAAATAGATATAAATTTTCATTGCCTGGGTCATATGCTACAAATTATGTGCCACTTAAGTGAGCATAGCTCCTTATATTTTATTCTTAATTTAAATTTTGAAATCCAAAGATAATAATTTTATAAATATAGTATTCTTTAAAGAAAATAGAGAATTTATACATTTTAAAAACTGCTCAATATTTGTGATATATGGAGACTGACCATTTTAGTGAACCACAGCCATCCAAATGCTGAGTTTTAGAGCCAAGTGCCTAAGGATACATTTATAATATGACTCCTGAACCTAAGTCCTAGGAAATATTATAGGAGAGAAGTCTAAAATTTGAACATTTAGAGGAGCAGGGAGTTTGCAGTGAAATAATTTCTCCTAAGAATGTCAGAAGCTATACCCATAAAGTGTCATCAGACATGAATGCCCAAACATGCAATCAAGGGAAACAATAATAGACTCACAGGGATGGAGGAAAGTGCAGGAAGTTTCAGCAGTACAACTCGAACTACATACAACTAAGAAATACTAAGAGTGGATGAACAGTCTTGTCCAGAGAAGAATCCTCCAATTAATTGTTTATCCAATAACAAATGTGCATTCCTAACAATATAAATATGGATAACATTATACAGAATGAAAAGGTTATACTTACATATTTAGTAATGATTAATTTTAAAAAGATGTCATATGTTTTATTTATTTGTTTTTTATTAAACTAATAACATTAATTTTTTACTTTTTTATTGGATATTTTATTTATTTACATTTCAGATGTTATCCCCTTTCCCCATTTCCCTAGAACCCCCTATCCTATCCCCCTCCTACTTTTTGCTTTTATACCATTTTAGTTATATGCAAGTATTAAAGCCAGTTGTGGTTTGAGAAACTAGCACTACAATAGGTGCAAATAGTCAAGAAACAAACAAGATAATAAACACAAATAGTCAAAAGAACAAGCAAGTCAATAAACAAAATTTTGTGAACACATATTCCATGACAGGTAAGGAAGGCATTCTTGTCAGAATGACCTGAGACAGGCTCAATCTTGTTGATGTAATATATTTTAAAAAATAAAATTTAATAGAAAAATGATATCATTATATTTATCTCAAAATTTAAATAAATAAAATATAAAGAACATAATGAGTGACACCTATAGCACTAGCATATTGAAACTCAGAATTTTCATAGGTGTAGTATATGGTGGATTCATAGGCTGATGACATTTTGTTACAGGATGTATCTGGCTTCTGACTTTCTTTTTGCTGGAGAAAAGAAGTTTAGAGTAATGCAGTTGCCTATCCTAAAACTTGTGGTATGAAATCTATACTAAATTTAAAACACTGGATAGCCAAAACATAAGGATCTATGGAAACTCATTTTCATTTTTAGCTCTATTAATCTTAACTAAATTATGCAAAGAAGGTCAACTTATACCAACTTGTGAGTTCTATTAATTTCTAATGAAACACTTCATTTAAGTAAATCATCTGTCTTTTCCCCTTCTTCCTAAGGTGTTTTACAGTGTTTACAGCGCATGTTCATAGACATCTTCATTAATAAAGCTCTAGATTCTCATTCATCAAAGATTCTTCCTTCTATTTCTAGTTTTGTTCCTGGAAAGTTGAGAGGTAATAAAACTTAGATCTTTGTTCTAAGTCTGATAATTTTTTTCTCCTTAAGCATCATTTTGATACATTAGGTTTCTATTTCCTCATTTCAATATAAAGAATGTTGTGCCCAGTTTCCCAATTGCAATCATTTTGATATGAGAAACTATGGTAAAAGATAAGGAACATAGAGGAAAAAGAGTTATGGATGACTTGATTGTTAGTTTTAATTGCCAATTTGGCATAATCTTGATTCACCAAAGAAAAACATTTCAGTGAGAGTCTGTCCAGACCAGGTTGGCTTGTGGTAATGTCTGTGAAGTAAAATTCCACATAATGTGCATTCCATCTTTCCTCTGACAGGAGGTCCTAGACTGAATAATAGTGTTGCAAATAAACTGTGTGGAAGAATGCATGCATTAGTCCATTACTCTCTGCTCCTGACTGTGAAAACATTTTGACTAGCTGCTTCCTATTCCTGCTGTCTTGACTTCCCTACACTTGTGAATTGTATGTAACCTGGAATTATAAGCCGCATAAACACATTCATACTTAATATTGTTTAGGTAGAAATGTAATCACAGCAATAGAAAATAAAACTAAAACAAGTGGCTTATTCAGAGCTCAGAATTAACCATACCTAAATAACAAGCCTTAAGTTAATTTATAAGTCATTTCTAAATACAGAACTTGAACTTGACTGTGGAAGGAGATACTACATATTTTAAGAAAAGGGTATGACACTGGTCTCTGTCATGCTTTACCAAATGGAACAATTAGCATTTACTCATGTAAATGCATACTGGGAAATGGGAACACGCAAACATTTTTGAAGATTACTAAAACATAAAATCACGCTGGTATTCTAATTCAGAAAAGAAAATATAGTCATTTAGTACTGTAGAAGTGGAGACTGGGGGCAGAATTAGTGAAGTTCAAAATTATACTAAATTCTCAGTAACCCAACTACACATAAGTATATGAATATATATTTATATTTAAATATACATATATATATATATGAATACATCTGTCTCCTTCTCTCTGTCTCTCAGATACAAACACACATACACACACAAACACATACACACATACACACAAAACACAAACACTCACACATGACTGGAAGTATTTCTGATCGATAAAAGCACGTACTTCAGCACTCTCTCAGAAGCAAAGGAAAGGGTAAGGAGGTGAAAAACTCTAGGAGATGGAAATAGGAAAGGGGGCAATTTTTGGAATGTTAAATAAGTAATTTAAAAAAGCATGTACTCCAAATATTTATTGGGCCATTTCACGGACTCACCTATTTAACCTCACCTGAAAAAAAAATTAGATCAAACGTAATGGCTAAATATAAATACAGAAGCAGAAATATCCATCTTTTGCTATTCTTTTTTGATCCAATAATGAATAATCTGTCTTAGTAAACATATACTTTTAATTATACACTGCCAAAATCATGTCAACATCTGATGTATCTATGAAAATTTCTATTTGAATTTGCTGAAACTTATTCTATTTCTTCAAGTTGATTGTACTTTTTCCTTTGCTTATCTTTGAGTCCCTAGTGTTCACACATTGTGGGATGCCTTGTAATTCTCTCAGCATACTTACTGCTAAAATTTGTTTACAGTTGCTATTTTCTCTATGACTAAACATATAAACTCCTTTGCAAGGGAAAATAAAGATAGAAAGCTATCAAGTAATCATTAACATTTAACCCACAGACAATATTTTCTTATTTGCATATCTAGAATTTCTTAGATGTTATCAGATTATAGAAACTAAATATACAAAGCAATTTGCTCACAAGAAATGTGAAATTGTGTTGCACATTTAAAAGAAAGTGAAGATGATGAATTGTCATAATTAGACATCAATTAATTGTTACTCTCACTAAAAACTCAGAAACATGTACACTCAGTGGAGAAATATAATGGATGATTGTCTGAATGCTCAGCAATCATTTTCAATTCAGTTCACTTGAGTGGTTAATTTCACCCATCCTTAAATTTGTAGCTTGTTCTAACCAGACTCACACCCTTTATTTGAGCCATTACATCTACTATCAATGTTATTTTTTCCTTCAATAAATTAAGAAATTTCCCTGAGTTACAGTTTGAAAGAAGTTCAGTTTTATTTTTAATTTTGTATATAGATGTGTTTGTGTGGGAGGTAGATAAATTTTAATTCATTGATATGGCTGCACTGTAAAGTGATGACATCCAAAAAACGAGGTCTGTATGATCTGACCAGAATGTTGATACACCACACTCCTTTAGTTTCTCTGGCTGGAATAGAGAGAAGTCCTTAGTACACATTTAGTCCCAAACAACTAAGGTAAAGTCAGTTTGTAGAAGGGAGTAGACATGTCTGAAAGTAATATCTAATCGAAGGGCAGGCAAAGTGACTAATCAGAGAAAGATTTGAAAGAATAGGCCATAGATAATACATGTCCAAATAACAGAAGAATGGCAAGAAAGAAAGGACTTAAAAGAGCAGCTCAAACACACACACACACACACACACACACACACACACACACACACACACACACAAAGAGACAAAGACTGACAGACACAGACTCAGACACACAGACTCACAGCCAGCGAGACAGACTGCCTGCCTACCTGCCTGCCTGAGAGGAGATAGTTTTAGTGGGACAGTTTTACAGTGACAGGTTTCAAGTCAAGACAGAATCCTCAGAGAATGAGAAGAAGCCAGAAGATTAGTACAGATTGCTAGACTTAGATTGAAGCCAAGCAGAGCAATTCAGTGAGCAGCCAAGAGAAGCCAGTTTGAATGAGTTGGCTTAGAAAGAAATTTTGAGCCACAAAAAATTTGAGCAGACTGCATTTATGCCTCTATATGGGGTTAGAGTACAGACAGTTATCACCCACTTCTTCATTGTCTTTCAGTATTATCTGTCTTTTTCCTGATTTAGGCCTTGACCCTTTTTTTTTTTTTTAAAGCCTGCGAGTTTTCCCTTAAACATTCTACTAGTGTCTTACCATCCATTGAGTGTTGCTTCTTTAAAAAGTGGCCAAAGTCTATGGATGCAGTTTCTTTTGGTCTCTTCTTCAACATCTTATAGTTAAATTTTCTCTAGAATTGACTTGCAGAACAGCCACAAAAGGTAGAAATCTGGAGTTGTGATTCTGAGATGTATATTTTACTATTCCTATTTCTGTGTAGCTTTGAGCAATGTAAATGGCTCAAAATTTCCTCTGTTGCAAAATCTGAAGTGAACCAGCTACAGAGAATTGTAGAACTCATATCGTGTGTGTTTAAAAGGCATCTCTGATTCCCAATAATCATTTTTTTAGCAGCTGCATTTTCTCTATCACCCACATGCTTATGGCTTTTCTTGACATGCTTTGAAAGGGCTTAAGATCAAAGCGAGGTTACTAAGAAATTCGGTAACCAAGGGGATTGTCTTTAATTCACTAGTATAGTTTGTATTATTTAGAAAATTTACTGAAAATGTGATGTTGTGCACTAAAAGAGAAAATATTCACTCTGAGCAACTAAATAAAAGCTGAGATGAAGCATCTCAAAAAGCAGTAGTATAACAAACTCAGAAGGAAGCAACCTGAGATGGCAATTCAAAAAAATAACAAACAAACAAACAAATCTAAACAGCACCCTACTGGGAAAGTTGAAACACTTTAAAAGGGATGAAAATGGTAACTATAAGAAAGTACTTGTCATGCAAGCCTCAGGACCAGAGTTTGAAATAGTATAACCTAAGTAAAAGTCTGAGGTGATTATGTTTGCTTGTAAATAAGGGACAAGCAAGAGACTGTTTCAAAGAGGACTAAAAGTTAAGACTTATATTGAGATTGTCCTCTTACTTCCACATTTGTGACATTTTAAAAAGATAGAGAGACAGAGACAGAAAGAGAGGTAGAGAGAGGTAAAGGGAGAGAAAGAGAGAGAATTAGAGAGAGGGAGAAAGAGAGAAAGAGGAGGAGCAGACAGTAACAGACAGACAGAGAGACAAAGAGACAAAGAGATTGCCATTTTTAAAGAAACAACATCACTGAGAGTATAGTTGAGTCAGTTCATTGCTGGCTAAGTAGGCATGGGAACCTATGTTTGAACCCCCAGCACTCATGTAAAATATTGGCACAATGGAGTAGTCTTCCTCTGTTATCTCAGCACTGTTTAGGTAGAGACAAGTAGATTCATGGAACTTGCTGGCATGACTAAATGAATCGGTGACCCAGTCTTGGTAAGAAATTCTAACCCAGAAAATAAGCTGAAATGTGATTTAGGAGGACATTTGTTGATGCTTTTGTCTTCTAAATGCCCATTTACAAATATGTACACATAACTGCATACAGATACGTGATGTACCCATACATACTGAAAGTCATTTACGCAAAGATAGAAAAAAATTAACTGAACTGTAGTTCAACTTCTCACTGTAACTTATCTCAAGGGGGTGCTACTTTTTTCTCTTTCGGTTGGCTTTTTTTTATTTTTTTTTTTATTTTTTTATTTTTTTAGATTTCTAAACATTTTAATTTTATAATTTCAAACAAGATGAATTTCAGATCATTTCTTTCCCATTGCCCTCTCTCAAACCATCTCCATTTCTCTCCTACTGAAACTCCTCTTTTTCCAATATTATCCATCCCTATGTTAGTCACTGTTCTATTGCTATGAAAAGACTTGGAAGCTTATAGAATGAAGCTTTTAATACAGGACATGCTAACAGTTTCATAGGATTAGTCCATGATTATCAGGGAGCATGGCAGCAGCAGATCACTAGAGCAGTAGCTGAGAGCTTCTATCCAATCCACAAACAGAAAACTGGGAAAGGAGGAAAGGAGAACAAGAGGGGGAAGAAGGAAGAAAGAAATTAGAGACATAGAGAAACAGACACAGACAGAGAGACATAGAGACATAGAGAGACAGACACAGACAGAGAGACATAGAGACAGAGACAAAGACAGACAGAGATAAAACAGAGAAAAAGACAAAGAGATAGAGACGTAGAGAATACCTAGAGCTAGGCTTGAAACGTCAAAGCCAACCCCCATTGACACAACTCCTCCAACTAGGCCATACCACTAAACACTTCCAACAACTGAGAATCAAACATTCAAGTATATGAGTCTATGGGACATTCTCATTCAAACCATCAAATTCCACTCTCTGGCCTCCCATAGGCTTATAGCCATATCACAAAGCAAAATGCAAGCACTCCAACTTTAAAAGTCTCCATTGTCTTTCTCAGCGGTAACACTGTTCAAAAGTTCAAAGCCTCTTCTGAGACTCAAGGTAAGCTTTTAACTGAAGCACACTGTCAAATCAAAATCAAATCACGTACTTACAACATACAATGGAAGAAAATATACATTAACATTCTAAAAGAGAGAAAAAGAGGAATAGTGAGGAATCATGAGACCAAAGAAAAACTGAAACACAAAAGGGCAAATCCCAAATCTTGAGGTCGTTCTTTGAGTCGCCCACTTCTTCCAGCATAGTTTATTGCAACACACTTTTCTATCTTGGGCTATTTCCTCAACCTGTCTCTATTTCGCCTTGGCAGTTATCCCTGGAATCTTTATCTTGAGTTTTCTAGCATAATGCAGTCATTAGCAACACAATATCATGAAATGGACTCTAGGTCTCTTACTCAAGGATTCCTCTGCCACATACTTGGCACCCACAGCTTCTTTATTTTATTATTTATTTATTTATTTATTTATTTATTTATTTATTTATTTATTACTATGGAGTAAGATTTCATAACCCCTTGACTGCAGTATTCTTGACTTTAAAACTAGAACTATGTGGCTGAAGCTGCCAATTTCTTCTGCTTGTTTGGGCTGAAGCCTGCTCCCCTCCATGACTTATATTTATACAAATGACAAATGATTGATATTTTATTATGTTGACTGAGCTTTACTTTATAGAAATTACAAACTTAGCTTGGTGAAGTCTTCTGTGCAGGTACAACTCACTCTCTTTATTTCATTCCCCCTTTTATCAAAAATAGACTCTTTTCTCATGTACTCTGATTATAGTTTCTCATTATACTTTTCTGTGTTCTGCTGACCTCTTTTTGTCTCTCATTCAGAAAGAACAGGCTTCTAGGAGTTAACAAGAAAGCATTCCAAAGTAAAATAATAATAATAATAATAATAATAATAATAATAATAATAATAATAATAATAAAGTTAAAGCAAAAACCATCACATAGAAGTTGGATACAGCAAATTACCAGAAGAAACAGAGTACCAAGAGATGGTACAAAAATCACTTGTTCACATACTCAATAGTTCCATAAAAATACTAAATTGACAGCTATATAATATATTGAGAAAACTGTTGCAGACTCCTGTAGGTCTTGTACTTGCTGCTTCAGTCTGTGAGATCATATGAGCTTTGCTTGGTTGATTTAGAGGGCCTTGTTCTCTTGTTATTTCCTCATTCCCTCTGGCTCTTACTTTCTCTTACTTCCATGAGCTGTTCCCTGAGCCTTGAGGTAAAGGAATTGATGGAGACATCACAGTTAGAGCTGTGTTTTTCAAGATCTCCTTTCTCTCTTTCTTTCCCTCCCTCCCTGCCTCTCCCGCCTCTCTCTCTCTTCCTTCCTCCCTCCTCCCTTCTTCTCTCTCTGTCTCTGTCTGTCTCTGTCTCTGTCTGTCTCTGTCTCTCTCTCTTCTCTCTCTCTCTCTCTCTCTCTCTCTTTCTCTCTCTCTCTGTGCATGTACGTGTGTGTGTGTGTGTGTGTGTGTGTGTGTGTGTGTGTTTGAGGGTTTGTCTCTGTGGTCCCTGTTTATGTACTCATCGATGTGTATAACAAAAAATAATTGAGTACTTTTATTGTTATTTCTTTTTTTTTTTCTTTTAATGACTATTTGGTTTTACCTTAGGTCAATGGACTAGTTAAGTATCGGGTTGGCTCACATAAGAAGAGCCTGCTATAGGCTCTTTTTCATGGAGTGGGTATTAACTCAAATGAAACATTGATTGGTTACTCCCACTAGCTTTGTATTTTGTAGAGAGGATATATTATAGACCAAAAGTTTCATGACTAAGTAGGTGTCTAGAATTCTCTTTGGATAGTGTCTCAGTCAGGGTTCTATTGCTCTGAAGAGACATTATGACCACACCACCAATACTTTCAGATATTGCCCTATATCTTCTGGAGGGTATGCTGCTCATAGTTTTATACGCATTATGTTCGTTGTCTAAGATATTCTTATAATAATTAAATGAGTACATCCATTAAATGAAATTATTAGGACATTATTATTAGCATCCCAGTGAGGTACATACATTTATGAGATAATTGTACATTTACATATCTTCAATGTAACCTTTTATTTTCCACTAATATATTCTTCTCCTTCATCTTCTTCTTTCTTCCTCTTCTTTCTTTGTCTTCTTCCTCTTCTTCCCCCTCTTCCACTTCCTCTTCTTTATCTTCTTCAAAGTCATATATAACTAGAAATATTTCTGCCTGGTACTTTTGATATTGAAGATCTGCTATATGACACTGAGATAAGCTAGCTTAATGCTTCCCTGCCATACACACCCACCTTTGTACCCAACAGTTACTCACCTTAAACTGAGAATATTCAGTAATACATATTTTAAATTGAGAACCCCAAAGTTGGTGAATATATTAAGTCATGCTTAAATATTTAATTAAATCAGTTGTGTTTCATTTTTAAAAAACCTTATGACCATCATACTATGAAATACACAGTGCTTTGAAGCAATCTTTGCCATACTTTTTTTTTTTCCTAGTACCAAACTGAATTCTAGCCTTGGCATGCAGTCTTAGTGAAAATAATGCCTGCATTTTTATGTTAATACACAGCTGGAAGAGAATACATAGCAATTTTGTGATGCCTAAAAAGCCCAAAAGCATAATAGTGATGTTTTGAACAATTTAATCCATTAAAAGCTCAGTTAAGTGAATAAAGAAAGTACTATTAACATATGGTTGCAGTAAAGGAAAGACTGGTAAACATTTTAGTATAATGTGATATTTTTTGAGTAATTTCACCTCCTAAACCAATGTTTTCACAAAATGAAATGAAAGCCTTTTTAATCAGCAGAATTCTAATTTTTTAGAAAGGAGTTTATAATACCAGTTCATTTAATCTTCATCCAATGACTTTTATTTTTTCTACATTTTGTTTCATCTGTTATGTCTGTATTTTTTCTCCTCTCTGAATCAGTTCACACAGGCATATCTTGGTTTTTATTTCAGATGCAAAGGCCTTATCCATGTCCTTCTGTCAGATTTGTTGCTTCTGATTTCAAATCTTTTTAAAATTTGATTTCTTTGTTTACATTCCAAATATTGCCTTCTTTTCTGGTCACCCCTCCAAGAGTTCTTTACCTCATCCCTCTTTCCTTGACCCCTGAGAGGTTTTCTTTCCATCTCCCCAGTTACCCCAGGCACCCTCGCAGGCCACTCACTCCCCATGCACCTACCTCATACCTCAATATCCCCTTCCCTGGGGCATCAAGTCTCTACAGGATTTGGTACATCCTCTCCCACGGAGGTGATACAAGGTAGTCCCTGTGCTGCATATGTGCTGGGGGTCATAGACCAACCCTTGTATGCTCTTTGGTTCTTTTGACTTAGTCTCTGGGAGCCTCCAGGTATCCAGGTTATTTGATACTGTTGCTCTTCCTATGAGATTCCCATTCTCTTGAGCTCCCTCAGTCCTTCTCATAACTCTTCAACTGGGGTCCCAGACCTCAGTCCAATGGTGGGTTCTAAGTATCTGAATCTGCTCAGTCAGGTGGTTATAGGGCCTCTCAGAGGAGAGTCAGGCTAGGCTCCTGTCTGCAAGCACAAAATGGCATCAGTAATACTGTCAGGGTTTGGTGCCCAACTTGGGATCCATCCCATGGATGTACACCAAACACTGATACTACTACTGTTTTCAAATCTTAATACTCAACTCCAGTCTCTGTTGCTATGAATGCAGGTATAGTAATCACTATATTCTATATACTGTCTTGAGGAGTTTATAACTTATGACTTAAGATTTTCAGCTTTACAGTTGTGTGGCAGTATTTTGCCTACTATTACATCTGTCAGAATCCATTTCTTTAGTATTTATTTGAATTACTCTATGCTTTAAAACTAATATGCTTTGTGTTGCTGACTTGTTTTTTGTTTTGTTTCATTTTGTTATTTGTTTTTGTTTTCGTTTTTGACTGCTGGCTGGTGTTCCTGAATTTGAGCATGCTGTAGTTGCTCCACGCTAACCTGTGATGTTCAACAAGCCAAATATTTTCAGTCCATTTTTACTTTATTGCATTTTCTGCTTGAAATCTTTATTTTCATTTATGTTCATGTAGATAAGTTTGTGTGTACTTGTGCTCACAAATATGCTGGTGCCCATGGATGTCAGAAGATGGTATTAATCCATCTGGAAGTGGAATTGCAGATAGTGGCAAGATATCTGACCAAAGACTTGGGATTTGAATTCTTGTATTCTGTAAAAGCATTGAGTATATTCTTTTTTAAAAAATTTTAAGGTTATAATATAATTATATTTCTCCATTTCTATTTCTCTTCCAAACCCTCCTATATACTCCTCTACACTCTCTCAATTCATAATTTTATTTTTGCCAATTTGTATGCATATATGTACATATATTTACAATTATACATAATACATTTTAGTTTTGTCATGCAAGAATTCACAACTATAAACTGTTCAGTTCTTATGTTACTTGTGTGTATGATATCATGGTTGACCATTTGATACAGGATTTGAGTGAGCCAACTATTTAGTTTAGAAATGTTTTAAGATATGGTTCCACTGTCTCTCATGAAGTATCTTTATTGAAGTTAAAAATTAAATGTCTGATAAGTAAATCAAGGTTATTATCCTCCTCACAGCTTACTAGATGCACAAATCAGAATCCTTTTTATGAAATTAAGAGTGATTCAATAAGCCCATGTGTATTAAAATTATTAAAGTAAAAGCTTTAATTTAGGTGATATAGCTTGTTCATATAGAATACAGCTATAATTGACAAGGTAAAGAAGTAATAAGAAGAAAGAACAGACTCTACGCAACCTTAATGAGATGAAACTATTGTTCTGTTGGTGATCTAATCAGATGATGAGGAATCTTTGTGATGGGAATGGATTGTGTATTGCAGCATTAGGCCACAGCTGACCTCCACTGATACCTGAGAAGACCTAGTGAGTTGCATAATAATATCTGACCCCTGTATTTCCAGTGCATGACTCATCCTCTGTTGAGCAGAACACTACATATATGACAAATAAGTCGGCCACTTAGTAGCCATCTTGATATCTAACTATATCAGCAATATATTGCATATGAATGGTACAAACTTTTAATATTATGAATTATTTATTTCTGAATTTTGTCATTTAAAATCTTTGGTTGAAGTTTGACCTATGTATTTAAAAGTGTGACAACCAAACTACCGATAAGAGACACCAATGTAAATGTCCGTGTCTTTCAACTGGTTTGCTACACTTTGGTTCAATTTTATGATTCATATAGTTACCAATGGAAGATAAGACTATTCTTATCTTTACAAATGGAGAAAATATATTTCATTCTTATGTCATGTAAAAATTATGTTGCTGATAGACATTTACAGAAGGCAATAAGAGTTGAAATAAAAAATAAAAGGGGGTAGCTGAAAATAAAAAAAATAATTGAATCGAGTAATGAAAAATAGAAATAAGTCAAAAAGAAGTCTGAATGCAAAAGAAAGGACAGCATATTTATCTTGCAAGGTCAACATATTTGACATTCTTCTGCTGAGCTTTCAGCTAATAAGGGAAATATTTACAAAAGGCAATATCCTTTTATTTTTAAGCTCCTTTCATCATATATCCAAAATAATAGAAATGAATTGCTGACTCAAACATGCATATATATATATATATATATGCATATATACATGAAATGGTGAGTAGTAATGAGGGAAATGTAAAAGATGAAATGTAGCTATAAAAGGATAAAAGGAAAATACAATTAGTTGGCAGGTAACTCTGGACACTAAGAAACTGAATACAGGTTGTGTGTGAATCTACTTGTCCCTCTCATGTGTATAGGACATCCAGAACTTCTTTATCTATGGAAGATTTTCCTCTTTCCACATGTCTTACAATTATTACCCATACTACTATTATATCATAAAGGGAAACATTATATGATAGTATCTTCAAGCTGATGATTTTTCATAACTAAATCATTGACTATATTTCTATTGTTCCAGATTCCTCACTCTGTTACCTATCACAAACTTTCAGAATATTTGAACTAGAGAATACTTCCCAGATAGTTTATTTTCTTAGTTGCAAACCATTATCTCATAAAATAAATTATTGTGTTGTACTCTCACATTAAAAGGTAAGCTATCATCATCTCTTGTATGTACGTATAATTTTTCACTGTTATTTTAAATCTTATTCATTAAAGTTTTATATATTTGGTTAAGCCAACCTATAATTCAAAATATTTCTTTAAATCTTAAGTTATGGAGAGATTGGAGTGTTTCAGGTCCATGAACACATCCCAGTTTATCTTTGGCTATTTTTAGCTCCATTAGTAGTCACTTCTTGCCTCTTCTATATGCTCCCTAGTATCTTCATAAGTAGTAGGTACTCACAAACAAAGCATTTGTCTCTACCAATCAAAAAAGTAAAAATGGTATCAGAAACCGTATGAGTCTTATTCCTTAGGTTCTTCCTCTTTTCTAGAACCCGCCTAATTGATATTTTCAGTACCATACTTACAGTGTCTGATTTATGACTTTTTCTTTTGATATCATAAAATCATCACCAAACTCTTATCATATTGAAAAATACAATTTTGGATGACTTGAATGTTTCTGGGCCAGAGTCACTGATATTTGGCTAATAAATAAATTATGTCTTTAACCTTGTGAGGTCAGAGCTATTCCTTTTTGCATTGGCAGTGATTAAGTCAAGATTTTGTTGAGTTCAATGAGTATTTTGTAAAAAAATAAAATAAAATAAAAATAATTCCTCTGGCTGCATAGTGAGAAACACTGAACTCCATCTGTCACTGATAACTGACTTTTTAAAGGCTCATTCATTCTGAGTCCTCTGAAGCAATGTTTGTGAGGGTTTTTTTTTTCTGCTGATTATCCACAAAGCCTTTCGTTTATGTCTTTGCCTTTCTGTTTTCTAGCCAGAGTTCCTCATAATATTTAATCTGCACTAGTACCTTTAAAGATAGGATAACACATAGATAGTCCACACTTGGTCACAATGAATTTTCATACAGTCTAACTCAGAATAAAGAGTTATTTACTGGTTCCCAAAGCCATTCTCATTCTATGTGTAGAAGAAAAAAGAGACAATTAAGACATTGTTGGTATGAACTGACTCAAGAGCAGCTTACCTTGATGAGCAAACTTCATTAAGCAGCATACCCAGGATCCCAAATCCATTAATAGCAGCTTCAATTCATATTCATCCTCTTCCCCTCTTCAACCTGAAAAACACCTGTTTTTGTGTTCCATATTTCTGCTGCATTAATTTCTTCAAGTACAAGTCTCATATACATCAAATCCAGCTGACTCCATTCCTAGTGTATACTTTGCTGCAAATCTCAACTTTTTCCTCCGTCTGAGACCAATTTTTATGTCCATATATGACTACTGCAAGATTTAAGAAAGGAATTCTTGAAAAGTTTCAAAGCATGACTGTACTGGTGGCTTGTTTGGTAAAGCTAGTTTTCTCAAAATTGCCAATCTAAAATTGGGTACCCAGAATCATATACAAACCAGAGATAGTAGGGCAGGAGTTCCATTATCCAAGTGTTTTCCTAAAGGAAACTGGAAAGTAGAGACAAAAGAATTCTCAGAAGCTTTTAAGTCAGCTAGCCTTGTCAAGAGTGAACAACTAGAGAACCTGCCTGAAGATGATTGTTGACACTCAGGCCTGTCTTTTGATTTCCATGCACATGCCTGTTACATATACATATGAAAATATACATACACTCTTTATCTCACACAGAGCACACACACACACACAAACATACTCAGGTAAAAAAAAAACAAGAAAAGTAATATTCTGAGGCAAAAATTTTTAAATTGCTACTACACAGGCTCTTATTTTGGTATGGTGGATGTTGGGGTTTAGTAGGAACCTTCAAAGATTTTTCTAGTCTTCTTTGTCTCAAAACAAGGTATCTGACAGACATACAGATAGTTTGAAGCAAAGAATAGAAGCTGTTAAGAAAGAATACACTTTCAAGGGATGAAGCAGGCAGCAGGATTTTTATTTATTTATTAAAAAAAAAAAAAAAAACTAGGGAGCTCAACTGCCATCCTGTGCAATTCAAGGAGCTTCATGTTACAGAGTGTGATATTTGAGAGCTCTTTGCATGTCACAGGCTCTCTTAGGTTTGCTTTTTCTGTGACATGTAGATACACACAGAACTTTGAGCATTTTCTGTCTAATTAGCATGTTAAATTCCCATGGTAGACTGGTCTTTTGGTATTACAATGCCAAAAATAAGATTGTATAAGCTATTGTTAGTGAGACTTAAACTAAAGTGACATGTCTTATAAACACAATATTTCAATAAGTACTTCCCCACTGGTTCCACAAAAGTCTGTGAAGGGATATTCAAATAGCAGCTACTTGAGATGCTAAGCCATTAGCCAGAAGTTATAAATATAGGTGATTGAAGTATAGAGAAGAATTTGAGTATAAGGCCAATGGGTTGAAAGCTAGAGTCAGATGCAATTTATATATATATATATATATATATATATATATATATATATATATATATATAAATTTATATATATATATAACAAAAGGAATCTAACACCAAAAGCCTGAGCTATTTTTAAAGTGACAATAGTGGCTTTCTATAAATTGTTTGTGACCTAAGAATGAATGTGAGGATGTCATTAAAGTAAACTCCATATTTCCATGGCTGCTGCATGCTGAGGCAGCAAATCTGTATTAAACTTTTTGTAAAACATTACATACCTCAGTCATCAATTCAGTGAAAGAAAATTGCAGAAAAGGAAGAAACAAAGAATTATATCTTTTCAAAACTCATCTGAAAAAAATAAACTACCTCAGAGATTTTTGCCTGAAACCTTACCAGAAAAAATAAATCAATAAAAATAAAATGCCAAGATTCTCAAAGAAGCACTCATGCATATTTTCAGAAAATGGCCATGACAGTTTTCATTGAAAAGCTGATTGAGATAAAATCTGAATTATTTATAGAATGCATGAAGGTTCATTCTACTATGTAACCATCTAATACCCATTTCTACAATATATTAACAGGAATTATAATCTTTTATTTCTTTGAAATAATTCTATTTACCACTACCATATTTACAGTTCAAATTGCCACAATGCCTCCCAACATTTTAACATTATTGTCTCATTTGCAACTGAGTCCAGGTTCATCTGACAATTTCCTAATAATTCTTATATGGTCTAGATGATGATCTATGATTATCAGCCTTCTGTTTTACAATAAGTGGATGTGGGTAATGGTGGCTGGAGAACCCAGGGAGTCCCTCCAGGCTGTGGGTAGTTGTGGCTGGAAATGCTGAGGGTTCCTCCAGGGGGAAGTTAGGCATGGTTGTTGTGGCTCCATGGTTCCTCACAGTGAGGCCCCAATGACAGGAGAAAGTCCATGGGTTTTTACAGGCTTTAATGTGATGGTGGATGGTGGATGGTAGATGGATCTGGATGCACCCCACCCCCCCACCCCCACCCCCACCCCCACCCCCACCCCCACCCCCCACCCCCCCACCCCGCAAAAAAAAAAAAAAAAAAAAAGCCCTCAGGGCAGACCTGAGTTAAATAGGGAGGGGGGGGGGAAGAGCTGGGGAAAAATGCTTAATTGGCTCCACACTCTGGCCTTCAGGCATCTCATTAGTATGTAAATCTCTCTGGGGCCTGAGGCACTGTTCCTAATGACTGATGGCCATAGACCTCTCTGTGGGAGGGTTCTTGGAGGGCTGAAGCTAAATGAAAAGAACCAGGGCCTGGGAGCAGAGCTGAACTCCTGCAGTCCAATAAGATTCCGAGGTTCCAAGCTCATGCTCCACTAAGCACCAAGCTGCTTCTCACAGCCCACCACCCCACAAGTGAATTTACTAAATATATAAACAAATAACATGTTATCAGCCTTTGATTTCTATTTCTGTAAGAAAATACTGACTAATGGCCACACTGGAGGAAAGGATTCATTTGGCTTAGATGGACTTCTCTTTTATATCATTGAGGGAATCTAAAACCTAAACTCAACCATGACAAGAACTTGGAGGCAGAAACTAAAGATCAAGGAAGAATTCTGTTTACTGGCTTGTTCTTCCAGTTTTGTTCAGTTTTTCTCTTACTCATTCCAGGACCACCAGGGATAGCACCCACACAGTGGAATAAATTCATACACATCCATTATTAATCAAGACCAAAACCCTCAAACTTACCGACAGACCAATCTGATAGAGGCATTTTCTCAAGTGCAATTGCCTCTTCCCTAACGGCCCTAAAAAACAAAACAAGACAAAAAACTAAGCAGCACACAGAAAAAGTTGGGTAAATAAATAGATAACTAATTGATAAATGGAAAGATAGACAAGCTTACCAATAGACAAATAGACAAAGAGAAAAGCAAAACATCATTAAATAATGCATTTAAAACATCCAGTAAAATATGATTTATGTAGCCCAGTTAAGGCAGCCATCTTGAGTTTTCAATAAGTTGCCCTGGTAGAGCAGAGTGTCCCCTCAGGTAAAACATCCAAGGAAAATAACACATATCAACAGACCAGGGATCACAATATCTGTTAGAAATTTACAAGAGAAGGTTAAAAGTTAAGTAGAGATTCTGACTGAGTTTACTTTCTGCGGCCAAGCTCTTTGGGATTCTCATTCACACTGAAGGCACTTTTGTACTATGGGATAAGTCATCATAACCTGTTAGAAATAGTTGGTGTCTAGCTATTTTCAGGAAAATAATATTTTCCTCTTTAGGGCTGTCTTGCTATTCTCCCATACCCATCATACAGATAGAGTGACCAGCTCATCTTCAGACGAGAAGTTTTGAAAGACAATGACCATAAGATGACTGTGTCTGATGTAATGGGGCTAACTCTATTCCAGAGTTAACTTCTCAATGAGCACAAACAAAACATAATATTTTAGCAGCATAATATATATTAAATACTAAAAACATCCTAATTTTTTAGTATTTGTATCTTGTGAAGAATACTTTCCTTAATTTTCTTTCTAGGACAATAGAGTTCCCTCTCATAGCTCATAGTATATCAATAAATGAATTTAAGAGTGGGCTCAAAAAAAGCTTGAATATAATTTTATTAGAAAAAGAAAAATCCACGGCAGGCAAGGTGTAAATCTCAGCAGCACTCCAGTAGATAAGATAAATATGAAGAAGATGACATAAAGCTGTGGCATTTAATTGGCATGCATAGAGGTGAGAAACATGGTGTACAAGGAAGCCATGTGATGGTAGGGGTACCTAGAAAAAGAGTCAAGCCTCAACTAGTAGCTAAAAACACACTGAGAACTGAGATAAAAAGAGGAAAAGCAAATCCCTTAAGGAAGCTACTTGGTTGTGGTAAGAGACTACTCTAGGGACAGGCTTTTGGGGATGGTAAAACATATTATCTCATTAAAGAGATGGCTATTCTGCTTATCTCTTTAACATGGCTGTGGTGACTCTTTTCCTGAATCAATCCCTTCACGGAGTGTTGGACTAGCTTGATTAAAATGTTACACCTCAACCAAAGCCAAAGTCCATTAGCTTGATTTTTCAGTGTTTGACTAGCTTGACTGAAATGTTATATCTCAACTAAAGCCAGGGTACATTAGATTGATTTATCGTTGTCCCTTAATGGAGGTACAATAATCATGCACCAGTGCAATTAAGAAGGATCTTCTTGATCAGCTTCTGAAGAGTTTTGTTTCCATTTATTATCTACCAGGTCTTTGAGAATACTTACTGTCTTCAAAAGATGCTTATCAAAGCCCAGCCTGATATTTGGTTTAAGTAGTTTATGCATGAATAAATGGAGTCCAATTTCCATTGAGGGAAGAAAACAAATATCATATAGAATTATTATAGCAATAGCAATAGCAATGAAGGATTTTTCACCTAGGAAGCTAGGAACATACCTAGAGCCATTGTTGCTTTGTCAGGGGCCTAAAGTTTATAAAACGACAAGAAAGTAGTTCCATGCTTCACTTTATGGGGAAAACTGTTGATTTTACTTAAAGTCACAAAGTTACTGGAAGTCACAGAAAGAAGAAATTTGGTAGGATAACATAATAATAAATGCAGAGAATAACAGCAAGAAAGGGTAAGGCTACATCAGTGATCCTGGATGTAAAACTAGAAGTTTAGGCTGCTAGCTACCTTTTACAGAAAGGTTTTTTTTTTTTTTTTTTTTTTTTTTTTTTTTTTTTTTTTTTTTTTTTTTTTTTTTTTCCCAAAAGAAAATGATGAGATGGCATTTGCTATTTACAAGTCAACTCAGAGAATGCTGCAAAAGGCCTGCAAGATCAGGAAATGTTTTAAAGACTTGAATGTCAATGAGTGAAATGAAGTCATTCAAATGCAAGACTTGAAAAAGCAAGATTGTGCAAATTGTAGGGACTGGTCTGGTCTTTGTCTCATTTTCTAAAGGCTGCATGGTGTAACATTTTAGGATAGGGGCTAGGTTTATATTTTAGCATTAGTCTTATGAGACCATAGCATGTGATCTAGTCTTTTTTCCTCTGTATTTTATTTCTAAAATAAGGATAATAGTTGTAAGTTCATTATTTTATAAATATTGTTAGTAATATGTGAGTGCTCAGATCATTAACTAAATAGAAGGCTAACAATTTATATTTTTCCTACCTTCAAATATTTTTAGAGTCATCTTTAATATTTTCTAAACTTATTTTAATTCTACCTATAATCTACAGAAATGTGCTGACATGGTATTCTTAATTGTTCTCTTGTATCTATTTCTCTCATAAATAAAACCACTATTTTATGCTTGAGTGCTTACTACTTTTTGCATCATGTTTATGACAATAGCATTATATACTTATGGAAAAAGAGAAAAATTTAAACTGTTCTGATGAATATCTATTTCTACTTAGAAGATGAAAATTCATATTTTCTGGTGTTTTTTTGTTTCCTTTATGGGTCAGTATTTTACCATGTCTAATATTAATCTATGTATATGTGCTGAGTAGGGGATATGGTTTGTCCCAGGTAGAATTTACATTGAAATTTTTTTTTAAAATTTGTACTTATATTAGTCAACTTCCTTTTGCTATAAAAAGGGCTGAAATAATCAACTTATAAAACATAAGAAGCCTGTTTTATAAAACACAATTTTCTACTCTCCATTCCATAAGAAAACACAGCTTTTACCCCTAAAATAATACATTCTTCCTGGCCATTCAGTTCAGAACATTTTTCCTTTATTGTGCATGTGTACAAAGCCAGAATTTGTTGAAGTTTGAGTATTATCAATGGGAAAAGAAATTTCTGCATTTCCTACAGAGGATTATATAAAACTTAATGCATATAGGGCCTTCTTTGCCAACACGTTAATCAGTGTATTATTTAGAAATATGTGTATGCAAAGCCACAGCTATTCTTTCCTGCTTTTAGGCCTCTGGCATGGAGACTGGCTTGAAGGTGGTACAAAATCTTATCATTCAACAAATATATTGAAAGGTTAAATGCTCTAACAACATAAGGACACATCATCAGAATTGCATACATTTTTACAACTTCTCCATAATCTGTAGAACATATTTGTATTACATGGATATTTGGAGAATATTTAAGTCTCATACTGTTACCCCCGTAGAATGCTATTTTATATTGTAGAAAATTAATATTTTACTGTTAGGAGTGTACCCTCATAAAGGAATGAATGTAGATTCCACAGACTGGTAGAGTTAGCAGCATTGTGTGAGGCAGGCAAGTAAAGTAGGTATCTTAGCAACCTAGGATACCATGTGATTTAGCATTGTACATATATCTCTCTGAACAGTACACCTAGTAATCTGCTGCTTACTGGAATTCTCAATCTGTATGAGGCTATATACACACCCACCTCTGAACAATGTGGTCAATCTTCCCTCCAAGACAACTATCAAACTAGGTTTCCCTTTGGCTTTGATATATGTACAGCAAAGCTAAGCTGTGTTGATACATGAATGTTCAGGGAGTAACCTTTATTTGCTGCATTATTTCTACCACAACTGGATAACATAAAAACAGATATAGTAGAAAAATGGATGTGACTAGCAGAAAAATTAAAGTTACCTGATGTAGCACTCAAAACAGAGACTTATCCTCAGTCCATCTTATTTTCTAAATTAGCCTTCTTCTTGAAATTGATAAAAAAGGATCCTTAAAAAAATGATTTGGGCCCTTCAGTATGTTGACTCACATGGACTCTTGTTTCCTTCTAGTATATTCTGATTTTTTATTTTGCTAGTAAGTAAGTCTTATCAGTACTTTACAGTCTCTACAGACTATTATTTTATTACTGAAAAAAACCCACCACAACCTGGAAATACCTGGTCCAGATATTGCCCCCAAGCCCTGTTAACATTGTAATGTGAGTTGGGTATGTTTGGCTTGGTTCTTTCTTTCATCCCCA
This sequence comes from Arvicanthis niloticus, assembly GCF_011762505.2. Taxonomy (NCBI): domain Eukaryota; kingdom Metazoa; phylum Chordata; class Mammalia; order Rodentia; family Muridae; genus Arvicanthis; species Arvicanthis niloticus. The sequence goes on from NC_047666.1 coordinate 16,487,801, forward strand.
ATTGCTTGTTTTGTATGAATCAGCTTGCAATTCCATTATTTCATTATATACAGAACACCATGTCTTCTTCATTCCATGTTGTGTGATATGAGCCCCAACTACAAAACAACATAGAACTTAGATAAGGTCCAGTGAATCTCCACAGAATTATGCACCCTTCAAGTTAAAAAGAGTAGAATTTGGCCGCTCGCCCCTCCTCTAGTCTGAGGCCTGCAGGTGAGTGCACCCCGGATTCTGCCAGACACATTCTGGGGATTCATAGAACCCATAGCCAGTGCTAGCACGCCCCTTCCGCCGCTTGCCCCTCCTCTGGTCTGAGGCCTGCGGGTGAGTGCACCCCAGATTCTGCCAGACACATTCTGGGGGATCCATAGAACCCATAGCCAGCGCTAGCACGCCCCTTCTGTTGCTCGCCCCTCCTCCGGTCTGAGGCCTGCGGGTGAGTGCACCCCAGTTTCCGCCAGACACATTCTGGGGGATCCACAGATCCCGCAACCAGCTTTAGGTAGGAAAACCCACATACTACCCTGAGCTCATAGCTGGGTGCCCTGAGTGCTCAGAATCCAGCAGATACCCCTCCCCCCCGCCCCTGCCGGCTAGCACCCCCCTTTTGCCCATCTCCCGGGTCTGAGGCCCGGACCAGACCTCTACCAGGTCTGCAGTTGTGTGGACCCCGGATCCCGCCTGAGACATACTGGAAGGTCCACTCAACCCAGAGCCACAGAGGAACAACTGAACTCAGAGTGTCAGACAACATATCCTGAGATATCCAAGAGGAGACACTGCACCCAGAACAGCAGACATCTAGCTGGACTGCTACCTTGGAGGCACCATATCCTGAGGCATCCTAGAGATACCACTGTAATCAGGGCAGCTGGAAAAAATCACAGAAACATCTGGACTCCTAGAAGACCAAACACAAGCAAGACAACTGGAAAGAGAGGCTTCAATCAGAGACAGAAGTACAGGTAGCACTAGAATTAACCAGATGGCAAAAGGCAGGCACAAGAACATAAGCAACAGAAACCAAAGTTACATGGCATCATCAGAACCCAGTTCCCCCATCATAGCAAGCCCTGAACACCCCATCACACCAGAAAAGTAGGATTTAGAATTAAAATCACTTCTCATGATGATGATAGAGGACTTTAAGAAAGACATAAATAACACTCTCAAAGAACAGATAGAAACCCTTAGAGAGGAAACACAAAAATCCCTTAAGGAATTGCAAGAAAATGCAACCAAACGGGAGAAGGAATTAAACAAAACCATGCAGGATCTAAAAATGGAAGTAGAAACAATAAAGAAATCACAAAGGGAGAACACCCTGGAGATAGAAAACTTAAAAAAATGATCAGGAGTCATAGACACAAGTATTACCAACAGAATAGAAGAGATGGAAGAGAGAATCTCATGTGCAGAAGATACCATGGAAAACATTGACACAACTGTCAAAGAAAATGCAAAATACAAAAAGCTACTAACCCAAAGTATACAAGAAATCCAAGAAACATAAGAAGGCCAAACCTAAGGATAATAGGAATAGATGAGGGGGAAGACTCCCAACTTAAAGGACCAGTAAATATCCTCAACAAAATTATAGAGGAAAACTTCCCTAACCTAAAGAAAGAGCTGTCCATAAATATATAAGAAGCCTACAGAACTCCAAATAGTTTAGACCAGAAAAGAAATACTTCCTGCCACATAATAGTCAAAACATCAAATGTACAAAACAAAGAAAAAAATACTAAAAGCAGTAAGGGAAAAAGGCAAAGTAACATATAAAGGCAGACCTATAAGAATTACACCAGACTTCTCACCAGAGACCATAAAAGCCAGAAGATCCTGGACCGATATCATACAGACCCTAAAAGAACATAAATGTCAGCCCAGACTACTATACCCAGCAAAACTGTCAATCATTATTGATGGAGAAGCCAAAATATTCCATGACAAATCCAAATTTACACAGTATCTCAACACAAACCCAGCACTTCAAAGGATAATTGGTGGAAAACTCCATCACAAGGAGGGAAACTACAACCTAGAAAAAGCAGGAAAGTAATCTTCCAAAAACCGTAAAAGAAGGTAGCTACACAAACATATCTCCACTGCCAATAACAAAAATAACAGGAAACAACACTCATTTTTCCTTAATACCTCTTAAAATCAATGGACTCAATTCTCCAGTAAAAAGACATAGACTATCAGACTGGATACGTAAACAGGACCCAACATTTTGCTGCATTCAGGAAATGCACCTCTGTGGAAAGGACAGACACTACCTCAGAGTAAAAGGTTGGAAAACAATCTTCCAAGCAAATGGTCCCAAGAAACAAGCTGGAGTAGCGATTCTAATATCAAATAAAATCAGTTTTCAACCAGAAGTAATCAAAAAAGATAAAGAAGGACACTTCATATTCATGAAAGGAAAAATGTACCAAGAGGAACTTGCAATTCTTAACATCTATGCCCCAAATGTAAGGGCACCCACAAAGACACTTTACTAAAACTTAAAGCATACATTGCATCCTACACAATAATAGTGGGAGATTTCAACACCCCACTCTCAGCTATGGACAGATCATGGAAACAGAAACTAAATCGAGACACAATGAAACTATCAGAAGTTATGAACCAATTGGACTTAACTGACATCTATAGAACACTTCACCCTAAAACAAAAGAATATACCTTCTTCTCAGCACCTCATGGTACCTTCTCGAAAATAGACCATATAATTGGTCACAAAACAGGCCTCAACAGATACAAAAAGATTGAAATAATCCACAGTACCTTATCAGACCACCATGGATTAAGACTTGTCTTTGACATGGACAAAAACAACAGAAAACCGACATATACTTGGCAACTGAACAATGCTCTATTCAATGATGACTTGGTCAAGGAAGAAATTAAGAAAGAAATTAAAGACTTTTTAGATTTAAATGAAAATGAGGACACATCATATCAAAACATGTGGGACTCATTGAAAGCAGTACTAAGAGGAAAAATCATAGCTCTAAGTGCTCACAAAAAGAAAGTGGAAAGAGCATACATTAACAACTTGATAGCAAACCTGAAAGCATTAGAACAAAAAGAAGCTAGTATACCCAAGAGGAGTAGACAGCAGGAAATAATCAAACTCAGGGCTGAAATCAACCAAGTCGAAACAAAAAGAACTATACAAAATATCAACAAAACCAGGAGCTGGTTCTTTGAGAAAATCAACAAGATAGACAAACCCTTAGCCAGACTAACCAAAGGGCACAGAGACAGCATTCAAATTAATAATATCAGAACTGAAAAGGGAGACATAACAACAGAAACAGAGGAAATTAAAAAAATTATCAGATCCTACTACAAAGGCCTATACTCAACAAAATTAGAAAATCTGGAGGAAATGGACAATTTTCTAGATAGATACGAGGTACCAAAGTTAAACGAGGAGCAGATAAACCATCTAAACAGTCCCATAACGCCTAAAGAAATAGACACAGTCATTAAAAATCTTCCCACCAAAAAATGTCCAGGGCCAGGTGGTTTCAGTGCAGAATTCTTTCAGACCTTCAAGGAAGACCTAATACCAATCCTCTTCAAGCTATTCCATTGAATAGAAACAGAAGGAACACTACCCAATTCATTCTATGAAGCTACCATTACACTCATACCTAAACCACAGAAAGACCCAACAAAGAAAGAGAACTACAGATCAATCTCTCTTATGAATATTGATGCAAAAATACTCAATAAAATTCTCGCAAACCGAATCCAAAAACATATCAAAACAATTATCCATCAAGATCAAGTAGGTTTTATCCCAGGAATGCAGGGATGGTTCAATATTCGGAAATCCATCAATGTAATCCACTACATAAATAAACTCAAAGAGAATAACCACATGGTCATCTCACTAGATGCTGAGAAAGCATTTGACAAAATTCAACATCCCTTCATGTTAAAAGTCTTGGAAAGATCAGGAATTCAAGGCCCATATCTAAACATAGTAAAAGCAATATACAGCAAGCCAGTAGCCAACATCAAACTAAATGGAGAGAAACTTGAAGCAATCCCACTAAGATCAGGGACTAGGCAAGGCTGCCCACTCTCACCTTACCTATTCAATATAGTACTGGAAGTCTTAGCTAGAGCAATTAGACAACAAAAGGAAGTCAAAGGGATACAGATAGGAAAGGAAGAAGTCAAAATTTCACTATTTGCAGATGATATGATAGTATACTTAAGTGAACCTAAAACTTCCACCAGAGAACTCCTAAACCTGATAAACAACTTTAGCAATGTGGCTGGATATAAAATCAACTCAAACAAATCAGTAGCCTTCCTCTATTCAAAGGATAAACAGGCAGAGAAAGAAATCAGGGAAATGACACCCTTCACAATAGTCACGAATAAAATAAATTATCTTGGAGTGAATCTAACAAAGCAAGTGAAAGATCTGTATGACAAGAACTTCAAGTCGCTGAAGAAAGAAATTGAAGAAGATCTCAGAAGATGGAAAGATCTCCCATTCTCCTGGATTGGCAGGATTAATTTAGTAAAAATGGCTATCCTGTCAAAAGCAATCTACAGATTCAATGCAATACCCATCAAAATTCCAAATCAATTCTTCATAGAGATAGAAAGAGCAATTTACAAATTCATTTGGAATAACAAAAAACCTAGGATAGCCAGAACTATTCTCAACAATAAAAGAACCTTTGGGGGAATCACCATTCTGGACCTCAAACTGTACTGCAGAGCAGTAGTGATAAAAACTGCTTGGTATTGGTACAGAGACAGACAGGACGATCAATGGAACAAAATTGAAGACCCAGAAATGAACCCTCATACCTATGGTCACTTGATCTTTGACAAGGGAGCTAAATTCATCCAGTGGAAAAGGGACAGCATTTTCAAGAAGTGGTGCTGGCTCAACTGGAGGTCAACATGTAGAAGAATGCAAATTAACCCATTCTTATCCCCTTGCACAAAGCTCAACTCCAACTGGATAAAGGACCTTCACATAAAGCCAGGTACACTCAAACTATTAGAAGAGAAGTTGGGGAAGACCCTCGAATACCTAGGCACAGGGGAAAAGTTCCTGAACAGAACACCAATGGCTTATGCTCTAAGATCAAGAATCAACAAATGGGACCTCATCAAATTGCAAAGCTTCTGTAAGGCAAAGGACACTGTCAACAAGACAAAATGGCAACCAACAGATTGGGAAAAGATCATTACCAATCCTACATCCGATAGGGGGCTAATATCGAATATTTACAAAGAACTCAAGAAATTAGACGCCAAACAACAAAATAACACCATTAAAAATGGGGTACAGAGCTAAACAAAGAATTCTCAAATGAGGAAACTCGAATGGCCGAGAAGCACCTTAAGAAATGCTCAACATCCTTAGTCATCAGGGAAATGCAAATCAAAACAACACTGAGATACCACCTCACACCAGTCAGAATGGTTAAGATAAAAAACTCAAGTGATAGTAGATGCTGGCGAGGATGTGAAGAAAGAGGAACACTCCTGCATTGTTGGTGGGGTTGCAAGCTGGTACAACCACTTTGGAAGTCACTCTGGCGGTTCCTCAGAAAATTGGACATAGCACTACCTGAGGACCCAGCTATACCACCTCTGGGCATATACCCAGAAAATGCCCCAACAAATAACAAAGACATATGCTCCACTATGTTCATAGCAGCCCTATTTATAATAGCCAGAAGCTGGAAAGAACCCAGATGCCCTTCAACAGAGGAATGGATACAAAAAATGTGGTACATTTACACAATGGAATATTACTCAGCTATTAAAAATAACGAATTCGAGAAATTCTTAGGTAAATGTATGGAACTAGAAAATATCATCATGAGTGAGGTAACCCAATCACAAAAGAACACACATGGTATTTATTCACTGATAAGCGGAGATTAGCCCAAAAATTTGAAACAACAAAGATTCAACTCCCAGATGACATGAAGCTCATGAAGAAGAAAGAACAAGTGAGGATGCCTAGGTCTTTCTTAGAAGGAGTAACTAAATACCCAAGGGAGCAAATATGGAGACAAAGTGTGGGTCAGAATCTGAAGGGGGGGGGGTTGTAGGGAGACCATTCCATCTGGGTATTCATTCCATGGGCAGTCAACAAAAATAGACGCTGGTAGGGATGTCAGGATGGGAAAGCTGACAGCAGCCTGATAAGGCTGTCTCCTTAGAGGTCTCCCAGAGTCGGACAAACCCAGAGACAGATACCCACAGCTATCCATTAATCTGATCAAAGGTTCCCAATGGAGGAGCTAGAGAGTAAATTGAAGGAACCTTAAGGGCTGGTGGCCCGGTGAGGAGAGCAATAATACCAACCAGCCAGAGCTCCCCAGGGTCTAAACCACCAGCCTAGGAGCACATATAGAGAGACACATGACTCCAGCAGTATATGTAGGGGAGGATGGCCTTGTTGGACATAGGTGGGAAACAAGGTCAATGGTACCCTGAAGACTGACCACTGAGGGGGGGGGGGGAATCTAAGGGTGGGGAGGGGGGCTGGGGGTAGGTGGATAAACACCTTCACAGAAGCAGGAGGAGGGGGGATGGGATAAGGGGTTCCTGGGTGGTGGGGGAAATATGGTAAGGGGATAAAATTTGAAATGTAAATATTATATCCAATAAAAGAGGGGAAAAAATAGAAAAGCGAGTAGAACCAACAATCTTAATAAAATGTCAGCCCTCTTAAAAAAAAAAAAAAAACTATCCTGATACTAAAATTTGTTTTGAGAATTGTATATTGCAGAATGATCAGCCTTGGTGTATCTACTCAACAAGCAAGCTGGGCAGACCTGCTCAAACCTCTGAGGTCCGGGAATTCCATCTGGAGGCAGCAAAGACACAGCATCAGAGGATTGTCAATTTGCTCTCCCCCCAACTCCTCTTCTAATATCTCAACGCCCATAATCAGCTTGAAGAAGCTAATGAAGAGTCAGCGCCCCTATTCCCTGGGCTAAGGGACTAAGGTGGTAAATGTTGGGCTGTCTCTCTAGGGAAAAATAGTGGTTTTGTCAGGATAGAGAGAATTAGCTAGGGTTTATTGCATAGCCATAACCTATTAGTATAAATCTGTATAATTAATATCAAGATGAAGATATAAATTCTTAAATGACACCAATTTACTTTGTTTACAAATTTTAAGGTTTTCATTGGCATGAGCTTCTTAATGATATAAGAGTGAGACAAATATTGTTACTCTCATAGGCATTGTACCAGTATAACACATTTAGGAATACAAAGCTTAGACCCAGTCCTTCTTTAACTCTTTTTAACTGATTTGAGATGGTCAGCCTGTGAGTTAAGGGACTATAGCAAATTCATGACTTGGAGTTTATTATAAGGGTATTCTCTATGTTTTATGTAGAAATAGCTGAGTGGAGTTAACAGGCAACAGTCCAGATTACCTTACATGGATAGCTGGCTTTCAAAACATCAAAAATCCTTAGAATTGACATGACAAACATTTCAGTATTAATGTTCATTTTCATTAGAGACCTGTCTGCTCCGGACAGCTTCCTATGTTAAATTCTAAGAAGAAATTGAGCATCCTTGGAGTGGTGAGACAGCCACTAGGCAAGAATTGCCACTTTCCTTCTACAGACAAATTACTGTCCAGAAAAGGACACACTTGCAGAATAGTCGACTGATTATATCTGCCTAGACAGAGTAATCAGCCCTTAATAATTCTGCAGCACTAAGGTCTGTCAGAAGATCCTGGACCAGAAGCCAGAAGAACAGATGCTCCAACGTTTTGAAGTAGAGCGTGTGTCCAGGTGGTCAGAGGTCTCTATAAATTGGCTAAGTTTTAGAAACTACGATTTGTGCATCCCACAATTATAGTTAACTCAGTCATTCTGGATTTCTGATGGGGTTGAAAACAAATAGCTATTGACCTTAAGAGAAAAGATTTGAGTGGATGGTCGTCAGCTGACATTCATCCTAAAGCTAGGTTCAGAACTAAATGTTCTAGTTAGAATAAATGACAGAGGAGCTGGTTAGTCAACAAAAGGACGGACTGGGTATTAGGACTATCCTGTACCTCACTGGTACAAATTGGCATAATTATGCTCTAATTGTATTTTGAGAGAAAAGTTTCATTTTAACAGGAAGGGTGATGTGTAGGAGGAGATAAGGTAGGAGGAGTACAGAGAGGAAGGAAAGGAGTAAGAAGAGGAGAAGAAGAAGGAGAGGAGAAGCTAGGTGATGAAAGAGAGAAAGAGGGGGGAGACAGGGAGGCAGATATTCATGAATCTCCACCAGTCAAAGATAGTTGTTATATCTAAGTCGGTCAGTGGGTTACACCTCTGATTGAACAATTCCAAACTTATAAAGCCTATGATTAACATTCTTTTTAAAAAATGTATAAATGCAAAAAGGAAAAGGCGGCATGGGATATGGGTTTCCTAAGGGGGGTGGGGTGGGGGAATGGGGATAGGGGATGCCATCTGAAGTGTAAATAAAATATCTAATAAAAAAAAAACAAAACAAAAGAGTAGAATTTTCGCTTCAATTGCGACTATGAATGTGACAGATTTAAACATCTCTAGTAATATTTTTGAGATCAAATTTAATAGATAATAATGGAATAATCCATTTTTATACCTACACTTTCTACTCAGTTATCATATTCTCTCCTAACAGCCATGCAGATTCAGAACTCAACATTTCGTTTTTACTTTCTAAAGGATACCCTTCTCATAATCATTACTGAGACTTAAAACATTCAATGAAGACAAAATACAGAAACAAGGCTGGATAGAAAGCAGGGATTATTTTCTTGAGTGTAAAGATATTTATTTATTCAAGATTGATTATAATTATTTTGAATCTTTATGCTTTGTATTCTCCCAAATTATCTATTCTCTGGAAGTCTGCTGTTACATTTTAGAACTGTGTGTTCTTAGGAATTCTTTCATTCGTGAACATTAATTAAGTTCCTGATACACTCCAGCAGTTTTTCTCAATGTGGAGGCCTCAGCTTCGAAGGAATTTTCTTATGCCCTGAAGTGTTCAGTCTAGCACTGAGTTTAGAGTTTAGTAACTAGTGTAAACAGACATCTGGGACAGTGATCAATGTGAAATGATCAAAACCACAGTATCATTAATAGTACATATACATAAACAATTATACCTTACCTATTTCAGTGTTGAAAAGTCAGGCTCTGCTCTTGCCTCCTAATTCCAGACACACATGGGGAATTTACATGATGTTCAAGGTGAAAGGATCCTTTTAGCAGTATATGTATGACACTTGGCTCTGGGTTCCAGTCATTTGAATGTTTACTACAGTATTTTCGTAATACCAATTTGATTCCAAGGAAAATAGTTCGTTAGTTTGCTGTAGTTTTCATAACATCAAGTACAAGAAGGAATAGAGGTAGAAAATGAATGACATTTTTGTTATTGCTCAATTTTAACACAAGTTGTGTAGTTTTATAACACTTAGTTGAGGTATTGAATCTATTACTAAAACCAGCATGTTTATGATATGACCAAAGGATAGCAACCAGAAAAATAAATATTAACTTGTTGATTGTTAACTTTGAGCTTAAAACATATATAATAACAAGAAAAACATAGGAATTGAGTTCTCTTCCAAGAGTGTGATATATGTTAAAATATTTAGTCCTTGAATAATCTTACAAAGAATGGCTATTTCTGGTTCTCAGTTCAAAGATGAAAAAACTGCATTAGATTAGAGAAAATATCCTGCTCACAGTAGCATTAACTGACTCACATTCAATCCATATAACCGTGTACCAGTGCATACCATAGTCTTGGAGAGTTTCAGGGCTGAGCAGTAATGGAGTTTTTCAGGTTAAAAATTGCCATTATCTGGACAAACACAAAATTCAGAAACTTAATTGATTTCTAAAATCCATGAGTTCAGACTGTCAATTTTGCCCTTTATATTATTCATAAGGGTTGATGTTCCTCACATCTGATACAGTAGGATATACTGGGAGGAAAAATTATGATGGTCAAAACAACATATTTCATATAAAGCAATCACCTAATGCCTAATATGCCAGTATACAATAATAAATGTGAGAAAACAATCGAGATCAAACATTTATTGAGCCATAAATATATCAATGAGTTGTATGTAGTTCATCCTGGCAAGTATTTTGATATGCTGTTCTCTAAGGAGCTTAGCTTTACTCCCTTGGATGGAGTAAGACTTGGTGATATATATCAAAATTAAAGGATGATAAAAAAAAGTATTTTGACATATTAGAGCATATGAATGAAAACACTATCTTGGAGTAAATAAGAAAGACTGTCATTAGGTCATATACTGTGGATCATGCATACATTAGCACTAGAAAGAGAGAGCTGCTCCTTTGTCGAATTTGCTCTCCAAATTCACACAAATTATCTAATTATGAGAACATAGCAGAAAAAAAAGTAGAGTTTCTTCTTTAAGCTTTTTTTTTTTTTTTTTTTTTTTTTTTTTTTTTGCTGTGACTTCACAAAAAGCAGCAAAGAACTAGAGAATAGATTTTAACTCATCCCTGATAGAAATCAGGACAGGAACTCAATCCTGGAATACATCTGAAGGCAGGAGCTGATACAAAGTACATGGAGGAACACTGTTATTGGCTGGCTACACATGCCTTGCTCAGTCTGCTTTTCTATAGTACTCCAGATAATCAGCCCAGAAGTAGCACCATCCACCACGAGCAGGGCCCTCCCAAAGTAAATCATCAGTCAAGAAATACTGCACAGGCTTGTCCATAGGCTTTTTTGTTTTCATTTTTCTCTTCTTTTTAATTGGATATTTTATTTATTTACATTTCAGATGCCATCCCCTTTCCCTATTTCCCCTCCCTAGAAACCCCTATCCTATTCCCCCCTCCTCCAATTTGCTTTTATACCATTTTAATTACATGCAAGTATTAAGGTTAGTTCTAGATAGAGGAACTAGCAATTGATGCAAATAGTCAAGTAACAAGCAAGACAGTAAACACAAATTTATTTATGTTTTAATACTCCAGATTTTACTTGCCCCCTCCAAGTCCACCATCAGAATGTTCTGCATCCAATACCTCCATCCCGCCCCCTGTCACCACGAGGATGTGCCCACCACCCACCACCCACCCCCACCAACCATCCCACTTGACCTCTAAACTCCCTGGGGCCTCCAGTCTCTTGAAGGTTAGGTGCAAAATCTCTGACTGAACACAAACCTGGCAGTCCTCTGCTATATATGTATTGGGGGCCTCATATAAGCTGTATATGCTGTTATTTTGGTAGTTCAGTCTTTGAGAGATCTCAAAGGTCCAGATTAATTGAGACTACTGGTCCTCCTACAGGGTGGCCCTCCTCCTCATCTTTCAGCCTTTCCCTAATTCAACTACAGTGGTCAGCAGCTTCTGCCCATTGGTTGGGTGCAAATATCTGGATCTGACTCTTTCAGCTTCTTGTGGGGTTTTCCAGAGGGCAGTCATGATAGGTCCCTTTTTGTGAGTGCTCCATAGCCTCAGTAATATTGTCAGGCCTTGGGACCTCCCCTTGAGCTGGATCGCACTTTAGGCCTGTTGAAGGACCTTCTTTTCTGCAAGCTCCTCTCCAGTTCCATCTCTGTAGTTCTTTCAAACAGGAAGAATTATGGGTCTGAGTTTTGACTGTGGGATGGCAACCCCCTCACTCATCTGATGCCCTGTCTTCCTGCTGGAGGTGGCCTCTATAATTTCTCTATTCCTACTGTCAGGCATTTTATCTGAGGTTCCTCCCTTTGAATACTGAGTCTCTCAACTCCCTGGTCTCTGTTGCATTCTGGAAGATCCCCCCAACCACCCCAACCACCTACCTTTCTTGGTTGCCTGGCCATCAGAGCTTCTGTCCTTTTCCCTTACCTAATACAAGGTTTCCCTCTCCCCACCCCAGGCCCTCATCCACTTTTTTCCCCAGGTCCCTCCCTCCCTCCCTCCCTCCCTCCCCTTTCTTCTCCCTCCCAAGTGGGATTTAGGAATCCTCACTTGGGCTCTTCAGCTTGTTGACATTTTTGAGTTCTGTGAAGTATATATTGGGTATTCTGTACTTTATTTTTGGCTAATATCCATTTATTAGTGAGTACATACCATGCGTGTCCTTTTGGGTATGAATTACCTCACTTAGGATGATATTTTCTAGTTCCATCCATTTGCCTGCTAAACTCAGGATGTCCTTATTCTTAGTAGCTGAGTAGAATTCCATTGTGTAAATGAACCACATTTTCTGTATCAATTATTCTGTCATGGGACATCTGGGTTCTTTCCAGCTTCTGGCTATCACAAACAAGGCCCTTATGAATTGTTAAAACCACAACAGAAGAATGGACACAGAGATCTTCTATTTCTTTCTTGGGAGACATGAAGTAATTGTCATACAGGTCTTTCACTTGTTTGGTAAGGGATACCCAAAATACTTTATATTATTTGAGGCTATTGTGAAAGGTGTCTTTAGCCTAATTTCTTTCTTAGCCTGTTTATCATATGTACTAAAAAAGGGTATTGATTTATTTGAGTTAAATTTATATTCTGCCACTTAACTGAGGTTGTTTATCAGTTGGAGAAGTTCTCTGGTAGAATTTATGGAGTTGCTTATGGATACTATCATATCACCTGCAAATACTGATACCTTTACTACTTCTTTGCCAATTTGTATCCCCTTGATGTCTTTTTGTTGTTTTATTGCTCTAGATAGAATTTTGAGTATGATACTGACTAGATATGGGGAGAGTGTGCATTAAATTGTCCCTGATTTTAATGGGATTGCTTCAAGAATGTCTTTATTTAATTTGGCTGTTGGTTTGTAATAAATTGCTTTTATCATGTTTAGTTATAGGCCTTGAATTCCTGATCTCTCCAGTACTTTAACATGAATGGCTGTTGTATTTTGTCAAATGCATCTAAGGAGAAGATCATGTAATTTTTTCTTTGAGTTTATTTATACAGTAGATTACATTAATAGATTATCATATATTGAACCAACCTTGCATCCCTGAGATGAAGTCTACTTGCTCATGGTAAATGATGGTTTTGCTGTGTTCTGGGATTCAGATGAGAGAATTTTATTGAGTATTTTTGCATCGATATTCATAAATGAGATTGGTCTGAGTTCTCTTTTTTGGTTGGGTCCTTGTGTGCTTCAGGTACCAGAGTAATTGTGGCTTCATAGAATGAGTTAGGTAGTGTTCCTTCTGTTTAAATTTTATGGAATAGTTTAAGCAATATTAATATCAGGTCTTCTTTGACAGTCTGTTAGAATTCTGCACTAAAAGCATTTTGCCCTGGACATTGGTTTTTTTTTGGGGGGGGGGGGATGTTAATAACTTCTATTTCCTTGTGTTATATGGGCCTGTTTACCTACTCTTGATTTAACTTTGGTATATGGTATCTCTCTAGAAAACCACCCATTTCATCTAGATTTTCCAGTTTTGTTGAGTATAGACTTTTATAGTATCATCTAATCCTTTTTTGAATTTTCTCCGTGTGTGTTGTTTTGTCTCTCTTTTCATTTCTTATTTTGCTAATTTAGATACTGCCTCTGGCCCCTTTAGTTAGTTTGGCTAGGGGTTTCTTTAGATTTTGATTTTCACAAAGAGCCAGCTTTTGGTTTTGTTGCTTCTTTGTATTATTCTATTGTTTCTATTTGGTTGATTTAGGCTCTGAGTTTGACTCTTTCCTGCCCTCTACTCCTCTTATATGAGTTTGCTTCTTTGTGTTCTAGAACTCTCAGGAGTGCTGTTAAGTTGCTAGTGTAAGAACTCTCAAGTTTCTTTACCAGAGCACTTAGTGCTATAAATTTTCCTCTTAGCACTGCTTACTTTGTGTCCCATAAGTTTGGTTTTATGGGATGTTTATGGGATGGAGTTATGAAGTTTCAAGTTTTCATTAAATTCTAAAACATCTTTAATTTCTTTCTTTATTTCTTCATTGACCAAGTTAACATTGAGTAAAGAGTTGTTCAGTTTCGATATATATGTTGACTTTCTGTTGTTTTTGCTATTATTGAAGACCAGCCTTAGGCCATGGTACTCTGATAGGATGCATGAGATTATTTCAATCTTGTATCATTGTTTTCTGACCAATTATATGGTCAATTTTGGAAAAGGTATGGTGAGAAGAAGGTATATTCTTTTCTTGTAAGGTGAAATGTTCTGTAGATGTCTGTTAAATCCATTTGCTTCATGACTTCTAGTAGTTTTACTGTGTCTTTGTTTCTGTTTCAATGTCCTGTTAATTGGTGAGAGTGGGGTGTTGAAGTCTCCCACTATTATTGTGTGTGTTTTGAGCTTTAGTAATGTTTCTTTTATGAATGTGGGTGCTCTAGGATTTGGAACATAGATGTTCAGAATTGAGACTTTCTCTTGGTGAATTTCCCCATGTTGAATATGAAGTGTCTTTCCTCATCACACTTGATAACTTTTGGATGAAAGTCTATTTTATTGGATATGAGAATGGCAACTCCAGCTTGTTTCCTGGAATGATTTGCTTCGAAGATCTTTTTCCACCCTTTTACTCTGAGATAGTGTCTGTCTTTGTTATTGAGGTGTGTTTCTTGTATGCAGCAAAATGCTAGATCTTGTTTCCATATTCAGTCTGTTAGTTTATGTCTTTTCATAGGTGATTTGAGTCCATTAATATTGAGAGATATTAAAGAGAAATTACTGTTTGTTCCTGATATGTTCATTTTTATAGGTAGCTTTATGTGCTTGTGGTTCTCTCCTTTTGGCTTTGTTGTAAGATGCTTAATATCTTGTCCATTCTTTGGTGAAAGTACCTTCCTTGTTTTAGTGGTTTACTTCTAGGATCCTCTGTAGAGATGTATTGGTGGGTGGATACTGTTTGAATTAAGTTTTGTCCTGGAATGTTTTGTTTTTCTCTATGTTGATTGAGTGTTTTGCTGGGTATAGTAGCCTGGGTTGGCATTTGTGTTCTCTTAGAGTCTCCATGACTTCTGACCAGTCTTTTCTGCCTTTCATAGTCTCTCTTGAGAAGTCTGGTGTGATTCTGGTAGGTCTACATTTATGTGTTATTTGGTCATTTTCTCTTGCAGCTTTTAATATCCTTTCTTTGTTCTGTGTATTTAGTGTTTTGATTATTATGTGACCAGTACATTTTCTTTTCTGGTTCTCTTTATTTGGTGTTCTATAGGCTTCTTGTACCATTATGGACATCTCTTTCTTTAGGTTGGGGAAGTTTTCTTCTGTGATTTTGTTGAAAACATTTTCATGTACTTTGAGCTGGGAAAATTTGCTCTCCACTATTCCAATTAGTCGTAGATTTGGTCTTTTCATTGTGTCCTGTATTTTTGGATGCTTTCAGTTAGGAGTTTTTTACATTTTAAATTATTTTTTAAAGTTGTGTCAATTTCTTCTACAGTACCTTCTACACCTGAGATTCTCTCTTTTATCTCTTGTATTCTGTTAGTGCAACTTACATCTGTAATTCCTGGCCTTTTTCCTAGGCTTTTCCATTTCCAGGTTTGACTCCATTTGTGTCTGCTTCATTGTTTCTTCTTTCTCTTTTGGGTCTTGGATTGCTTTACTCAATTCCTTTATCTGTTTGCCTGTGTTTTTCTATATTTCTTTTAGTGGGTTACTGATATCCTCCTTAAAGGCCTCTATTATCTTTATGAGATAGAATTTTCGGGCAGATTTCTGATTTTCAGGTGTGTTAGTGTATTCAGGACTTGCTGTGGTGGGAGAACTGGGTTCTGATGATGCCCAAGTATATTGGCTTTTGTTGTTCATCATCTTGCACTTACCTCTTAACATCTGAATATCCTTAGTGTTTATTGGTATGGGTGACTCTTTCTGGAGTCTGCCTTTTTTTTATCCTTTGGTTGCTTCAAGTCTCCCAGTAGGTCTGCATCCCTGGCTGTAGTAGACCACCTGTGTGGCTGTCTAACTGGGGGCTCTTCAGAGGGTCAGAGAAGCTGCTGTACTGTTGTCCTGGCTGGAGTAGATCCCCTGGGAGGCTTTCAGACTGCTGGGTCTTCAGTGGAGTGTTCAAGCTGTTGTCTGTATGGAGATGTTCTCTGGGGGAGGGAGTGGGGGCTACAGATTTTGGTTTCTGTTTCCCTGTGTGCAGCAGAACTCCAGGGAGGCTTTCAGACTGTCAGGTCACTTGCCCTGCATGGCTTTAAGCTGTGGTGTTAACTGCTCTGAGTGCAGCAGATCCTCTAGGATTGGTCAGGATATTGTGTCTTCATGGGAACAGACCAACTAGGAGTCTCTTCCAGCAGACAAGACCAGGCATAAGGACCCCATAGGTTTTAATAGAGGGCCTCTCTTCCAAAATCACTCTAGCGTGTGTCAAGTTGACTTAAAACTAGCCTGCACAGATAGAGATGGAAATTGAGAGTTAAATGAAATAAACTATTTGTCCTAGTTTAATTTTCTGGTGCAACTATGAGATTTCATGAAAGCATTAAGGGGCAAGGGGCTTCCTCAACTTATAATTTTAGATCACAGCTTATCATTGCAGGAGAGTCAAAGCAAGATTCTGAAACAAATAGTCATGCTAAAACTATAGTCAAAATCAGAGAGAGACAAATGCTTTCATGTTTATTGCACCGTGAGCTTTGTCATCTCTTATACAACCTAGCATCCCAAACTAGAGACTTATGCCACCTATCTTCAGGCTAGATTTTTCAAACATCCTTCTTGACAGTCAGAACAAATCCCATAGACATGCCCACAGGTCAACCTGCACTAGAGAACTTATGTATAATTTCTTCCCAGCTAATTCTAGATCCTGTCCAGTGAATAATGCTTTTTGACAAAATTTATATATAGTGGTCAGAGTACTTTAGTAAAGATATCTGTGTTTTAATGAAAACAGACTGAATTTCAAATGTTAGCTTAAAAAGCAACTTGGAAAAGGTTGCATACCTATTATCTTCATATATTGTGACACTTGATATAACATAAATAAAGCATTTAAAATTATTGTCAGGCATGGACGGAGATATATATATATATGGTCAGGAAATTGAACAGAGGTATGTAGCAATGGGGTATGGGGACCTGAGAGTAGCCAACAGAAAGTCTTAGAGGTCAGGAAAGCAAAAGTCTCCCAGGACTCAAAAGGGAGGACATTAACTGAAATACCCAATAAAGCAAAGAGAGATGTAGAAACTATATCCAGATGTTAGGCATGGACCCTGGTTGAGGGATGAGGCCACTCACACTTCTCAAAATTTTAACCCAGAATTTTTCCTGTCTAAAAGAAATACAGGGACCACAAGTTGAGTAGAGACTGAAGGAAAGATGATTCAGAGACAGATCCACCTGGGGATCCATCTCATTTGTAGCCACTAAACCTAGTCACTATTGCTGATGCCAACAAGTGCTTGCTGAAAGGAACATGATATAGATGTCTTCTCAGAGACTCTGCCAGAGCCTTACCGGTGCAGATTTGGATGCTTGCAGCCAACCATCAGAATGATAGCTCCAGTTGCATATGTAGCAAAACACTGCTTTATCTGCCATCAATGGGAGGGGAGGCCCTGGGTCCTGTGAAGGTTTGATGCCCCAGAGGAATTCTAGGGCAGTGAGGAGGGAGTGGATGCCTAGGTTGGAGAGCACTCTCGTAGAGGCAGGGGGGAAATGTGTGGGGTAGGGGGTTTTCAGAGGGGAAACGAGGAAGGTAATTATATTTAAAATGTAAATAAATAAAATAACCAATAATTTAAAAAAAAATTGATAAAAGTTATTTTTAGGTAAGAGGAGATGCTCTTCAGAGTAGATGTAAGACAGTGATAGAAGCAGATAAACTGGAGTATGGAAATATACCTGCCATAGCCTTGTTCTGAGTGCGTGGAAGGAAAACGTGCTTTCAATCTTCAGAAAGGGCTGTTAAGGGATAAAGCAAAACAATATGAAACAAAATCCTTATGTGAACTGAAATACTAAAATATTTACCATTGTTTCTAAACAGGAAAAAAATATATAGGCTGCTTTTAGACTTGAAAGAATCCAGAAATAGCACTCTGAAGAAACCACTCTAATTTCTAAATGTGGAAGTAGGGAAGAGGCTGACTAAGGAAGAAAGGCATGAGTGAAGTCTTATTGGAGGATGTTAAAGCCTGAGTAATATCCCAGGTCAAGACAGAACAGCAAATACAGGATTTAGACCTGAAGCAGCATCATTCTGCTGAGAGATGAGTTACTCTGGAACTGACAAAAGAGGGAACTAGGACATACAAATTGTCCTCTGACACACACACACACAGACACACAATAGATAAATAAATAAATAAATATTATGAAGTAGAAAAGGAAGGAGGATGAAGAAGAAAAGGATGAAATAGCACTGCAACATTAGCACATGTTCTTCACATTGTGGATTGCAGTGAACTTAAACCTTTAGTTTTGCACATAGGTAAAATTAAGTTTTTCTTTAGGTGTCATAGCACATTTCAATTCCATATTCTTGAGGCCTCATGAGAAAATCCATTCATATAAAGCTGTGTATGTCACATTAATGGAATAAGAATTTATTTAAAGTTATTTTACACCCATTGCTTAGAAGTCAATTTCTAAAGTGGGTAATTGGCAGAAATGTTCAGAAAGGACTACAGAAAAAGCAGGACTGGAGCATAGATTACTTGAGTATTTGCTGGATTACATAGTGTTGTTAATTTTTGTTGTTTGTTTGTTGGTTCTTAAATTTAGTCCTTGTTGAGAGAATAAGCATAAAATGAAGGGGATTAAAATAATGTAAGGCTTCAGATATGATGTTGACCAACAGAAAGATTGGAGTTTAAGTGGAAGAAACTCATAGCAAAGATGACAACACATGTTGGTACTTAGAAAGATTATCAGTATGTTGTTAAAACAAACAAAACCAAAACAGTAAGAAAAAAACAAAACAAAAAGGCCCCCAAGCAAAGCATATTTGACCGTCACATTTTAAGAGCACCTAGTGCTGATGGTTATGGTTCAGAATCACCCAGTCCTTTCATCACCTATGAAAAAAGTAAAAGGTCTCCAATTTAGGATGCAGAGGGCCACTGTAAGAGACTTTTTTTTGGGGGGGGGGTAATAGATTTACTAGAACTATTATTCATACATCAGACATACATGTAGACTGCAGTATAGAGATGCTGACAAAAGTCCAAGAACAAATTACCACTTATAATTTAACAGAAGATAGAGAGGCGATAATTTCATTTTGTGTGAGATTACATTAATTCTGTTTTTTAAGTATTTTAAAATACACACACACACACACACAGAGAGAGAGAGAGAGAGAGAGAGAGAGAGAGAGAGAGAGAGAGAGAGAGAGAGAGAGAGAAACACATACAGTTGATATATATTACCTATAATGAACAAAATCAATCAAATAAGGAAAAATGTAAATTTACTTGAGGCCATTAGGATTGCTTATTCAGGAAAACAGACTCAATCTATTTTGAAGAACACTGCTATTTTACAACATAGTGTCCACTTTTTATATTTGAATCTACAATGAGTTTGAAATCTGTCCCTTGTTCCTTACAGTTGTAAAGGTTATGGAGACTTGTATGAAGGCATAAGCCATTCCAGACTTTGGACAAGGTATAGAAGGGTATCTACCCAAAAGAGGTTTGGCCTTCTTTAAAAGTCAGTTTTTCTGAACAATCTGAAGATGTCTGTGAAACAGTACAAAAGTAGGCTAATACTCTATTATACATAACAATAAACTTCCAGCTCTACTGAGCACCCAAAACTAGCCACTCTGTTTTGCATTGTTTTTCCTTATCAATACAAATTGTTTATAAGGGGAATTCCATTACATGTTCTAAGATAAAATATCTTTCCAAATATAATATAGTATTTTAGAGAGCATGTAATTACAAATATATTTCTATTTACACATCTGTGTTGATTTATTTGTATCACTATCTTCGACAAATCTGGAAAGAGGGTATCTTAATTGAGAACATACCTCCATAAGTTTTGCCTCCTGGCAAATCTTTTGAAATCAATTATTGATTTGGGAGAGTACAGCTCTTAGTGGGTGGTGCCAACCATGAGCATGTAGCCATGAAATGTTTAAGAGGTTGGGTTAATCAAAATATGAGTTACACACCAGTAAGTAGCACTCCTCCATTAACCTGCACCTCTAGTTTCCTGACTTAAGTTCCTTCTCCTGGCATCCCAGAATGATGAACTACAGGTTTTAAGATGATGTGAACACTTCCCTCACCAAGTTGCCATTTGTCATGTTGTTTTGTCACTTCAATAGAAACCCTAACTAAGACAGTATTTTTCTTAAACTTAAAGAAGTTTCATCTTGTTGGCAGGGCCAAAACTGAGTACATATTTCCAGGCAGCAGAATCAACTCCTATTTTGTTTCATGTTTGTCAGTTAACCAGTAAAAGATGTAAAGAGAGAAGCTGCCACTATTTCAGTATGTAAACTAAGGCATACAAATAGAAATGTATTGCCTGTCTTAACTTAACTTAGTACATGAAGTTTGCCCACTCCTTTGTTCCCTTACCATTCTAAATTCTGGACCAGAGTCTAGGAGGGTGCCTGACTACAAAAGCTGAATCAAGGATCCTGAATCCAGGTGACCTGGATAAGGCTGTGACCAATGTGAACTTCCTTGTTTAACTTCTGTGTCAAAATATGATTGGTTAATGCAACAGCCCACCCACTCCCTGTCACTTTGTGTTATCATCATATAAAAATGTAGTACAATCTCTATGGTCATAAGATCCTGAACTTGTCACTTTCCTGCTCATGTAGAACATAAAACTTTCGTTTTAAAGTTTCTGTCTATGAAGTGTTTGTTTTGTTTTGTTTTCAGCCTCTATCCCAACAGTACTTCACCCTTTTTCAATTCCATTGTTAATGTCAACTCAATAATGTCGCCATCTCTTCTTTTCTGTTTCTAAACATTCTTGTAACTTAGATACGTGATAGGACTACAAAATTCACAACATTTTGTACTTGCAGGTCACAGTTGGTGTGGTTGTTATATCTACTATCAATTATGTCCAGATTTTAAGATGTTCAGTTAGTTATGTTGGGAGGACAATTTCAAAAACGTTTACTTTATAATAGTCATTTTGCTGCTTTTACTATTTGCATTTTTAATTAAATGCATTATATAACTTAACCATGTGCTTAATAAAATAACACACCCTATACACACAAACATTTAGAATTGACTCAGTGTGTAATGAGAGCAACATATCTATCCTCAAGGGCAATGGAACAACTTGGTAATTAGAAAGTATTTGTAAATAATAAATTATATTTGGCATATAATATAATTCCTGAGCAAAATTCTATTAATAATCATATGTGTGAACATGTCTAGAAAATTAGATTGTCTTAGTTTAAAAGGGCATGGAGAAAGTATTTCAATTGATTTTGATACATTAGATTAGAATTTTCTGAAATTATAATAAAAGTGCTTATTTGAATAAGAACCGGTTGGACTAGTTATACTTTTAAGAAATTCTACATATTCACAAATAATTTGCAATACAAATCTTATTTCATGTTTTCAATAACATTCACTTTCCCTTTTATTTTAAAATTTTTAATATTGTGGACCAAAACCATATATAATATGGAAGGGACAAGCGTGTAACTCCTACTTTCTGAAATTTCTACCACATCTCACCAGTATCCACTGGAGTCCAACTTTTCAGTACTTTGTGGGACTTTTAAGACCCAAACCATAACATTCCATAATTTCTGCCTAAAACTCATGTCCATTTCGTAACACAACATGTGTTGGATCTTGTTCAGTCTCACCACCAGAGTGTGTGATCTCAAATGCAGAATGCTAGGCTGCATTACAGCCTACACTGCCATCAGGTGCTGGGCTTGAGGGAAGCACCAATACACAACTCAAGGGGTGAGAAAACACAGAGTAAGATGGAGAACCTAGACCCAGGGGAAAAATGGTAGAGGCTGAGGCAGAAGAGTCAGAGGTTCCCTAACTCCCGGACATCTAATCACTCCTGGAGACCATGTAGAGTTGGGAAAGGATGGAGATTGTGGGCCTGTGAGGATGAACCCGATCCGGGATTCCCACAAACCCAGGCATCCAGGTGCTACTGGAAATTTCAGGAAGCTGGAAATGGAGAGGGCCTGGAGAGGACTTGTGGGCTGAGGATGAAAAGCCCAGGGCCAGAAGGGTGGTGAACTCCAGAGCTTAGTGGGGATTGTCTGGGAGCTCAGAGGAGTCGTCTGCTGGGGACTTATACAGTGGCTCTGTACTACTAAGGCTTCTCCCTGAGGCCTCGTGGTGGTTCTTGATGAGAGACAGTCTTCGCTTGTCTATATTGACTATTCCCTGTTCATTATGGAAAATTTACTATATTCTCAGTCGGTAAACTATTAATTAACACAATTCAATTATTTTGAAATTATCGAGAATAACGTTATGGCCAATAGTGTTTTCAAGCATTTATAAACTTTAGGGCTTTACAATCTCTTTCTACCTGTTACTGATTACCAGATATAAAAAGCTTGGAGAAAATTGTAGGTTTGCATATTGCTATGTAGAATTTTTTCATTCAAAAAATTTAGTTTCACATTGTTTTAAGAACTGCTCTTGGTCACAGGAAGACCTTGGGGCTCTGAAAATCTCAACCACCAATCAAAGAACAGATATGGGCTTGACCTAGGCCTCCTATACATAGGTAGCAGAAGTTTAGCTTGGTATTCATGTGGGCTCCAAACAACTGGAGAGGGATTTATTCCAAAAAACTGTTGCCTGTAAATGGGATATGTTCTTTCATTTGGGCTGCCTTCAATGGGAGAGGAATCACCTAGCCAAGTAGAGACTTGAAGTGCCAGGACTGGCACATATTCTTTGCTTATACTTGTTCCATAGTGTATAGTGTCAGATACTTACATGAAATTCTCATTACATTACTATAATTTTGCTTTATGTTAGTTAGGTAGATGTGGTGTTATACAGAGAACCTTTTTATGTATTGTGGTCTGGTGTCAAACACATGATTCTCCTTCCTCAGCCTCCAAATGGTGAGATAATAAGATTGTATCTCTAAAATTAACATGGCTTTTATTTAAGCACTAGTTGTGAAGAAATCTTAAAGTGAATGTATAGCTTTGTAATTGTCTGTTTTTAAATATTTTTGTTATGGTTAAGGTCTTGGAATACATTCATATTTTCTTGTGATATTTAGTTCTATTCAGTCAGAAGGCATGATTTATCACTTTCACTGCTAGGGTACTTAGTCCCAAGGTCAGCCATATCATGCAGAGAAATGTTTATTTAATATAAAAGGTATTTTTATCAAGGTATCTTTTGTCATTAACTCTTCACAATTGATGCAGAATATGTTTTGTATCATGTTGTTCCTGGTAGAAAATTTGCTACTTTCATATTCTTATTAGATATGAAATATATAATTTCTTCTATCTTTGTTTCACTGATTAAAATTTTCATGTAATTTTTCTCTTGATTAAAAATATGTAACAATAAATTTCTTCTTGTAAATAAATTCTCTTGGAAAACATATAATTCTCTGAATTTCTTGCATGTAAGGGTTTAAACAAAATTGGAAAATTTTAACTCATCATTCCTTAAATTATCTATATAGACCTTCATGTCCTTTCTTACTTGAATAGCACATGTGCAGATATTACCCACCTTCGTGTTCTGCATTTCAATTTTGATTTCTTTATTCTTTTGTTGACTGTTTCCTCAAAATCTTTTGATTCTGGTAATCTCAATGTTATAGGTTCTGTTCAATAATCTTTCCTTTACAGTGTCAAAACTGCCATTCACATCATTTATGTATTTTTACATTAGGTATTGTGATATTTTTCAAAAAGTTTTGTTTGAATCTATTTAAATGTATTTTATATCTTATGTAATATAGCTTTCTACTTTCTCAAAAATACAGTTGAATGATTTTGTTTCAATAATTGTATAAACCTTACCTAAACTTGATGTCCTCTCTATGTTTTTATGTATTGATATTTTATTCTCATTATGAATCATAATTTTCTATCTTTCTAAATGAGGTAATTTTTAAGTGAATTTCAAATATGTGTATGTTATATTGTTGTGCCCCAATAAATCTGTATTTCTATAAAATCACTGAACTTCACTCTAGTGTGCAGCTAAATCAGTTAGTAAGATTCATTTTTCAAGGGTTTTAAAATTAGCTATGACTAAGGCTACCTCAACCCTACTGCTTTTATAGTTTTCTTTAATTATTAGTCTACCTAATGCTTAATGGCTTACAAGGTTTTCTCTTCTGGTTAGAGGATAGCTCCTCCATCAGAACCTTGTCTAGATGGAAAGTTCATGAGTCGATGGCATAAACTTATGAGATCTTATGGTCTTTGGTACATTAGCTTATTCTCTAAATGTGAATCATTAGAAGATAGAGGTGGTAGATTGTGAAAAAACTTTAGTTTGATAGACTTCAAGATACCTAATAACATATTGTTCTCAGCCAATAAAACACTAGGGAATATGGTGCAGACAAATTTTTGATATGCACTTGCACACTGGCACATGTCTGGTTAAACACTCAGTCCTGGAACAAAAGAGTCTGAAACAACCACAAGATAGTCAGACTTCTTAAGCCTTGCCAAGACAGCGATAACAACAATAAAAAATTTTTATTTTAGAAATTCTAAACCACCTAATATGTGACAATCATAAAAGGCACCAA
Organism: Arvicanthis niloticus; assembly: GCF_011762505.2. Lineage (NCBI taxonomy): Eukaryota > Metazoa > Chordata > Mammalia > Rodentia > Muridae > Arvicanthis > Arvicanthis niloticus. The sequence continues at coordinate 16,512,507 of NC_047666.1, forward strand.
GTTAACACTTAGGACTATGTAATATATAGAGCTACACTCTTTGAGAGTGGATATTTCCATAAGCTTGGGAAATTTCCTGATATGTATCTGATTGTCAATATTGTCTTTCATCATTAAGGAACCTTCTGAAAATTTTCAAACTCCCAGTCTCTCTATTGCCTTTTATTGGTGGCACCAATTATATGGATATATTGAGACTCCCACTTCTGTGTCCTCAATTTAGGAAAAGTGTCATGCCTCAGCTAGTTTTCCAGTTTCTACATTGCAACTCTGAAACTCCCCCCAGTAAATATGCCAGTAGATTTAGATCACTCAACTATTTTTTCTCTCTTCTTTCAGTGTTTTTGGACATTTACTGCCTGATATTCAATGTTCAAAATCCATCTCTACACATGTTGCCTGTTTTTTTCTTATGCTTATCTTTTCTTTTCCTTTGTTATTGTTTTAGGTTCTAGGGAAAGGAAGAAGACTTAGTCCTCATTTTTCTGTCTTAGGCCCAGATGAAAATTTAAAGCCATACATTGGATTTCATATAAAAAATAGTTCTTCATCATTGTATCAAATAAGATAACATTATACTTTAATTTTTCCTGAGCTAGGAGAAAAGAAGTACTTTTTTAAAAATTTCCATTCAATGAGAAGTTTTTTCAGAGCCATGGAATAGAATTGCTATCCATGCTCTACTTCTACTTTGCCTGGGGGAATGGAGTTTGTATCTTAAATGAACATTATACATACTCAGTTTATGTGACCAGAAACTCAGATTTATTACAACTATCTCAGCCTCTAGTCAATGAGTACTTTCAGTACAAAATTCAGCACATTTATAGCTCTCCCTTTTAGGTTTGTCCTCATTTTATGTAAAGCTATTTCATTAAAATTAATATAGCCTTCATTTATCCAGTATTAGAGACAGAAAAAGGAGAACAAAAAGTAGTTTGATTTTTATTAAAATTTTTAATACTGTTATTATGATTATTATCAAGACTATGTATATGATGTGTGTACAAGTGTGTGGTTGTGCAAGTGTGTGTGAATGTGCAGGTTTGTGTGTGTTTGTGTGTGTGCATGTGTGAAGACAACTTTGACGAAGTTGTTCTCTTACTTGGGGTATAAGAATGGATCCCAGGCCTTCTAACCACTTTACCTGCTGAGATCAATAGTTGATTTTGGTTTTGATTTGATTTGTTGTTTTCCATTTCTTTCATTCCCTTGCTTTTTTTTTTTTTTTTTTTTTTTTTTTTTTGGTTTTTCGAGACAGGGTTTCTCTGTTTAGTCCTGGCTGTCCTGGAACTCACTCTGTAGACCAGGCTGGCCTCGAACTCAGAAATCCGCCTGTCTCTGCCTCCCAAGTGCTGGGATTAAAGGCGTGCGCCACCACCGCCCAGCCATTCCCTTGCTTTATATTGATTGTGGACATGGCACTTTCTTTGAATATAATATATGGAGATTGAGTAAATTGCTGAAAATATTAAATCTTTGGGACTCAAAAATGATAAGAAAATTCACTACTGAGAAATATGTTAACATTTCCAAGAATTTTCCACATAAAGTTGTAATGAGCTCATGGAAAATAACAGTGCTTTCAGACAGTGACTTTTCAGACACTATTACATTGAACAACATGAAGTGTTGTGGAAGTACAGAATGGTCAGAGTGGAATCAGAGACAAAAATAAGAATGGCAAGGTGTGTGTGGACAAAACAAAAACCTGCAGAGGATTCCTTATATAAAGGTAGAAGATGACAGACACTTAACGTGACCTATTCTGTTCAAAACAGAAGCAACAATGGCAGAAAAATCAAGACTGTGAAATCAAATTATTCAGATTCCCACTCCTTCAGGATCTGAAGCAACTTAATTAGTACAATTAATTGACTGAACTCAATATAATCCTTTTCTTCTTTTACCCCAATTTGGAAACAAAGTTTAATGGCCTTGTTATTTGTCATGTTTTTCAACTTGCACTTCATATACTTCAAAAATATCTCTGATTCTAACATGTTTTTCTTTTTTTTTTTCAAAAAAAACTATCATGGAAACTATAAAATTACTAGGCAATGATAGATTTTTAAGAAAACACATAATCAGATGAAGTAATTTGGTGAAATATTAAGGAAAAGTTTATAATTAACTGAGGCTTTACATGAGCAAATTTTCTCTGTAAGCAAGACTTAAATAATATTTAGCTATGCAAGTACTGAGTAATTGGTTTATTACATGTGATGGTTTGTGTATATTCTGCCCAGGGAGTAGAATTATTAGAAGGTGTGGCCCTTTTGGGGCAGGTGTGGCCTTGTTTGAGTAAGTGTGTCACTGTGGGCTCAAAGAGCCTCATCCTAGCTACTTGGAAGCCAATATTCTGCTAGCAGCCTTCAGATGAAGATGTGGAATCTCAGCTCCTCCTGCACTATGTCTGCCTGGATGCTGTAATGTTCTTGCCTTGATGATAATGGACTGAACATCTGAATCTATAGCCAGTCCCAATTAAATGTTGTCCTTATAAATAGAATTGCCTTGGTCATGGTATATATTCTCAAAAGTAAAACCCTAAGACACTATATAATTTAATAATGACTTTTCATAAAGAGAGTTGGAATGTTGTCTTAATTATGAGGTCAACAATGCAATGTGTCAGAAAATAATCGGATATATTCTTTTAGTCATTTTCCTATGATAATATACATCACTGCATCTTTTACTCGCATCCATAAAAAATTCTATTTTTATTCATATTTAATTTATATGTATTTGCCTTGTCAGGTTCTCACACATTCTTTTTTTATTGACAACACTAGTATAATTATTAATATCCTCCTCATTATCATTTGTTGCATTTTCTTTACTTGCAAGAGTATATAGTTTGTTTGTTGGACAAATATTCTAAATTTTAAAAGAACTAAAGAGAGGAATGAGCCCAGAAGAGAACTAAGTTTTTATGTTCAAGTCATTTCTCTTAAACCCTGTAAATTGCTAAATTCAATTATGCTTCTAAAGAAACAGGCTATGGGTGGGAGGGAATAGATTGGTGTTTGCTTTTGTTCTTTCAAAATGGAGGACAGAATAGTCATGAAGGCATTATACTCTATAAGGATATGTCTACAATCATCTCATCTCTTTTTTCATTTACATCTTTTGTCACAAAGGAGTCAGGGAAATATTTAAATGCTTGGCAGTGTTTAGCAGGTTAGCTCTCCTCATGATGACCTATTTTTATAGTCTCTACACAAAACAGAAACAATGAAAAAAATTGGAAGATTTGGGACAGTAATATGGACTGTTTTTTAAGGTACCACGGGTAAGTATAAAATATACACAATAAAGATATCGAGAACAATGCTTATAATGTTGGTAAATACAAGTTGTTGTTCTGCATATATGTATATTTATTTTTAGAAACATATAATTCATTCCAGTATTATTGAAAACCATTTCCATTAAGGGTTTCTGTTGTAACTGAGAAAGTGTCATAAGCCCAGATACATAGAGCAAAAGACTACAGAGACAGTTTTCAAAGGACCTTTTAGAAAAGATTCCTGACTATGCTATGAGTAATCTCATAAACAAACAAACAAGAAATCATGTGCAGCATACTTAAAGAAGCAGACTCTAACATCATTTCTAAGGAATTCAAGCTTTCATGGGTGAGTCCTTGAGTTTTATAACCTTCCTCTCAAAACTGGTCTATTACTTATTTTTTTAACAGAGTTTTAAACATTAAATCATCTTTAAAATTTATTTGCAGAATTACAGTTAAAATAAGTAAGTTTTAGAACTGGTGAAGTAATTGTGCTGAACCGAGACACTCCATAGCTGTCTCAGTATCAGATCAGTCCCATAGAGATGGAAATATCAACATTTCAACCATAAAAGTAGTTTTGATTTGTCACAATGAAATAAGAAAACCTTTCACAAGCCATCCCTTATTTTAATATGGCTTCTGTTCCAGTTGAACTGTTTGCTTCCTTAATGGGGTTTTCTATTGTCTAACATGTTAAGCATACAGTAAAAGAAAAATTTTTGCTAGATAGCTTCAAATTAAGATTAATTCCTAAAAATTTATTGCTAACTAATTACTGAATTATTCCTCAAAATATATTGTACTTATTACATAGTGGTATCTATCTATCTATCTATCTATCTATCTATCTATCTATTATCACCTACTCTATATCTATGTATCATCTATCTGTATGTCTGTCTAACTACCTTTAAAGTGTTGCTTTTATGGTACCATCAAAATCTTCCATACTTAAAACAAGTGAGTTAGCTCAGTGGATAGAGGCACCTGCTCTCATGCCTGATGAATTTATTTTGAGAGAATTAACTCTTACAAATATTCCTCTGACATCCACAAATAATCACATATTATCTATCTCTCTCTCCATCTCCCTTCCCCTCTTCCTCTCCTTCCCCCCACTCCCCATCCCTCCCTCCATCCATCCTTCTATCTATCTATCTATCTATCTATCTATCTATCTATCTATCTATCTATCTATGTTTTTACATACTATAAAACAATTAAAAATCTTTACTGGTTATGTAAATGGATAGTGTTCATGTGTCCTACATTCTAAATATAGAAAAGTCTTATTTATTTGAAAATTTTAATAGTGTGAGTTTCTCAATTTCCTTATTATCAGTTTCTTTAGATAGAACATCCAGATACTGTTGAGGTATGATGTCCACAAGATACTTTGTATGAAAGCTAATCAGTGTTTACAATTTTATCCCACTTCATTTAATGATATCACAAAATTGTAACTGTAATATAACCTTTGGAAAGCAAGAGTAGACATTCCTATGCTATAATGAATAACATGTGGCATTATGCCAGATTGTCATGTATGTTTGGGGAATTAAATAAAGCACAGGCATTTAACCTCCTCTCTAGAGCATACAAGTGTTTACCTCTCCTTAGCAGATGTATGGAACCAGAAGTCTCCCAAGAATCACTTTAATGAGATTATGCATATGACACAGAAGTCAGCACTGTTCACATTATCACCAAGTTGTTTCTTTATGAAAATGAACATTTCCATTAAATACTCATGACAGAAGGTTAATTATTACGTTGCTTAGAGAACATCTGTATCAGCCAGTTTACTGTTGTTAAGCAAATACCCGAGACTCTATCATTTTTAAAGAACAAAAATTCAAGATCATGATGACATGTTACCAACAACTTTCGTGCTTCCAGTATGGTGACATGGATACTGTAGTCTCCAGGGAGGAAATATGATATATTCCAATAGCAGCATTAATCCATCCATGACAGTCGAGCTCTCATGATGTAAGTGTCTTCCATTCTTCTCAATATTCTCCTTCTGAAACTGTTGCTGTGATACTGAAACTTCCATCTTATACATTTTTTAAGACAAAGCCAGAATCATTTGAACATCAAACTAAAGTCATCTAGAATTAAAACTACTGTATATTATTAAGCCAAAACAGCAAGTAAATCCAATGTGAGTGTATTTGGACAGTCATAAAAATGATACAAGAAAGAAGAAGATAACAAGTATGCCAACTTTATTTATCTAATTAAACAGATTATGTACATTTGACATAAAATGTTAAAAATACATTAGGACCATCAGTGAAAACCTCAGGAACATCAGCAGAGACATTTTGTGAAATGAGATCTGAGAAACATACTGCACAACAATAATTAAAGTTCTGTGAAATGAAAGAACTCTGAGTCCTGGAAGGATTGTATAGCTTAGAGAAAATCTAGAAAATATTTTTAAGATAAAATGTCACTAAAACATTGATGAGAAACTTTGAGAAAAAGTATGTACTTGGTACTCAGAATGGAAAGAAAGAAAGAGATACATGGTACAGTTGCAGCTAGCATCAGACACCTTAGGACAATTGCCAAGTATATGACAAACATATAAAGCAATCTTACTAATGAAAAAAATTTAATCCTCTGTTGGGCTGTGAAGAGATGGTTTGGACATAGCCTGGTTGAACGAGCTTTGAACCCTGGAGACCCTTTGAGGGACGGTAGAATGTTCAGCTCTGTTCCTAGGCCCCCTTGATACAACACTGGGTTTGAGATAGCCGGGGAACCCAACAGGACATTGCCTGTCAGGGACGGCAATTATCTCCCCATGCTCCCAGATTCCAGACTACTCCACAGGGTCCACATCTCTCATTAACCTACACCTTACAGACTACAGATGATACAGAGCCACCCCTCTTTTTATGAAAGAAAAGAGGGTGGGATGTTAGGCCTTGGATGAGGTAACTTCATTTAACCTGCCACCTTTAGTCACGTAGGACACAGGTAGAGGGCTTGATTAACAAGTCTCCACCTCCAGAGATTTAAATATTAATGAATTATCAAAAGGCCAGGGGCGTAGGTAATTAAGTTATTCCCTCCCTTTCTCCCTTCCCTATAAGATTGGTCTCCCCTGGCTTTGGGGGTGGGGGAGAGCACGTACCACCTGCATCCATTTAACATGTCATGAACAATAAAGCTTTGGAAAACCGGACTCCACGTGTCGCATGGTCTCTCCTCCTGATTCCCAGCTTTTGGAACCCTGGAACCTTGCCGATGCAGCCACCGGCCCGCCCACCAACAGCTGTGTGAATGTGGGACCCTTTGCTGGCGATGTGGGAAGCCCGCCCAGGACCCTGATGCCGGACTGCCCTGGGACCCTGCCGCAGCCGGACTCCCTCCCCCTGCCCGCGAGATTTCTTCCCAACAATCCTCTAAAATAATTTTAGAAATTTCATGTGTAAAGTTTCAATATACAGGGACTCATGGCATAGAATATTGTTCTTATGGAACCCTCATATACCAAAAATAACGGCACTTAGTCCTGTTACCTTCCTTCCAGAAGTTTCTTGCTTATCATAAAGAGGCAAATTCTTTCCAAACTAGTTGATTCCATGCTATATTTTGGATTCTTCATTTATAAAATGCCCCTTGCCTTAAAATTACATTAAGTTTATCTGGAAACTTCCAGAAAGATACTCTACTTTAAATGTAGAAACAGTTACTAACATCATTACTAACATTAGTTTCATCTCTAATTTCATATCCCCACAAAAGTAACATGTTTATAGTTTCCAGAAATTAAGACTTCCACATCACAGAGGATTGGCTATTTTCCTATTAATCCATACAGAGTCAATTTAACTCCAAACTAAATTACATCTTTATTTAGTTAGTTCATAGTTTCCTGATATTTGAAATACATATGACAATGAATCCTGCATGTGGAGAAAGTATTTATCAAATGTAGATGCTCTGCAACAGCAAGAAGTGCTCTTAAATGTAAGCCTTCTTTCCAGATCCTCAGTTATCTATTCTTTACTGCACATATAGGTACTACATTGGAATGGGTTTCATATAACAGTTTCACAGCTGCATACATAATATACTTTTATTATACTAATTCCCATCACTCTTTTTATACTCACTTATGATCATCTTCTTCTGACCTACTCTCCTTGCTTTTTCATAGTTTTTTTTTCTTTACTTTTTATAATCCATTGTATTTTATTGATATTTCTTACAAGCTCCTCAGGAATGGATTGTTTGTTTGTGTGTGTGTTTTTGTTTGTTAATTTGATTTTCAGTGGTCACACCACTAAAGAAAATGAGTCTATTGCCCCTGGAAACTCTTAACCTGCTTGTAGCTACTTGAGATAGCATCTCAAAAGCCTCTCTGCATTAGCTACATTTGTTGTAACTCTGCTGGGAGGCTTGTACCCTCATGGATCCCTGTGAAAGAGAATTGGCATGCCCAGCATTTTGCAGATTTTGTGCTGACAGTTTATTTTGCTTTTCTGTTACTTTAATAAGCATCAATCAAAACAAACTTGGGATAGGAAAAAGATTTTAGATTATATATTACGGTTTTTTATTGAGAGAAGCAAAGGCAGGAACTGAACACCAGGGCTTGAAGCTGGCTGTCAATGGACTTTTCATAGATAGATAGATAGATAGATAGATAGATAGATAGATAGATAGATAGATATTTCTCAGGCCTACATGATATATATGGGATAGAACAGCCCACAGTAAGCTGGTCATTCTATATCAATTAGCAATCAAGAAAATGATTCAGACAGGCCAGTAGACCAATCTGATCTAGCTATGTCTTAAATTCAAGCTACCTCTCCCAAGTTGACTCTGGGTGTGTCAATTGATAGCAGAAGCTAACTATGGTAGCTGGTAAATGCAATTTCTGTTAAGATCAAGAATATAGCACAATGTCATGCTTCAAGTTTGATACCAACTCACTCTAGCCTTTCATCCTCCAGCTCTTGTATTCTTTCTTCCTCAGAGTTTCTGAAGCCTTGAAGAGGGTGTGATAGATATTCCTTTTATGGTTGAGAATTCAGAAGCCACTTGTTCTCAGGACTTTTACCAGTTAAAAATCCCTGTAGTTACCACTGCCCACTGTGAAATAGAGTTCTTCTAACAAGAGCTGAGAGTAGGCAGTAATCTATACATATAAAAATGGTAATTTAAAAAATAAATTAATAACATATTATGTCTATTAAACAAAATTTTACCATTATGATCTAAAATCTTCTCAACCACAAGGTTATGACAAAATGTATATTACCATATGTGTTTGTGGAATGGGGTCTACATCTAATCATACAGTGATAATTTATCTCTGTTACTAGATTGTCACTATTGAAAGAATGAAAATATGTTTAAGTAATTTATTTTATTTTATTTTCTGTGTGTATATAAATGACTACATGTGTGAACGTTCATCTCTTGTGATTCTGATCCCTCTGGCCAGAAGAGGGTATCAGATTCCCAGAACTTGATTGATAGCAATTTGTGTTTTGCCTTTTGAGTAGTAGAAGTTGAATTGAATCCTTTAAATGAGCAACTAGTGCTCATAAGAGCCACAGTGTCTTTCCAATCATAGTGTACCGTCCTTGTCTGGGTGTTCCAGAATATTGCATGTATGTTCCAAAGCTGAGCTAGTATTTTGATGGCCATGCTCCTGCAGCAGATTGCATAGTATTCCCACTCAGCACCATACAATCTCATTACCAGGGAGAAATTTCTATCTATATTCTAGATTAATTTCTCCATATTTTAGCCAAAGTTTATAGTGTCTTCAGCTGTAGAAACCTAGCATCTTGCTCTGGTGGGCAACTGTGCTAGTTTTATTTCTGTTGCTGTGATAAAAGACCCCAACAAAAAAACAATATAAAGGATAAAGGGGGATTGTTCGTTTTACAATTCCAAGTTAGAGACTATCATGGCAGAGAAATCACAATGTCAGGAAGTAAAAGAAGACAATTATATCATATCCACCGCAATCTAAAGCAGAGAGAAAAAAATAAGGGAGGTTTGTTTGCTTGACTTTTTTCTGTTATCTTGTATGGTTCAGGAAAACCTGCCTAGGGAATAGTGCTACAGTGGGCAGGGTCTTGCCATCTTAATAAAATCAATAAGACAATTCTTCAGACTTGTCAGCATGACACCCTAATATTAAAAATCCCTCACAGAGATTATCCTCCAATGCTATTTTAAACTGTTATTTTAAGTTGTGTTAATTTGACAACAAAAACTGATAATACCCAACAACAGTTTCAGTAACCTATTTTATTTTACCTCTCAACCTAGTCCCAAGGACCAACTACCCATTCAGAGGTAATTATCCCTGGCCCAAATATTTTCAAATAATAACTAATGGCTTTTGATAACAATTTTATCTACCCTCATGGAATGCTTTAATTTAAAATTCTTTGTGGTTGTTTAGAAATTTCATTTTCTTGTTAATCTATTATCTCATGCATCCTTGAGTTTAATTGATCCTACCTCCACCTACTCATCTCCACAACATTCCTGATCACTCTCTGTTTAAGCCTTACCCAACCTACTATCCCCTCCTCCACTTACATATCACCTGAATTTCACCTCTAATGCCTTTTTTTCCTCCTCTTACATCTCATTTACAGAAGACTAGTCTTCCACACACTTTAATAAAGATACTTAAATATGTATTGTTATTAAAGAGTATTTGTTCTTAGTATGGTCCAAAGTGAGTAAGAGGTTGACAGAAGTTACCTAGCCATCATATGTCTAAGCCATCATAAGTCAAGTGTTCTCACCAACTCTGTTGTATATCTCCCTAAATCTCTGCTTTGAAAGATGCATTGGATATATTTTTTAAATATAATTAATTTATAAACATTTCTTTCTTCCCTTTCTTCCCTCCCAAAAATACCATATACCAGTTTCCACACTTGTTCAAATTCATGACCTATTTTTCTAATTTTTACTATATACATATATGTGTATGTTTATGATGTTTATGCATGTTAAGTCTATATTCCTAAACATAACCTATTGATTCTACATAATGTAACCTGTGTGTATATTTTCAGGGTTGCTGTTTATTGTTAGACAGCTAATGGATATGGTGTCCCAGGAGAAAAGCCAAGTCTCCCATTCCCAGGCTTGCTTAGTTCCCTGTAGTTTGTTGTCTAGCATGAAGTACTCATGAGCTTTTCTATTTACACTATGACATATCTATTGGTTTTGTCACTCTTCAGCCCACACTTGAGTAGTCACATTGTTGAGACTTTATATTTATAGCTTCTGAGAGTAGTAGGAGATATAACCTCACAGCAAACTTCCAGATCCTCTGACTCTGACAATCTTTCCACCCTCTCTTCCTCAATGTTCTTCCTGCCTTAGGCATGAGAGAGGTTTTTTTTTTTTTTTCATGCATCTCTTGTAATTTAGTTCTCTATCTCTGTAGTTAGGTTAGTTATGATTTTAAGGAATGGCCTCTATTAGTTGAGAAGAGAAATTTTCTGGATTCATTGATTATTTTATTTCATTCCCTGTCACAAAAATCCTTTATCTCAAAAAAGACTTAGAAATATCATATGAAAATAGACAAGTGATAAATAATGGATGGCCAAGGAAAACAAAATCAAGAGGAATCCAGTAGATTTGAAAAAATGTCTTAATGAAATACTTATCTTCCACATATACTTTGAGGAAAAAAGACTATAAATATGTCCAAGAACTCCTAGGGTTACTGGGCAAATAGAGAATCTCTGTAAGAAATGTACTGCTGTATTTATGGATATATAATAGTTGGATTTGTCAGAAAATAAACAAAACTACACACTCCTTATTTTTTAAAGGTACTATAAAAGAAAAGAGAAAGGGGGAGCAAATAAGGAGAAAAACGATGTGGGGAAATCATATCATCCATTCAGAGGAGGTTCTTTAGAGTCATAGGAAGCTATCAGTCAAAAGACAAAGACAGTCTCCCAAGAGACTCTCATTATAACAAGATATAGGAGCAGCAACTTGGATCACTGGTCTGAGAAACAACTGATATTCTGAATCTAGAAATGGAATGGTGCAAATACTCTTTCATTATGCTATAGTACCCTATTAATAATAGAAAGCCTCCCATTACACACTCTCAATCCATTCGTAAAATGTATTAGAAAATTACGTCTTTCATTTTAGGTTCCTACTCTGAACATTTGGTTGCACAACAAACACATGGATTTAAAAGATGACTCAGTTGGTAAGTAAAGCAACTTGTGAACAAGCGTGATGACTTGAGTTAAATATCTAGGATCCATATAACAGAGGGAGAACCAACTCTAACAAGTTGGCCTTTGGCATATACACATGTGCCATGACACCTGTGAAAAAACACAACTGCAAATACACACAAAAATAAAAATAATACAATAAACATAAAATACTTAAACATAGCAGAAATCCTATCATCTCAAAAAAAGATAATTATACTTATTTTTCATAATATACATGAAGAGGTCTCTCAAGTTTGGAGGAAATTTTGTTTAACTAGACCAGCAAAGTGAGAGAAATAATGCCACATTTAATAATTTAAAAAACATCTTTAAGCCTAAAAACTAAGGATGCTTATTATTTTACTGTTTATCATATACAGTTGATTAGTTTTTATGAACATTAATTATATGTAGAATAAGGTTAAAACTAAAGGATGTACAAAAATTTGAAAGTTCTTTCTTCAAGGGCTTTGGATTTGCTTGTGTATTTAAGGCACACAGATAAAAACAGGAATAAATTATTTACTATATGAGTGAGGATCAACATTCAACTTGAGTGATATAATCATAAGCTTTTGATTCTCTTTTATCTAAAATTCTCTCTTAAAAATGATTTAGAATGGTGTGTCTCTAAAGACAGTCAACCTCTAACATTATATAATTGTACTAACAGCAATGGGCTCAGAATTGCTCAGCCACAGCAGGAGATGTGAAATCTAGCAGAAATGAAACAAAGATCAGTTTCTGTCTGAAGTTTTAGACTTACCCATCACTAACTTTGAGACTGTTGGGTTAGATCTCATCCCCATTTGTCTCTAAATATTCTGCATTGCATAGGAACTTTTCATTCCCATTGTCTAAGTATTTACAGAGACTGACTTCCAAGAAATATTTTTCAAGTTTTTACTAAGTAATCTATTAGAAAGATTCTTTGGAGCAAGTCCTGTCTGTGTTGTATGGAAATCAGCAGTTGAGTTCACAGGTTAGTAGGCAGCAGGCAGCTTGATCCTCTTGCCTGAATCCACTCATTGATACACCAGCAGTCCTGTTCTATAGAGTTGAGTTAGTAATAGCAGTGACACAACCTAGCAGAGACAGCCAGGCCTTAGCCTTGGCTTGAGTCAACAGGGGAGACCAAGAGGAACACCAGGAGAAGTTCTGAGCTGTGCTTCTTTCAGGGACATGAAGATAGCAAAGATGGGAGAGCCACAAGCATTGCAGGGCTAGCTGTACCAGCAATCCAAGCTCTCTCTCCATCACTCCTTTGAGTCCTATTTACACCCTCCAAATATCACATGTCCTCCACATGCCTAGCCTCAGCATGAGTCTTTCCTCAGCATAGGTCTTGCCTCAGCAAGGGTCTTGCATCAATATGTGGATCTAATCAGCCAGAGTCCAAGGAGTCCTGACAAATGGAGCTCAACTATGTAATAAAAGGTAGACCAATACATGCTTGTGGTTAGCAAATAATCCTTCATCACATGTCCTTTCACATGTTTGCTTTAGCAGAACATACTACTTCCTTTGTCAGCTTCAGTGAAATGTTCCTTCACAAGTCTGACTTAGTCTTTCACCTGTGTCCACTTCAGGAAAACACTCCTTCATGTGTTTGTCCCAGCAAAACACCTTTTAACACAACTGATTTTCCAAAGAACCCTTAATTTTTTGTTTCAATAGTACCCAGATGAGTGTGTGTGTGTGTGTGTGTGTGTGTGTGTGTGTGTGTGTGTGTGTTTGTGTGAGTATGTGTGTAAATACTATTCTTCCTACACTATTCTGAATAATAGTATTCTTCCCAATAAGTGGAATTCTGGCACAGTCAAAAAAATTAGTATCCTTTTTATATTAGTGACATACATTCATGAAGTCTAAAACTCCTAAACTTACAAAAAAGAAACAGAAAGGAAGGCTCAGTAGAAAAAGGGAATTGCAATTGTTCTTTGGTGTGAGTTAAATATGCATTTTTCATGTTGGCAGTTTCAAATCATTGCATGGTAGGAAAGTGGTGAGTCATTTTTTTTAAATTAATGACTAAATAAATTTTTAAAAATTCAGGGCAAATCAAAACAAGGCACAGTTTCCAGTGTCTGTTCACCTTCCCAGATCGTTTTTCCATGATCTCTCTGAGAGATCATGTTTCTGTCACTCTGATATCTATGATTCTCTTTCCAGAATCATTGGTAGAATATGAAAAAAAAGATGTGGGGAAAGCTGAAACGTGTTTTACTCCACGTCCTTATTTTCACCATACCCAGTTCCCCAGGGTTGCATTTTTCTCTGTATCTAATAAGAAATCTCTCTTGAGTGACTAAAGGTACACACTTGTGAGAAGAGTCTACCACCCCCAATTCCATCACTCAGTGAATCTCAATACCTATTTTTCTTCATATTGTTTCTAAGGACCTAAAATAGAAAAAAAAAAGTTGTATATATTGTTTCCCTCAAGGTAGATCATCATGTATTGGCAATTGAATAAAATACAAATCTATGTAATAACTTATGCATTGCTTTTTAAACTATACTCTTTGAATTTACCTTGTTTATACTGAGAATATACTACTTGTTCTTGTTGATGTGGGATGGATCTATCTTTAGAATATAGTTTGCAAAAGATTTAGAAAGGAAGAAATAAAATCAATCTCAGAAACCACAAACAATAAATCCTCCAAAAGAACTAATCTCCAAAGATCCTGCCCTTATGTTGCATGTTTAACCTCTCTTTTTATGCACAGAAAGAGACCTAAGTGATTTAGAGTTTGTTTTTACTCTAACATCTCCTGGCCTAGTAATAGAGAACTAAGGGAAAGAATATAGCTGTAAGAAATGAAATTGGTATTAACTTACCCAACTTCAAGACATCTTAAAACAAACAAATAAAATCACAGGTAAGCAAAATATAAAGTATAAAGACAGAAGGCAAAATGCTTCACTGAGATTAACACAGGAACAAGAGTAGATTAGAAAATGGATCTGCCTTCATTTGTATGTACTGTACAGTACTATAGACTGTAGGGGGAAAAAAGGTATAAAAACAATGCAAAAGGGCACTAGAGAGATATCTCCAAAGAGCATTGACTGATCCTTCTGAGGACCCAGGTTCCATTCCAGTACTCACATGGCAGTTCATACCTGTCTGTAGTTCTATGACAATATATTATTATGAAAGTATCTTTTATGTCCCAGAATAAAGGAACTTTTATTTATTTCCACCCCAAATGTTTCCCTCCTCCAAGTCCCTCCTCACAGAGTTCTTCCTTGAAATCACTCCTCCACTTCACCTCTGAAAGAGTGCTGCCCAGGAATACATCTCCCTAGGGCATCATGACTACAAGATTAGGCCTCTCATCTCCCTTTCCAACCAAGCTAGATAAACAGTGCTCTGCTATGTGTATGTGCCTGGAGACTCTGACTAGCCCATGTATGCTCTTTGGTTGGGGGTTAAGTCTCTGGGAGCTTCCATTGGATCATGTTAGTTGACACTATTGGGTTTCCTATGGAGTTTTCATCCCCTTCAGTTACTGTACTCCTTCCCCTGTCTCTTCCATAGGGATCCCCAACCTCACGGTCCAATGCTTGGCCATAATTATCGCATCTGTCTCAGTAAGCTGCTAGTAAAGCCTTTCTGAAGGCAAGCATGCTGGGTTCCACTCTGCAAGCACAAAAGACTGCCAGTAATGATTTCAGGGTTTGATGTCCACCTATGGGATCTATCCCAAGTTGGCTTGTCACTGGTCAGCCATTCTTTAAGTCTATCATGGGTATTGTGTACCTTTTTGCTAATATCTTCTTATCACTGAGGACTTACCATGTTTGTCTTTTGGGGTATGGGTTACCTTGTTCAGGATGATAATTTCTATTCCTGTCCATTTGCCTCCAAAAATCATGGTGTTTTTAATGGCTGAATAGTATTTTATTGTATAAATAAACCACATTTTCTGTATTCATCCTTTGTAGGAGGAGCTAATGTGGGAGGAGTAAGGAGAGGAAGAGGAGGAGTTAGGGAGGGCAAAGAAGTAGGAGGATGAAGAGCCACACAGGTATAGAGAGCAGTCATGGGTAACAACTTTTATTTAGGTTAGCTAATTGGGATACAACTCTCTTTATATGGGCATATTGTTATTGAACATTACTACATATATAAAGCCTTTGATTAATTTTTAAGCACTAGAGTCTCATTTTCCTACTGGTCCTGTATGGATGGCAGGATGATCTGGGCAATGCCCAGCCTTGTGGAGATAGCATGGGAGATTGGCAGAGCCATCTCCCACATTGGCATCTCTTCAGTGGCAGGTCTGGTGTTTCTGGCTGGCCGTTTCTAGCTGCAGCACACATGTGGCCATGTAACATGGTGGCTGAGCTAGACAAAGATGCTGCAGCTTAGCCAGTTGGCTTGACCAGAGGCTGTTTTAGTTAATTACTTCAACAAAGTGGTGCACCAATTTCGAGCATGAATTCACTAAAAATTTAAGTTTATTCTCCTGAGAGTAAAAGTTGTATTTTTTTTTTTTAAGTAAGTGCTGGCAGGCAGGTCCTCTACTGAGAGAAATTGTAGGCTGCTCTGAGCCAAGAGAGCCAAATAAATAAGCTTTCATTGTGGAGCAGTTACTGATTTAAGTATAAAGTTAAAATATAGGGATTATTTGCTTTTAGGAAAGATTTATAAACAGATTTGTCTGAATCACATGGAAATTATCGATGACTGTTTGGAACTTAGGTAAAATTGTCACTGGCTCTAGAGTAGAGAGTCCATTGTATAAGTGGAAGCTGCCAAACAGAGCCAAACACATAGATGGTATAAATAAGGGAAAAAAAAAAAAACACCTATTCTAGGCAGAGGGCCAAACAGAAAGATAGTGTAAATCAGGTGTATTCAGATGATATAAAGCTATATTGCCTCACAATAGACTCGGGTTCTGTCTAATGTGGGCCCCACAGAAATTCTGGATTCATTTCCAGCTTGGCAAAATAGGGAAAGAAGATGGGTGTGGTTTTCAGTTTTGCATTTTATTTTTCCTCTGAGAAAAAGGTCATGATAAAGCTTTTTCTGGTTACTGGCTCAAGGAAATTCTGTTTAGGGAAAAAGATTTTGTGTGTGTGTTTTCAGAAGAGATAATTAAGATATTTTTGCCTTCCAGAATTATATGGATTAGACATGACAGAGGCAGGCTGCCAGGAGACTAGATTCCGGAATTCAAACAAAAATTATCTTGATACTAAAATTAGTTTTGAGAATTGTATATTGCAGAATACACAGCCTTGGTGTATCTACTCATCAAGCAAGCTGAGCAGGCCTGCTTGAATCTCTGATGTCCTGGAATTTCAGCTGGATACAATGAAGACACAGACATCAGAGGCTTATCAATTTATCCTGTCCCACAAACCTCTTCTAATATTTCAACTCCCATAATCAGCTTGAAGAAGTTAATGAAGAGCCGACACCCCTGTTCTCTGGGCTTGGGGACTGAGGTGGTTAATATTGGACTTTCTTTTTAGGGAAAAGTACTGGTTTTATTGGAATAAGGAGGAATAGCTAGGTTTGTTGCATAGCCATAACCTATTGGTATAATTCTGTATAGTTGTTATTAAGCTGAAGTTATAATTTCTTAAATGGTACAAAATTTATTTTGATTTCAAATTTAAGGTTTTTATTGGTATGAGTTTCATATTGATATAAAAGTATAATTAATATTGTTATTCTCATATAGGCATTGTGCCTATATAACACATTTAGGAATACAAGGCTTAGACCCAGTCCTTTAACTTTTTGTTAACTTAATTGAGATGGTTAACCTGTGAATTAAAGGCCTATAGCAATTTCATGGCTCTGAGTTTATTGTTAGGGTGTTTTCTAGATTTTAATTAGAAATAGCTGAGAGGAGTTAACAGACAACAGTCTAGATTGCCTTATATAAATAGTTGGTTTTCAAAACATCAGAAGTCCACAGAATTGACATTACAAACATTTCTGTATTAATGTTAATTTTGATTAGAGACCTGTCTGCTCTTGTTAGCTTCCCTGTCTTGGATTCTAAGAAGAAATTGAGCATCTTTGGAGTTACTCCAGTTGAGGTGAGACAGCCACTAGGCAAGACTTGCCTCTTTTCATCTACTGACAAATTACTGTCCAGAAAAGGACACACTTCATTTGCAGAATAGTCGACTGATTATATCTGCCAAGACAGAGTAATCAGCCCTTAATACTTCTGCATTACTAGGTGGGATTGCTTCATGTTTCTCTCCATTTAGTTGGATGTTGGCTACTGGCCTGCTGTATATTGCTGTTACTATGTTTAGGTATGGGCCTTGAATTCCTCATCTTTCTAAGAGTATTAACATGAAGGGATGTTGAATTTTGTCAAATGGATTCTCAGCATCTAGTGAGATGATCATGTGTTTTTTTTCTTTGAGTTTGTTTATATACTGGATTACATCGATGGATTTCCAAATATTGAACCACCCCTGCATTCCTGGGATAAAGCCTATTTGATCCTGATTGATGATTGTTTTGATGTGTTCTTGGATTCAGTTTGCAAGAATTTTATTGAGTAATTTTGCCTTGATATTCACAAGACAAATTGGTCTGTAGTTCTCTTTCTTTGTTGTGTCTTTGTGAGTTTTAGGTATGAGCATGATTGTAGCTTCATAGAATGAATTGGGTAGTATTCCTTCTGTTTCTATTCTGTGGAATTGTTTGAAGAGAATTGGTATTAGGTCTTCCTGGAAGGTCTGATAGAATTTTGCACTAAAGCCAACTGGTCCTAGACTTTTTTTGTTGGGGAAACTTTTAATGACTGCTGGTATTTCTTCAGGGGTTATGGGACAGTTTTGGTCGTTTATCTGCTCCTGATATAATTTTTGGTACGTGGCATCTTCTAGAAAATTGTCCATTTCTTCCAGATTTTCCAGTTTTTTTTGAGTATAGGCCTTTGTAGTAGGATCTGATGATTTTTTTAATTTCCTCAGTTTCTGTTGTTATGTCTCTCTTTTCAGTTCTGATTTTATTAATTTGGATACTCTCTCTATGCCCTTTGTTTAGTCTGGCTAAGGGTTTATCTATCTTGTTGGTTTTCTCAAAGAACAAGCTCCTGGTTTTGTTGATATTTTGTATAATTCTTTCTGTTTCTACTTTGTTGATTGCTGCCCTGAGTTTGATTATTTCCTGCCATCTATTCTTTTTGGGTGTATTTGCTTCTTTTTGTTCTAAAGCTTTCAGGTGTGCTGTCAGGTTGTTAGTATATGCATTCTCCCATTTTTTTTTTTTGTAGGTACTTAGAACTATGAGTTTTCCTCTTAGTACTGCTCTCGTGGAGTCCCACAAATTTTGGTATGATGTGTCTTCATTTTCATTAAATTCTAAAATGTCTTTAATTTCTTTCTTTATTTCTTCCTTGACCAAGTCATCATTGAGTAGAGTGTTGTTCAGTTTCAGTTTCCATGTGTATGTATGCTTTCCATTGTTTTGTCATTATTAAAGACCAGCCTTTGTCCATGGTTATCTGATAGGATGCAAGGGACTATTTCAATCTTTTTGTATCTGTTGAGGCCTGTTTTGTGACCAATTATATGGTCTATTTTGGAGAAGGTACCATGAGGTGCTGAGAAGAAGGTATATTCTTTTGTTTTAGGATGAAATGTTATCAGTTAAATTTATTTGGTTCATAACTTCTGTTAGTTTCACTGTGATATATATAGATATCAGTTAAATTTATTTGGTTCATAACTTCTGTTAGTTTCACTGTGTCTCTGTTTAGTTTCTGTTTCCATGATCTGACCATTGCTGAGACTGGGGTGTAGAAATCCCCCACAATTATTGTGTGAGGTGCAATATATGCTTTGAGCTTTAGTAAAGTTTTTTTGTTTTTTTTGTTTGTTTGTTTGTTTTTTTGTTTTGTTTTGTTTTGTATTTTTTTTTTTTTTGTATGTGGATGCCCTTGTATTTGGGGCATAGATGTTTAGAATTGAGAGTTCATCTAGGTACATTTTTCCTTTGATGAATATGAAATGTCCTTCCTTATCTTTTTTTGATCACTTTTGGTTAAAAGTCAATTTTATTTGATATTAGAGAAGTAATTTTAATTCTGAATCCTGCTTTTCTAGTGTGAGGGGTTGTCCAGGGCTTACTATGGTGGGAGAACTGGGTTCTGATTATGCCAAGTAACTTTGGTTTCTGTTGTTTATGTTCTTGCCCTTGTCTTTTACCATCTGGTTAACTCTAGTGCTACCTGAACTCACTGTCTCTAACTGGAGCCTGTCTTTCCAGTTATCTTGCTTGTGTCAGAACTCATCAGGGTCCAGATGTCTTCTTCGTAATCCTGTGATCCTGAGCTCCAGCTGCTCTGAGTGCAGTGTCTCCTCTAGGATGTCTCAGGATATGGTATCTCCATGGTAGCAGACCAGCTAGGTGTCAGCTGCTCTGAGTGCAGTGGCTCCTCTAGGATGTCTCAGTATACGGTTTCTTCATGGGAGCAGACCAGCTAGGTGTCTGCCTCAGCCACAAGTACCAAGTGAAGGGTGGAAGAGGAATGGTATTCTACAGGGACGTGGTTTCGGGACCTAGTGGGTCCTGAGTGCCCCCTTTTCCCAGTTGTAACTCTGGGGTGTAAGGTAGTGGGAGAATGTTCTTAGCTGTTACTCTGAGTGCAGTGGCTCCTCTAGGATGTCTCAGGATATGGTGTCTTCAAGGGTGCAGACCAGCTAGGTGTCTGCCCCAGCCACAATTATCAAGCAAGGGGTGGAAGGGGAGTGGTATTTTGGAGAGGATGGGTTTCAGTGCCTGGTGGGTTCTGAGCACCCCCTGCTCCCAGTTGTAGCTCTGAGGCTCCCACTTGTAGCTCTGGGGTATAGAGTAGTGGGAGAGTATTCTTACCCACTGCTCTGAGTTCAGTGGCTTCTCTAGGATATCGCACGATATGGTGTCTTCAAGGGAGCAAACCAGCTAGGCTTCTGTCCCAGCCACAAGGACCAAGCAAGGGAAGAGGCCATTTTAAAAAATTACTTCAACAATTTTTCAGTTGAGGGACACTTGTGTTGCTTCCAGTTTATGGATATTATGACTAAGGCTGCTATGAACAAAATGGAGCATGTGTCCTTATGGTATGTTGGAGCATCTTTTGGGCTTATGCAAAGAACCTGTATAACTGAGTCTACCTTTAGAACTATATCCAATTATCTAAGAAACTACCAGATTAATTCAGTGTATCTGGTTTTATGTTGAGGTGCTCAATCTTATTGAACTTGAGCTTTGTGCAGGATGATAAGTATAGATCTATTTGCATTCTTCTACATTCATGCATCTAATTATACCAGCACAATTTGTTGAAAATGCTCTCATTTTCCACTGTATGGTTTTGGATTCTTTGTCAAATATCATGTGTGGGTTTATTTCTGGATCTTCAATTCTATTCCATTGATTGACATATCTGTTTCTGTACCAATAACATGTGTCAGGTTTTGTTTCATTTTGTTTTGTGGTTCATTTTGTTTTGTTTTATTGTTCATTTTGTTTTGTTTTGTTGTTTTTTATTATGATTGCTCTGTAGTTCAGCTTGAGATCAGGGATTATGATTTCTCCCTAAATTTTCTTATTAAGTAGAATTGTTTTGACTATCATGGCTTTTTGTTGTTGTTGTTATTTTTGTTTTTCCATATCAAGTTCAGAATTGCTTTTTCTATCTATGTGAATATTTATGTTAAAATTTCGGTGGGAATTGCATTGAATCTGTAACCTGCTTTTGGTAATATGGCCATTTACAATATCTTAATCCTGCCTGTACATGAGCATGGCATATCTTTCTGTTTTCTTAGATTTTCTTCAATTGCTTTTTTTAGGGACTTGGAGATCTTGTCATACAAATCTTTCACTTTTTTGAATTGAGTTACACAAAAAATATTTTATATGATTTATAGCTATTATGAAGTGTGTTGTTTTTCTAATTTTTTTTTCAACAGACCATTTATCACGTGTATTGTAAGGCTACTAATTTCATTGATTTACTTTTATATCCAGGCACTTTGATAAAGTTTTTTTTTTTTTTTTTTCCATTGGTATAAGTTCTATAGTAAAATTTTAAGGGCTGCTAATGTATACTCTCATATCATCTACAAATAGCGATACCATGACTTATTTCTTTCTAACTTTTATTTCCTCAATTTAATTTCGTTGTTGTATTACTTTCATTAGAACTTTACGTACTATGTTGAATAGTTAGGAAGAGAGTGTGCAGCCTTTTTTTGTCCCTGATTTTAGTGGGATTGCTTTAAGTTTCTCTCCATTTCATTTGATGTTGACTATTGCTTTGATGTATATTGCATTTTTTATCTTTAGGTGCCATTAATTCTTAAACTCTTCCAAACTTTTAACATTAAAGGGTGTTGCATTTTGTCAAAGGGTTTTCAGCATCTAATGAGATTATCACATATTTGTTTTTCTTTGAGTTTGTTTATACAGTAGATTATGTGATGGGTTTTTGTGTATTAAACCATCCTTGCATCCCTGAAATGAAGCCTACTGGATCTTGGAGAATGACTTTTTTTCCTTTGACATGTTCTTAGATTCGGTTTGGGAAATTTTTATTGAATATTTTTATATAGATGTTCATAAGTGAAACTGATCTGAAGTTCTTTTTCTTTGTTGTGTCTATGTGTTTTAGATTAGTAACTATGGCCTCATAGAATGAATTAAGTTGTGTTCCTCTTGTTTGTATTTTATGGAATAGTTTGAGGACTATTGGTATTACATTTTCTTTGAAGTTCTAGTAGAATTCTGTACTAAATCTGTCTGGTCCTGGGCTTTTGTTGTTGTTGTTCAGTGTTTTTTAATGACTGCTTCTCTATCCATACGGGTTGTAAGATTATTTAGCTTGTTTACCTAATTTAAATTTAAATTTGGTATATGGTATCTGTCTAGAAAAGTATCCATTCTGTCTAGATTTGGCAGATTTCTCAAGTGTGGGCTTTTATACTAAGATATGTTGATTTTTTTTATTTTCTTCAGTTTCTGTTGTTATGTATCTATTTTCATTTCTGACTTTGATAATGTGAATACTGTATCTATGCCTTTTAGTTACTAATCTATCTTGTTGGTTTTCCCAAAGAACAAGTGCTTGGTTTTGTTGATTATTTGTATTGATACCTTTGTGTTTTGTTTCCCAATCTGCTTTTATACCAAGAACAAGCAAGGCAATAAAGTCCTGGGCTCACTCCCTTAATCACTGTTTCTAAAGGTTTATCAGAATGACCAAAATATTTGAGCCTACTTCCCTGTCCTGGCCCAAAGTTATTTTCAAACCTGAAGCCTACTTCCTTGATCTAGTCTAAAATTTAGATTCCTGCCTGAAATTACTTCTTTGTTCTAGCCTAAGATTAAGATTCCTGCCTCAAATTAGTTCTTTGTTCTAGCCTAGTATCAGATTTTTGCCTGAAGCCCATTTCCTTGTCATTGGCTAAGGGCAGATTCATGCCAAGCAGACACAAAAGGTCTCCACATCTCCCCCTTTTTTATTTTATAAACAAGACTTAGGCTGTCTTAGAATTCTGCCAAAAATGCCTTCCGTATCCATCATGGAATATGCATTATCAAAAGCAGTGCACTTCTGTCTTAGGTTGGTAAGGCTATGTGCAGAAACTCACATTGCCAGCCTGTTAAATTAATAACTCTGTCTGGGGCTCCATTTTCAGTTTCAAACCATGTAGTTTGGCTGCCAACATGTTGATATTGTTAAAGATAAGCTTTAACACAATGGGCAGGAATAAAAGTATTCTTAGGACAAAAACTGTTAACATGATCAAGTTATATAAGCCATTCTTGAAGCTTGACCAAGATGGAACTACTGATCTCAGGCCATAAATAATTTTATCAGCAGTAACTGCAGCATCAAAGCTGAGCAGAGCAGCATTATTTAAATTCATAAGCTCACTATGCAAAGTCAAAACATCTACCGAGATGTTAGAACTATGTCAAATACCCTGCAAGTGTCTTTAAACGTTTTCCTAATTATAATGACTATCACTGTAAATTGTAGAAGTAACACAAATCCATTGATATTTGACATGACACTCTAGGTGGCTCCTTACTCTTAAACTCTGAACATCCTTCCATTAATTTGAATAGGATACAAAGCTTCAATCTGTTGTTCCAAACATCTATCTGAATTCTCTTGTATACTCAATACATTAGTAACATTTTTATACTAAATAATTAACAAATGCAGCTGTTTTAACTTCTTGTGTCAAAACAATTGCAGAAGCAGTGGTGCTAGCAATTAATGTAATTAAAGCTGCTATACCAGCAATAATCAAGCCCACTAACCTGTTGCTTCTGTTTAAAGTCTGACTCACTTTAAAAAGCCAGCACTTGCAAGCTTTTTTTTTTTTTCAGAACACCAAGGTCCTCTAATACTCAGAGCAATAAAACAAAAGCTGGTTGGTAGACCTCCATAACTGATATACCAGGTTTCAACACTCTAACACAATTAGAAAGTGTACAATCAGTGCAACTTACATTAAATGCTATAGAAAAAACAAAAGCAATCTTATCATGGCAATTATAAGAGCCTTAACACATGTTCTAGCACTTATTTGAAATCCAGATCATGTAAGTTGATCTCTTGCTAACATAATATCATAGAGAACTGCAGCTAACTTCCAAATATGTCTCAGAAAATGTCCAGAATCAGCCTTCCAAATGAAGACTATTGTTTCCAATATTGGATTGATTTCTAGACCAGTCAATGATTGAGTCCGAATAACTGGTCACATTTAAGAAAAATTCAAGAGTCATTATAACTTCTCTTTTTGATTCTCTGTTCTACAAGGTTTAAAACCTTGATTTAAGACAGCTTGTTCCACCTGGGATATAGGCAAGTAAAGGTGTGTCAGGAACACATGTCCAATACAGCTTCCAGTCACCATTGTTAGGGCACTCAGCAAGATCATAGGTCAGCATCATTCTTTTTCTAGGCATTAGCATATCTCACCAATCTCTCTGGCAGCCTCTTAGCTCTTTCAGCATCCTACAGGAAAAACCACAAACATGCTGTTGGGGTCCACACTGGTCCCTGTTCGGGTGCCAAAATAATGTTGGGGTCCACACTGGTCCCTGTTCGGGCACCAAAATAATGTTGGGGTCCACACTAGCCCCACGTTGGGGCGGCCAGAAAACGTCGCACCCCAGGCAAAATGTTGAGGCCCAGGCCAACCCACGTTTGGGCGTCCATTGTATCCTGGCCCAAGCTACCGCTCCGGTCTGCGGGTCGGGGTTCAGCAAGAGCGAGGGTGAGGGCAGACTCGAAGAATGGAGACCAGACAAGGTGTGATTTAATCCCGTTTATTCTTCAGTCTCTCTTCCTCTAAGTGTCTCCTGCTGTGTCTCCTCTGTCTGCTGTGTCTGATTCTGATCTCAGTCTGATTCTGATCTGTTCTGTCTCTGCCTTTTATATGTCTTACTTCTAAGCCATGCCTCTAAGTTACACCTTTAATCATGCCCTTAGGTCTTGTCTCTAACTCTGATCTCTATACTTCTAAGTCATACTCTTAAGTCACACACCTTTAATCTCACACACCTTTAATCTCACGAACCTTTAATCTCAAGGTATCTAAACCAAGATTATCGAAGTGTGCTCACCTGTTGTAGGCTATTGTAATCCAAGTCTCATGTCAGGGTATATGGCTCAAGATGGCTGCAAAGCTGATAGCTGCTTTCTGCTAAAAGTCGGCCCCCAACAACATGCCCTCTTCCTCATATTAAATAGATGATTTGGATCATGCCTTATGCCAGTAAATGGATCCTTCTCTTTCACCTATACATAAATATGCCTAGTTGTAGAGTGCTATAGATACTCAGCAAAAAGTTCCTTGGCATTCAAATTTCTTTTTAAAAAACATTTAAAATAAAAAGAACATTATTTCAATAAACTTGTGGTGCACAAGAATATACCGTCTTCTTTTTTTATTTTATAAAGGTATTGTTTTAAAGTTCCACCGGCCCATTCACAATAACTTGTCCTTGAAGACTATAAGGAATCCCAATAATACCAGTAATATTAAACTGTTGACAGAAAGTCTCAAATGCTTGACTGCAATAGCCAGTTCCATTATCTCTTCTCTTTTTTTACTTGGCTATTTTATTATTTACCTATCAGATGTTATCCTCTTTCCCCATTTCCCACCTAACCACAGAAACCCTTACCCCATTTCTCTCCTCCTGCTTCGAAGAGGGTATGCCCCCACCCATTCACCCTCTCCCCTCTCCTCGCCCATGAATTCCCCCACACTGGGGCATCCAGCCTTCATGGGACCAAGGACCTCCTCTCCCACTGTTGCCTGACAAGGCCATTCTCCACTACATATACAGCTGGAGCCTTGGGTCCCTCCATGTGTGTTCCCAGGCTGACAGTTTAGACCCTGGGAGCTATTGTTGCTTGGTATTGTAGCTCTCCCCATGGGGCCACAAACCCTTTAGCTTCTTCAGTCTTCTCTTTAACTCCTCCATTGGGGGCCCAGTGATCAGTTCAGTGTTTAGCTTCTAACATTAGCATTTGTATATGTCAGGTTCTGGCAGAGCCTCTCAGGAGACAGGTATATCAGGTTGCTCTCACATGCACTTCCTGGAATTCACAACAGTGTCTGCATTTGGTGACTGCATATGGGACAGATCTTCAGATGAGGCAGTCTCCAGATGGTCCCTCTTCCAGTTTCTGCTCCACACTTTGTCTCTTTATTTGTTCCCATGAGTATTTTGGTACTCCTTCTAAGAAGGATTGAAGCATTCACGCATTGGTCTTCTTTCTTCTTGAGCTTCATGTGATCTGTGAGTTGTATATTGGGTATTGTGAGCTTTGGGGCTGATATCCATTTATCAGTGAGTGCATACCATGTGTTTTCTTTTGTGGTTTGTTACCTCACTCAGGATGATATTTTCTATTTCCATCCATTTGCTTAAGAATGTCACGAATTCATTGTTTTTAATAGCTGAATAGTACTCTATTGTGTAAATGTACCACATTTTCTGTATCCATTCATCTGTTGTAGGACATCAGGTTACTTTCCAGCTTCTGGCTATTATAAATAAGTTATATTATAAATAAATATAACATAGTGGAGCATGTGTCCTTGTTATATGTTGGAGCATAATTTGGATATATGCCCAGGAGTGGTATAAATGGATCCTCAGGTAACACTATGTCCAATTTTCTAAGGAATTTCCAGACTGATTTCCAAAGTGGTTGTACCAGCTTGAAATCCATCAAGCAATGGATTCTTTTTTATCCACATCCTGGTCTGCATCAGTTATCACATGAGTTTTTGATCTTAGCCATTCTGACTGGTATGATGTAAAATCTCAGGGCTGTTTTAATTTGCATTTCCATGATGACTTAGGATGATGAACATTTTTAGGTGCTTTTTGATCATTCAAATTTTCTCAGTTGAGCATTTTTTGTTTAATTAGCTCTGTACCCTATTTTTAATAGAGTTTTTTGATTGCCTGGAGACTAACTTTTGAGTTCTTTTTATATATTGGAAATTAGTCTTCTATAGTTTGTAGGATTGGTAAAGAACTTTTCCCAATCTGTTGGTTGCCATTTTTGTCCTATTGACAGTGTCCTTTGCCTTACAGAAACTTTGCAATTTTATGAGGTCCTACTTGTCAAATCTTGATCTTAGAGCATAAGCCATTGGTGTTCTATTCAGGAACTTGTCCCCTGTGCCCATGTGTTTGAGGCTCTTTCCCAATTTCTCTTCTATTGGTTTCAGTCTATCTGATTTTATGTGGAGGCTCTTGATCCACTTGGACTTGAACTTTGTACAAGAAGATAAAAATGGATTGATTTGCGTTATTCTACATGTTAACCTCCAGTTGAAGCAGCACCACTTTTGAAAATGCTGTCTTTTTGCACTGGATGGTTTTAGCTCCTTTGTCAAAGATCAAGTGACCATAGGTGTGTGTATGTTCATTTCTGGGTCTTCAGTTCTATTTTATTGATCTTCCTGCCTGTCTCTGTACAAATACCATGATGTTTTTATCACTATTGCTCTGTAGTACAGCTTGAGGTCAGGGATGGTGATTTCCCCCAGAAGTTCTTTTATTGTTGAGAATAGTTTTCTATATCCTGATGGTTTTTTTTTTTTTTTTAATTTCCTCAGTTTCTGTTGTTATGTCTACCTTTTAATTTCTGACTTTATTAATGTGGATATTGTCTTTGTGCTCTCTGGTTAGTCTGGCTCAGGGTTTATCTATCATGCTGATTTTCTCAAATAACCAGCTCCTGGTTTTGTTGATTCTTTTTATAGTTCTTTTTATTTCTACTTGGTTGATTTCAGCCCTGAGTGATTATTTCCTTCTTTCTATTCCTCTTTGGTGTATGTACTTCTTTTTGTTCTAGAGCTTTCAGGTATGCTATCAAAATGCTTGTGTATGTGCTCTCCAGTTTGGTTTTTTTTTTTTTTTTTTTTTTTTTTTTTTTTTTTTTTTTTTTTTTTTTTTTTTTTTTTTTTTTTTTTTTTTTTTTTTTTATTGTAGGCACTTAGAGCTATGGGTTTTCCTCTTAGCACTGATTTCATTGTGTCTCATAAGTTTTGGCATGATGTACCTTCATTTTCATTAAATTCTAATGTTTTTCATTTCTTTATTATTTCTTTCTTAACCATGTTATCATTGAGTAGAGCATTGTTCTGTTTCCATGTGTATGTGGGCTTTCCATTGTTTTTGTTGTTATTGAAGTCCAGCCTTAGTTCTGTCCGTGATCTGATAAGATGCTTGGGATTATTTCAATCTTCTTGTGTTTTGTAAACACAAAGGACTGTTTTGTAAACAATTATATGGTCTATTTTGGAGAAGATACCATAAGATACCTTGCCAATGGGTCAAGATATGGTGTCTTCAAGGGTGCAGACCAACTAGGAGACAACTGCTCTGGGTGTAGTGGATCCTTAACTGCTCTGAGTGCAGCGGGTCCACTGGGATGGTCAGAATATGGTGTCTTCCTGGGAGCAGACCAGCAAGGAGTCTGCCCTAGCAGAAAGGACCAGGAGGAGGAGGCAGGTGGGGAGTTTTATTTGGGAAGGCAGGGTCTTTAGTGTGTCAGGCTCCCAGCTGCAGCTTTGGGACTTCAGGTTGTCAAGGTAGGGTTCTTACCAACTGCTCTGAGTGCAGAGGATCCTTTGGGATGGGTCAGAATATGGTGTTTTCCAAAAAGCAGACCAGCTAGGAGTCTGCCCCAGCAGAAATGAACAAGGGGGAATGTTCCTTTTGTTTCTAATTTGTTAATTTCGGAGTTTTACTATTTCTGCTCTACTCCTCTAGAATTGAGAGACCAAACCTATTCTATTTTGGGTGAATTAAAGCAGAGGCAGCAGACTCTAAACATGGCAAAAATTGTAACAGCCATGGTCAAATCAGAAGACTGGAAGAGGTGCCTAAAAAAAGTAACTTCCAGTAAAGGATGTAGGAGGGTTCCTAATGACTGAGAATGTCACTAATTAGTAAATCAAAAATTAAAAATAAAAAACAATGTGCTTATTATTTTTTAAAAAGGGAGACTAATCCAAAAATTACCCTAAGGGAAAAAAAAGTCTGTTCAAACTATGACCTGGAAAGATGCTTAGGGTATCTCTTAAATAAACAAAACAAACAAAACCAATAACAAAAAAAAACCAGCTTTCTTTTTATAATAGAATTTAACATTCTGTCTTGATAAAACTGAATATAAAGTTTCTCCAACATGCCTAGAAGACATCCAGGACCTCTTGACAAACTTTTTTCCAGCCCTTTCCTCTAAGATAGTATTTTTGTTGCTGAAGTGTGTTTCTTGTATGCAGCAGAAAGAAGAGTCTTCTTTATGTATCTACTCTGTTAGCCTGTGTCTTTTTTGGGAGGAGGGGAATTGAGTCCATCAATAGTGAGATATACAAATGAGCAATAATTGTTCCTGTTTTGTTATTGCAGGTAGTAATGTGTGTGTGTGTCTTCTTTTGAATTTGCTGTGAGATAATTATTTTCTTGTATTTTCTTCAGTGTAGTTACCTTTGTGCCTTGTGTTGGGATTCTCATTCTAGTGTCCTCTGTAGAAATGGATTACTAGAAAGATTTGTTTAAATTTGGTTTTCTCATGGACTATCTTGGTTTCTCCATCTATAGTGATTAAGAGTTTTGCTGGGTAGAGTATCCTGGCTGGCATCTGTGGTTTCTTAAGGTATGCAACACATCTCTCCAGGGTCTTCTGGATTTTAGAATCTTTGTTGGGAAATCAGATTTAATTCTGACAGGTCTACATTTATATATTACTTGGCCCTTTTTCTTTACAGCTTTTAGTATTATTTCTTTGTGTTGTATACTTAGTGTTTTGATTATTATGTGGCCAGAAGATTTGACTTTATGGTCTAATCTATTCGATGTTCTGCAGGCTTCCAGTACATTTATGGCCATCTCTTTCTTTAGGTTAGAAAATTTTACTTCTATGATTTTGTTGGAGATATTTTCTGGCCCTTTGAACTATGAATCTTCACCCTCTTCTACTCCTATTATTCTTAGGTTTGGTCTTTTCATTGTGTCCCATATTTCCTGGATGTTTTGGGATGAGGAATGTTTTATACTTGGCAATTTCTTTAACCAATTCATGACTATCTTCTACGCCTGAGATCCTCTCTTCCATCTCTTGTATTCTGTTATTGATGCTTGTGTCTGTGGTTGCTGTTCTCTTCCCTAAGTTTTACATTTCTAGTGTTGGATCTATTTTTGATATCATTATTGTTTCGCTATCCACTTTTTTTTGTCTTGGGTCATATTTAATTTCTTCACCTATTTTATTGTATTTTACTATATTTATATATGGAATTTATTTGTTTCTTCTTTAACATCTTCTACCTGTTTGCTTGTGTTTTTCTGTATTTCTTTAAGGGAATTATTTCTATCCATTTTAAAGGCCTCTATTATCTTAATGAGATGGATTTTAAGGTCAGAATCTTTCTCTTCATATATGTGTTTAGATATACAGGGCATGCTGTATTATGATATCTTGGTTCTGATGCTGCCAAATATGATTAAATTCTATTGATTATATTCTTGAACTTGCCTTTTGCCATCTGGTTTTCATAAGTGTTAATTTGTCTGAGTGTTTTGGATCGGGGCAGATTTCTTGGGAGTCAAGTAGAGTTGTGTGTCCTGGGTTAGAGCAGACCTCCCGGGAGGCAGGCAGTGCTGCCTCTTGTTAGAGCAGGCCTCATGTGTCCCTGTTAGAGTGGCTGTACTGGAAGGTAGTCAGGGTTGTATTGTTGGGTAGCAGACATACTGATCAGCCACTGGTTCAGGTGGAGATTCGTACGAGAAGGGCGATTGGCAAATTCCACCTTCTGACTTAATGCAAGTTCTAATGAGTCATACCTCTGCAGGTTCTACCAGAAACTTTTGTTTACATGCTTTTCTATACTGTTTGAAAAAAATCGCAATGCCTTATAAAAGAACTAGCTTCCTCGACTTAGGAAAATACTTATTTACCCAGGAATTTTGAGGGGTACAATATTTGAAATGTTACTAAATGAAATAATTAATAAAAGTAATAATTTTAAAATTATGAAATCAGTATAACTAAATATAAAAAAGATAATAACCTAGAATAGATCATTTATAGTTGTAATCTGATGCCTTCTGATCATGATAAAGCATGTTTGTATGAGTTTGCATGTTTCAATGTACTGGCAGCCACTAAGTAGTCTAGGCTGTTTGGTTATCTAGTAAGCTTCAGAGATCACCGCCAAGTATAATACCTATTCAGACCCAATACATAGCCATAAATTTTGTTTATGAATCCAGACCAGTAGATTAGGCCTTCATACTTTGTATTTCTTTAAATCTTACATTCATATAAAATACATTTTCTGATGGATATTGGTAAGAGAGGCAGCATGTGTACTATTTACATTGTGTGTACTGTTTATCTATGTACAATGTATTTGAGGTTTCTAAGACTAAACCATATGTAGCATAGGCCTATATACTCTCTTAATGTCTACAGGGTGGGTCTGAGCCCTACTCAAAGGAGGAAAATGCAGCTGCATCTAATACGCAGTGAAAGATCAGATGTATCCTATGATACAAGCAGCTTCCTTGGCTATCAGACCAACACAGGATCACATGTAGAAATTAAAATACTTGTTATTTGCCCATGTCTTAGAGACTACTTCTGTTGCTATAGTAACATACACTGACAATAGTAACCGAAGAATGAACTAGTTTAGCTCATAGTTTCAGGTGTCAACCAAGCTGAGGAAATCATGGAAGAAAATGAAGCAGTTCACCACATTTAATTTGCAGTCAGTCCAGTGAATGACAGATGCTTGTGCTCAGCTTTCCTGCCTTCCTGTTTATGCAGTGCAGGAACTAAGCCCAAGGAATAGTGCCACAATCCTTCCCACCTCAGTTTATCAAGATAATCCTGAACAAGCATGCCCAGGGGTAATTAATAGCTACATAATCCATGAAAAAAAGGCTTATTTGTCTTCTAGGTGATTCCTGATCCAGTCAGGTTGTCAATCATCATCCTCATGCCCTACTTCCATAAATTAACATGCACATTAGAGGAAGACACGTTTGAGAACGGTTAAGAAATTTGTATTGTATAACGTTTGCGTGTAGTGAGTAGTTGTGGAAGAGTTTGAAAAGTCTACTCTGGTTTGTTTCTGCATAACTGTGGCAAATTTTGTGATATGGATTTAGTATAATTTACTATTCATTCGATTCTCTGAGATGAGAGAGTGGGCCATTCTGCCCATGTTCTAGTGTAGCCTAAGTTTAAGACACGATCCAGAGAAAGCATAGTCAGTATTAATCGTGGTCTTTGTGTGCTCAAGTACATGTCAGACGGAGAACAGGGCAAAGAGAGAAGAACAGAGAGGCGGAGAGAGATTGAGAGAGAGAAAAAGTGAGAGAGACAGAGAGAGAAACAGAGAGACGGAAAGATTCCAAAAAAGAGACAGAAGAAAGGGAGCAATCTTGAGAATGACGTATACTAACTGAAGGTAAGTTAAGATGGAGACTCAGTTTATTCCTCCAATTGTACTCTCATTCTCACATTAGTCAAACATAGGTGTCTAACCAGTATGCAGTAATTGTGATAAGCTCTCGGCTTAGAACTAGGCAAGTATGCTACCTCTAAACTACATATCTAGCCTGTGACTTTTGTGACAAAGGCTTACTAAACTGCCTTGATCTTTTACAACCTTGATTTGTTAACCTCATGCTAACTAATGACAATAACCCTCATGACTATAAAGACTCTAACTATGTGTTACTATGTTGGGATAATACTCATGTATTATAATGATCTTCAACATTACCTATATAAAAATGCACTATTATTATTGATTTTAGTAAATTGTAATATATTTATCAAGAAAGTATATTTAGACTGCAGAGATTGCTCAACTGATAAAATGCTTGCCTTGTAAATTAATTTTATACTCCCCCCAAAATTCCTATGTTTAAAGGCTAGTTGTGATGACACACACTTACAATCCCAGAGCTGAAAAGGCAGAAGCAGGCATATCCATGGATCTGACCAGCAAGCATAGACTAATGGAAGCCCAGTCCTGTGAGAGACCTTGGCAATAAACAAGCAAACAAGTATGATAACAACTATCAAACCAGAGCCAAACTTATCCTCTGACCTCCAAATATGTAGACAAAACCATGTACTTGCATGCAAGAGCATGTGTACACAGGAATATGTATATTATATTAAAAAGTTATTCTCATAAAAATGCCTAAGTATAACCAAACAGGATTCCCTCAAGAAATGGAATGATAGTTCTGCATATATATTTTATATGATTTATGCAAACTAGTGATTGATGCACCATTTCAATAATAGACAATAGATTAAAAAAACAGGCATTTCATAAAATTTAAATCTTTTCATGGGAAAAATCTGAATAAATTAGTTTTTAAAGTAGCATAATTTTGTATAATAAAATCCATTATGACTTATAACACCTAACATTATTCTGAATGTGGAAAACCCAAGAACTTCCTAAATCAGGATTTAACAATGAGGACTGTTTACCAATACACTTGGCAGTGGAAGCAGGAAGAATGGAGCTAATAACTGCAACACACAAAACTCTCAGGCAACAACCAACTTTTTATCAGAGTACCAAACAATTTATAATCTGTGTATTAAAAAAAGTCACATGAGTAAACTGTCTAATAACTAGGACAAGCCTTGTACAGTAGAAGGGCCAAACATGGTTAAAAAAAAAAGAAAGAAAAGGAAAAGAAAAAGGGAAAGAAAAAGAAAAAAGAAAAACCATGTAGTTTTCCATGGAGGCATAGAAACATATAGCAATACCCAGGTGTAACAAATAATCTGCTGTAAACTCATTCATATCTGCTTCATCTGGAAAGTGCACAAATGCATATTTCAAAAACAATTTTGTATTTTTGAAGAAACTGAGGTCACAAGATTCTTGTCTTATTTCCTTGGCTTTTCCTCAGAAGCACTCAGGATTCTTACAAAACTCCATGTCCTGACAGGTGGCAACATCACTATTATTTGACATACAGTTTCAAGTCACAGCCACAAAAGTCAGGCAAGAGAAAGTGATAAGTAGCACCGATGCTGAAAAAGAAATCACAAGTTACCACTATCCAAAGATGACATGATCTCACATAGAATAATACCTGTAAACAAACATCTACAGAGTCCATTAGAAATAATTAAAATGCAGCAACATTCTAGGATATAAAGTTATTATGCAAAAATGAACTCAGGAGTAGACTTATTAAGGAAGAAAAAAGTCTTCGCAATGAACAAGAATTGATGAAAGATGATATTATATTACCAAAGGATAGACATGCTGTATACATGGGTGAAGATAAATATCATGGACAGGTAGGAGCAGTTGCACTACTTAAATTTAAAATACCCTGCAGGTATCAAAGAAGTGTAATATTTATGAATATATATATATATATATATATATATTTAAGATTTCCATGTAAAAACTGATATATCATATCTATTTTTATACATCCATCTATATCAAAAACATCTATCTCTATCTGCATACCATCTATATCTATCTATATAATATATATTTGAATCATATATACACATATATATATCAAAGCTATATACATAATATATATGAGCAACTTTTATTGATCATTTCTTCAAGTGAGGCTCCTTCCTCTGTGATAACTCCAGCTGTGTCAAGTTGGCACAGAAAACCAGCCAGTAAGATATCTATGTCTATCAATACACCAATAGCCATAGGTTTGAAAGAGAGCAAGGGAAGGTATATATGAAGGATGAGTAAGAGCAAAGGGAAGGGAGAAATGATGCAATTATAATCTTAAAAACAAAGAAATGGGTTTTAAAAGGAAGCATGGTATTGCCATACAAGCCAATATAAGGATTAATGGAATGGACTAGAAACATCCACTGTGAAATGAATTTTAAAGTTGCTAAAGAAACAAGAACTAAAGGAAAGAAATTGTTTGACATCATCATGCAGGCAAAAATGGATGTCCACATTTTAAATAATGAACCTGGACCACCGTCTTTCACTAG
Source organism: Arvicanthis niloticus (assembly GCF_011762505.2). Lineage (NCBI taxonomy): Eukaryota > Metazoa > Chordata > Mammalia > Rodentia > Muridae > Arvicanthis > Arvicanthis niloticus. The sequence goes on from NC_047666.1 coordinate 16,547,624, forward strand.
TCACAAAGTCTCAACTAAAAATTGATTTAAGATTTAAATCTAAGACATAAAACTGTAAAAGTGCCAGAAGAAAAAATGTGAAATTGTTTCAGGTCATTAAAAGGGCAGTGTCTTTTGACCATACCCAAAACCATAAGAAAAAAATAGAAATTTTATTCTATCTAGGAAACTATCATCAGAATAAAGACACAAACTAGAAATGGAAGAAATGTGTAGGGAAAAAAAAAATGAGGCTGGGGATCCCAGGGTTCCTCCCTCCATGCTGTCGGTAGTCGGCTTGGAAAGCTCTGGGTTCCTCCAGCTGGAAGTTGGGCTCGGCTGCTCATTAACTAAAAGCCTCTCCCGGCTCCCCATGGTTCCTCATGGCGGAGCGGCCCCAACACACGAGGAAGTCCTTGGGTTTCCAAAACCTGTTTATTCACATGGTGGACAGTAGATGGATCTGGATACATACCCCCTGAAACCCTGGATCGACCTTAGAAAGGGAGGGGAGAAGGGAGGAGGGGCTGGGGAGGAATGTTTAATCGGCTCCACCTCTGGCCTTCAGGTACCACATTAATATGTAAATCTCTCTAGGGCCTGTTCACACCCTCCACCTGTGTAGTGACTGAAGGGTGAAGGTGGAATGGAGATTAGACCTCGTGTTAGGCCCGACAGAAATGTTTTAAATGGAATAATTATAAGGGCTAAATATTCAGAAACAACCAAATTTAAAATACAGACAATAGAAAAATGTAAACATCTATAAAAAAGATAAAAGTAATCAATATAGTGCTTTATCGGACAATATTAAACTAAAATACAAATTATGTATACCTAGTATCAGTGATATATTGTAATTCTATTTCCCATGAACATCTTTACATTCATTTCGAGTGTGCACATCATTACCAACAATATCCTCAACCTAGGACTTAGGACATCTCTAGTTTCTTGTGAGACTTATGAGAGGAATTTGTTTGTAAACTTAAATGACCTAGTCTGGTGATTATCCACTCCCTCTGTTTACAAGCTTATCCTCTAAAATAAAAAATTTTTAATCATTAACCATGTGAGCTGATCTCAGGTACCATTGACTCTACAAAATGAATATATGGGACTAGAGGGATTGCTCAGTGGTTAACAGCACTCTCTTTTCTCCCAGAGGAACTCAGTCCAATTTAATTATCGTCATGGTGGGACATAACTCTCTATAACTCTATTCCTAGGAGATCCAACACCCTCTTCTTTCCTCTGTGGGTACCGGGAATCCACATGATTCACAGACATAATTGCAGTCTTAATATTTATGCACATGACATTAAATTAGATTGAAGGAAATGTATGTATGTATGTATGTATGTATGTATGTATGTATGTATGTATGTATTTTATTCTTTAATCTTTTATTACAGTCCAGTCTTTATCCCCCTCCTGGTCCACCCTCTGACTGTTCCACATCCCACACCTTCTCCCTTCCATGACCTCCCCACTCTCCAGAGGATGTCCCCCACCCACTCTTAGCCCACCAGACCTTTCCACTCCTTGGGGCCTCAAGTCTCTTGTGGGTTAGGTTTATATTCTTTTACTGAGTCCAGACCCAGCAGTCCTCTGCTGTATTTGTTGAGGGCCTCATATCAGCTGGTATATGCTGCCTGGTTAGTGGCTCAGTGTCTGAGAGGTCTTGAAAGTCCAGGTTAGTTGAGACTACTGGTCTTCCTATAGGGTCTCCCTCCTCCTCAGCTTCTTCCAGGATTTTCCTAATTCAACCACAGGAGTCACCAGCCATCTATTGGTTGGGTGTAAATATCTGCATCTGACTCAGCTTCTTGTTGGGCCTTTCTAAGAGCAGTCATGCTAGGATCCTGTTTGTAACCACACCATAGCATCAATAACAGTGTCAGGCTTTGGGGCCTCCCCTTGAGCTGGATTCCAATTTGGGCCTGTTACTGGACCTCCTTTCCCTCAGGCTCTTCTCCAATTTTGACATTGCAGTTCTTTCAAACGTGAACAATTCTGGGTCAGAGTTTTTGACTCTGGGATGGCAACCCCATTCCTCTATTTGATGTTCTGACTTTCTGCTGGTGGTGTGCTCTACAAGTTCCCTCTCTCCACTATATGACATTTCATCTAAGGTCCCTCCCTTCAAGTCCTGAGAATCTCTGACCTCCCTGGTCTCTGGTACATTCTAGAGTATCCTCCCACCTCCTATCTCCTAAGTTTGTCTGTTTCCATCCTTTCTGCTGGCCTTCAGGGCTTCAGTCCTGCTCCCCAGATACTGGATCATGTTGCCCTCTTTCCCTCCCTGTCCTTTTTCCTACCCAGGTCCCTGCTTCCTTCCCCCGACCATGTGATTGCTTTCTTCTCCCTCCCAAGTGAGATTGAGGCATCCTCACTTGGGCCCTTCAGGTTGTTAACTTTCTTGAGTGCTGGGGATTTTATCCTGGATATTCTGTGCATTTTTGGCAAATATCCACTTATTAGTGAGTACATACCATGCATGTCCTTTTGGGTCTGAGTTACCTCACTCAAGATGATATTTTCTAGTTCCATCCATTTGCCTGCAAAATGCAGGATGTCCTCATTCTTAAGAGCTGAAGAGTATTTTAATGTGTAAATGTACCATATTTTCGGTATCCATGGTGTGAAACATCTGGGTTGTTTCCAGATTCTGGCTATCACAAACAAGGCCATTATGAACACCATGGAACATGTACCCCTGTGGCATGCTGGGGTACCTTTTGGATATATGCCCAAGTGTGATATAGCTGGGTCTTCAGATCGATCTATTTTTAATTTTTTGAGGAACCTCCAGATTGATTTCGAGTGTGGTTGTACCAATTTGCAATCCCACCAGCAATGGAAGAATGTTTTTCTTTCTTCACATCTTCACCAGCATATGCTGTCACCTCAGGTTTTGATCTTAGCCATTGTGATTGGTGTAAGGTGGAACGTCAGGCTCGTTTTGAATTTCATTTGTCCCGATCTCTAAGGACTTTGGATATTTCTTTAAGTGCTTCTCCACTTTAAGTGTTTCTTAAATGAATCTCTTCAAGATTCCTCTTGTGAATTCTTTGTTTAGTTTTATACCCCATTTTTTGATTGGGTTGTTTGGTTTCTTGGTGGTTAGCTTCTTGAGTTGTTTATATATTTTGGATATTACCTCTGTATCAGATGTGAGGTTAATGAATTTTTTTTTTCCAATCTGTAGGTTGCTACTGACCATGTTCTTTGTCTTACAGATGTTTTCCAATTACATAGGTCCCATTTATCTATTCTTGATTTTAGAGCCCGATCCATTGGAGTTCTGTTTAGAAATATACCCCTGTGCCAATGAGTTTGAGGCTCTTTTCCACTTTCTCTTCTATTAGAGTCACTGTATCTATGTTGTGCTTGTAGACACTTGCTATCACAGCATAATTATTTCAGGATATGTAAATAAGACAGTGGTTTTAGAACAAAGATATTATGACTTCAATTTCATTAAAAATGTTAGTGATTCATCAAGACACCTTTTTTCTGTGCTTTTCTTCTCACCTGTCCCACAGTCTTTCCTACTAATTTACTCTCTCCCTTTGTACACTCATCAATACTTCTGTATCCTCACACTTTTTAATGATAATTCTTCTATTAATTTATAACTCTTAGCAATATCCTTACAATAAAAATTATAAGAAAGTTATATCTCCATCATATTCCAGACTTCTGTGGATCATACAAAAATTTTTATCAAGTTCTCCATCTCATGACATTAGAGAAGGCATTTTGTACAACAGTTGAAGGGCCACCTTTAAGGACAGTGTGTGTGAGTGTGTGCATGTGCAGATTTATTTTTTCCTGAAGAATAGTGATTTTGGAAATGCAGTGAATATCCAGCTCCAGACACACGGTTCCTGAACTGGTCAAATCTGCATTTAGTACACTCAACTGCCACTGTACTTATAAGAAGCATACATTCCTCTATTTCTGGCACTTCCTCACAGGCTTTTAAAAGGGATACACCATTATATAGAAACTTTTCTAATGAAAGTATCAAGAGCTACTCATTAGGTGAGAAACTTGGTGAATTTGCATGGGGGCCACTACAACTGGTTTAGATTGGTACAGTATTTCAAGAGACAATGGGCAACTTCACAGATTTTTTTTTCTCTAAAAACCAGAGTTATACTAGCTTATTTGGGGAAAAGATGTACCTGAATTGAATTTGTGATGTCTAGTAAATTGGACAGGTTTTCCATAGATTCTGTTGTTCCTACATTTGTTTATTGCAACTACAACTTGTTACGGTTTTTTTCCTGGTATACAAAGCTTTTATTGAGATAAAACTAACTCTGTAGTGTTTGAGAAACTAAATACAAAAGTCCATTCATGACTTTTGTAATATTATTACCTATAGTTTTAGCAGGTACTGACAATGTCCTTCCCAGATTCAGATAATTTAAAACAATACCAACAACTAAGACGATGATGATGATGATGATGATGATGATGATGATGATAAAAATTATAGTAAATAGCTAGGAGTAACATATTTTCTGAAAAAAAAATACTAATTTTTATGTCTGCCACTATCTAGTACGGGATAACATTTCGTTGTTTGTAATAATGATGGGTTTGACCAAGTATTTTCTCATTTATAAATATAGACAAAAATCTTAGAAGTAGCAAAGAAAAAAGTATACTCCCATGCATGTGATGTTCTATTTTAAAAATCATTTTATTGAAAATAATATTTTCCTCCCCTAGCTGGAATGCCTAATCAGGCCTCAGTGGAAGTGAATACACTTAGTCAAGCTTGATATCCCTGGACAGGGTGCTACCCAAAGTGGTTTCCTCTTACCTGGGAAGAAATGGGTTAATGGGGGAGAGATTTGTGAGGATGGGACATAATAAGAGGAAGGAATAGGCTGCAATATGCATACAAAATGAGTACACAAATTATAAAAAATACTTTGTTTTAATATTTTCTAAACACAACATTTTCTCTTTTTTATAAAAAGTTTTATATAACAACATGAATTCTATAACTAAAGTAATTACTCTTTACTTAAAAAAGAAAAGACATAAAATATTCCTTTCAAAGTTTTTCAGTATTATTCATGATTATACATTAGAATAAATATATTTAAAAACCATTTTTTCTTCTTTCAGGGAAGATTGTGAACACAGCACCAGATTAGCACAAATTATTCAATCAGGTTTCTATCATTTGAAGTAATTGCAGGGGTCAGCACATCTGGTGTTCATTGGATAAGCCTTGCCTTGGTAAAATCACCTTCGTGATGATGGTGTCTCTCCTACTAGGTATTTAAGAAAGCAATTTTTATGTCAGCAGTAATTTGCATTTGTAGAGCACTTTGTAATTTGTAAATTATAATCAAGTATTGATCATTTCAAATATGCTAAATAGTAGGCATATAAGTCTCATTATCTTAATTTCACAAGTGAGAAGTTAAAAATCAGGTATTTGCAAAAATACAGACTACAAATCACTAACTTTAATAGTCAAATTAAATTATGGGATATTTGGTTTAAATATTTGTTGACATGTGTCTCAATCATATGATAGACAAGTTTGGGACATTTCAAACATGACAAGAATGCACATAAATAGCTAGTAAGGGATGCCACATTGTGACAGAATTAAACCATGGGATGACTGGCTGTCACAATTCAGACAAGTTAGCTATAGATACAAAGTTTCCAAATATTCCTTATTTAAAAAAAAATAAAAGGATGTAAAATTATGCCAGTGGCTATGTAATTATGTGAATTTTATACAATGATTAAGTGAGAGTAATTCAGAAGCTTCTTGCCTCTCAGAACATCTTATTTATCTTTCAAATAACTATACCCACTTGGCTGTGCCACTCTGGGCTGGTGATGGAGACAAACAACCCTTTAAACAACACAGCTCTTGAATCAAAGTTCAGAACCACCATTGCTACACATCTTCCTAGAAATGTAATTTGTATACATCTTTCTCTATAAAAGTAGGTAAATTAGCTTATGCTAACACATTATATTAACATAACTCTTATGTTATTGAAATTAATGATTTTTCTATTTTTAGAAGAGATTAAATAGCAAAATTGTGTGACTCACAGAAGAACTTGTTAGACAAATCGGGTGTGTGATGGTTGCCTCCTCATCAATGATTACTTTGCTTTGGTCATGGTAACATTTACAAACATTGGCTTAAATAATTGTATTTAGTCAGGATGTGTACTTGAAAAACCTGACATATCCAGATTATTCAAACCTTTTTGGGTTTATGACCGAGACTTACCTGAAAATTATGCAAATATTACTGTTTTTTATAAAAATGTTTGTCTATTATTCATAAAATTTATAAAAAGCGTTTTATGTATTTCCCATTGAGAAAAAACCAACTTTTAGATAACCATGTTTTAATGATAGAAACATTCTTGCTACCTAAATTATGGCTACCTAAAACACATCTGAATATTATATAATAATAACAAAATGTATTTTGCTAAGAAAGTTCTTAAATTTATTATGCCTGATACTACTGGCTCTAAACTAATGATTAAATCAATCACTACCACTAATAAATCATATGTTTTCCCACAGTAATCTCTTTCAAACCAAGGATGACTAGATAAGTTTATTAATTAGCAGAACACCCACTGCTTTCAATCTCAAGGGAAAATTGTACTTTTATTTTATTTAATTTTTTCATGTTTAAGAGCCACTGGAATTTTTCTTGATGCATATTTAATTGATGAAATTGATGCTAATATTCAATTTAGTAAAACTATAAACAAAGATGGCAGTACGTCCTCACTTGAGCAGATCAACCCCAGTTGGTTCTGATTGGTAAATAAAGATACCCACAGCCAATGGTAGGGCAGAACAGACAGAGGCAAGACTTTTAGGTTTCCTGGGCCAAGGACAGAGAGGGAGAGAGAGAGAGAAGGAGATCTGCCAAGCCAGAGGAAGAAGACAGAGAGGAAAGATAATATGGCTGAGGATAGTAGAGGACAAGGAGGCATAACCAGCACGTGAAGGAGCAAGGAGTGTGTGGCCCAGCTGGACATCACTCTGGGTGCAGAGCAGTCAAGATAGAACATTTTTAATAACTCAGGATTATAGGCAGGAGGGTAGATTAACTGCATGGAAGTTAGGAAATGGCTCAGCCATTGAACTGATTAAAGCTTATCAAAATATAAATGGCATGCATGTGTCTTTTATTTGGGAACCCCGAACATTGGCTTCAGGTAGTTGTAAATTGTTGCCAAGATTAATTATTTATTTCTACAAGATATAGCTTAACACACACTCTCTCTCTCTCTTTCTCTCTCTCTCTCTCTTTCTCTCTCTCTCTTGCTTTGTTTGGTTTTGATTTGTTTACCTTTCAGAAAGGCTTTTACTCTGTAAAGCCTCAGACCAGCTTGTGTATGCTCTTTGGTTGGTAGCTTAGTCTCTAGGAGCTCTCAGGGGTATAGATTAGATGACACTGTAGGTCTTCCTTTGGGATTGCCATTCTCTTGAGCTCCGTCAATCTTGCCCTTAACTTTTTCATAGGAGTCGCCAACTTCAGTCCAATGGTTAGATGTAAGTATCTACATGTGTCTCAGTCAGCTGCTTGTAGAGCCTTTCAGAGGACAGCCATGCTAGGCTCCTGTCTGCAAGCACAATATGGCATCAGTAATCGTGTCAGGGTTTGGTGCCCACACCTGGGATGGATTCCAAGTTGGGCCAGTCACTGGTTGGCCTTTCCTTCAGTCTCTGCTCCATTTTGTCGCCACATTTTCTTTAGACAGGAAGAAGTCTGGGCTAAAGAGTTTGAAGGTGGGTTGAAGACCCCATCCCTCCACTGGAGTCCTGTTTCACTATTGAAGGTAGTCTCTTCAAGTTCCATCTTCTCACTGTTGGGCATTTCAGATAAGGTCAACCTCATTGAGTCCTGGGAGCTTCTAAAGTCTTCTCTTTGTTTTAATTATTATAACCCATTTAGTCCAATTAGTGCTTACTTTTATGTACATGGCTATAGAGTGCCATCTATTGGAACACAAGAAACCCACCATGGACCACACTGCAGAAGAGAAATGACTCTTCCTATCTAGAGGCTATCATCTACCATTATCTCCTTAGTTCCAAATGGTGTTCATCTCTTTCATCTCTTCCTTCTTCCATCTCTGTGTTGGTGAGTTGATTGGCTTGATCTTATTAAGGCCTTGTGTCAAAAGCATAACTGCTGTGTGTTCAGAAGTTCAATGACCTCATTGTATCCAGGTGTCATAGTTTCATAGCAATCATCTCCAGCCTCTCATTTTTATAATCTTTTTCTTCCCCGTCATCTAGAGATGTTCACTGAGAATTGGGTGAAGGGAGAAGAAATGAGATAGAAATTTCATATTTAGTGAGAAACACTTCTTACTTTTCTACTATTCTTTTTGACTAGTTGTGATGTGAATTTCAGTATAACCTACCTGCATAATGGACTGACACAACAATAAGTATTAAAAAGGAAGCTTGATATTATGTCACTTTAGAAAAAAATAACAATAGTAGGACCTGTGACCTCCCATGGCAGAGTTTTTTATCCAGGTTTATATAACCAAGAATGATGAGCTCTCTACACAGATTGGCTCTTAAATCCTATTATAAAGATGTTGTAACCTCCATAACACAATGCTACTATTATATCATGAACTTATGTTGCCAGACCATTATTTTGGCTTTCAGAGTTCACAGGTGGGTGAAATTGTTGATGGCTTTTAACCTTCTTTAACCCCAAAGCACCTTTGAGCACTATAAATGCTAGTGACTACAGAGGACATTTTCAGGTCAGGATCAACTTGAATTCTCTACGTCCTCCAATTATACCTATTTTCATTTTTTGTTTATTGCTCTAACTTTATCCAGAACTGTATTGTTTCCTGACTTCTCAGTTCCCTTGGTTATTGTCCTTCATTAATTGAATAGTTACTACTAGTTTCACAATGCTTATTTTCTTCCCATTTCCACATTTGGTAATTAATGTCTCAGTGCATAAACTACACTCTTGTTATTTCATTCCTCAAGAGTTATTACTACCAAAATTTACAATTGAAATTTTTATTTTTTTAATAAGCTCATGAACCAGTTGGACTTGGCTCATCAGTTAGTCCTTTATATTCAGTGGTACTGAATGTATGACCAGACAATTGATTTTACAGAACAGCAGCTACAGCAAGGGACAAGAAAGACCTCAAACTAAAGATTGTATTAATATGGGTAATTTTTAAAATTCCAAGCAACAAAATAAATTCCTTGTATGTATGTTCATATAAAACTCAGATAGAATTATATATATATATATATATATATATATATATATATATATATATATATGAAATTTAAGGTGAAAAATTTAAAATCAGGTAGATGGCTCAAAAAATCAAAGAGCGCACATTTAGAATTTCAGACACATAGGATCAGAAAAAACAAACAAAACCAAACTCTTCTTTGTTCTATTACAATCAAAATGCTTCATATACAGAAAAAAGCAGAGTGAGAGTGGGGGGGGGAACTAAAATATTCAAAAGTAAATCCACAACTCACATACAAAGGTAGCATCACCTAACTAGATGCAGTTTTTTTAGTCCCTAAAAGTCAGGATGTATGGATTGATGTAGTGCAAGCTCTTAAAAGGCATTGTCTGTCTGCCAAGATCGATTAATGTATCTGCCAATTATGAGGCCAAGATATACTTCATAATTTAAAAAAGAAAAATTTCCATAATAAACATGTACTAAAGAAATTTATAACCACAAAGCCAACATGACAAAAGATACTGGAAAGAACAACACACACAAAAGAGGATGTTCAATGTCAAGACAGTCAAAGCCATACTTGAATGTGAATAAGCAAATGAAGTTTGAAACAGACTTAAATAGACCATGAAGGTAAATGACATAGACCTTTCAATAGTAACTATGAATGTTAACAGTTTTGAGTTTTCCACTGAAAACTAAATATTGATATACAGGGTTAAAAATAGTAACCGTCTATTTATTGCTTCCAAGAAGTGCACACCAGTGGTAAAGATAGTCACAATTGCTCATAACCTACATTGTAAATAAATGAAAATAAAATTTGACCAAAAGAACATATACTTGATACAATAGCAGTGAAACTACGTAAAATTAGACTTTTATCCAAATATGTGAAAAACAAAATAAACAAGAAGAAAATAAAACCCTTGATTGGGTGGAATTGCCATCACATCTTTTTTATGTTATTTTTTTTTATTTTTTATTGGATACTTTATTTATTTACATTTCAGATGTCATCCCCTTTCCCCATTTACCCTCCTTAGAAAACCCCTATACCATACTCCCTCCTCCTTTTTGCTTTTATATCATTTTAATTACATGCAAGCATTAAGGTCATTTCTAGGTTGAGGAACTAGACATGCAATGGATGCAAATAGTCAAGGAACAGGCAAGACAATAAACACAAATAGTCAAAGAATAAGCAAGGCAATAAACAAAGTTCCCTGAATACTCCCATGATCACTGTTTCTAAAGGTTTATCAGGAAGACCAAAATATATGAACCTACTTCCCTGTCCTAGCCCAAATCATTTTCATGTCTGAAGCCTACTTCCTTGTTCTAGCCTAATATTTAGATTCCTGCCTGAAATTACTTCTTTGTTCTAGCCTAATGTCAGATTCCTGCCTGAAGCCCACTTTCCTGTCCTTGACCAATGTCAGATTCCTGCCAATATCTTTTTAACTTACTCATTTTACATCCTACTCACTTCCCCCTCCTGGTCACCCCATCCCACAATCCTTCCCCAGTCCCCTCTCCTCTTCTCTGAGTGGGTGGAACCCCCCCACCCCCACCAGGTATCCCCTCACCTTGACACTTCAAGTCTCTGTGAGACTAGGCATTTCTCTGCCACTGAGACTAGACAAGGCATCCCAACTAGAAGAACATATCTCTATTGTTACAGGCAACAGCTTTTGGAATAACCCCTGTTCCAGTTGTTCAGAACCCATATGAAAACCAAATTGCACATCTGCTACATATGTGTGGGGAGGCCTAGGTCCAGCCTGCGTATAATCTTTGGTTGCTGTTTCAGACTCTGAGAGCCCCAAGAGTCCAGGTTAGTTAAGACTGTTGGCCTTTTTGTGGAGTTACTACCCACTTCAGTCCTGCAGTCCTTCCTCCGTTTTTTTCCGCAAGGGTCTCCAAGCTTCATCCAATGGCTGTGGGTTTCTGTTTCTGTGTGAGTCAGCTGCTTGGTAGAGCCTCTCATAGGCTATGCTAGACTATGCTATGCTAGACTCATGATGATGATCTAGACTTAAGTTGACATGTCTGTAAAGATACCATTGTAGTGGCATATTTTCCCTGCAAGTTGGGAGGAGCTAAGGTAGGAGGAGTAAGGAGAGGAAGAGGAGGAGTAAGGAGAGGAAGAAGAAAGGGAAGAGGAGGAACTAAAGGCAGAGATGTAGGAGACGTGGATGACCACTCATGTACTGAGAGCAATCCTGGGTAACAATTTATATCTAGGTTAGTTAATTGGTTAACACTTCCAATTGTGTGGGCATCTTGATATTTGAGCATTACCAAATATATTGGATAATCTTTAAACATTAGAGCCTTATTTCTACTGGGTACTACGTGGATGGCGGGATGGTCTGGGCTCAGCCCAACCTTGTGGAGACAGCTTGGAAGATTGGCAGAGCCATCTCCCACTTTGGCGTCTCATGGGTGGCAGGGCCAGTGTCTCTGACCGCCTGAACCAGTGGCCTGAGCCAAGCAGTGGCAAGAATAAGCTCATGGCCTCAGGGCTTGCCTAGTTGGAAAGATGGTGAGAGATTAAGAACAAGCCAGATTGGGTGCTGCAGATTTAAATATCTACCGCAACATAGCATAGTATCATTTATAAGGTCAGGGATTTGTACTTGCCCATGTGATGGCTCCCAAATTGTGCTAGTTATTGGTTAGTCATTCCTTCAGTATCTGCTTCATGCTCCGTGCCTACATTTCTTGTAATCCAGAATAAATTTGGGGTTGAAAGCTCTTTAGGTGGGTTGGTCTCCTTATCACTCCACTGGAGTTCCTGTGTAATTGCCATCACTTTAGATAGATAGATAGATAGATAGATAGATAGATAGATAGATAGATAGATAGTAGATAGTAGATAGATAGATAGTAGATAGATAGATAGATAGATAGATAGATAGATAGATAGATAGATAGAGACATACATACATACATAGATACATAGATAGATACATAGATAGGCACTTACATAGATAGGCAGATAGACAGATAGACAGACAAATGCATATATTGAAAATAATATAAAATAAAATGTACCCATTGAGGGCAGGGAAAATCTTAAAGTGCTTAAAAGCCCTTGCTGAAGGAGTGTGAAGACCTGAGGTCAAACACCCAGAAGCACATAAAAAGCAGATGTTGTGGCACAGCATGTAATCTATGTAATTTTTCAATAAACTGAGCAGAAGAAATAACAGACTCCAGATTCTAGGGAATGAGGCGAATCCTGCAGGTATAGTCACAAACCGACTCTGTGAAACATGGTAGAGTTTGAGTTTATACACTGCTATGGCAGGCACACTTCTGTACTCAGACACATAAACATGCACACAGATACAAAATTTACTTTAAGTTGATGAATTTTAAAAATATGTTTATAGTCCACAGTGGTCATCCCTGAAATGAAATATGAAGTATATACAAACTACAAAATTGGACTTACCAGATTATATTTATATAATTGTAAACACACAGAGAGAACTAATAAAGAAAAAGAGGCTATTGATTTGAGAGGGGTAGAACTTATTGAGATTTAGTAGATGGAGTGTACAACGGATGTAAATCTGTTTTAAGTAAAAACACATTTATACTTTATAAATAAAACTGCATAACTATGCAAATGACTAAATTTTTACTAAACATTTCATGAATTCAACTTATTTCTGATTCTTCCTTAAGCCATTGGACTTGAGCAATTCTTGTTCCATTGAAATTGTTTTTCCAAAGTTTCATATAAATTTTAAGACAAAGTTTACCTGGCAGCTTCTAATGTTGTTCATTTGAAATGAATATTTAGATTCATGTATGTGCTTGTTTTCTGAATATTGTTCATTGTTAGTGCTATATTATATGAATATATCAAAATGTGTTGACCCATTTAATTAGATTTCATTTAGTGTATTGGTTTACAATAATTAAAAGTAAATATGCTATGAGCATTTATGTTCAAGTCTTTGTGTAGGCATAATGATTTTATAATTATCTTGTTAGAATTCCTAGATTCTGTAAGTGATGTTTGGTTTTAGAATAGGCTTTGGAAATATTTTTGGCTGTGAACTTATTTTCTCCTAACAACATGAAGGATTCACGGTAATTATGTTGGTTGGATTATGACAATCACTCATTGTGTGCTTCTGGGATAGACTACATTTGAATACATACTACTGCTTATTAATTGTAGTGTATAATTGCTAATATTTTGTTGATTATTTAAAATTTCTATCCACAAGGAATACTACCTTGCATTGTTTACTTGTTTCTGTTACAAATATGCTTGATATTTCTTTGTCTTTTGTTCTATGTTACAAGAAATGCCATCATCATAAAATGTTTGCACATTATATATTCTTCTATTTCTTGAACATGATACTGCAGAGTGAATACTTTTATTTAAAATTGTTAACAGACCACTAGACAAAGTATTTCATTCTAATATTTTCTGTGTTTTATGCATCTTCTGATACAATTTATTTAATGCATTTCAGGCAACACATATGATTATATTTTAGAAAGCTCTGATGTTGTGGTGTTCAAAAGAGTCATTGTGATATTGGTTATCATGTCTGTAAGCATAATGTTCTTGATAATACTCTTTGCTATATAGTGGGATTTGAGACTGGGAATGATGTCACTTCTCTTATTTCCAATATTGGTAATTTATCTTTTGTATTGATTCATCTGGTTATAAAACTATATATTTTACCCATGATTTTCAAATAAAAACAATTAATCCCTTGTCTTCTTTCAGGTGTGACATCAATGATGTCTGCTTTAATATTTATAAATTGCTTTCTTGTATTTTCTTGGTTGTAATTTTAGTTTGTCTAACTGTTTAAGATAAAACACTGAACCACTCTTTATTACTTACTCTTTTACTAATCAAAATTATGAAGAGGTATAAATTTCAATCAGTCATTGCTAGCATAATTGAATAAAAACATGTTTACCTTGATTTTGTTGTAATAACTGAACTTATTATAATGAGTCTGTATGTTTCCCACAACAAATCCTAAAATCTAGTCACTATGCATATAGTTAAATGTTCTGTTATTAGGCATTTCCCACATGATTTTGATCAATTTTATATTGGATATAAAATTCTACACACATAGCCAAGATTGAGTTGATACAATTATTCAAGTCAATTTTTCTCATTAATTTTAATTGTCATTAAATTTAATTGTAATTAAAAGTAATAAGTTAATTTAAAATAAATATATAGGCCATTTAAATTTCCTGGTTAAATTTAATTTGCTTAATTATTGCATGAATTATTGAGATAAAAATATTGAAATCACCAAATTGAATTGCTAATGTTCTTAGGTCCCCCTCTCTGGTAAGTGTGGCTTCTTTGTTTCTAATTGAAAGATTTTGTAATTTTCACATATATATCAGTATATAACTAAAAATATCTTTCATCTTATACTATTTCATCCCTGTCAATCTACTCCCTAACATTAAAACATCATCTTTAACTTTGATATAATGTGGCACATTTTTCACTTTCTTTTATTTGAAGAATATTTAGTTTGAACGATGCTTCACGAAATATGCCCTTGACTAAGATCTGAAAATTGTACTTATCCAAGTCTTTGATGTAGTGACTTAGTAAACAAACTTGAAATTAGATGAGGCTCCTGAATCTGTCTTTCAGATACTATTCTGCATTTCATGAGAATGATGGAGCACTATCTTCAAATAAACACCTCTGTGAATGGAACTGGATATACGACTATATATGACTATATCTTTGGAGACTGATAAATGCTAATGAGCAAAAGAGTGAAGTTAAGTAACGGTGTACCACAAAGGAAGAGAAAAGGGCTGTGCTGGCAACTTTTTTTTGCCAACTTGAAAGAGGAAACTCCAACTGAGAAATTGGCCCCAACTGATTGACCTGTAAGGATATCTACATAATGTTTTCTAAATTAATGGTTGATGTCTGAATACCCAGCCAAGGGTGGTGTTATTCCTGGATAGGTGGCCCTGGGCTGCATAAAGAAGATAATTTAACTGGCTATAAACTTTGGAGAAATTCAGTAAGCAGTGTTACTCCATGAGCTTGGCTTCACTTCATGTCTCCAGGTCCCTATTTAAGTAGTTACCCTAGTTTCCCTTAATGATAGACACTTATGAAGTGTAAGACAATTAAATCTTTTCTATTATGGTAAGTGTATTTTCATCACACCAGGAAAACAAACTAGTGCAGAGTACTTAAATATAACTTTAAACTAAAATCAATAATTTTAATTAAAGCATTATATCTCATTATTCAAAATAACTGCAGAAATTTTTTTAATATTCTCATTACAAATAAAATATATTCAAGGTGGTTATCAATAATATCAAAATATAATATTTAACTGTAATGATATACTTACTATGCTTTGTTCCATGAAAATGAATGTTTGTTATTTCTAGATTAAAAATGCAAAATATAAGGTAAAGTAAAAATGTGATGACATTGAGGTAAGTATGTTTACTCAATTGTTTGATGGTATTAATTGAAATTGCTTTAGTCAATGGGGTCTTTAAGTTAAAAATAATTCCTAAAAAATATAGTAGCATTTCTAAATTGAATATCACATGGTATCACAAAAATAAATAGACAAATGGACAGAGAAAAGTAAAAGATGAAAGATACAGGGTAAATATATTAAGCGATTAAAAAAGGATATGAAGAGGGATATGTCAAATTAATTAACAGAAGCCTTTAATTCAAAATAACAAAAATCATTTTACTATCAAGTTTTTAATAATTAAGAACCTTCTACTTGTCTGGAGTTGGGAGTGAGCTCTTCCACAGAAAATTCAGTCAGGTATACATGCTTATGCATAGTGGTATCACCATTATAGAACAGACTGTCATTAATTCTTTAAGGACCACGTATTGACATACAGATCCCAATAATGGTCCTAGGAATGTCCATAGCTACTTTTATTCTATTTTCCTACAATGTAGATGTCATCATTTTTAGATCTTTACTCAATTTTATTACATTTTAAGTGAAATTACATATACAATGTCTCCGCCATACATATTTGTGGCTACTTATCTCTTAAGGAAGGGCTTTCTTATATGAATTTGCCATGTATTTGCATTTTTCTTCCATTGTATTTTGTCATCATGCTCATTTGAGTAATTGTGGTCACACTCTGCCACCTTCTTCCACATACAGCAGTACTTATTTGTGGTTAAAGTTTTGTTGAAGCTTTTTCTTTTTTAATTAAATTCTTTTGGTCATGGTAATATACTCCTTCAAGTCCAGCACTCAGGAAGTAGAGATGGGTGGATCTTTTTAAGTTCAAGACATCCTAGACTGCATCGCAAGATCCAGAGTAGTGAGGATAGTGAAATACTGTTTCAAATGTATATGTATTTCAGTATATATTTTTCATTAATTAATTTATTTACTTTAGATTCGAATTTAAGCTTTCACTCCTTCCTCTCCTCCAAGTCTTTCCCTTTCATCACGCCTCCCTTCATCCCTCTCTCCCTTTCTCCTTACAGAATGGAAGTACTCCCATAGATATCAACTAGCCTGGGTATATCAAGTTTAAGTAGGACTAGTGACATCTTCTATTAAGACTTGACAAAGGAGCCCAATTTCAAGGCAAGCAGCAGAGTCAGAGACAACCCCTGCTCCAGCTGTTAGGAGTTCCACAATAAAAACTAAGCTGCACGACTGTTACATGTATGTAAAGGCCTAGGTCCATCCCATGCATGCTCTCTGGTTGGTGATTCTGACTCAGAGAGACTCAATGGGCCCAGGTTGATTCTGTATGTTTTGTTGTGGAGCCCTTAACCTTTCTAGGTCCTTCGATCCTTCCTCCCCATCTTACACAAGATTCACTAAATGTTAGGCTTTGGGTCTCTGCAGTTCTTTCCATCAGCTGCTGGATGAAGATTTCATTGAAATCAAGAAAGTCTTTAATTTCTATCTTTTTTCCTTTTTTTAAAAATTTCTTCTTTGATCCAGTGGTCATTGAGTAGAGAGTTGTTCAGTTCCGTGAATTTGTAGGCTTTCTTTTGTTTCTGTTGTTGAAGTCCAGCTTTAATCCATTGTGGTCTAATAAGATACAGAGGATTACTTCAGTTTTCTTGTATCTGTTGACACTTGCTTTGAAACCACATATATGGTCAATTGTGAAGAAACTGCTTTGAGGTGCTAAGAAGAAGGTATATTCTTTTGTGTTTGCATGAAATATTCTGCAGATATCGCTTACATTATTTGATGTATAAAGTCTGTTAGTTTCGTTATTTTCTGTTTAGTTTCTGTCTGGATGACCTATCAGTTGGTGAGAGTGGAGTGTGGAAGTCTCCTGCTATTAAAGTCTGCTTTAAGATTTAGTAATGTTTCTTTTACAAACGTGGGTGCCTCGCACTTTGGACATAAATATTAAGAATTGAGAAGTCATTTTGGAAGATAATCCTTTCATTCGTATGAATTGTCCTTCCCCGTGCATTTTAAGTAACTTTGGTTAGAAGTCTATTTCATTAGATATTAGAATGACTACTTCCCCTTCCTTCTTGTGTCTGTTTGCTTGGAAAATCTTTTTCTAGCCCTTTAGTCTGATATAATGTTTATCTTTGATGATGAGCCCTGTTTCTCATATGCAACAGAAGTCTGGATCTTGTTTTCTCATCAGTTTTGTTAGCCTGTGTCTTTTTATTGGGAGAATATACTCCATTTGTGATGAAAGATATTAATTATCTAATTACCAGTGATTATTAATTTCTGTTATTTTCATGTTGGTGGTGATAGTGTGTGTGTGTAAACATACTTACCTTCTTTTGGTTTTCTGGTGTTGAATTATTTATTTCCTGTGTTCTTAGGTGTAGTTAACCCCCTAGAATGGAAGTTTTCCTGTTAGTATCCTCTGTAGGCTGAACTTGTGGATACACACACACACACACACACACACACACACACGTAATTATTTTGTTTATGGAATATCTTGACTTCTCCATCTATGGTAAGTGAAAGTTTTTATGGTTATAGTAGTAACTGATGGCATATATGATCGCTAAGAGACTGCAAGACATCTATCATATCTTCTATGCCTGAGATTGTTTCTTTCATCTCTTGTATTCTTTTGGTAGGTCTTAGTCTGTGGGAAGCCATGGCAAGGCCTTACTCTTGGCAAACACTCATCATTGGCTTTCCTATCTACTATTCTTCTTTCTGCTTTCCTTCCATGATTCACTTGTCAGTTCTCAGAACTTCAAACAAGGCCTCATAGCAACCCACCTTAGTAACCCTTCCTCCTGATATCTAGATTTAGACAACATC
This sequence comes from Arvicanthis niloticus, assembly GCF_011762505.2. Lineage (NCBI taxonomy): Eukaryota > Metazoa > Chordata > Mammalia > Rodentia > Muridae > Arvicanthis > Arvicanthis niloticus. The sequence continues at coordinate 16,566,198 of NC_047666.1, forward strand.
CTGCTAGATAGATGTTTTTAGAACCCCTGGTAACAGAAAGGCTTTGTAAGAATAACTTAGTTAGACCCTGCAGCTGCAGCTAGCTTCCTCCACCTGCAAAGCCCTCTTTCCTTTCCTACCCTTCCCCATATCCTGTTTTTAGAGTATATAACTGGTGTGAAAAATAAAAATTTTGCCAGCTTGATCAGACTTCTTGACGTGCTGTGCCATTTTATTTTCTCTCACATCTCAGTCCTCTCCACAGGGTCTAAGGGTCCCACTTGATTGTCCAGCTGGCCTGGACACTAGTCTTCTGTTCAAAAGTTGGACATAACTCAGATAGATCTCCCTTTACATGCTGCTTAGCCATTTTTCCTTTGCAATGTTTAATATTCTTCTTTTGTTCTATATTCTTAGTACTTCTTTGATTATTATGTAGTGGGAAGATTTTCTTTTCTAGTCCAATCTATTTGGTGTTTTTTAAGTTTTCTTTTCTGGTCCAATCTATTTGGTGTTTTTTAAGTTTTCTTAATGTTTATATGCATCACATTCTTTAGGTTGAGAACATTTTCTTCTATGACATTGTTGAAATATTTTCCAAGATCCCTTGGAGCTTAGAATCTTTGTCTATTTCTATTATACTTAGCTTTTTGTCTTTGCATAGTGTCCCAGATTTCCTAATTGTTTTGTGTCAGGAACTTTTTAGAGTTAACATTTTCTTTTAACTTATGTATCAATTTCTTCTATCATATCTTCTAGGCCTGAGCTTCTCTCTTCCATCTCTTGTATTCTGTTGGTAATGCTTGTGTCTGTATTTCCTCTTTACTTACCTAAGCTTTCTATCTCTAGGATACCCTCAGTTTGTGTTTTCGTTATTGCTTCTATTTCATTTTCCATGTCTTGAACAGTTTTATTCATTTTTCTTCTGCAGTTTGACTATATTTTCCTATATATTTTTAAAGGATTTATTCATTTACTTTTAACAGGTCTTTATCTTCTTTATCATTGGATTTAAGTTTTTTTTTTTTTTTTTTTTTTTCCCATTTCAGCTCTTTTGAGATATCCAGGGCTTGCTGTAGTAGGATAGATTGGATCTTGTGCTACCAGATTGCCCTGATTCACTCTTATTGACTGGGTTCTTACTTTGGCTTTTAGCCATGTGGTTTACCTTGGTTCCGGGAGGCATCTGGAAATAGAGACAGATCTGTAGCTTGGAAAATGGGGCACATGGGGAATAGGGCACAGTTCACAGCTGCTGGGTTTGCAAGGGGTCAGAAAAGCAGGTGTGGATGAATGGGAATCGCACACCCCCCCCCATACCAGCAGGCCTCTAGAAATGCAGGCAGAGTTGTAGACTGGGAAAAATGGAGTTATATTAAATGTATTTGTATTTGTTTTTGATACAAACTCTCACTATGTAGTCATGGATGACCTAGAACTCACTCTGTAGACCATGCTCTCCTAAAACTGAGAGATCAGCTTGCCTCTGTATCACAAGTACTGAGATTACAGACATGAAATATGTGGCCCAGTTATGTATTTTATTAATTAAATCTATTTTTCCAATTTTATGAATGCATAAAATTCATTTTTATTACTCTCACATCAACTGTGCTTTTTAAAAAATGTTTCTCTTTTCCAATTTATTTTGTTTTGTGACCCATTTCAACCCATGTAGTCTATGTTTGACTTTGAAACAGTTGGTAGGATAGGCATATCAGTGGGTATAAAATGAAAGCAATGACTTCCACTTTCTCAAAATATGTCAAGAGCCAACAATATATCATAGATATACTGTTACATTTCATAAGCCTTTCACCATTCAAAGAATACTTTCTTTTTTTCTTCTCTGTTTGTATTTTTGTTTAGAGAATTTTGTTTTCTTTTTTATTTATTTTTATTGGGTATTTTATTTGTTTATATTTTAGATGTCATCCCCTTTCCCCATTTTCCATCCCTAGAAACCCCCAATCCCATCCCCCCTCTTCCTTTCTGCTTTTATATCATTTTAAGTACATGCAAATATTAAGGTCAGTTCTAGGTTGGGGAACTAGCAATACAATACAAAGTAAAACAAAACTAAACTAAACAACAAAAAAACAGATAATGGAACTGGCTATTGTAGTCGAGCATTTGAGAGTTTTTTGCAGCAATTTAATATTACCTATATTACTGGGATTCCTTATAATAGTCAAGAACAAGGGACTGTGGAAAAGGCCCATGGAACTTGAAAACAATATCTTCATAAAATAAAAAAGGTGGAGGTATATTCCCCTACACCACAAATTTATTTAAATCATATTCTTTTTTATTTTAATTTGGATGTCAAGGAACTTCCTGCTGAGTGTCTATGGCACACTTCAACTAGGCATACTTAGTCATATGTGAAAGGGAAGAGGATCCCCTTACTGGCATATGGCATGATCCTGATCTGGTATTTAATATGGAGGAAAGGGCATGTTTGTGAATTTCCTGCAGGATGCTGAAGGAGCATGGTGGCTGCCAGAGCTATGTATGAGACATGCTGATGCTGGGACAAAGAAGGATGCTGACCTGTGAGCCTGCTGAGTGGCCTGACAATGGTGACTGGGAAGCTGTATTGGACATATGTTTTAGACCCTTCTTACTGCAGATGGGACAAGCTCCCTTGACTCAAGTTTTTGGACCTTGTGGAACAGAGAATCAAAAAGAGAAGTTATAATGACTCTTGTATTTTTCTTAAAGGTGACTAGTTATTCGGACTCTATTACAGACTGATCTAGAAATCAATCCTGTATTGGAAATAAGAGTCTTCATTTGGAAGGGTGGTTCCGGACATTTTCTGAGACATATTTGGAATTTAGCTGCAGTTCTCTATGATGTTCTGTTATCAAGAGATAAAGTTGGGACAGGATTTGGATTTCAAACAAGTGTTAGTTGTACATGTGTTAAGGCTCTTTTAATTGTCAAGTTAAAATTACTTTTGTTTCTTCTACAGTATTTAATGTAAGTTGCGTGATTGTCCACTTTCTAATTGTATTAGTGGGTTGAAACCTGACATGTCAGTTATTGAGGTCTACCAACCAGCTTTTGTTTTAGTGCCCCGAATATCACAGAACCTTTGGCTTCTGAAAAAAGCTTGCAAGTACTGGAAGAAGTGAGTCAGGCTTTAAGCAGAAGCAAGAGGGTAGTGGGATTGATTATTGCTTGTATAACAGCTTTAATTACATTAATTGCTAGCACCACTGCCTCTGCAATTGCTTTGACACAAGAAGTTAAGACAGTTACTTTTGTTAATCATTTAGCAAAAAATGTTACTACTAATTTGAATATACAAGAGGATTTAGATAGGCATTTGGAACAACAGGTTGGTGCTCTTTATTCTAATTTAGCAAAAAATGTTACTACTAATTTGAATATACAAGAGGATTTAGATAGGCATTTGGAACAACAGGTTGGTGCTCTTTATTCTATTCAAATTATTGGAAGGAGATTCAGAGTTTTAGAGTAAGGAGCTATCTCAAGTGTCAAAATATCATGAATAATTTCTAAAAAGGTTGTCTGTGCAAGAAAACTGCAAGAATTGCAATGATTGTGTTGTACTTACAAAATGACATTTTCAACCCTTCTACCTATATTCCATTTCTTAAATTATTCCTACCCCTTCTAGTGCATTGTTTTGTGAGCCTTAGAGGAAATGATGTAACTGTCATGTGTAGGGCTGGGCACTCCACTGTCACATACCAGCAGTTCTCTTGGATTCCTATTAGAACTACATTATAAAAGCCTAGTTCTAAATAAGACACACACTTCAGTTGCATAGAAAAAAAAACAGAAAGCTTCAAATGAATTGGAACCTTTCTATTGGCTGGTTAACTTTCAAAGTACAATAACGTGCACTGCATGCAGCTGAGGCAAAAAATACAACCTTGATCTTATCAAACTATGAAACTGATGAATGACAAAATCAACCTGCCATGGAATACTGGTTTACTGCAATAGTGGTAAGATTGTAATGGGGACAAGCAAATAATCTGTGATTTAGCTTGAAACCTCCACAGGCGGCAGTCCATCTCTAGTTTTGTAAATCAAAATACTCATACTTGCAGAAGTCAAAGGCCCGGAAAGGAAACTTTGTTTTTGCTCTAATTTTTAAAATTTGCATAGCACCAAACTGCCTTTAAAATATGTTTTTACCCACCCAGGAAAATCAGCCCCTTTGCAGTCATTTGTGGTAAATATGGAGATTTAGGAAAGCCCAACTGCTAAGAACAATTCTTTTTCAATTTTAATTCTTCAAGTCCTTGTGAACGATTTGAAAACATAACTATATATACATTGGGAAGTTGATGGATATTACATGTATTTTGTGGGTAGTAAATAATTAGTAGTGACTTTTTTTTCCAGAGAGGAAGAAGGAAAATTTCAGATGTAATCAGTACTTTTGTAAAGCTAAACAACCAGAATTACCAATCCTCAAATGCTTTAATGTACCTTCATTGGTGTCAGAATCATTCTTGCTGAAGAAAGAGCAAACAAACAGGTACAATATTGAGAGTTTTCCCCCCAACAGCTTAGTATAGGATATAGGAATAAATATAATTGCTGATATATGATACTTTATTAAGTTGGTATGAAAATATACAGGATAGGAAAGAAGAGCATCAATGTAAGGCTCATTCTACTCTAGTGATGAGGCTAAAAATTGACAGTGAAAATTACAATTCACCCCATTACCATCTCTA